>NC_133402.1:680625-1353750 GCF_047511655.1 Castor canadensis | reverse complement strand
AACACAAAAAAAACACCTTTGCAACAATTTAGATAAGATCCAAATGACATCATTACAACCTGTCACATTTTTGAACCTTAACTCACTATCTTGGAGTTCTCCTTCTGTGGTTTCCAAGCTTCCTGGCACTTTACAATACAGACAGGCAACAGACAAACTAAGCTTAAGGGACACAACAACTATTCTGGTGACCTACCAGCCTCCCACTCATTTGGTCTGTTCTCAGAAAGCCATTTTCAAAATCAGTTCATGGAAGTGTGTCTTTAGGCTTGTCCACTCCCAAACCTGGCTCAGAGAAGCATCTATGTGGCCTTGCAGCATGACAGGATGGCACAGACCACCAAAGTCCAACCCAGCTACCCCGGTTTACAACATGCCAAGGTCAAAGCAGAAGGCAAAAATCAAAGGTGTCCCCAAGGTTCTGTGCGTCTCCCAACACAGGCCTTTCAGGTCAGGAGCTTTGATTTTAGAGCCCCAGATATGACTGAAGGGTACCACACCTACCAAGGTCACACAGGAGGAATGCCCCGAGCAAGCCAATTCCCAGTGACTGCCACCTCAATGGATGGGTCCAATCACCTTCCACTGGCCCAATGCTGCTGCTTGAGTCTACATGAAAGGTGTTCAGTGAATGAAGGAGGATCCCTCCCAATGCTCATTCTTCATCCAGTCCCCAAGACACATCCATATGCTCCAGCCATGCTATGGGTGCCCTGTCCAGGGTCACTAGCATCTGAACCGTCCTCTTTTGTACTCTTAAAGTGACTTTGAACCTTATGTTCTTGCCCTTGGGTCACCCACACCATCTCCTCAACAAGAATGTCTTCTTTCCACTGGGTCTTCTGTGCTCGCACCTGCAAAGCTCAGCATCCTATTCTGATTGGTACAATCCTTCCTTGAAGATTCTCCCATCCCTCCCACAATTTTCTCACTGCTTTCTACAAGTAATTCTTGCAATCCCAAAGAAACCACAAACACTTGTGAACATGTTTTCTTTTCTAGGTGTTTCTCATATTGTTCTTTAGTGCTAAGAACACCATGGTTACTTAGTATGATAAAAGGCTTCTACACATCACCATATATGGTAAAACTAATTTTCAATTTGTGACTTTGCTATCTGAGATAATTTGTTATCTTTAAAGTCTCTGAACCATAGAAAATGTAAAATCAATTTTCTAAAGTATACTTCATTAGCAAAAGATGATTCCACAAAGACAGACACCATAGAAAATACATTCATTTTGATATTAAAAGAAAATGAGGGGCTGGGGATGTGGCTGAGTGGTACAGCATTTGCCTATCATGTGCAAGGACCTGAGTTTAGCCCAAGCACCACAAGAAAAAAATAAAAGAAGAAAATGAGATATTTGAAAATTAGCTCAGCCTTCAAATCAATAATCAAATGTTACCTTTTCTATTTGTCAATCTCTCAGTGTGAAGCAAATGCAATTTGTACAATACTGAATTTCATAATTTACAAAGACCCTTTGTGTAGCCAGGTGCTGATGGCTCACGCCTATAATCCTAGCTACTCAGGAGGCAGAGATCGGGAGACTCATAGCTCAAAACCAGTCCTGGGCAAATAGTTCGAAAGACCTATCTTGAAAAAACCCATCACAAAAAAGGGCTGGTGGAGTGACACGAGTGGTAAGAGTGCCTCCAAGCCAGCATGAGGCCGAGTTCAAACCCCATTGCTGCCAAAAGAAAAAAAAAAAAAAAGAAAACTTTTATGTATAGGTATTTTCCTCTCTGTCCTGCACAGTGCCATCACAACCAGTCTCTGATGTGGCCCGGGCCACACCTAATCTGTCCCACTGAGCACAGACATGTGTCAAGGAGAACTACATGCTTGGACATCACAGGGAATATAAGTAAAAACAGAACAGAATTCCCTTTCCTCCTCGTCTTCTCCTACCCAGGTCTCAGGGTTTTTGGCACAGCTTGTCCAGGCATGAACATGTTGAGCTGTACCCAGTCCTCACTGTCTAACTTTGGTAAGTGTCATTTAGTAGATTAGACTGGACAAAAGAAACACAGTGCTCCAGCCTGTGGTCTTGTGATGATCTGATGTTTCTCCCCTGTGGAGAGCATGGGGCTGGAGGTGGAGCTCATATGATAGAACACCCGTTTAATAAGCATTTCATGCTGAATTCAAACCCCAGTAGTGAGAAAAAAAACAAACAAACCTCAGAGTATGAAGGCAGGGACCTCGTGGCACACATCCCATACTCTAGCCAGCCAGCCCCAGCCCAGGCACAGATACCTGATGAGCCATGACCACGGCACAGATGAGGGAGGTGGAGCAGCACCAGGTACCACACACAGCTCCCCATCTGTATGGAGCCTCCTCCTCCATATAGTCTGACTCCTGCTTGGAGTTCTCCCAGAGACAAGGGCTAACCGGGCTAACCAGAGGCCACCTGGATCCAAGTCCCTTCTATACAGTTGAATCCTTTAGCCCTCAATGTTTAGGTAAATACAGCTCTCAGCCACGAGCTTATCACTCTTTCTTTTTGTAGGTGGTACTGGTGTTAGAGGTCAGGACTTCACGCTTTGTAGGCAATTTGTCACTTGAGCCACACCTCCAGTCCTCTTTGCTCTGGTTATTTTAGAGATAGGGTTTCACGTTTTTGCCCAGGCCAGCCTGGACCACAATCCTCCTACTTATGCTTTCAATGTAGCTGGGATGACAGGTATGGATCTCGCAAGGTTTTTTACCTTGGCTAGCCTGGAACTATGACCCTCACTATCTCAGCCTCCCAAGTAGCTAGGATTACAGGCATAAGCCACCGGTGCGTGGCTTTCCAGACTCATTTTAAAAGTAAGGGTCAAGGTGACTCAAGCCTATAGTACTACTTACTTGGGAAGCAGAGATTGGGAGGATCACAGTTCAAGGCTAGGCCAAGCATAAAGTTCATGAGACCCCCTATCTTAACCAATGGCTGTCATCCCAGCTATTCAGGGAAGCACAAATAAGAGATGGTTCAGGCCAGCCTGGGCATAAAGCAAGACCCTATCTCAAAAATAACCAATGTAAGCTGGGCATGGTGGCATGTGCCTAAAATCTCAGCTCTCAGGAGGCTCACAAGTTTGAACTCAGCCTGAGCTACACAGCAAGACCTTGTCTCAAAAAATCAAAATAAAATA
Source organism: Castor canadensis (assembly GCF_047511655.1). Lineage (NCBI taxonomy): Eukaryota > Metazoa > Chordata > Mammalia > Rodentia > Castoridae > Castor > Castor canadensis. The sequence goes on along the minus strand of NC_133402.1, from coordinate 1,350,603 downwards.
ACCAATGTAAAAAAGCCTGGGGGAAGCCATGAGTTCAATCTCCAATATCACAAAAAAAAAGTAATCCCAGCTACTTGGAAGCTGAGATAGAAAGGATGACAGTTTGAGGCCAGCCCTGCAAATAATTCATGAGACCCCCATCTCTAAAATAACCAGAGCAAAAATGAACTGGAGATGTGACTCGAGAGTAAGAGTACCTGCTTTGTAAGCATGAAGCCCTAAGTTCAAATCTCAGTCCCACCCAAAAAAATTTTTTTTAAGTGAGGAACCTAGATTTCAGGAATATTGAGCAACTTTCCTTCTGTCACACACCAAACCAACCATGTGGCAGCTGTGGGATAGAAGCCAGGCCCCCTGACTGCTAGTTCAGACTTCTTTCCAGTATGGTACCAGTCACCAAGGGTAACTGTAGCAGGTGAGCTGTTTTATAAGACATCTTTTAAAAACACTTTATTGTCTTTTACAAAGACATTTTAAAAACACTTTATCTTCACTTATGGACAAAGAAATTAAGGTTCTGGGAGACAGACTAATCTGTCTCGGGCTCAACAAGACCACGAACCAGCCAAACAAGAAGGCTCTGTGTCCTGAGACAGGTTCTTACAGACACAGTCTCAGAAACTCTGGACTTCAGTCACAAATGTGTCCTTGAGTTACTCTGGCAGTGTGGCGGAGCTGGAAGCAGATACATTGATTTGTGGTCTGCAGTTTACCTTGCTTAGGTTGAGCTTGAGATCTAACAACAGACTAACAGTTTCTGTACCCATTTGAAAGTAATTACAGTTACGCAAAATGGCACACAGGCATTAAGTCTTAAGTCTTAGACGCACTACCTTTACAAATGCAAAAAGAACCTGAAACCATACTAGAAAAAAAAAATATTTTTTCACTAAAGTGAAGAAGAGTCTACTCTGTAGTCACACATGGTGATACATGCCTGTAACCCCAGCAGTCAGGAAGCTAAGGCAGGAGGATCACAGGTTCAAGGCCAGCCTGTGTTACCTAGGAAGCTTCATCCCAGCCTGAACTATATAAAGTTTAGACCCTATTTCAAAAACAAAAACAACAACAAAAAAAAACCAAGTCTACTCTTATCGACTATGAGAAAGAAAGTAGAGCTGTGTAGAGAAAACCGACAAGGAGGACCTCAGCCTTCTCCATAAGTCCTTTCCTCCAAGGCCCATTAGGAACTGAGACTGGCAAGACAGGAAGCCAGCAACCAAAGGGGTTGCCAATGCCTCAACTGTAAGTTTTCCTTACACAAACAGAAGTGATATTTTTTCGAAGTGAAGAATGTAAGTATTGCTCATTTCCTACTGACCCATGTTTGCCACCCCAAGTGGAGATTTCCAGATCACAAGGGAGATGTTCCTCCGGGGAACTGGACAACATGAATGAGGAGTGCTTCCCATTTGACCTTCTCTCCTGGCAATGGGCAGCGATGGTGAGTGTGCAAAGCGGTCTCTCTAAAGCCTGACGGGGATGTCCAGGACACAGAGTACATCCAAAGGGTCTGCATAGCCTCGTGACCTCAGGGCAGCTACAAGGAGGCCCCGGCTAGGAGTTGGAAGCAGATGCTGGCAGAATTCTGAATGCAAAGGAGACAGGTTATCCACTCCCCTCCTGAGAACTCCCTTACAGCTTAGCTTTCATGTTTATTTAACAAAGTATTTGCTTACTATAATAAGAAAATGGAAGTAATAAGAAGCACAAATTCTAACAAATAGGATTTTACTAATACTAAAAACAGAATGAAAAGTCAACCTCTGTTCTAAGCAACACACTGGGACAAGAACCAGGATCAGAAGCATCAATGACTTGAGTGACAGGTTAACCAGGATACCTCTTTCATCTGGGAAAGCTGCTCAACTGTACAAATAAAAGCAAACTTCCCTTCATCACTTCACTGTCTCAACCCATCTGTACACCAGGATTTTAGCACCCCTTCACCTATGGACAGGAAGTTATCTACAAGTCAGTGCCTTCACACCAACACCTAATTTCTTCCCAACAGCCACTCTTCAAGAGGCCACACCAGTTCATATTGTTCCTTCTTTCACAGATGGGGACACTTTTCTGATGGACAAGCAACTTTGAGAGGTCAAATGAACAGAGTGGGGTCAAAGGCCAGGGGATGTGGACACCAATGGGAGTCCACGTCCAGAACTTGTGAAACCACCACCAACAAACAAAGGCACCGCAGGAGCTTACATGAGTTCAGACCTAAGAAGCTCAAGTGTATCTGTAACCAGCAATGACAAACTACTTTTTATAAAAAGCCAATAAAACAAATTAATATTTTCCTAAGCAATCAGCAATTTTCATAGCAAAATAAACTTATATGAGGCAAATTTTAATTTCTGAAGCATTCAACATTACCTCATACTTACATGTTGAAGTAAGTATACATACATCAAAATTTTTTATTAACTAGTTAGGCCATAAATTCAGAGGCCAGCCCTCTTTAGTTGTGAATGAGGCAAAAGCTAGTTAAATGGAACATATTTGGAACAGGATTTTCAAAATGGATTCCCTGTTAGCTCTTGAAATGTTCTTTTTTAAAACTATTGGGATCATTTAAAAAATTTAAATTAACGCTTCTCAAGGAACTAAGTGAAAGATTTTTTTCCATGCACAATTCACTGGAAATGAATGTTACATTTGCTATTTTTAAAAAGTGCTGCAAACCTGGTCTGAAACAAAAAGAATGTAAGAGCAGTTAGCCTGCATAGTTAAGACAAGGCACCATACTGAAATATAAAAGGAAAAAGGAGACAAGGAAGTATGAGCACATGGAGAACAACCACAAAAAAAAAAAAAAGACATTTGATTTTCTTATTGTTTCAGGAGGGTTCCCGGAAAAGCAGTTAACATTCTCAACTACCTCACAACACAAGGACATCACCACAGTGTGGTTCCTTGATATCAAATCATGTTAGTTTGCATCACCTACCATCCAGAGTGTTCCTTTCTGTGGCACAAGTAAGCCTGGCTCAAACTCTTAGGGTCCCTGAGCTATGCCCTTCATACTTTCAAGCCAGGAGCACTTGAGTGCTGGACAGGAGTCAAATCTGCCCTTGAGGTTACTGATCATTCCTTCTGGGCTTCTTATCAGTCTTTCCCCCAAGAGTACTCAAAGCCAGTTCTTTTGTTGTACTCCCACCACCTGATGTCTGAGAAGGAGACAGTTGCAGGTACTTTCTCTCCCCATTTCTAAGCTATTGTCCTCAGTTTAAAATGGCCATCGTGGAAAGTCGTCAGTGATCCTTTGGGAATCTATTTCACTTGCCCAAAGAAAAGACACTCTCTGCTCCTTCCCCTGGTGGAATACGGAAAGTAACAGCCTCCTAGGAGGAGAGTGGAGACAATGCCACTGCAAAGTGCCTTCCAGAGTGGGGGGTCCCGCCACCCACACGGGCCCCAGGATGGGGGCCGCCTACCTTTTCCTCGGGGGCCCGAGCCGCTGGCGCTGCCGCTGCCCACGGCGCAGGGCGCGTCCTTCCTGGGCCTCTTGCTCTGCGGCCGCACGCTGGACCTGAGGAAGTGGTGCTGGTCCTGGGGGCTGCCCTGCGGAGGGGACGGCGCCTGCGACCCCCCGGGGGGAGCCGGGGCGCCGCCGGCCCGCGGGGTCGGCCCGTCTCTCTTTGTGCCGCTGCCGTCCTCGGCCGCGTCCGCGCCGCCCGGGCCCTCGCCGTCCAGCGACTCCTCATCGGCCGCCCGCTTGCCCAGCTTCTTGAGCCCTTCCTCCCCGCTGGCGGCGTCGCCCAACTTCACTGTCATCCTGCGGCGGGAGAGGCGAGGGGCGGTGAGAGGAGCGGGCAGAAGTTTACCGCCGGCCTCTCAACATGGCGGCCGTTGTTTGTTCCAGCGCCGCCCGCCAGCCCGCCGGGGCCCGCACCGCGCCGGACCGGGCCCGTACCCCGGCCCGTCAGGCCTGCCTCGGCCGGCCCGCGCCGCCTCCCAGGGACGCCCACCGCCCAGGCCTGCCAACCGTGTGTCTGCGGCCGGCCGGAGGCGCAGCGGCTCGGCAGCCCTACCGGCCGGGTTTCAACCCCGCCTCAGCCTAAGGGGTCCCGCCGTCCCGCCACCTACCCCGTGGGGCCGCGGCTCATGGCCCAGCCTGCGCCCGCCTCGCTCCCGCGCCGCCCAGGGCCGCCCGGCCTCGCTCGCAGCCCGCCCTCTACGCCCAAGACGCGCGGGGTCCCGCTGCGCACCTGCCCCGCGCAACGGCCCGCGCTGCCGCGGAGCCCCGTCCACTCGCAGGACCGAGGCGCGCCCAGTGGCGCGGGAGCCCCGCGGGACGGGGCCGCCGCTCCCTCCGAAGCTGGCACTCAGAGCGACAGGCTTGCGGGAACCTTCCCGGGCGGGAGATGCGGGCTGCTGCGGGAAGTGCCAACTAAAACGCTTGTGCAACAAAGAGCCTGTTGCATGGAACAGGTTAGGGACACCCGGGAAAGTGACAGCACAGTTCTCTTTGCAAAAAACCGAACAGAATTGTGTACACAATCTTGGTAACAATAAAATTCTTGCGTGAACTGCTACTCACTGTCACATAAAATGTCAGTAACAAATTATGCGACTGTAACTGTTGGCAGCCCAGAGGTACAGCCACTCAGAATAAACTACATCCCAACATCTTACGCACAGGCACGGCCAGTGAGTGCTGCGTACGTGATGAAGCAAGAAAAAGAAACATTACATTCCTCAACAGATGAGATACTGTGCTCAAAACAAGTTGAGGACATTCCTACTGAAAAGGAAAACCACAGCAAAGCACCAACGCTTACAAAGAAACACAGCAAGCGGCAAGGACCTCTCAGAAAGACTGAGCAAAACTCGCAGCAGCACCACTACTCTGCTAGAGCTGCTCCCAAATGGTGTGCAGCGGTTTTCATCTTGGAATTCATCCTTAAAATGCTGCCCCCCCAAAAAAAAACCACCTGCCACTATGTAAGACACACACCCAAACTAAGGACTCACAGGCACAGGACTTTTGGCTCTTCATCTCTCGATCTCCTCACTTCTACCACGTAATCCAAGCACCAGTTCCCAAAGGCTGTCTCTGGATTTCGGAGGGAAAACCCCGCTACGAGAACCAGTCCTGCCAACACTACCAAGGAAAGGACGTCTATTGGAACAGAACCCACTCGCCCGGGAGCCAGGCCGAGCCCATAGCGCTGCGCTGTGCAGGGGGTATGGACCCGTTCGGGCCGTTCCCCTACCGGGGAGGACTCCTCTTTCTGAGTCCGTCACCAAAACCCGTCACTTCCTGACGGTGGGAGGCGCCGGCACGGCGGGCCCCATCCCGACTCCACACCCTTTGTCCTATTTCGGGTGCGAGAACCTCGCACCTTCCCGAGGAGCGGACTGCTGGCTGCACACGGCGCGGTCCGCCCAGTCCGCCGAGCCCTGGGAGCACCTCATCCCCTGCACCGGGCCGGACGGACTCCCGAGCGCAGCCTGCAGTCACCTTTTTCATCCACGCCCCGCGAGAGCCTGGCTCCCGGATCCCCGAGCCTCCGGCCAGGCCGGGCAGCTCCGGCTGCGGCGAGGCCGCGACGCCGGGCTGTTGGTCGCACGTACGACGCGGCCGCCGAAGAGTTCTCCCCGCACGTCCGCTCCGCGGGCCGGCGCACAGGTGACGGGGCTCGGGCGCCGGTGTTGCCGCCGCTCAGCCTCCGAAGCCCCGCCGGCCGAGCTCCGCACAGTTCCGGCTACGGCGGCCGCCGGAGACGCGGAGACGGCGCCGGGGCGGGGCGGGCGTCACGAGCGGGGACGAGCACGCTCGAGGTTTCCGGCGGGCGCGCCCCCCCAGCGGCGCCGCTATTGGCCGGAGGGGGACGAGCGCGCTCGCACGCACGGGCTCAGGGGGCGGGCCCGAGACGCGAGGCGTGTTATGATGCCGGCCTCGCGCCCGTGCGGGCCGTGCGTCGCTTCGGATTGGCGAATCTACGACCAATAGAATCAGTGACTGGGCTGTAATTGGCTGCGGTGGTGTTGACGGATGCGTGAGAAGAAATTGACGCCTCACAGTCGCCTCTTGAATCGCGCGCGAACCCGGGTTGGGACGAGTTAGTGTGGGAGTTAGTCTAAAGGGACAAACGTACAGTGATGTAGCCTGCTGCCACTTTTCCTCATCAAGGCAATAAGGGAGCTTTCGAAACTTTAGTGTTTATGAAAGTAAGGTTTGAAAAATAGGATCCCCGTTCGCGCGAGGTCCTCGCCTCTCGTTCTCCCTCTCATCCACCAGCGTGGACGGTACTGCTGCGTCTGCTGTTCAGTGGCACTGGCCTCTGGCAGACCTGACGCCGGCTGGGGTGCTCGCGGCCGTCCCGCGGTCCCCACGACCTGGCCTTCTGGCTCTGCCGAGCCCCCGCGGACCGCCCTCTTGCCCAAGGCGTTTGCGCGGCCTGACTCACTGGCTGCGCGCCGCCACACCGTGCCCCGGACATCCTAGGGAAGCGCTCAAGCCAAGCCCTCCCATCTGATGCGACGCAGCGGAGCCCAGCGATGGCCTGCATATGGTGGACGGGATTAACCCTAGAGAAGCCTCAGGGAACATGGCGCTGCTTGTCCAGGATCGCAGTTGTCCCCGTCGCCCCCTCGAACCCAATGTGAAATACGCGGACCACCCAGCTGCCAGCTAGCGCTGTTGCTCTGGGGCGGGGCTGCAACCCGGAGGCGCGCCGAGTACTGACGATCGTCTTCGGCTCTTTCCGCTGCTAGGCCCTTCGGGCGGTGTTGGCCGCGTGTCGGTCTCTCGGCTGTTTCCGCCTTCGCTCGGCGTTGTCCTGGCAACGCGGGCGGCTCAGTGGCGGAGTGGAGGTGAGTATCAGGCTGAGGGACCGTCAGGCCTGGGTGGATTGGGGATCTGGGAGGGTCTGGGACCGGGCGGGACCCAGCGTGGTGGAGTCGGGGCTGCAGGGGTCCAGATAGCGTAGGCCTGCAGCGTCAGGGCGGAAGCTGGGATCCGGCATGAGGGAGTCAGGCCTGCTGGGCTAGGGTGCTGGGGTCCGCCTGCCGGGCCCGTCCTTCGCGCCTGGCTTGGCTTGGTTGTCACCTCCCGGCCCAGTCCTGAGACCCTGGCTGGCTCCACATTGATGTGCGGGTCCCTCTGGGGTGGGGAGTGGGCAGCGTCATCAACGGGGAATGGAAGAGAACCGCCGGGCGGCTTAAACCCAAACCCACGGCTGGAGCGAATCGCGTGTACCAAACCCCCGGGCGTGGGCTTTCAGTAAAGTCCCTCAGATGTTGGCCTGGAGGGCTAGACCTTGGAGTGTGACCACTAGTGCCTGCCCCTAAAAGTGCACATTGGAGCACTTCCTTGTTTTCCTGACACTGTCACCCAGAAGTAGGGCTTCTTAAAGCCTATTATTAAGTGTCACCATGGCTGAATGAGCATAACATTCTTTCCCAAAAGTTGGTTTAATGGAGGCACTTAGCCCCTGAAGGCGTTGGATGACTGTAGAAGAAGGGAGTCAATCGGTTAGAATAAGTGAAATGTTTCTTCTTTTCCCCAAACTGTGTTTGCCAGTTTTATGTCCTAGATACCGGGATCTTGTTTTAAGGAAGTCTAAGAACTTGTTTCTAAACTAAGGCCATTAATAAATTGTCACTAAGTAACTATTTTGTTAGTTATCTGCCTCTTTGAGTTTACTTTGGTAACTTTTTAAATTATATAGCTAATTCATTTAGAAATTTGTGTTGCAGGTGAAAACAATGGTGAACAGTTATACATTGTATTAAAAAGGATTTGTTCAGTTAGGCCTGTAACCTGCTTCTTCCAAGTAACAAAAAAGCATCAAAAACATCTTTCCATTGGGTATGTCTTTAATACCAGCACTCAGGAGGCTAATGCAGAAGAATCAAGAGTTCCAGGTTACATAGTTAGAGGCCAGCCTGGGCTTCAATAGGGAATTCCTGACTATTGAATTCTTTGCTCATAACATCTTCATCTGGGATTCCTTACCATTCATAGGGTTTTTTGTTTGTTTTGCAATACTGGGGTTTGAACTTCAGCCTTTTTACTTACAACCACTCTACTGCTTAAGCCCTGCCTCCAGCCCTTTTTGCTTTGATTTTTTTTTTTTAATCTAGCCTGGACTGTGATCCTCCTATTTATGATTCCAAGTAACTGGTAGCTGAGATGACAGGCGTACTTCACCACGTCCAGCTTTTTATTGATTGAAGTGGGGTCTTGAAAACTTTTCTGGGCTGACTTCAAACCACGATGCTCCCAATCTCCCCCTCCCTAGTAGCTAGCATTACAGGTGTGAGCCACCACATCTGGCCTTTCATTCATAGTTTTTACTATGAATTTACATTCATAGTATTTACATGGTTTTTAAAGTGATATTGGAAATAAAAATATGGGGGAATCAGATTTATTTTATTCAAGTTTTTTTTTTTTTTTTGAGGCGGGTGTCGATATATATCCCAGGCTGGTCTGGAACTCTTGGTCCTCCTGCCTCAGTTTCCTGAGTGCTGGGATTACAGCTGATGCCCAGCTTCAAGTACCATTATAATTCTTCATCTTTAGGCAAAACTAATGCATTACTCACTTTTCAGAGAAATGTTTTTCACAAACTTGTTAATTACATAGCCCAGGATTTAGACTCTTGGCTTGCTGCAACACATTAGAACTCATTAAAATGCTTCCTTTACTATTTTAAGTCACCCAGGTTTTATTTAGTGTCCTTTCATTTTTAACCATTTTTATTGAAGATTTGTTAAGGACTTAAGGAACCAGGACCCTGACTATTGTGTGCAGGAGATCTGGGGTCCTTCTGCTTCCTTTGACTCTGACTTTATCTCCTGCTCTTCCAGCTACTTGAGAGTCTAGAGACCATAGCCGGCCACTCCACTAGAATCCTTGGATTGGTCCTCTTTAGTTCGTAGGGATGAGAGTGCAGCCTCAAAAATTGTGACTTTGTTTAGTATTTCAGAGTGAATACTCCTAGGAATAAGGCCTGTGTTTGAACAGTAACAATTCATTTATACCCTTATATCTCCCAACTTCTTATTAAAGAGCATTTCCTTCTCCCAGTGGAAAATAGCATTCCCAGCTCCCTCTCATACAGCTAAAAGCAAACAGCATTAATCCAGTTCCTTCTGTCTGTCTGTCTCTCTCTCAGTGATACTAGGGTTTGCGCTCAAGGCCTTGCACTTGCTTGGCAGGTGCTTGAGCTACTACCCCAGCCCTTTTTAACTTAATTTTTTAAATAAGGTCTCAAGGTTTTGCCCAGCTGGCCTGGGCTGCAATCCTCCTATTTGTGCCTACTAAATAGCTGAGACAGGTGCACACCGCCGTGTACAGCTTATTGGTTGAGATGGTCTCACTAACTTTTTGCCCAGGCTGACCTCAAACCATGATCCTCCTGATCTACACCTCCCAAGTACCAGGGATTATGAGTATGAACCACTGCTCCTGCATCTACTGTCTTGGTAGAATTTTACAGGTCTTCAATTTTTTTTTATTTTTTTAAATTTTATTTTTGATTAATTATACATTAAAAGCATATCTTTAATTTTTATTGTGGTTAAATATACATGATATAAAATTTTACCATTTCGTGCTGAGGGGGAGTGTTGGCTCAGTGATAGAGCATTTGCACAGCATATGAGAAGCCCTCGTTCAATCCCTAGCACTTAAAAAAAAACATGACTATTTTAACCATTTGAAAGTGCAGTAGCCCTTGGTATCTTTGGGGATATGGTTCCAAGGAAACTATTATTGAGGAAAAACCACGAGTGCTCTATGAAGTCTCAGGGTGCAGAGTTTAAATACAAACACAGGACTGACTGAGAACTTCTTGACACCAGCTGAACTGCATAATACAGTGTGCGGGAGTTTTGTTGACCACAATTGGTCAAAGCCACGTGTAATAAATCCACGAGTGAGATGGGCTTACTGTATATAGTTCAGCCGTATTAAGCATATTTGCAATATTGTACAACCATCACCATATCTCCAGAACGTTCTCATCACCCCAGTTTGAAACTCTGTATCCATAAAACACTAACTCTCTCTGTTCTCTCCCTCCAGGACTTGGCACCTATCATTCTACTTTCTCACTCTGATTTTTTTTGCAGTGAAAGTGACAGTAAAGTTTGTTAGGAAAGGGATACACTTTTAATAGACTGAAAGCAGGTCTCTCTAGAACGAGAAAGAGAACAACTCACTGATTTTTGATCATGCTGTGTACCTCGTTCTTTTATGTGAATCAGACAGTATTTGTGTCTGGCTCATTGCCTAGTATAATGTTTTAAAGGTTCATCCTTGCAGCACCTGCCAGAATTTCCTTCCTTTCCTTGGTGTAGAATAAACATTTTTTGTTCATGCTTTCATCTATTGAAGAATATATGGGTTATTTCCACTTTTTAGGTATTATAAATAATGCTGCTATGAACATAGGGTATATAATCTCTTCAAGTCCCTGTTTTCAATTTGTTGAAGTGAAATTGCTGGAACATATGGTAGGTAATCCTAGGTCTGATTTTTTGAGGAATTGCCACACTGTTTTCCATTTTACATTCCCACCAGCAGTGCACAAGGGTTCCTATTTCTCCACCTTCTCACCAACACTTAATGTTTTTTGTTTCCTAATAGTAGCTGTTGTAATGGGTGTGAGGTTGAATCATTTTATGTGATGGCAAACCAAGCCCATAAATATTCTCTCCTCTGCCAGTTAGCTTTCCCAACTGACTCCAGGGTATAAAAAGGTCGCCAGTAGTCAGACTGTCATCCCATTCACCATCCCACCATCCTGAAAAGGAACAATACCTATATCCTTTCCAGGTCTGAAAAGAAAGATAAAAGAGATGGAGTTAACTTAAAAGTTAATTAAGAAGGCAGAAATCAGGAGGATCTCCATTAGAAACCAGCCCACAAGACCCCCCCATCTCAAACAATAAAAAACAGGGTACAGTCCTGCATACCTGTCTTCCCAGCTATACAGAACACATAAATGGGAGGATCATAGTCCAGGCTGGCACTGGCATAAAAGCAAGACTGTATTTAAAAAATAACAAAAAGCACAAAGAGCTAGGGGAGCACCTGCCTGGCAACCAGAAACCCTTAGTTCAAACACCAGTACTGCTGTTGGAGGGGAATTAATTGATTAAGTGCATGTAACAAATCATATTCAGCTTATCCACGGCTGCTGTGGCTTTGCGTTCCTGACTCCAACAAGGCAGCCCTCTGTCCTCTGCCACCTGGGAGTCACATCTAGATGACATTCTTGAGCTTTATGCTTTTTCCAAAATTGAGTACTGTGTTGTTTTTGTTTTTATTTTTCTGTAAAGGTATCCTCTTGTGGGCAGTTTGTTTTGTTTTGTTTGAAAGTTTTTGTTTAAAAGGCAGTTGTAGAAATTAAAATCACCCTATGACTAGAATAAAAATTAATAAGAATTCGTGTTTGAAGTCTAGGCCTCTGTTTTCTTGCTTTCATTCTCCCCTTTCATTCTTTTTTTTTTTTTTTTTTTTTGCTGGCGGTGAGTTTTATTCTTTTCCATCACTCCCTGGACCATTCCATGTCCAAGTCTTTGCTTATTTTATATTTTTTTCCCCTGGTTGAGAAAGAACTCTTCCAAATCAAATTGTCCAAAGGAAATTTTTTAAGTTGCTGAGTATCTTAGGTTATAGGTTGGCTTCCCATTCATAATTCTAAGTATAAGTGTTCTTGGTTGATTTTTTTTCTCTTGCAGGTTTCAGCCCTAACGGGTCTGTGTTTCATCATGGCCCTCTATTTTGACTACCGAATCAAAGCCCCAGATGCAGTCGGGTTCCCCTCCCACATCAGTTGGCACCCTGTTCACCCATTCCTGGCAGTGGCCTCCGTGAGCACAACGTCAGGAGGCAGTGTGGCTATCTACCTGGAACAAGTAAGTCCTTAGAGCCACAAATCCAACTTTAGAAACTTCTGGATCTTGTGTTTCTTCTGAACTTGAGTGTGGGATATGTGTGGAGGAGGAGGGGGAAGAGATCAAATTGAGATAGATCAAATTAGCTCCACTGTAGCTTTTTTCTTATCAGTTCTTACATAGGTCCAGATTCCCAATATTATAAAAGTTCTGGTATGTGGGCAGTTCTTTTATGCCTGCCATTTAGGTTTGAATCACTATTTAAGAATGCTTTATTTATGGTCACCAGCCTTTAGCATGGTCTGTAAATCCTGATCCATTGTGCTATGAGTTCTTTCCTCAACTCTTCACTTTGTTATCTGACGGCTGCAACAACTTACCACAAACTAGGTGACTTAAAGCATTCAAAATTCATTCTCTCTCACAGCTGTAGATACCAGAAGTCTAAAATCAAGGTATCCATGGTTCTGAAATCTGAACCATGACCTTGTCTTATCTTCAGTTGTTGCCAGGCAGTCCTTGGTGTGATTGGCTTGTAGCACATCATTCCAGTCTTTCCTGTAAATATGGCCGTCTAGTATATGTGTCTGTGTCTGTTACTTTTTTTGTTTTTATTTTTTTCTATATTGGGTCTTGAGCCCAGGGCCTCACGTAGGACAAGCACCCCACCACTGAGTGATACTCCCAGGCTCTCTTCTCTTTTTAAAAGGGCACCTGTGTTATATGATTAGGACCCACTCAGTGACCTCAACCTAACTTGCTGCTATCTGTATAGACCTGTTTCCAAAGAAGGTCACGTTACAGGTGTCAGGGATTAGGATGTCAACATATCTTTTTAGGGCACTCAATTTACTTCATAACAGAAACTATCCCCAAGGTCCTCAAAATTCTAGAGCTCCCTGAATCACTCTCAGTGCATAACATGCCTTATACTTCATGAAGAAAATTGAATTTCCTCCTCCACTCCCTCCTCAACCCTCAGCCATCTCTCTGTTACCACTGTAATGTCATCAAAGCAGCTGCAGACATCAGTGACTCTGTGTAACACCCCAAGTATTTTGGGGTGTTCATCTACACAGCAGCATGTTTCCCTGAGCCGTCAGGGAAACTGCAGAAAGTGGGGACTTTTCTCCATAGCCTACTTGGTGAGCTTTGCCAGCTCTTCCTCCTTTTCCAAGCTGTAGCATTGCCCAGAGCTTGTTCATGGCCTCTTGACTCTCTTTTCTCCTCCTGTGAACTTGACCTTCCCTGTGGCCATCATCAATGGATGACTTACAAACATACGTGTCCTGCCCAGAAGGCCTCCCTGAGTTACGGACTTAGGAATCCAGCTGCCTTTGTGACATCTCTTGATGTTAAAGAGACCTCACACTCTACAAATCCAAAACTGAACTGAAATTGTCCCTATCACTTTTACCCCCATATCCTCTGGGTTCTGTTAGCCCTTTCCACATCCAGGCTTCTGTCTTCTCTTTCCTGACTCTAGCACATCTTTCTCACTGAAGCGGCTCAGCCTTGTGAGCCTTTCCCACCCCCATTCTGTGTTGCATAGAAATCTTTGGGTAAGCATGGAAATCTCTAATGTCCCTCCAGTGCCCCCAAGAACTGGACCCTCCCTTACTGCAGACACAACAGAGCCTACCAACATGTCCTCAGCCTTCCAGCACTACACAGGCTATGCCATCCACTCTACAGAATCTCCCTCACTCTTCCTCAGGAAACACACACGTGCACATACACACACTACTGCCTGCCCACCCAGCTTATCTGTAACTCATGTCCATCTCTGTCAGGCTCATCAAGGGCCACACCTGCTTTACAGGTTAGTCCACCCCCAGCACCAAGTATGTATCGTAAATAGGTATTTTAGAATAAATATAAATTGCAATATTATTATAATGAATCTAGATAAAACATTAAATAAAGAAAATTTACAGTAGTCTATTGCGATACAAGTCAAAAAAGTACACCTCTTGTGTTTCCAATTGACGCAAGGAAAACTTTAAGATTTCAAAACAAGGATTTATTGGGTTATGATGAGGTTACAGATATAGCAGGTAAAACTGAAGACTGAAGCTAAGTCCAGTAGAAGAACTGAGAAAAAACTGAGTTAATGTCTGAAAGAACACATACTTATACCCTATACCTACTTTCTTAGAAAATTCTAGAAAGCATCCGTGTATATAAGCAATATAGTCCATGGGCTGTCAGAGCAGTGGCACCTGATATCACATTTCACATTGTCTTTAGAAAAATTCCACTGTATGCTCATGAGAGAATGAGAGTACCAAGGCATACACCTTCTATCATCATTCCAAAAATAATTTTGATCTTTCGGGTACCTAGAAGGACTCAGGGCTCTGGACCCATTTTGATCTTTCGGGTACCTAGAAGGACTCAGGGCTCTGGACCCATTTTGATCTTTCGGGTACCTAGAAGGACTCAGGGCTCTGGACCCATTTTGATCTTTCGGGTACCTAGAAGGACTCAGGGCTCTGGACCCATTCTGAGAAGCATGGGGCAATAAACTTTGACCTACCACACACATACAGTAAGTTTTGCTGAAACCCAGCCTCACCCATTGAAGTGCTTGCTCATTGTCAAGCAACAGCTGTGAGAATAAGGCTACCCTCCTTGACAAGCTCATTAGGGTGACACTGAGTGTTGGTTACCTTCTGCTAGAATGGCTCAGCTAGAGAAAGTTTGGTGTGTTTTTAGAAAGACTCAAGAGCCTAACAAGAACATTCACATAATAGATAGCTCTTCAGGTCTCTGGCTGATGCCAACTGCGTGGATTAGGTAGAAATTCTTAAGAGTAGCTGCCACTATCCATAATATGGGATTTTTACTTCTCATCCAATATAGGGTGAGCCTGTCCCCGACACGCATATTGAGAGGTCCTTCAGAGTCACTTCCGTGTGTTGGCACCCAACACGACTGGTCCTGGCTATTGGCTGGGAGACTGGAGAAGTGATCGTGTTTAACAAGCAGGACAAGGAGCAGCACACGGTGCCCCCAACACACACTGCCGACATCACCATCCTCAGTTGGAGCACCAGTGGGAGCTGCTTGGTATCTGGTGACAGGGTAAGTGCACAGTCTCCATTCTCCACCGTACTCTTAGGGATGCTAAAGACCAAGTTACTTGAAATGTGTGGGTCCCAGATTCAACTGATCTTGTCAGATGTAATTGCAGATTTAGCTTGATTTTTTTGAAGTAAGACCTGAAGCTTCATTAAGATTGCATTCTATGACAAAGATTTGCCTATGATTTTAAAAATAAACTTTGCTAGGAAATTGTATTCATAGAGATGGGGTAGATATCTCTATACTGTTACTTTTATGTTCCCCAGTATACCCAATTCCATGGGCTGTTCTTAGCTACCCAGGGGTTCTCAGTCCTGTTTGTACCTTAGGGCTTCTTAACCAGAAGGTATATGGCAGTGTCCAGAGACATTTTTGTTGTAAAACTTGCGGGGGGGGCGTTGTTCTAGTGGCATCTCGTATGCCCCATGGTAGAAGGTAGGGATGCTGCCCAGTGACCTGTAATGCACAGGACATTCTCTACAACAGAGAGTGGTCTAGTGCCCAGGCTGAGAAACCCTAATCTAGACCTACTATGATTCACAAATGTACAGCAGAAATTTTACAGTGTGTTCATTTATTTTGAGTAAAGGTAATATATTGACATGTTTCAAAGTTGAAAGAGCATGCAAGGCATACAAGGTGAAAAGCCTCTCCAGCCTGTCCTCAGATCCCCTCAACCCGCCCTCCAGACATACTACTTCTTAGGGTCGCTCCAATTTCTTCTTCAGGCACACCTCAAGTCTTTGAAAGAGTTTTGAAAGGAAATTACCTTCTGCCCTTCACAGAGTCACCAATAACACATCCATTTTCTCTCTTTCTGTATATATTTTGATCCTGCATATTTGCAAGTTCATTGCAGACATTATGATACTTCTCTCCTAAATACTGTGCATCTATCCACTGAGAAGCGGGACATTCTTGTACATAGCCACAATATAACTGTCACACTCAGAAACTGAATACTGATACAGAACATTACCCATAGGCAGTCCATATTACAGTTTCTCTAGTTGTCCCAATCATGTCCTTATAGCTGGTCTTTTCCAAAGCTAGGATTCAGCCAAGGACTGTTTCTCTTTTAATCAAGACCCAGTCCTCTGTTTTATCTTTTCTTTCCCTCACTTCTTTCCTTTCTCCCTTCCTTCTATCTTCATGACATTCACATTATGAGGAGTCCAGACTACTGGTTTTGCAGAATGTCCCTAAATTTGCAAGTGTTTGGGGCAAGAATATCATATAAAAAGTTGTGTTAGCCAGTTTTCCATCACTGTAACAAACACCTCATATAAACAACCTACAAGGAGGGAAGGTTCATTCTGCCTCATGGTTCCAGAGGTTTCAGTCCATGGTTGCTTGGCCTTGTTTCTTTGGGCCTGTGACATCATAGTCCATCATGGTGGAAAAGGTCTGTTGATCTCATAGCCAAGGGAAGCAAAGAGAGAGGAAGGGACTGGGTTCCAATATCTCCTTCAAAGGCAAACCTCCAGTGACCTAACTTCTCTCCACTTGGACCTACTTTCTAAAGGTTCTACCACCACATCCCAATAGCACCACATGGGCCTTAGGGAAAATTTTAAATACAAACTATAGCAAGGGTATTGTGTTTATTTTTCTCATTTTTTAACATAGCATACTATACACTGTTCCGTTTCTTGTTTTCTTGAATTTTGCACTGGATCTTGGAGATTTTTCCATACTGGTAAATAGAAAGCTTTCTTGTTCTCTTGTAATCAGCTTTTAATTATATGAAAATATTACAATTTGTTTAACCAGACATCTGTCGATAAGCATTCTTGTGCTTTTGTCTTTTTGTACATGTATCTGTGTGGAGAAAATGCATCAGTGGGATCGCCAATAGGGGGTAGGGCATGTGCCCTTTCAGGTTGTTGTTGTTGTTTTCAGTACTGGCATTCGAACCCAGGATGGAATGGGCAAGTACTCTGCCACTGAGCCATACTCCCACCCTGCCTTTCTGGTTTGCCCAAAACACCCTCCATGGGTTTGTACCAGCTTACACCAACACAGAAGGAATGTCTGTGTGTGAGGATTTTACTTAGAAAAGCACTGTTTAGAGCTGTCATTTGCATTTCTCTTGCTGTGGTTGTTGCATATCATCTTGGGGAGACATCTGTAGCAACTTTTCGAGTCACATCATTTACCCATTGTCCTATTGGGTTTTTCATTTTTTCTGGATGATTTTTTTCGTCTGTTTTGCTGTTCTGTTCCCACCTAATGACATTTGCCTGCCCCCAGATTCCCACTTCCTTGGTGATCTTTCCCACCTCTCTGCTGTGGAACAGTCTGACAATCCCCCACTGGAATAGCGTGATTCGAGATCATTGCATTTCATCATTCTGATCTTGATGGCATGAGAAACAACCAACCAGATTGCTCAGGCATAAAATGAAACCCAGGTGTGAGCTGACTAAGTCCTGTGAGTCAGAACAATTGCAAACAGAATGCCTAAGCCTTCTGAACAAAATTGAAGGGCTCCATAACTAATTTAATTACAAGCTAAAGCAGGAAGAGAAGGATAAAGAATGAACTAACATCTCTCACCAGGTTTGGTGTAAGGGACTTCTCCCCTCTTCCACCACAGACCCTGTTGTGCTCACCAAAGGAGCCAATCCAGACCAGCTAAAGCAGGAAGGTGCTCTTGATCTGAGACCAGTGGGGTGTCTCATATTCTCAGGCAAGAGCTCAGCTGGCTTTAGGACAGCCTGCTCCTCCTCTGTGTCCTAAGCCCAGACTCAAGGAGGAAACCCCACAGTCCAGTTCACCCCAGCACCCCACAGGTATTAGTCAACAGTGCTTGAAAGGTTGGGTCATCCCTATAAAGGGATACCAGGCAGGAATCCACTAAGTGTTCATTACAAGTCCTGTTGATAGAGAAGAAGGGAGAATGTCACACAGCCAGGCCATTTGTTTCCTCCAGGTGTCTCGTGAAGCCCAATGTGAGGGTCAAGTAGACCTATACCCCAATATGTGACAGGTCACCACTTTTTAGTGGTGCACCTTTGTGGCACCCAACATTTTAACTCATCCTTTGACGTGCCACCCAGACTCATCTAAAACACTAACTGCACATCAAAATTTTGTCCTTCACAAATAGGGCTGATTTCACCTTGGGAGGTCTCAGGGCCTTGCACTTGCTAGGCAGATGTTCTATCACTCAAGCTATACCTCCTGTTATTTTTTTCTTTAGCTATTTTTCCAGTAGGGTCTCACTTTTATGTCTGGTCCACATAGACTGAGATCCTCCCATTTATACTTCCCACATAGCTGAGTTGAAAGATAAATGCCACCCCTCCCAGATTTTTATTGGTTGAGATGGGGATCTCACTAACTGTTTGCTGCCTGAGTAGCTAAGATTACAGGCGTGAGCCACTCTCTCAGTTTTTGTTTTTTTTTTAAATTGGTTTCTTGAGACAGGGTCATGCTATGTAGTCCAAGCTGGCCTCTAACTTGTGATCCTTGGCCAGCCTCCTAAATGCTGGAATTACAGGCATGTGCCACCATGTCCAACAGAGGCATTTTTTTCTCTAGAGTCTCACTGTATAGAATTATGTGGCATGAAATAACTTAGAAGGAATAACATATAGTGAAGAGGCAGCCTTGAACACCAAGACTACCCATGGGAATGATGGGATGCTGAGTCCTAAACACAGGACAAGGAACGCCCTCAGGAGAACGAAAATGAGGAGAAGACACCTAGGATTGGATGCCGGGGCAGGTAAACATGCAGGATTTGGGAAAACATGCAGGAGGTACCACAAAGGACACAGAGGCATCTCAGAGTTACTTTCCAAGTCATGTCCTTTCTGTTCACATTTCCAGCTTGATAGGCAGAAACCTGAGGACCCCTGTCAGAACAAGGGGTATACAACTGACTGCCTGAGCAGAAATCAGGCAGCAGCCTGGAAATCTGACATGCTGTGTGTGTGTGTGATTATGTTTAGAAACCTGGGTGATTGTCAGCTGGAAGCTTGGTGTGCTAACAGAGCCAGTTGTGGGGAGATTGCATGAAGGGCAGAGCAGGTAAAGCATCTCAGAAGGTGCAGCAGGCCCAGGTGCCCTCACAGTGCTCAGCTCTGGGAGGAGGGTGCAAGGGGACATTTTCATTTTGTATCCTTTTGTATGTGCTTCCCCCCCCGCCCCCCCCCGCCGCTACTATGCAAGCATTTTTTTTTTTTTAAAGAGTTACTAAACACAAGGAAACCAGTAGTGTTTTTCTTCTGGTCTTAAAGCTGACAGAGGAAAAAAGAATCAGTTTGAGGTCAGGTACAGTGGCACAGCCCTGTGATATCAGCTACTCAAATGGTGAAGATTGGGAGGATCATGATTTGAGGCCAGCCTGGTTAAAAAGTTAGCAAGACCCCATCTCAATAAGCTGGTCATGGCATGGGCCTGTGATCCTAGCTATGTGGGAGGCGTATGTTGGAGAATCATGGTCCAAGGACAGCCCTGGACAAAAACTGGACTATCCTATCCAAAAAATAACTAAAGCAAAAAAGGGCTGCAGGTGTAACTCAAGTGGTAGAGGGCCTGCCTCACAACTGTGAGGCACTGAGTTCAAGCCCCAGTAATGACAAAAAGAAAATCAGTTTGATAATATATACTATTCATATTATATGTGTACTTACATGACACATGCTATTTTAGGTACTACAGAGTCTTCTTGTAGGTTCTATAAGTTGCTTTGAAAGCCAATATAATTTAAAAATCCTATTCCTGTATATAACAAAGGGGATGTCATCCAGCATTTGCTGATTGAAAGGAGGACATGAGGAAGGATTCACAGGTGCTGGAATGGCCTTAAACTGGGAAGCACTCTTCTGGGAATGCTTGGGTGTACAGCATTCAGATGGAAATGCTGCCATGTGTTAAAGGTTGACTGGCATCCCCCAATTACAAAGCCCTCCTCAGCCAATTGGATAATAGAGTCTTCTCCTCCCACACCTGGACTTCCAGAGCACTTACCTGTGCCATTGATCTGAGGCTTTCGTTACTTTAAAATTGACCACCCAGACCTTGGTTTCCAATGCCATTCTCTAATAAAAGGAACTGGGACTCCTTGGAGAAATGGCTGATTCTAGGGCAGGGGCAAGAAAATGAGCCCAGAGAGTTTTGGAGTGCCAGAAATTCAAGAGGTACTCACAAACACCTCCTCCGTGATGGAGGCACATAAGAGAGACACAGGTCAACCAGAAAAGCTCTCAGTGGTCAAAGCTAGAGCAATTTGAGCAATAAGATAAAGCAGCATTAGATTATAACCCAAAGTATGAAATAAATGTCCACAAGTCTGTTTCTATAAAAACATTTTTAAATAAGTGAGTAAATGGTGACGAGCAGACAAATCTCCCATGTTAAAGAATTCCAAATAATTTATACAGATACTCACCCTCAAGTGAGAAGTGCATGTAGCAACTTCTTTCCAAACAGCACAGCATGGAAATGGAAAAATGGAAAGTCAAGGGTCACTTCAGAGTGGATGAACACCACCCCCACCAGGTAATCAAGGTCTGCGTCCACAGTGGTGAATAGTGTTGATACAGGGGACCCTAGATGGGATGTGATGAGAGGGCACTGCACCTGTAGTTCTCCTCCCAAAAACCCATAATCCCAGTCTAGTCATGAGGAAAATATCAGACAAATCCCAATGGAGGTCGCCTTTCACCACCATACTTAAGCAGCACCTCAAGACTGTTAAAGTCACAACAAAGAAGGAAAGTCTGAGAAACTGTCTTGAGCCCAGAGATTCCTGAGGAGACATGGCCAGTAAATGCCATGTGGGATCCTAGGCAGGACCCTAGGATAGAGAGGAACACTGGGGAGAGTGAGATCTAAAATGAGGACTTCAGTTAACAGCAGTGTAATTCAGCTCGTTGCTCCATGCTGTTTGTGATCTGGTAGCAGGAAAAGCTGAGTGTCATAGGGGCTTTCTGCAGTGTCTGCACCCTTTCTGTAAATCCGAATCTTCCAAAATGAACAGCTCATTGTAAAGAATTGAACACAACTGCTGCTGTCTCTGAGGAGTGAAGGAGGGTGCAAAGAAGAGTTCCAATGCTTTTGGACAGTTTGGCATTTCCATAGTGCACCTGTAACAGCTCTGCAGTTGTCTGACCAAGTAATCAGCCTATGTTCTGCTGTTTATTTGCCTTTCACCTCCCACCAAGCCAGTCATTCTATGAGGACATTGCTCACATGTGCAATTGGTCTCCTGCAGCTTGGTGTCTTGCTCCTGTGGAGGCTGGACCAGCGGGGCCGAGTGCAGGGTACACCCCTGCTGAAGCATGAGTATGGAAAACCCCTCACCCATTGCATCTTCCGGCTTCCTCCTCCTGGCGAGTAAGTGTGAGGCTCCCGATGGTCTGGCATGTCTTCCTTCATCCCACCAGTGGGGTGTATGAGTCTTGACCCAGGTCACTCTAGGAATCCTGACTGCCATTTTGTTTACTCTCAGGGACCTGGTTCAGTTGGCGAAGGCAGCCGTGAGTGGTGATGAGAAAGCCCTAGACATGTTTAACTGGAGGAAGAGTGGCTTTGGGAGTTTCCTGAAGATGGGGTGTCAAGGAGGCCTGTCATTCTTTGTCAGTCTGATGGATGGTGAGGAACCTGACCTGTAACTCTAGGAGTAAAGTGTGTTAAGTGAACCTGTCCGGGATTATAAGCTGACAGTGCTATGTCTGTGTAAAATGAAGACAGGCAAGGACTGCCCACCTTGGAGTTCTGGGCTCTCCACAGGTGTTTTCCAGTGCTCTGCTCTGTTCGGCCAGATATGAGGCAAGCTTAATTCTTATTGAAGAGTTTTCATGAGGAAGCTTTTAATGAGCAATTCTACCCTGACTGCACAGCACCAGAGACAATAGAGATGGTTTTGAAAAGCTTCCTTTGTGGTGCCTCCATTATTCATTCTGCATAATTTTCGAGTACCTGCTGTATGCCAGGTGGTGCAGGCACTGTAAGCAAAGCTTAAGCAGGACAGGGCGGTCTTTGCATCTAGTCCTCACGGTGGTCAGGGTTAGCACCATCTGTCGACTTTAATGACACTCCTCAGCGAAGCAGGAGACTCCCTGAAGCTAAAAAGGAAAGTGCCTTTGACAGTCACCCATGTGTCTGTGGCTGGGAGAGACCCAGGAGACAAGAGCCACACAGGTGACTGTGTCTGAGGAAGTAGGAGGCTGTTGCTGTTTGTTTCACCAAGCAGCCAACCTTGGTGGGAAGAAGAGAGCAGGTTATGGTGGATGGATGCTTGTGGGCATTGAAAGTTATAAGTAGGAGAAACCTTCCACTTAGAAAGTAAATAGAGCTGGGCAAAGTGACTCATGCCTGTAATCCCAGCTATTTGGGAGGTGGAGATCAGGAGGATTGCATTTTAAGGCCAGCCCAAGCAATGAGAACACATGTCAGTAAAGAAGCTAGGAGGCGTAGGTAGGAGGATCGTGGTCTGAGTCCAGTCCTGGGCAAAAACAGCTATCTGAAAAGTGAGTAAAAGCAATAATGGGCTAGAGGCATTGCTCAAGTGGTAAAGCGCCCGCCTAGCAAGCATGAGGCCCTGAGTTAAAATAATAATAATAATGATAATAGCAATTACAGGTAAAGAGATGGAGCTCATGTAGGGGGTTATTGAGGAAGTCCAGGAGGGGATATCTAAGCAAGCAAGGCACATTGAGTGGGGGTAAGAGTGAGTGGGACAAAGCATATGGAGGGAATGATGCTGGTTGCCTGGAAGACGGAGTGTACAGAGACATGGAGGAGCCCAGCTATGGGGCAGGTGCAAAGTCTGCCCATCACCCAGGAGATATGGGCTTTGGGAGAAAGCTGTTCCATATGCCTCAACTTTCCTATGTAGAAGATGGGGATTATATTAGCGTCTATCATATTATTACCTGTGAATGTGCCCACCACATAATTTGTGCCTTTTAATTGCTACAATTAGCCTAGATAAACTTGAACTTTCATTTACTAAGAAATCAAGTTATCCATTGGGAATAAGGTAAGAGACAAGGAGAGTAATGAGGCTCCTGCAGAGCCATGGAAATGAGCCAGAGAATCCAGGAACTTGGAGGGGCCTCACCACAAAGCTTAGACACGCAAGAAGGAAGGAAGAAGGCAGATGGCTCCGACCAGTGTTGGAGTAGCAGCTTGGCACTTGGAGGGAAGAGGAGGTGTCTACGTGGAGAGAAAGGGCTGCTGTGGGACAACAGACTCCTGCAGCTTAGATGTGGAGGATCAAGAAAGGACGAGCAAGGGGTGGCCAGAAAGTCTGGCAAGAAGGCAGATGGCACACCAGCAACACAGGACCAGAGTGACGGGGAGAAGGCTTATCATTTAAAGTCTAAGTATACCTACAGTTAGTGGACAGAGATGATTATAGAGTTACAAGGCTGCAGAATCAGAGGTGTCAACAGTTGGGATGCTTACATCCCAAGAGAGTCATGGAGACAGCTAAGTCAAGGCGGGCCCAGACCAGTAAAGCGGAGATGATTTCAGAGATACTAGCCTTTGAAAATGTGCAAATGTGGGCTGGCAGAGGGGCTCAAATGGTAGAGTGCCTGTCTAGTAAGCTTGAAGTCCTGAGTTCAAACCCCAGTACATCCCCCCCCCCAAAAAAAAGAAACATGCAAATGTTTTATTTCTTAATTCTTGCAATGGAGATATTTTATTTTGGAAATGTCCTTAAGTAGATAGAAATGGCTGCTTGTGAATGTCATGGAAATACAGATAAGCTGGGAACCCCTACGTAGTGACCTACCTCTGTCCCCAGGGTCAGTTCACTATGTAGATGAGAAAGGCAAGACTGCCCAGGTGGCATCCACAGACAGCGCCATCCAGACACTGTTCTACATCGAGAAGAGAGAGGCACTGGTGGTGGTCACGGAGAACCTTCTGTTGTCCTTGTACATGGTGACACCTGAGGGGGAAGCTGAAGAAGTGATGAAGGTAGGTAGGAGAGCAGGGCTTGGGGCCAGCCCAGCCGCTGGGTCATGTTGACAACCTGGAGGCCAGGTTCTCTCTCCTGCTTTGACTGCCCTTTCTATCATGGTTAGCAAGACTGGACAGCTGTCACCTTGGTTCAAGGGCAGATAACCTGGAGATTCAGTCTAACTTCCTACTATGGAATAGTCAGTGCACACAAGTGAGGGAAGCAGAAGATTCTCCAGTTTCTCTGGATAGATGTGGGGAGTTGGGGGAGTCTGGGCTTGCTCCTGACTGTGCCCCCTCTCAATTGGTTACCTCATAGTCCATGGACTTGGGGTGTGACAAAGAATGACACCTCTCACCTTGCAGCATCTCGTGGACCTTCACAACAGCTGGGTGGGGCAGGGGACACTGTGTGCAGGAAAAGGGCTCTGAGTAGGCTTAGTAGCTGCCCCAGAGCCTAAGGTGGCATCACCCAGAATCCATCAGCAGGGCCTCTGCACCCCAGTGTTTCACATCTGCCATCTGCCCACACATACAAATGGCTTTACCCAATGAGTGTGTGTTAGTTACCCTCATTGGACAGCAATGTCTTAATGTGGCCATTGGCAGATAGGTGGTGTCCATGAAGGACAGAGCTGTGGTGTTAGCGCTGGGACCATTGCACGATGGAGAGGCCCACTGTGAGGTACCACAGGTCCATCACGTGCAGCTCACCGAGGATACTGCCACTTGCTGGCCTCTTGTTCTTCTCTTGATTCATACCATACAAATCCTTGCTCCTAGTGGAATGCTGAACTTTTCCTGAAGGTATTCTTGTAAAGGGCTGGGTGTGGTGACATGTACCTGTAATCCTAGCTACGCAGGAGGCAGAGATGAGAGGAACTTGGTTTGAAGCCAGTCCAGGCAAAAAAGTTACTAAGACCCTATCTCAAAAATCAAGCTAGGTGTGGTAGTGCATATCTGTAATCCTAGCTATGTCGGGGATAGCAGTAGGAAGATTGTGGTCTAAGGCTGGCCCTGGACAAAATCCAGAGACTATATCTGAAAAATAAGTTAAAAAGCAAAAAGGGCTGGGGATGTGGCTCAGTGGTGGAGACTTACCTAGGCCCTTGGTTCATCCCTGGCACCACAAAATAAATAAATAAGTAAATGTATATATATAATGTGTATATATACACATACATGTACATATGTATGTATATACATGTGTTATGTGTATATATATATAATGTGTGTTTGAATATATATGTGTGTACATATATGTCTTAGCTCTGGTCCACCCCAACAACCAACCACACACCATGTAGCTTAACAAGATGCTTATAGTTCTGGAGGCTGGAAGTCCCAGATCAGGGCTGTAGCCAATTCAGTTCCTGGAAAGGACTTTCTTCCTGGCTTGCAAACAGCAAACCCTCTCAGGGTTTGCTCCCTCTCAGGGAGGCAGACATAGTAGAGAGGGAAAGAGAGAGCATGAGGATAAGGGTGAGTATGAGTTCTCTTCTGTCTTATAACACCACAGTCCAGAGGGCATGGTGGCTTATGTCTGTAATCCCAGCTACTTGTGAGGCAGAGACAGGGATATAGTATTCCTGACTGGCACTGGGATAAAACAAGACCCTATCTCAAAAATAACCAACACAAAAAAGGGCTGGCAGAGTGGCTCGAGTGTAGAGCACCTGTCTGGCAAGTACGAGGACCTCAGTTCAACCTCCGGTGCCACCAGAAAAAAAAACAAAGCCTGCCATGTACCACATGCTAGGTGGCCATCACTTCACGTGCAAGTCACTGTTTGCTTTAACTTACACATCTTCAAAACCAAAACCTCTCCATTTCCATCATTCCCCCCACACACCCCCCCTGTGTTCCCTCCACTTGGTGAGTCTCCATGACATCACAGGAGACCAGATTCCAGGCTCACAAAACCTGGAGCAGGCATCTCAGCAGGATCCAGGTGCTTCTTTTAGGTGGCTTTTTTCCTTACACAGGTGAAGCTGAGTGGGAAAGCCAGCTGCCAGGCGGAAATCGCTTTGATTGAGGGCAGCCTTCTTGTGACAGCCCTTGGGGAAGCAGTCCTCAGGTGAGAGCTTGTCCTTCAAGTGCATGCTCCTAGACAATTCTCTTTGAAGTGGGCTTTCTGTTGGACTGTAACATACACAGAAAATGCACACATTATGGTGAATTTCCACACGTTAGATTTACACTTTAGACATTAACCGGTTCTCTCTCAGAGGAGAAACAAGGCATGAGAGACCCCAGGAGGCCCAACTGATTCTGGTCCCCACCCCACAGATAATGTGACCCTGGTGTCTGCCTCTTGAATCACTTTGCCTGTTTTGAGGGGAGTTTGTTTTGAGGGTTTTGAGATGCAGTCTCCAGCTCCTGGGTTTAAGCAGTGCTCCTGCCTCAGCCTCCTGGGGAGCTGGGACTATAGGTGTGTGCTATGAAATCCTCCTGTGGCTTGCTTTCTGAGTTTGGCATAAATAGAATCAGACATTTGGTCTCCTTTGGCTTCTTGTGTTCAGGGGCCTTCTCATTTTGCTGGGATTCTTGTGTTTTCATCATGACCTAATGTCATTGTGAACTGCTCTCTTTGATTATAAACAGAGCATAAATAGCCCTAAACATAAAATCAACTTTTTTCGCTGGGCGCCGGTGGCTCATGCCTGTAATCCTAGCTACCCAGGAGGCAGAGGTCAGGAGGATCAGAGTTTGAAGCTAGCCTGGGCAAATAGTTCATGAGACCCTATAGCAAAAAAGAAAAAAAAAAATCATAAAAACAGGGCTGGTGAAGTGGCTTAAGGTGAAGGCCCTGAATTCAAGCCCTGGTACCACAAAAAAAAAAAAATCAATTTTCTTTATGTCAGAAGTCTGAAGAGCATGTCTCTTGCCTGGTCTTAAGTTTGTTGCACAGGTTCAACACAGCCCTCGGAGCAGGGGAGAGGCACTAACAGCTCTCTATTGGAGCTTTCTTCCTGCCATTGCAGATTCTGGGACTTGGAACGAGGAGAGAATTACATACTGAGTCCAGAGGAGAAGTTTGGCTTTGAAAAAGGAGAAAACATCAACTGTGTTTGTTACTGTAAAGTCAAAGGTGAGATTTGACCTGATGTGAAAGAAATAGAACCAATTTCAAGCAATGTGTTCAGGCTGCAAACTAATAGTGAAATAAAGGGCCTATTCAACACATGTTAAATGAGTTACAATATCAGTTATTTAAGTATAGTTATCCAAGGATGAGCAAGTGGCAATAAAGCTTTGTTATTCCACATGTTAGTCAAAGGGTTTGGTCAGAAGAGTGATAAACTGTAAGGACATTGATGCCTGTTCCCTCTGTGTGTGAGTGTGTGTGCACGCGCATGTAGACAGACCCAAGGACAAAAGGAGCCCAGTGATGCTCAGCACCAGTGCAGCTCTGGGTAAGGTGGGACAAAAGAGAACAGCCTCCACCACTCCCTTTTAAATCCTCTTTTCGACCCAATTAACGTGCACACTTTGTTTTCCCCATAGGTCTTCTGGCAGCTGGTACCAATAAAGGGCGAGTAGCCATGTGGAGAAAAGTGCCAGGCTCCTCAGGCAGCCGAGGGGTGGAGGGCAAGGACATGTGGGCCCTTCAAACGCCTACGGAGCTCGAAGGAAACATCACACAAATAAAGGTTCAGCTTTGCAGGGGTCTTTGATGAGCTCTTCTGCATAAGATGGAGGAAATAATTAGTTTTGAACCTATTCTTATCAATTAGTTGACTGAAGACTATATAAAAATAACAATAATGAAAAAATTTTAAGACTGGACATGGTGGCCAGGCATGGGGGTGGACGTGACTATAATCCCAGCACTCTGGAGGTTGATTTTTTTTTTTACTATAGGAGAATAGTTTTTATTATCTTCATGTACAGAGAACACAACATTGCACATTTAACCCAGTTTTCTAGCCAGCTCTTTAGCTTTTGCCTTTTCCAGCTTGACAGTGTGAGCCACTGGACATGAGGATCTTGAGTTCAAGGCCACCCTGGGCTACTAGCAGACCCTGTCTTAATCAACCAATAAATAAAATGTAAAGATCTTTTGAACTTCAGAATTACAGATAAGAGATTTGGGACTTGTATTAATATCTACCTGTCTATCTATTCATCCATCCATCCATCCATCCAACTTTCTGCTTTCTGTCTCTGTTTCTACAATATTATTCACCTACCAAATGTTTTTTTAGTATATTCACAGAATCTGCAGCCATCACTACAATAAATTTTTCTCTTCACAATGAATCTTAGAACATTTTGAGCATACTCCCTTCCTGATAGCCCATCTTCCAGCCCTGGGCAACTAGTTGTCTACTTTCTGTCTCTATGAATTTACCTGTTCTAGACATTTCATGAAGATGGAATCATTTAATATATGGTCTTTGTGTCTGTCTTCTCTCACAGAGCATCATGCTTTCCAGTTCCTCCATGTTGTGGCAGGTGTCAGTGCTTCCTTCCTCTTTGTGACTGAGTAACCCATTGTATGGGTGGACCACAGTTTACTCATTAATTGATGCACATTCAGGTTGTTTCCACTTTGGAGCCGTTATGAATGATTCTGCTGTGAATGTTTGTGGACAAGTTTTTAATACAGACGTGCTTCATTTCTCATGGTCATTTGGGTTTTTATAATTTCCATCTTTATTAATGCTCTCTATATGAGATCAAGCCATTAAGCATGACATATAGTAATGAACATAGTTGTACCAGGTTCTTTGAAGTCTGCCAAGTCTAAAATCTGGATTCATGGCAGTTTCTAGTGCCTGCTTTTTCACCCCACTGTGTATAGGCCATATTCTGCTCATGCATGGCTCTTAATTTTTTATTGAAAACTTCATATTTTACATAGACTTTAAAGTTTAATCTGAAGCTAGAAAACTGGCATTTCATACTATCAGAGGAAAGCTAGATAACTTAGTGGTATAAACGACCCATCAATTCACAGAAAATAATATGAAATGTCATAGAAAAGCAAATTTCTAGAAGACACCCATTAGTCAGAATAGACCCTGGCTTGAATAGTCATACAGGTGTCTACCTGCTGATTCACAGCTCAGTGTATCAGTATTGTAAAATTTTTCTACAAAGCACATATTTTACCTTTGCAAAAACGTTTTTAAATTGTTGTATTTTTTTGTTTTTGGCACTACTGGGATTTGAACTCACAGTCTCATGCTTACCAGGCAGGCGCTCTACCACTTGAGCCATACCCTGGCATCTTTTTTAAATAATAAGAAATGGTGCTTGAAAGATGGTTTATGGATCCTTGTATGGAACATTTATGTGTTCCTCTGACAGTGTCAGTCTTCTGCTTTGCTCACACATGTATTTTTTTTTTCTCTCCACATGGGACTGAAGTGGGGCTCCAGGAAGAACCTTCTGGCAGTGAGCAGTATCAGCTCCGTGTCAATCCTTAGTGAGCAGACCATGTCGTCGCACTTCCACCAGCAGGTGGCTGCCGTGCAAATTTCCCCAAGCTTACTCAATGTGTCCTTCCTGTCCACGGGGGGAACGCACAGCCTGCGCACAGACATGCACATCACTGGAGTGTTTGCTGCCAAGGTGACTGCCAGAGGCGCCCTACAGGGGCAGATGAAAGACCTGCTCAGTTGTTGGGGTAATTCAGGACAGTGAGGGGCCCGGATAGTGGCTTGAGCCACCTTCACTTCCATCCTGGATTATCTTCTTAAATCTCCATGTGTTTTATATTCACAAAGGAAATAAAAAAAACCCAAGGGTGTTTCACATAACATGAAAACCAGCGTAAACCTGCGTCTGTGGAGGATGCTAGACTGAGGCATGTCCACACTCAGCAATGGAAGAGGAGGAGGAAGGGTTTTGGGAGTGTGTGGTGGTCTACGGTCTACATCTCACTCTTCCTGACCTTTGCTTTTGTACATCTTGTTTGTTTAGGATGCTGTGGCTGTGTGGAATGGAAAACAGGTGGCCATCTTTGAGCCTTCTGGAACCACCTTACGGAATGCAGGTGAGATTCTCTTCACAACCACAGAGAGGCTGCATATCCCTTCCATTGTCTCACCATTTAATGAGGGAGCACAGCGAGGGGGACTAGCACAGGACTAGGGAAACCCTCGTGTAAGTTCTCTTGCCCAAGTCTGCATTTCCAGAACCAGAGCTGCAGCTCTGGTCCATGCTGCCAGGGCCTCCTAAGCTACATCCTATGGAAGCCAGACAAGACAGTTGAAAGTGCAATGATACCAGGGCCAGCAAACCTCCTGGGCTCCTGGACTCCTAAATGACTCAGCAATAAGGCTGCATGAGCATGAGCAATGAAGTTCCTTCCAGAGGAGGTCACTGCCCTCAAATGTGTCTAGGTCAAGCATAGTGGCGAACCCCCATGGTTCACCCCCGAATGTCTCTGAGTGAATCTTCAGAGACACCCTGTCAATCTCAAATTCAATCTCTATATCCCACTGATTGTTCCCCCTTTCTCTGTTTAATTTGGCCACTTTATCCTTCACTTTTTTTCAGCACATGCCTGTAAGAGTTTCCTGGGGTTACTATAACGAGTTATCACTCAGTGGTTTAAAACAGCAGAAACTTATTCTCTAGAAGTTCTGGAGACCAGAAGTCAAAAAATTAAAATGTCAGCAGGGCCCACTTCCTTATATCCTCAAGGGGAGAATCTGTTCCTTGCTTTCTCTAGCTTCCAGTAGCTGCCTCAGTCCTTGGCTTGTGGTCACATTGACCCCATCTGAAACCTATCCCCCTTTCACAGGGATACTGTCATTGCATTTAGGGCCAATCCAGGATAATTTCCCCATCTCAAAACCTTACTATCTATTGCCACATATGGCAATATTCACAGGCCCCGGAGATTAGGAGTAAGTATCTTTGGGGAACTTTTACAACCTATCACAATCCCCAGCCATTAGGTGCTCCCTCAGCTACACCACTTTTTTTTTCAGTGCTGGGGCTTGAACTCAGGGCCTATACCTAAAGCCACTCCACCAGCCCCTTTTTGTGATGGGTTTTTTCAAGATAGGGTCTCTTGAACTATTTGCCTAGGCTGGCTTCAAACCACGATCCTCCTGATCTCTGCCTGCTGAGTAGCTAGGATTATAGGCGTGAGACTGGCCTGCTACACCTTCAACCTCCTGACCCCTGTGCTCTCTTAACTCATTGTGTTGTCTCGAGGGCAGTCACTCCTTCCACTGTCCATCACCTATGCTCCTTCAAATCTTTTCCACTCCACTTTTCTGTCCTAACACTTTGTTGTCTAAAGTTCTCTGATAACATTTGCACACTCTGACTGTATCATATGATAATTCATACACCATCTCCCTCTTCTGTGTGAGTCCCAAGGGTCCTGCATAGGACCAGCACAGCAGGTGCTGAGATGTTCTGTTTTGTGTGCATCATCATCTCCTGCCTCCAATATTCCTCAGAACAAAACCAGCTGTGCTAGCACCAGCCACCAGATGGGAGAAATGAGGGTGAGGGTAGGTGGGAGTTCCACTGAGTCCCTAGTGTAGGTCTAGTGCCCACAAGAGTCAGTACACTTCCTGGGCTCAGAGTTTCCTCCTTTCTTTTTTCTTCCTCTTCCCCTTCCTCCCTTTGTTTCTTTGTTCCTCCTCCTGATCTTCTTTTTGCTTCTTTTACTGAGACAGTAGTCTCTCTATAGCTCAGGCTGGCCTTGAACTCACATGTAGCCCAGAATCCTCAATCCTCCTGCCTCAGCCTCCCAATTGCTAGAATTACTTTCTGTTTGTTTTTCAGTCTTTTGCTCTATGTTTTTGTGTTTCCTTTTTTCTTTTCTATTCTTTTTGTTTTGTTTGGTGGTACTGGGGTTTGAACTCAGGGCCATCACACTTACTTACTAGGCAGACCCTCTACCACTTGAGCCACTCTGCCAGCCCTTTTTTCTGTTGGGTATTTTCAAGATAGGGTCTCATGAACTATTTGCCCAGGCTGGCCTCGAACTGCAGTCTTTCTGATCTCAGCCTTCCAAGTAGCTAGGATTACAGGCGTGAGCCACCAGTGCCTAGCTTCTTTTCTATTCTGGAACCTCATTCTAGAAACTCATTTACAAGATTCAGGTACCACACCCTCATAGAGCCATTCAAAGGGCTGAGATGATTAGAGATTCCACAGATGATGCTTTTTCAATTCTGGAAGTCTGGAATGATAAGCTGCTTCTGTTTTGATGGACATCTTTCATTTCAGGGACCTTCCTGTGTGAGTCCCCTGTGTTAGCCATGTATGAGGAAAACATTTATACAGTGGAGCCAAACCGAGTTCAAGTTCGGACCTGGCAGGTAAGTGGCTGCTGTGCAGTGTGTGGACTGTGATGATGAAGAGACTGGAGCAGAGTTTCAGGTGCTATCTAAATTGAGTCAAAAGTCACAGCCTTTTGTTGGTTTCACCTAGCTAGATCAGATTTCCTCTATGGCTGTTTGTGACCTCTGAAATTGGAATGACCAGGGCCTTTTGCAGTGAAAAAGACCTGGAATACACAGGGCTATGAAATTGTAGCAAATGCTTGCTGGATTTAATGTGTGTCCTGGAGGCTGAATGGCCATCAGTTCAGGACATAATGTCTCTGGACCGGCTGTGCCTTACATATGCTTGAGGGTGAGGCCAGGATGGGAGCAGTGCTTGCCTCTATGAGGACAGGCCTTTAAGCATGCCTTCTTCTGTTTCTGTCTGCAGTGTGGAGCAGACAGCATCCCACACTTAACTTGCTAGAATCCAGGCTGCCACGATGTTATCTTTGTGGCTACTATGACAAATCACCACAAATGCAGTGACTTGAGACAACAGAAATCTATTTTCTCATAGTCTGGAGACCATAGTCTGAATCCAGGCGTCCTCAGGCCTCATTCCTTCAGGAGCCTCTGCATGGGAACATTCCTACCTCTCCTGGCTCCCAGGCACTGGTGGTGCTGGCAATCCTTGGTGTCCTTGGCTCACAGAGACCTCCCTCAACTCTGTCCTGTCTTCACATGACATCTCTGTTTTTTATGTCTCATAAAAACACTTTTACTGGGGTGCAGCTCAGTGGTAGTTTAGCACACATGAGGTCCTGGGTTCCATCTCCAACGTGAAAAAATAAACACTTGTCATTGGATTTAGGGCTTCTGTAAGTCAGAATGATCTCCTTCCAAAAACCTTTGCAAAGACCCTTTTACCAAATAATGTCATGTTTACAGGTTTCAAGCAGAGATATTTTTTGAAGGCCACAGTTCAGCTCACAATATGCAGCAACATTCTATGATAAGATCAAGAGCATTTGTCATGGCTGGTTTTAGCTATTGGTGTGATTTTTTCATTTTTCATATTTTTTAGTCATGTCATTGCTGTACTGGGGGTATATTATGACACTAACAAAAATTCTTAGAATATATCATAGTTGAATTCATTCAACTCCATCATTCTCTTTGTCCCCTCTCCCCTCATATTGATGTGATTTTTATCTAGCGCCCAGCTTTTCTCTGGAACCCAGGGTCTGTCATGGCCATGACCTTGCACCTCTTATGCTGCTCATCCAGACCTCTCTCATGGAGCTTTCATATGGTTAATGGTCAGACAGTAGATAGAACAGTGATAAGTGCCAAAGAGAAACGAAAGTGAGGAAGCAAAGAGAAGTGGGGTGGGTGACTGACTTGTGGAGAGACAATATGGGAGAGGAGTCATGTTGTCCCTGTACCCTTCTGAGGAGGAGGGACAGAGGCACTTGTGTCATGTGTTTCTTATATCCAGAGGGGTGAAAGGAAGGAGGCCAGGGCCTGTCAGGCAACCCATGCCCAAAGCAAGGTGCCTTTCTTCCTATCTATGTCTCCCCTGTCCTTTTACATTTGCACTCTGTCTTCTGCAGTAGTGAATAAGCATCTGTGTGGATGCAGAGATGAGGTAAAGGGACTGTGTTCTGAAGGAAAGATAAAGAAGAGCTGTATTATGAGATAGCAAAGAAATGACCTGCAGAGGTAAGACTACGCAGGAAAGGTTGAACAGCCTGCTCAGTGATGTAAAGGGGACTGAGAAACCCATATGTAAGGCCTAGGCAGGCATCTGACAATACCTGGCATGGAGTCGGGTCCTTTTTGTTATTTACTTATTTTTTGGCAGTGCTGAGGACTGAATCCAAGGCCTCAGGCATACTAGATATGTACTCTACACTAACATCCCCAGCCTGTCAATTTTTTAAATTATAGAGGCATGTGTGTGGGTTGTGGGCAGTGAAGAAAAGCTAGTGCTCTCTCTCAGTAGTGATCATTGAACACCTGCATGTCCTTCCAGACCTTTTTTCTTCAGGAAGTGGCCAGTGTGGCCCTTTCAATGTCTGTGTCAGGGATGAAGTGACTCCAGACACTGCCCTTCTGAGTCTCTGCATCATTACAGTGTTTGGTCACAGTGAGGCAGTGTTGCATGGGTGTCTAAAGGTTCCCTTTGTACTGACCAGCTACCACAGATGGGAACCCTGGTGTGAGGATGTGAGGCGGGAGGCTCAGGGATAACAGTGAAAGGACCTTACCCTGAAGATGGTTGGGGCTGATGCCAGGAGGAATGGAGTGCATTTTGATTTGGTTTTTTCTTGGTTTTGTGTTGGTTTTCCTTATAATATAATTTCTGTACCAATGTAGTAGGGAGACTGGGTAGTTGGTGAAGAATGGTGGAGTCTCAGGAGATGTGTGAGACTCTGAGGGCCTGGTCTCCGGTAGTGGGCATGAGTAAGGAGGCGCTGCACAGATGGAAGAATGGGATGTTCTCCATTTCTAGCCTGGGAGATCAGGCTTGCTGTGGTGCCTGTGTGTGGAAACTGCAGAAGCAGAGCAGGTGTGGGTGACCTTGTACCTGGGGACACCTTTAGAGAAGTCCAAAATATGGCTAGAGACAGGTTCTGGAGGTCAGTAGCTGGGCAGATGTAAGGTCAGATTTGAACTCTGGGACCCAGCTCGTGAGGATGTGGCAGAGGACAACCTTGCCCAGCGTCCTCTTGCGCTGTTATTCCTGGTGTTGGCCTTGACCCAGTCAGATGAGTCATTTCCCTCTTCTTTCTTTTTTATGCTGTGTTCAAGGAGCCATTCACTTATTCCACATGCATTTATGAAACTCCCTCTTTTCCCCCCACACCCCCATCCTCAGTTTCCTGGGTGCTGTACAAGTAGCTGCCTCCTTGCCCACAGTAGTGCTCCAGTGTGGCCTCACTTGCCTGCCCTCAGAGTACATGCCTGCCTCCTCACCAGCAGTAATCCTATTCTCTCTGCCCTAGTGGGGTGCATGAGGTAACCATGAACAGTGCTCAGTAAAAGAAACGGAGCGCCATGGAAGCTGCCTTCCTAAGATTCTTATTCTTTTTTCTTCAGGGGACTATCAAACAACTCCTACTGTTCTCCGAGACTGAGGGGAGCCCCTGCTTCCTGGACATCTGTGGAACTTTCCTGGTTGTAGGGACAGACTTAGCTCACTTTAAAAGCTTTGATCTTTCCCGAAGGTACAGTTTTTGTTTGAATAGAAGTATTACATTTTTTAAATTAGGAGACAATGTGGTGGGTGAAAATGGGATTGATGTCAGAAATCTCCACTGGGTCTCATCTCATCTCGACATTCATATGCATCTGCTTCTTTTTTTTTTTGGCAGTACTGGGGTTTGAACTCAGGGCCTCATGCTTGTTAAGCAGACACTCCTTACTGATTAAGCCACTCCTCCAGCCCTCCCATCTCATTTTTTTGATATGCCTCAGGTCTGGGCCTGAGTTCTTAGCCTTGTTATGAGGGTGGCACAGGGTAGAGGAGGGTGAAGCTTGGGAACACTTGTTGGGCACAGCATTTCTGTATGATGAGAACATGACACTGTATTCATCAAAGCCAGTAAGACTTTACACACAAAGTATGAACCTTATACATGAAAAAAAAAAAAAATCCCCAAATCATGTAGAACATTGGGGGATCCCAGGGTGAGATGCAAAAGGTGATAAAACAATCCAACTATATTGAGAGGTATGAAACAAGCTCAGGGAAGGCAGAGGGGAGCTGCTGCCCTGGATGACTCTGGACGTAGCAGAGACTCTGGCACTGAGAGCAGAAGGAACTGCATAGAAGCATTGCTATCTGGCTGAGAAAAGTGTCTCCTGCAGGGTGCAGACCAAGTCTGATGCTGTTACACATATGTGATGGAACTAAACCCCTCAGTAAGTAGATGGCAGACAACAGAGCCAAGTTTCTCTCTGTCAGAGAGGGAGGTCACAAATGAACAAGAAGAGGAAGCCAGAATGAACCATGAAATAATGACTTAGAAGTAGTTGAGGTCCTTAATAGCAAAAACCATGTTTTACTTAATATAGATATGGTTGGCTTGCTACACAAAGCATCACAGATATGTGTCCAAACCCTCATTCACACACGTGTGTTTCCAGACTGCCAGCGGATTGGGCCTGGAAACCGCTACGCCCCAGTGGCAACAAGCACACCCAGGGTTGAGGGATAGAAGGGATTCACTTTGCAGTGGGGAAACCTGACACTCTCTTCCTCTGCCAGGTGAGCAAGGTTGATATCCACAGAGGGCATGTGTCCTTGATGTGGTGAGAGAGCACCTCAGCTCTTGTGGTCTTCCTCCCAGAATCTCAGAACCCCACTCCAGTAATGAGAATGTCATCACATAAATCCTAATGAAGGGGCATCCTACTCCATTCCTGAACAAAACTCAAAACTGTCAAGAGTTGTTAAAAACCAGGCAAGTCTGAGAAACTGTCACAGCTCAAAGGAGGCTATGGAGATGAGATGAGTAAATGCCATGTGGACATCTAGGACCAAAAGAGAAAGAAAAGATGGGAAATGAAGGAAATGTGAATAAAGTATAAAGGCAGGAGCTACACCACATACTAAGTACTGACAATGTTGGCAGCAAGCCAGAAACAGCTGGCGGTCACTGGCAAGGGGCTGGTTATGCCCAGGATGAAAATTGCAACCATAAGAAAGGTGAAGGAGCCATCCCCATCCCTCCATGAAAGGCTACCAAGGCATGGCGCAAAGGGGAGACACGAGGCACAGAGCTGCTTTCTATGTGAGAAGAGGAGGACATTAAGAATGCATGTTTACATTTGCTCAGGACAACACATGAGGCTTAACAGCCCACATGTGTCCTGAGTCCGGCCTGTTCTTGTGTACACGTGACACGAGGGTGAAAAGTAGCAAAGTGCCGAGCAGAACTTGTGAGCTGAGATCTCAGCAGTCAAAACAAGTCCTTTCTGTGACCTGTTCTTGGACATTAGTTAGGTATGGGTCCTGTCTGTGACCTTCCCAAAGACAGTGGGTGGCAGATAGGTATCAAAAAGAGACCTCTGCCTGGACTGAGATCCTCCTCCTCTGCTCCCACAGAGAGGCAAAGGTGCACTGCAGCTGCAAGAACCTGGCGGAGCTGGTCCCCGGGGTGGGGGCCATCACTTCTCTCAGATGCAATGCCAGTGGAAACAAGATCAGCATCCTGCTCAGCAAGGTGAGGCCTGCTGCTATGGCCAGGGCTCTCGGGGGCGGGGGGGCCACCTCTGCTTGCACTGGCTGTGCCCGCCTGCCTGGCACCTTCTGCTCCTCTCCTGGGTGGGTATTTGTGTCCAAGGTCAGCCCTCTCCAGGACCTTGGCATGTGTGCTTCTGTGTTCACGTACTTCCCATGCTCACTCCGCACTCCCACCTGCACACCTTCTGTCTTGCCATTTTTTGTTTCTTAACTCATCAGAAAAAGTTGTTCTTCCTCAGAGAGCCCCTCTCCCCTTCTCTCTTCCATGTTCTTCATCACCCAACTGAACTCTCTGTCACAAGAAGGGACTGTTGCAGAATCCTTGAAACTTCTTGCTGAGAGAAGTAGGATGTGGGTGAAGGAGGCCCTTGGCAGCCATGCAAAGAGGGCCAGAGAGGAAGGGGGTGGGCGTCGTGGCGGCCCTAACCTGGCGTTGCTCTGTTGCTTGCGCCCACCATTGTTATTCATTCAAAGGATGATTGCTGGTGCCCTTTAGTGGGCCACACAGATACAAGGTGATCAGTTACATAGTAGGATGGGGCCGCTTCTATGGTGAGCAGGTACCAATCCCCAGGCAGCCAGTGAGGCACTTCCCATAGCTTGAGAGGAGATCTGTGAAGGGGAGTATACCCTGCCAGGAAAGCATATGGCAGTGAGAGTTGTGCCATCTGGGTGGATGGGGAGTGCCCTGAGGGGGTGACCGTGGAGCTGAGACAAGAGGCAGGAATTAGAAGTGAGGACATGGTGGGCAGGGCCTGGCCTCAGCACTGGCATGTCTCAGTGATGGAAAGGAAGGATGAGGCTGGCATGATTGGGAGGTGGATTTTGACCTTGGTGTGACTTAGCACTGAGGCAAGGTGCATAATGTCAATATTTTCTTTGTAGAGTTGTTTCTAAATGAACTTGCCAGGGCAAGGTATGCACAGAGCTCCCCTTGAGCTGTTGTGACCACCTTGAGAGAACTGGCCATGTGGTGGGAGTGGCAGCCTCTGGGCTTGGTGATTGACTGTCCTGCTTGGAGGGACAGGAGCTATGTAGATGTCTTCCCTGTTTCTAACCCTTACAGCATCTGGGGGAGGAAAGGAGGTGTGCATGTTAAATTGGGCTCAGGTAAGGGGGTGGGGGTATTAATGGAGGTGGACATGTTGAATTGAGTGCAGGTAAGAAAGTGGGCACTTCCATATCTACTGATACCAAGCCTGGATCTTGAAGACAGTACTGGCTGGAGGTGGAGATAAAGGGATGAGCATGGGGATGTCCCTGAGGCAGATGCTTCAGGAGGAAAAGAGGTGTCTGCTGCCAGCCCCAAGAACCCAGCTGGGCCCTGAGGAAGCCAAGCAAGCAGGTGCAGCCAGGGAGGTGGAGGCTGTTAAGGATAAGGGGGCAGCTTGGGGCGCAGAGGAGGTGGACAGTTCCCATCATCCCCTCAGCATCTTTGTGGTACAGATGAGTGTGCACAGAAACAAGAAGAGGCCAGGGACTGTGTGCACCATGCTAGTGGTACTGGACATGCTTGTGGGTCCAGGGAGGCCTGTGGCAAGGAATGAATGCAAGTGGGGACAGTGCACAGAGACTGGTGTTCCAAAGAAACAGAAGCAAGGCTGCAAGTAGAGGCCAAGGGAGGTTAACACTGCTGGGAAGGTGCAGAAGGGAAGGTGTGAAGGTTCTAGGAGGCAGGAGAAAGAGGGTATAGAGTAAGAGCAGCCCTGCCGTCCTTGTGTCATGAGTAATGCTTGTCCTCTGTAGTCCAGGAGAGAACATGATGGGCACACCTGAGCCAGGAGAGCCCAGGCTGCATCAGGCTCTGTGGCATGGAGCATAAGTGTTGAACAGGGAACTCTTAGCTTGTCCTATTTGCTGCAGGTCCTTCCCTTGGTTTTTGTTTGCTCTTCATTTTGTTCATGCCATTTGTAAAGATATCAGAAAGCTGATGTTTTGGCTAAGTGTGATGGTGCACACCTATAATCCCAGCTACTCAGGAAGTGGAGGAAGGAAGATCACACAAAAAGTATTAAGACCCTATCTGGAAATGAACAAAAAGCAAAAGAATTGAGGGTGTGGCTTAGGTGGTAGTAGGCTTGCCTAGCAAGCTCGAGGACTGGAGTGTAATCCCCCAGTACTACCAAAGAAAGCTGATGTGTTTATGTAATCAAACCTGTTGATAAGATGACATAGTGGTATATGTCTGTAATCCCAGCACTCAGAGACTGAGGCAGAAGACTGAGTTAGAGGTCAATCTAGGCTACATGGTGAGACCACATCTCAAAAAAAAAAAAAAAAAAAAAAAAGTCTAGCTGGGCACCTGTGGCTCATGCCTATAATCCTAACTACTTGGGAGGCTGAGATTAGGAGAATCATAGTTTGAGGACAACCCAGGCAAATAGTTCACAAGACCCCATCTCCAAAAATAGCCAGAGCAAAATGGACTTGGAGATGTGGCTCAAGCAGTAGAATGCTTGCTTTGCAAGCATGCAAACCCCAGTCCCACCCTACCCCACCAAAAAAAAAAAAAAAACCTCTTAATGATTCCCCTTTGTAGTCATGAGGACTTTTAGGCCTATGGTATCTTTTGTCCAAACTCTTGGCAAATTCTGTCTTTCTCTCTCTCTCTCTTTCTCTCTCTTGCCTTTATTTTTTAAAGATCTCACATCCCATTTGCCATTCCAGGGTCTGCTAGGGTAAAATTTCCCAGAGTCTCCTTAAGTTCTGAACATGTGTTCCCTAGAACTGCTTTATGGGTATGGGAAACCCAGACCTGGCATCTGAATTCTGTCACCTGGTAGGAGCTGTGTCTGAGAATGATGCTGCAAGATACTGGTGGGCACAGAAGAAGGGGTGAAGGGTAGGGAGTTGGAGCCCACCATACCTTTCTTCTGCACAGATCAAAAAGAAGGCGGTAAGAAGCAGTGAACTACAGGGACAGTGGTGACATCATTATCAGTTACATTTTGCATCTACCACTTCCCTGATTTTATAGTGACGATTATGATACAAGTTCCTCATCCAGCACCACTCCAGTAAATACTTCAGCCAAGGTTTGTTCTTATAGTCCTGCCTTAGTGTCAGCTCAGCTGGGATGGGGGAGAAAGAAGGGGACAGATCCACAATGGTGGTGAAGGACAATAAAAGATCGGAAGGGCAAGAAATGGAGGCAGAGTAAGGTCACACAGGCATCATTGTGAGGCCAGGTGGAAGAGAACCCACTGAGTAAGGGCAGGGGAGAATCTGAAACCATGAGCACTCAGGGAAAGCGTTCCAGGAAGAGGACAGCCTCAGAAATCATGATACGTCATCAAGAAGTGGAGGCAGGGTAGCTCCTCAGCCAACATCATTGGAGCAACTCTGCAACTGCCTGAGGCCAGGCCTCTCCAGGAGGCTAAAGCAGAATCTGGAGTGGAAACCAGGATCGACTTATTTTCTGTTGCTTCCCCTGGCTCCAAGTACTGGCAGCACGAAGGGCAGCACACAGGTGCGGAGAACCCAGGACGTCCTGCTTTCCCTGTCGGTGCTGCTGCCTGGGGGTGGGTCAGCACCTTCCCACCTTCTTCCCCTGTGATGAGACATTTTCCTCAGCTATTGCAGACCAAGGAGACCTTTGGGAATGCTAAAGTATCTTTTTCTTAAAATAGGATCTCAAGGGCTGGTAGAGCAAGCATGAGGTCCTGAGTTCAAACCCCAGTACTGCCAAAAAAAAAAGCAGGGTCTTAAAAAAGTTGAGGAAGCCAGGCACAGTGGCTCACATCTGTAATCCTAGCTACTTAGGAGGCAGAGGAGGATCACGGTTCGAAGCCAGCCTGGGCAAGTAGTTCATGAGACCCTATCTCGAAAAACCTTTCACGAAAAAGGGCTGATGGGGTGGCTCAAGGTGTAGGCCAGCCCTGAGTTCAAAGCCCAGCACTTAAAAATAAAAAAAAAAAAAAGTTGAGGTGATGTTCACATAACAAAGTGAGAAAACAGTGGATCTTAGTACATTCACAGTGTTATGCACCCATCCCCTCTACCTAGTTCCAAAACATCTTCATTATCCCAAAGGAAAATGTCATACACATTAAGCAGTCACTCCCCATTCCCCCATTGCCTCAGCTCCTGGCAGCCATGAGTCTGTTATGGTCTCTGGTTTGCCTGTTCTGAACATCTCATACAGATGGAATCACACAGAAAATGGCTTTTGGTGTCTGGCTTCTTTCACTCAGATTGTCATCATGACTAGATGGAGAGATGCCTAGATTAGTAAAGCCCACCTCTGGGTGTGTCTGTGAGGTCATTTCCAGAGAGGACTAAGAAGGAAAGGCTCACCCTCACTGTGGGCAGCAACACTCCACACACTGGGGGCCTGGATGGAATTAAAGGGGAAAAAGGAGAGAACCTTCCAGCACAGGGCATTCTTTTTCTCTGCTTCCTGGGTGCCATGATGTAAGCTGCTCTGCCACCTCCTCCCTGTCATGATGTGCTGAAACCGTGAGCCAACATAAATCTTTCTTCCTTTAAATAGTCTGTCAGATATTTTGTTATAGCAATGAAAAACTGACTAACACATTCAGCATAACATCTTCAAGGTTCATCTATGCTGTATAATTTGTCAGTGTTTCCATTATTTTCTTGTGGTTTTGTTGTATGAATACACCAAATGTTGTTCATCTGTTCATCCATCCGTGGACACTTGGTGTCTCCCCTTTCTTGATATTGTGAATGGTGCTGCTGTGAACTTGAAATGGAACCACCAGCTTGGAAAGCTCCCAGGATCCCCTTGTTG
The DNA here is from genome assembly GCF_047511655.1 of Castor canadensis. Lineage (NCBI taxonomy): Eukaryota > Metazoa > Chordata > Mammalia > Rodentia > Castoridae > Castor > Castor canadensis. The sequence continues at coordinate 1,308,482 of NC_133402.1, read as the reverse complement.
GCAGGAGCTGAGCAGTGGGCATTGTCCTTCTTCCCCAGGGTCGCAGGGTGGCTGAGCATCACAGTGGTCCCACTACTGGCCTCTACTCACCACCTTGTATGCCAGCCCCTACATGTGTCCAGCCATCATCCATTTTGTAAAACTTGATTAATTTGTACTCAGCTGTGTAAGAGTTGCTTTATCAGAATCCAGATTCCTTCTGGTTCCTTAGAAATCTACCTTAGCTAAAAAAACAAAAACATCTCTGGTCGATACTGAGAGCAGCAGGGCACAGCGTTTTAGCATTCATTTTCAGTTCTATGCGTTTACAAAGTAAAGCTCAAAAACTGTTTCAGTGGGCTAAAGAGAAGTTAATGTTCGAATTATGTATTTTGAAAGTACGACACTCCCTGGAAGCCAGTGTGGCTAACAGCAGGAGTGGTTCTCTCAAGCGTGCTATGTTGGGCCTTGGGCACAGGCCACATGGTTCTGGCCCAAGTTGCTCTCTGACCTGTCTTGTTTCTTTTCTTCTCCAGACTGATAACAGCCCTGATTCCAAAATCTGCTTCTACGACATTGAAATGGACACAGTGACTGTCTTTGATTTCAAGACTGGACAGATTGATCAGAGAGACATGCTCCCCTTTAGTGGACAAGGGACTAACAAGTAAGATTGTGGTTGAGTGGATTTTGTTGAAGACAATATTTGCTTACTTCTCAACTTCCAGGTAGGTTGTTGCTAAGTTAATATTTCAAACTTCACGGGATCTCATGACAGTTACTAGTAGTAAAAACAAAAGTAAAACAGAAACACACTTAAGCAGTTGAGGTAGATTTGAGTCTTTGGTCTCTGTCCTCCAGAGTGCAGGTTCTAAAATTGGCCAAGTGGAAACTTGAACTTGGGAAGGACTCTAACCGAAGTGTCTGTACAATAGCCCAAGAGTCCCAGGACTGAGGGAGATGGTGGCGGTGGCGGGGGGGAGGGAACCTTAGACTCATTATCATTTCCAACAGGAAAGAGGGCCCTTGTCTTTGCAGAGAATGTATTTCTAGGAAAAATAATTGTCTTACCCAGAGGGTTAGTGTACCATATCTGAGTAGTTCCTTCTGCTACTGAGAACATGTTCATAGGAATTCAGGTCCTTACAGCATTTCACTACCACCCACATTTAATTCTGTGTAAGTAAGGCAGGAAATAAGCAGAAACACAGGGTATGTACAGCAAAACATAAAGTGGAAACCTTTAGACTTGGATCAGTGGCTCACAGAACAGCAGAGGAATTGCATGTTGGAGTCAGTGGCTTGTTTTTTATGTCCTTTTTTGTGCTTCTCTGCTACTTTTGCTAATTTTTTTGTTGTTTCTTTATTTGATTGCTTAAAGTGCTAAGGGTCAAACCCAGAGCCTTGTGCATGCTAGGAAATGTCTGCTGCTGAGTTAGACTCCCAGCCCCACTCTTGCTAGTTCTAACAGATCCTCCATCCTGGCACATCTCCTCTTGCCCAGCCTCCTCTGAATCCTGACCACCCACCTTCCTCATCAGTCCTGTCTCTAGACCCTCACACTCCTGCTAATGCCCTAGTTTAACACCCCCGGCTTCCCTTCCCACCTAACTAAGCCCCAGTCCTCCCACTTCAGAGCACATTCGCTTGAGCATCTCGCCCCTGTGAGTCAGCCACAGCCGTCGCCCATTTCCCAGAGCGCAGGTTCTCACGGTGGCACCACTTTTCTCCGCATCCAGGTTTACTTGGGTTTTTTTTGTTTTTGTTTTTGTTTGGTGGTACTGGAGTTTGAACTCAGGGCTTCATCCTTGCTAGACAGGTGTTCTACCACTTGAGTCACTCTGCCAGACCTGCCGTCCAGGTTTAAAACCTCAGAACAAACCTTTCCTCTCGACTGTCCATGACCAAACTCTAGCTTTTCTGTTCTGGGGGCTTATACCTTGAGCCACTCCACCAGCCCTATTTTTGTAATGGGTTTTTTCAAGATAGAGTCTTCTAGAAAGTATTTGCCTGGGCTGGCTTTGAAACACGGTCCTCCTGGTCTCTGCCTCTGGAGTAGCTAGGATTACAGGTGTGAGCCATTGGCACCTGGCTGTGAAATGTCTTTTCATTCATGCTTTTCTCTCAACTCTCTGCCTGTTGTTCCTGTCTTCTCTCTCTCTCACTGTTTTTTTTTTTTTTTTTTTTGGAGATGGGGGTCTCTTGAACTATTTGCCTGGGCTGGCCTTGAAACACAATCCTCCTGATCTCAGCCTCCCAAGTAGCTAGGATTACAGGCAGATTACAGGCATAATCTACTGATACCCAGCTTGACTTCTCTTTTTGAAAGTGACAGCCTTCTTTCTGTCTATTCTGTGTCCCTTGCTAGGCCAGTCTAACTTCAAAGAAACCAACTTGTGTCTGGTACCCTGTGGGCAGTCAATAAACGCTCCATCCAAAATACTGTGCTTGTCACGTTGGCCCTGCATTCCATGCAGAACTTATGTGGGGCAGGGCCCACAGGCACAACTCCAGTGTTGGTGCTGTGGCATCAGTGAGGGATGCATGTTTCCTGTAGGACCTGGTGCTCTCCTGCACAGCAACCCCAGACCATGGGCTCAGCATTCCTACCTTCCACCCTGGGCTCTTCTGGGGATGGCATGCACGGCTCACTGTCTCCCTCACCTCAGGCAGCTTCTTTCTTTTGAGATTGGGTCTCATTGTGTTGCCCAGGCTGGGATCGAAACTTCTGGGCTCAAGCAACCCCCTCCCTCAGCCTCCTGTAGTTGGAACTACAGGTGTGTACCACTACATCTGACTTCCTTTGAGATATTATCCATTCTTTGCCGTGCAGTTCCTTTTGTCTCTCTATAATACTCAAGCAAGTTCTGGGCCAAAAAACATGGGGTTTTAGAGATGAGAGAGACTAAAGTAAAAATGGGCAATGCCACACAGGGTCACCTCTGGGTCCTCTTCATACATCATGCCCTGTGTTCCTCAAACTAGATGTCACCATGACCTTTTCATCTAATTCCTTAAAGTCTGGAGGAGTGTTCTGACAAGATGTGCGACTGTGCAGAGGTACAGAGAGAGACTGTGGCAGTTACAGTGACTGAGGCCCTCTTGAGTGAGCTCTTCTCGGTTAGAGACAGATCTTCCCTTCTGTTTTAGGAGCCATGTCTTTGAGGATGAGAGACTAATGAATTACATTCCTGTGAACCATTTCTGGGATCAAAGTGAACCCAGGCTTTTTGCGTGTGAGGCCATGCAAGAGGCAACAGGAGCCCAGCTGCAGGCTGCAGACAAGCAGCCCCATGGAGAGGACAGCACCCGTCACACGGTACCTACTGCTTTCCTGCATTGTATCTGTTTATACACAGCTGGTGACCATTCGCCAGATGTAGGGTTTGCATGACATGGCTTATGGGAGAACTAGTGGAAAAATTCATGCATGTGGAGTAAAGTGTCTGCCTCATGCTTCCCACTGAATGAGCATCACTGTCATGTTAGGACTCTTTCCTTGGCTGACGGTGGTCAGACCCATGTTGGGCCACATGAAAAAAGCCACAGTGTGGGGTGAGTCTCTTCTCAGGCTCACGCGGTGGACTGTTCCACGCCCTCTGGTCTGACTCTGAATGTTGTTTTCTTGGTTCTTTTATCTCAACTATTGCTATTCTTTTTCAAGAGCAGAGCTTCTGCCAGGCACCAGTGGCTCATGCCTATAATCCTAGTTACTCAGGAGGCAGAGATCAAAACCAGCCCAGGCAAATAGTTCATGAGATCCTATCTTGAAAAAGACCCATCACAAAAAAGGGCTGGTGGAGTGGCTCAAGGTGTAGGCTCTGAGTTCAAGCCCCAGTACTGCAAAAAAAAAAAAAAAAAAGAGCAGAGCTCCTTATTGAAACAGTCAGTATGAACTAATCCTTCACGTGAGCATGTGCCAAAATTAAATCTGAGACAGGAGCCATGCTCCCTCATCTGTTCCTCAACATTCCAGTCCCTCAGACAAGACACAGCCCCACCAGGGAGCTTCCCCACCTCTTCCCTCACCTCAGTGTTCCCCACTTCTATAGGACTCACAAGCCCTAGAGCTGTACACTCACAGGGGCTAGGACTTTCTGACATGGTCTAAGTCTTACGTTTTGTGGGACATCAGATGTCCCTTGGAAAGACCAGCGATCTATGTGCCTGTATAACCCACCTCATCCCCTGCCTGAGAAATCTGTGCATACAGAGCAGCCTGTCCTAAAACTTCAGGACTGGAATCCATACCAAAGGCCAATATGGTGAGAGTATGCCCCTGAGATCATCCAGAGTCATTGTCAGCGCCCCAAGATTCTCAGAAGCAAATCCTGTCCTTGATCCTAAAACACTAAGTGGTAAAACATATCATTGTGGCTTCTCTATCATTGGAATGAAAGAAACAAAGAAATTGCTGGAGGAATTTTCTTAAAGTTAGACAGCAAGGTGACAAGTCCAGGGGCAATGAGAACAGCAAATGATAACTAGTGGAAGAGGAAAATGTGTCAATGGAAGTTTATTTCCTGGCCATTTGATCAGGTAGTTCCTTTTGTCTTTTTCGAGGATGATGTGTTTGTAAGAGTTCACACCACAGTAGTGAGGAAAGGCTCTGTGTTCTCTTCACCTCATTATTTCCTGTTTAGAAGCAACTGCAGAAGCAGGAAGGCAATCCTGGCGTTGCTTATTCCATTCTCAGATGACAAGGTCCAACAGAAACTTGAGTTCTGTATTGTGCACTCCCCATTCCTTAAAAGCAGAGTGAAGAGCCTTTTTGTCATCATTAGCATTGTTGAATTTTTAAATCAGAGTAAAGAAACCAAAGGGGAGATCTTTTAAAACACAAGAGCTTTGTTTTTTTATTATTGGACTGGGGTTTGAACTCAGGGCTTCACACTTGCAAAACCGCTTGAACCATACTTCCAGTCCATTTTGCTCTGATTGTTTTGGAGATGCAGTCTCACAAACTGTTTGCCCAGGCTGGCCTCAAACTGCAATCCTCCTGATCTCAGCCTCCCAACTAGCTAAGATTACAGGTGTGAGGTACCAGCACCTGGCACACGAGCTCTTTTGAAGTTCTTCATCAACTCAGGTGTGAATAATTAGTCATTCAGGGGGTCTTTTGGTCTCAGCCTTCTAGAAGATGCCTCAGTTCTTCCAAAAAGGGGCAGAGAAGAGGCTGAGAAGCCCTGCCAGTGATGGTGTGGTGACCACATGCCTCGGGAAAACCTGATGCTTTGTGTGGGGGGGGGTTGTGGGGCAGTGTTCTTCTCTCTGTGTTTTCTGGGTTATGTAAATGTCCTGGCAGTGAAAACAGAAACTTGTAGGAAAATAGAAAATTATATTGCTGAATTAGAAACAGAACAATATTGTCCTTTCTTTCCCAGGAAGATGTTTTGATTCTATCATTCTTCACTTCTGAAGAGCATGGTTTCCTGCTCCATGACAGCTTCCCCCGGCCTCCTGCCTACCAGAGCCTTCTGGGGATGGAAGTGCCCCATTATTACTTCACAAAAAAGGTGCGAGTCCATGAGATCTGTGCAGGTACTTTTTGTCCTCCCCTCTGTCTGGCTGGGTTGTTCTGAGCGTCTCCAGGGCACACAGGTGAGCTAACCCTTGAGGTTTCCTGGGCTCATCTCTCATGAAGTCATCAATTGTATCACCTCAAGTCCAGGGAATATGGAGGTCTCCTGCATTCAGGGACATTAGCAGTGACTTTGCTTTCAGAATGGACAGAAGTGATGCTGGTGAGCAGCATCCCCTGGGTGTGACTCAGGCAGGACTTGATACCCTTCCCTCCTGGCTTGACTTCTGAAGGCATGACAACTTTCAGCTCTTCTGTCTTTTCTTTGTTTATTCTGTCTGGTATTTTTGGCTTTTGCTTGGTTTTGGTTTTTTTTTTTTTTTTTACTAGTACTTGGGGCTTGAGCTCAGGGTCTTATGCTTGCTAAATAGGCACTCTACAATTTGAACCATGGCCCCAGCCAAGTTTTTTTTTAATTATATATTCCTGTAGTCACCATAAGAAATTCAGGTACTACAAATAAAGAAGCAAAAACCAGAGATAATACAATTTCCATAATTCCAGCTCAGAGATGGTCACTGTGAGCCAGCTGGTGCCTCCTTCCAGGAGGTTTCTATATTTATGAGTAAACAAGACACATGCTCATAGTTGTTTTTAAATTTTTGATAGAATTGGGTCATTTTCAGCACAAATAAACACATTCCCCAGCCAGGTTTGTTTTGTACAAGTTCTTTACCTTTCCTGGGACATAGTCCATCTCCAAGGTCCCTTCTCGACCTGAAACTGAATCAGTCTCTGGTTCTGAAACAATGTGCAGATTGAAGTGTGCACGGCAGATCTGCATCTGCCGTAAGAGTATCCTGAGTCCAGGCAGGCACGCTCACCTGTGAGTGTCTTGTCCATTTGCTTCACCAGCCACCAGTTCTCAAGCTCTGGGGCTCCAGAGTTGCCTAAAGGGCTTTTATTTTATCATTCATTCGTTCATTTGTCCATTCTGGTGCTGGGGGTTGAACCCAGGGCCTCACACATGCTAGGAGGTGCTCTGCCATGCTAAACTACACCCCAGCCTAACTTGAGGCCCTTTTCATCCAGGAGCCTGGTGGACCTACAGGCTCAGGATTTCAGCCTGGGATGGTGCTATTAGTAAGCTCTGTGGACAACCTGTGAGGACTGCAGCAGCTGCTGCCAGGCTTTGATCCCATGGACAGAGGAAGCTGCCCTCCTGCTGGACATTTGTTTTCTGCAACATGTAGACAGCCTCCCTACCAATTCCCTTCCATTGTCACAGAAAAGGGGCTAAATGGTACCAGCTTTTACCTGAGTGTTTCTAGATTTTCACATAAGGTGACCAATGTAAAATTGATCTTAAAAATGAGTTGTGGCCGGGCACTGGTGGCTCATGCCTGTAATCCTGGCTACTCAGGAAGATCACAGTTTGAAGCTAGCCTGGGTGAGTAGTTTGTGAGACCCTATCTCGAAAAAACCCAACACAATAAAAGGGCTGGCAGAGTGGTTCAAGGTGTAGGCCCTGAGTTCAAGCCCCAGTACTGCAACAACAACAACAACAAAAGACTTGTGTTCTTTTCTTATTTTCTACAATTATCCTCTGTTACTTTTGCAGCCAAAGGTGGGGACAGTAGACCATTGGGGAACACATATTGCAGTCCCCTCTGCGTAGGCCAGCAACACAACTGTACTGTGTGGACCGCCAGGCAGTCACAGGTGTATAGGACCCATTGAGGCTCTTCCTAGAGCTCTGTTTCACTTTTGAAGGAGTTGGATAGAGCACATAGGATGGAAGGTGATGCTTCCCTTTGATTTGCGACAATGAAGTGACCGGGTGTAGGGGCTTCTGGTTCTGGGATCTGTCAGACTCACATGTATAGTGGTAGGTCTGGGTATGGTAGGCTCTGATATTACAAGTCACTGTGTAAAGCAGTATTTCACAACCATTAGAGGTTGTCATAGGAGCAGTTTAGATCAGGAAAGTGATGTGATTTGCCAAATTCAGGGGCTCCCTGCTCTTATCAGTGCAGGCTTCCTTAGTTGTCCTGTTTAAAATAGATTTTAGTACCACCGACTAACAATTTTCTCAGTTTCATTCTTATTTTATGTTGTTTATGTGCTTTAATTTCTCTCTGATTTGACAATTCAAAATTTGGGAAAGATCTTTTCAATTCTTTCTATTGAGTTTTCCTCATTCATTTTACATTGTGGTTTTTTGCTTTTTCCTTATATTTTATTCATCTTTTCTTTTTGTCTCTCATTCTCATCTCCCTTTCCGTGCCCACACTCAGCTGTTGTTCCAGAGAGGAGGCGTGTATGATGCAGTCGTAAGTACAGAGCCCAGGTTATCATTTGTCACTTTGATTTTATCATTTCTCTGAGACCCTTTTCCTCCTTCATTTTCTGCTGTGGTGCATGTGCACTGACACTTCCCACCTCACCTGATCACCCATGTAGGGAGCTTTGCTGGGTGGCTGGGACTGTTTGAGCAGGGTGCCATGTCACCTAGCAAAGCCTGAATCTGATGCCCTTTCCCTGATATCTGTGTACAGGAAATGCTTATTCGACTTACATTTGCAATATAGGCAGTTATCAGCTCAGCCTGTACAGTGCTGGCAAGGAGCAGACAAACAGCATTTTGCTTCTTTAAAGGCTGCCCTCATTAGTGCACACTGTAATCCCAGCACTGGGTGGGGCGGTGGGGAGAAGGAGGGCATGGAGGCAGGAGGATCAAGAGTTTAGAGCCAGCCTGGGCTACATAAGGTGAGACTCTATCTCAACAAATATACATACATACATACATACAGAAATACTGCCCTTATTCTGTTTGCCTACAAACAAATTTCTCAGCTCCTTTCCACCAGGTATCCAGTGCCCACACATTCAAGGGTGGTCAGAAAGAGTCCCAACAGTTCTTGGTCCCTAGTACTGTACTGTGTGACCTTGCAGGTTCTCATCTGTTGTGACACAGGATAAATAGTCCCTGCCTCACAAATGCAAGAACCAAAATGAGAGCCAGGCACAATAAATTAAAGATTTCCCCAGTGTGCAAACTGGGTTCTCATTAGACCCATACCAAAGCTATGGTGTTATTGATAGGAAGTCTGGCTGCTTCTTTGCCATTTATTAAACCCTATTGTTTTCTGACACTTTCTCACTCAGTGCAGACCTAGTCCAAACTCTTCAGCTTCCTGCCTGTAGTAACCCAGTTACACACATCCGTGGACCATAAATTCAGGGCCTTTGCTATGCCCTGCTCTGTGCCTAGAAAGTTCTCCCAGCCACAGTGGGGCCTGACAAGCTCTGCCACTTTTAAAGCCCAGGTCAGGTATTGTCTCCTCCCCAGGGCAGTAGGTCAGCCTCAAAAGGAACAGTAAGACTGAGGAGCTCATAAGATCTGAGCTAAGGAAGGTGGCTGAAATTGCTATTACACCACAGATGGCTTACTCCTGTAATCCCAGCCCTTGGGAGGCTAAGGCAGGAAGATTGTGAGTTCAAGGCCAATAAGACCTTCTCTTAAGAAACAAAACATGCCAGGAATGTGGTTCATACTTGTAATCCCAACGACTCAGGAAGTGGAGATCAGAAGGATGGTGATTTGAGGCTAGCTTGGGCAAAATGTTGGTGAGATCCCAGCTACTTGGAAGGGCATAGGTAGGAGTATCACAGTCTGAGGTCAGCTTAAGGCAAAAACACAAGCTCCCTCCTGAAAACTAAAGCAAAAGAGGGCTGGCGGCATGGCTCAAGCAGCAGAGCACCTGCCTAGCAAGCATGAGGCCCTGAGTTCAAAGCCCAGTACTGCAAAAAAAGAAGTCAGGAGATAGCAGATGGAAGACTTGCAGGGGAAGCCTGGCCCAAGGAGGGTGTGTCGTGATAGCCTTCATAGAGAGGAGTGCATGTGCAAGTAAGAGACGGTCCTCAGAGAGAAGGGGTTTGGCCTTCAAGGGAGTGAACTGGGTGCAGAGCAGCAGGTGAAAAGACTAAGAGTAGCAGAAGGAATGGTGATAGGGCAGTGGTCCTCTCAGCAGCCCATGTGGAAGGTACTGGGTATAGAAAGGTACTCAGGTGAGGAGCTGGTCCCATGTGCTGTACTACATGATGACTGTGCTGGAGAACACCAGTGGAGGACACAAAACTCACCCATGCCATCCTTTTGGAAAGTTCTCCCTGAACTCAGGCTGCTGGGTATTTGTTTGATTTTTTTCATATTAAAGTTTGAACTTGGGGCTTTACGCTTGCTAGGCAGCCTTTCTACTATTTGAGCCATAGCCCCAGTCCCCGTTCCTTAATTTTAAGAGACCTCACAGTGATGTATGCATGTCTGACTTGACTTAAAGCTGGTAAAAAGTCTTTACAGTTTATGAAACATACCTGGGAGAAGGGAGAAGAAATAACCGTTTTGGCTGCGAAGAATCTGCTATTTGTGAGTTAGTGCCTCAGAAATGAGTTCACACCTGGACAGCTTTTGTTTACCTGTTATCTGAAACTAGTGATAAAACCCTGTTTATATCAGTGACATAAAAGCTTTCCAGGACTGCAAGGAGACCACTTGGCCTGTGCCCATCTGCAGGTGGATTTTCCTGTGACTGATTTGAATCTAGAGGAGACTGAGTACAGGCATTACCTTTACATATGAACTGACAAGCAAATGGGGCCCTTCTCTTCCAGCCTGGAGAAGCAGAGCGAGAAGAAAGAGTGGATTCTGGGCAACCTGATATACCCCAGATGGTGGCCAAGAAACCCCTACGAGACTTTGTGGGTCTGGAGGACTGTGACAAGCCTACCCGGGATGCTATGCTCAATTTCAGCTTCTTCATCACCGTCGGAGATATGGACGAAGCGTTCAGATCTATCAAACTCATCAAAAGGTAAGGGTTCCATCCACTGAGATGTCCGAAATAATGCACTTAGAGTCTTCACTTTCTCTGTGCCTTCTCAATTAGAGTTTAAAATCATTAACTCTTTGATGCTTGTGTCATGGTATATTTAATAGTCTTTTCATTCAGTGAAATGTCACTGAACTCAGAAATAAAGGATGAGCTTGGCTCCTGGCCTCTGTAGTGCTGGGAGACTTCAGCACTGTTATTTAATCATATTTATTCATTTTAAAGTGCTCAGGATACTTCCTAGTTAAAAGTTCTGTAGGTGCTGAATATCGGTTAAAAAAAATGTGTGATCAGTAAACACTAAAAACAGCAAGGTGAAAATCCAATTTAATCGTTGTGAAAGAAGTAATCAGCCAAGGGTAGTCAGCAAGCACCTTCTTCTCCATTCCTGAGGAATTCAGAAAATCTTGGCAAGACCATTTGACAGATTATAATTTCAAAGGGGCAGAAAAATATATGGAAGAGTGATACCATGGGGAAAGAGAAGTATGAAATTAAGTTGCCTGGAGCAAGCATCAGTTGCAATGATGATTTTGTAATGCAGACGGAGCCTGTCTAAACACTAAAGATAGCTTGGCATGGTAATCCCAGCTCCTCTGGAGGTGGGAAAGGGGAGGATCAGGGTCAAGACTGTCCCAGCTAAAAAGCTGTTGAGACCCCAGCTCAACAAACAAACTGGGGGTGGTTCATGCTTGTAATCCCAGCTATGTGGGAGGCATAGGTAGGAGGATTACAGTCTGAGGCCAGCCATGGGCAGAAACACAAGACCCTACCAAAAAAAAAGCTGGTTGGCGCATGGCTCAAGTGGTAGAGCACTTGCCTAGCAAGCATGAGGTTCTGAGTTCAAACCTCAGTTCTGCAAAAAAAAAAAATCTTTCAAAACAAGCGAAGCCAGGCCTTACTGCAATTGGAAAGGCCTTTCTCCACATGGGGTGCATAGACCAGGACTTTGGGCTTAGCTCAGCCTCTCTTAGATCGCTTTCACTTACTGTGCAGATAAGTGTGCACTGAAATGGACTGTGTGACCATTTTTTAAAACCTTTGTGTAATCATATATAATACTCCCAATTTATTTTAGTGTATAATTAAAAACAAAAACCCCTTGTCAGAAAAGAGTCAAGTGGGAGGAAAGTCTGAACTAAATGCTTGCATTGGTGTGCTATGCCACAGACACAAGTCTGGTCATTTGTGCCGAGTGTGTTGTAGATGGTCAGTCCATAAATGCTTGCCAGGTATTACCTTTATGTGTTTAAAGCACTGACTTATTTCACCATTTGTTCTCACTAAAGACAAATCCCTGGCACACCATAGGCTTTAGAATCTAAGCTGATCATCTTACATTTGGTAGGAAGTTGAGAGCTACAGAGGTAGACTGTCCCTCCTTTGGGACAGTCAGGTGGCCCAGCATCCTACTCCTGGCTTTGCGTGTTCCTCTTCCCACGCATACCTGCTTCCTGCTAGCCATGGCCAGGGGGTGGAGCACCCAGCCAGAGCAGGCATCCCCAGGACAAAGGGCACAGACACGGTCGGCAGTCCTGGGTTCTGTGGGCCAGTGGTGCAGACCTCAGAAGTTCTCTGCCCACCCAGGGAGTTACAGACAGGGAGTGGGCCTGTCTGAAGTCAGTGTGGCCTCTAGAGGTGTTTCACAGTCAACCTAGCACTAGGCTGAAGAGAAGCTCAAGGTTTTTCTTGGGAAAAGCTGTTCAACTTATTGATTTACCACCCAGGGCCATGTGTGCAGAGTATGCAGGAATGTATACTTTTTTTTTTTTTTTTTTTTTGTGGTACTCAGGGCCTATGCCTTGAGCCACTCCTTTCTTTCTTTCTTGTGATGTTTTTCTCCCCCCACCCCTGCCCCCAGAGATAGGGTCTCACGAACTATTTGCCTGGGGCTGGTGCTGAACCACAATCCTTTTGATCTCTGCCTCCGGCACCCAGCTAGGAACATGAACTTTTGAGACTCAGCTGCTCATAACTGTGGGTTAGGGTATGTGTTCCCAATGGATCTTTTATGAGGTCCTTTCAATCCTTCTCCTACTGTCACCTTGCAAAAACACAGAAACCAATAAAAAATATTTCTCCCAAATGGCAGTATGTATGGAAAAAACACAACTTTTAAACAGAGTTGAGTTTATTTTAACTTAGAAAATTAATCAGGAGCAAAACGTACACTACTAACTTGATTCTGGCATAAAACCATTACCATCTGATTATAAATTCTGATTTACTCAAGAAATACCATGGACACCTCATGAAAAACTTCCTCCATATTCAGTTATGAAAATGAATGTAACCAGGGGTGCCATCCTAGCAAATGCAGAATAAATTAATCCCAAAAGAAGGCAAAGAGCAGGGTGCCCACATCACCTCCTCCTCTGCCTCAGTTTTCAGTCTCCACCCTTAAAACGTGTGTGATGTGAAGCCACAATGTGCTGGCTGAGGAAGAAATAGGGTGGTGCACATGACATATAGACACATAACATATTCATGTATAACATAGTAAATGTACATGCGTATCGTACATGTGTGTAGATAGGTAGCCCAGACATATCCCATGCCTCTGCACAAGCAGGGACTGGGAGAGTCTCTTGGTTTCTAGACTATTCCGTTATAGTAGCTGTTCATGGGTAAAGTCCTAAGAAGGGTGCTCTCAGCATGGAGACTCCACGTAGTCATTGTCCAGCCCACGGCGGAACCTCGCTGTCAGGGAGCGGCTTATGACAATTACCCGGGGTGCCATACAGTCCTCCCTCCGGTGAAGAATGTTCCAGATGAGCATGGCAGCTGCCAGAGTGGCCAGAAGGCAGGCACCGATGTTCAGGTAGCATGACCAGGATAGGTTGGTGTAGGGGCCGATTCTGTAGAAGGTCACCAGTCCAATGACCAGCACAAAGCCTGCAGGGGGAAGAGAAAGTGTTCAAGAAGCCTGACGCTGAGCAGGACCTCTGACCACAGCCTCCTGGAAGGCAGTAATTACCCCTCTCCCCAGTCCTGTCCTAGGGTAGAGGCTGAGCTGCTTTGTATTGGCTTTCTGTGGGCTCTTAATAGCCCTTGGACCTGGAGGCTGTGTGCAGGGAATGATTCTGGGAGGAGGGTAAGAGAGAGAATCATTCTCTGGTGCTGTTCTGTGACCCACAAGGTGTCAGACCTGTTCCTGGGGGGTCAGCATTGCTGCTAGCAGCACCAATACCTTACCACCTTCCCAACCCCAGACAGACCTAGCAGTTATTTTGTTAGACTATGTTAAATCTCCCTTTTAACTTTTATAAATGCATAATTAGTTCAAAGCAAAAGCAAACACAGGTATTTTCTTAATCTTATCTAGAAACAGACTGGCATTTCACTTAGTCCAAATTCCTGTTCGTGAATTTTCTTGTCCATGACTTTGCTCTCGGAGGAAGTGGAGATTTCCTCCCAGATTGAGGTAGCCGGGAGCCTGCATGCGTAGGTAGGAGGGCAGGGCCAGGTGGAGCCCTGGTCCAGGTCTGGTTTTGGTGTGTCTGCTTCCCTCTCTGGCTTCTGAGGAGAAGCATGCAGTTTTAGAATTTCCTTCTCACCCTTGTGCTGCACCCTCCTCCCATTTGGCTGCTGCTTCTCCTCCTGTGCCTTCCTTCTCTCCAGACTGACAACAGGGCAGGGAGGCAGGGTAGGCCAGTTCTTGTTCAGTCAGGTATGACCACTGTCTTTTACTGCTTTCTTAAGGAATGCAAATGACTTGATTTTTGTTAGTTTTTGCAGTAGGAAAATCAGAGTTTTCTGTCCAGAATGTGTCAACTAAAGTAATGACACTGCTATTTGATTGGAAAAGGCAACACTGGGAGAGTTGTAGGTCGTGATGAGGCTGGAAACCCAGACATTGGGGTGGAGGAGAGGCCCTGCTCTGCCTCTGCCCTAGAGGCTGGCTCTTGTGGCCATGTCCACTCCCCTGCAACTGTGAGACAGCCCAGGAGTCCCGGGACCCAGATGAAACCATGGCAGCAAGAATGAGGAGGGCAGGATAAAAGCAAAGACCAGGGTAGGCCAATGAGCCCATGCTCTCCACTCACAGACCAGCCTCTTTTTCCCAGCACCTTCCTCCATCTGTCCAGATGATCTGGGTGAATTTCTTTCTTGTTCTCCAAATTCCAGGCCTCTCCATCACCTGGACTGGTCCTCTTGGATTCCTCATATCCCCTCCCTGGCCTGTGGTCAGGCTGAACCCACACCACTGTCCCTCCACTGGCATGCACATCTGTTCACAGCATCCCCACTCCCAATGCCTCTCCTGCTTTCCTCAAAACCCAAATCATGCATGACTCTGCTGTCTGATAGAAAAGACATATCCCATGCCTCTGCACAAGCAGGGACTAGGAGAGGCCCTCAGCTTCTAGACTACTCTGCTTATAGTGGCTATTCATGGGTAAAATGTCCTGAGAACGGTGCTCTCAGCACGGAGACTTTATATAGTTGTCTAGCTCACAGTGGAACTGGGCTGTCAGGAAGCAACTGATGATAATTACCCAGGGCACCATGCAGTCCTCCCTCCAGTGAAGAATGTTCTAGATGAGTATGCTCTGTAGTCCCAGAGCAAAGAGCAGCGTGGAAGGAGACAGATGACGGTTGGGGGAGAGACAGACAGGAGAGAGAGGGGGATAACAGGCATGACTTTCTAAAGCACAAGCATTGATATCTCACCATCACTGTCCTTACAGAAAGCATGAATTAAACATTTGCCTGTCTCCATTTTGTTCTAAGCGAAGATAGTAACTAATCTCTATGTTAACTATCTGTAGAACTTTGTGGAAGGTTTCATACTTGGAGAGCTCCTGGATGCTTCCTTTCTGTTAAAATCAGTGTTCCATTGTAATGCATGCTGACTGAAGGAACCTTCTGGCATTTCTCTCTACTGGTAAAGAGTGAATGCTCTACTTAGGCTTTTGTGGTATTGACGTTCATATTAGTAGAGTAAAGCAATTGTAGCCAGTGTTGATGTGATGAAAATGAAAACACTCAGTACCAGTGTGTGTCCCCTTGTTGTTACTAATGTCTTTGGGCATATTTTGCCAAATAAAGTAGTTCATTATGCTTGTTTCAAGAACCCAGATGAGGTGGAATTGATGGAGGCCAGGTACACAGGGTGCCAGCTTTGTCTTCTAAGACAAGAGGTAATAAGCAAGGCTGGATGTAAGAACTGGGGAACCTGTAAGGAAGCCAAGGCCAAGCAAAGTGGGATACCAGCAAGATGGGCAGGTTGGAAGAATTGTGCCCAAAAAGCAGCAGCTCAGTGCTACCAGGTATCCACCCACTCCTGCCATGACAGAGCTCTCTCCTTTTCCCCAGCTTTCCTTCAGTTTGTGCATGCTACAGAAACACTTTTTATAAGTTGTTCTATAGCCTCACCTCCAATCCCATGACATCCATCACGAAAATGGGACTTGTCCCACTTCACCTGTGAAGGAATTGACCTGGGAGTGATCTACCAACCAGGGACGAACCCCACATAGCTCCCTTGTCTGACCTGGGGTTGGTTTGCATCGTTGGTGTATAGAAAGAGAGAGTCTGGAGGTAACTGCACGACAGAAATTTTCTCTGGAAACTTGATTGAAAGACCTGACCCTGAACCTTCTGGTTTAGGACTGAGGTGCACTCACAGGACTGGAGAAGTCATCAGGGGAGCAGATGCCAAGCTCTAGCATTCCCAAAGCAGAAGGAACTTTCCCTCACCAACAAGGACACACAGGAATGGCATGGTGGGGGCCTTGGAGCCACAGTTCCACTCCCAGCAGTGTTGCCAAGTGACACTCAGGCAGTCATGGCCCCAAGTCAGCCTCCTATGACGTGCAGGCCTGTGGTGGACTGCAGCACAGCAGGGAGAGAGAACTCATGGGCAGATGTGTGAACACACAACAGAGGAGCTGTCTCAAGCATGGTGGTCCAGGAGGCCATACTGAGGGCACACAGTTCAAACACAGGCCCAACTCAACAACTATGTCTTAAGAAAACTCAGAGAGAATAAAAGTATTCAGGCAAATGTGGGTGCGGTTGACGCAGTGCGAGAGAGGGGTCACCTGTCCCATGTACAGCAGTCCTGCCCTTTCGTAGTCTCCTCTGTGAGGAAATGGGCCAACAGGAGTGCAGCTCTGTAGACTCAGCAGGGACAAGTACGTCCTGAAGTTGGGTGCACGGCTAGCTACCTACTCCATGTTTCCAGATGGCATTGCTGTGTCAGGTGACCTTGCTAATAACGTGACGTGCCTGAGACCTTCTGCCCACAGCCCCCGCGATTTTCACAGAACGTGCCTCGTGTCTGCAGGTGTGCAGTACCTCCGTGGCTCCCCTGGCCTTGGAATGGGATTCTGCCCCTAGGTCTGGCAGCCCTGCCTAGTCTCTTCCCCTGCCACCTTCCTGTGACTTGGCCATACCAGCTCCTTTCTGCCCCTCTGAGCTACCACATCCACTTGACTCTGGACTGTTCCTCACGCTGTCCTTCAGCCTGATTAGCCCTCGGGAGAGGGGGCTTCTTCTGTGCCTGATCTGGTATAGTTAGTATAGGGTGGGCTTAGAGTCATGCATGTCCCTGGCTGTCTCATGGTGCTTGGCCTCCTCCTCCTGTCATCCTTTTGCTTATTCACTCATTGATGGCCCTATGCCTCCCCTCTAGAGGCTGGAGTTTGTCCCACCTGTTGATCGTGGCCCCTCCAGGGACCCTGTCAGTAATTACTTGCTAAGTAAACATTTGGAGGCAAATCACAGCAGAGTAGAATCTGGTGTGGTATGCTGGGGGAAATGAGTGAAGGGAATGCCCTCCTAAGATTTTTAGTGACAAGCACCCATCAGTCACTTGTGCCTGTATTCAGCTGACCTGTTGAGACTCCACTCAGGTGCTGGGGATAATACTAGGCATTAGCCCACAGATGGTCAAGGCCATTGATTTGTCCTTGGAGAACTGGTGTTGTTCTTGGGGTCAAGATGAAATTAACTGCTGTGCCTGGGGCAATTGGGCAGTGAGGGCAAGAACCACCCACTCAGAGGTGGCATTTGGCAGGCCCTGACCATACCAGGAGATGCAGGCCCTGAACCCTAAATGCACGGAGATGCACAGACACCCCAGCCCTGTGGCAGGTCTCTGCAGAGCCGCTCCCCCAGCAGCTAAGGATGACACATATTCCAGCTCTGTCCAGCTGGTGATGGCTTCTCAGCCTTTTGGCTAAGATCAAGTGTAGTATCTGACCCGCTGGTGTCTGTCAGGAATGCACCAGGGGAGACCTGGCCACCAGGCAGGACATAAGCAGCTCCCTCTGCCTGCGTGGCTGGCATTCACCAGCATTGCAGAGTCACTTAACCATGTTTCTTTCCTGTGACTTTTTTTTTTTTTTTTTTTGTTTAGCACTGGGATTGAAACCCAGGGCCTCAGGCATACTAGCGAGTGCTCTGTCACTGTATCACTAAAATACACCACCAGTCCTTCATTTATTTTCTTAAGATCAGCATAGAATGTTTTGAAAGTGGGCAGCTGTTTCTAGCCATTTTAATCTACACAACCCCCCCCACACACACATCCACATGGTTATCTGTATTGTTTACCAAGTACACAGATTCAGGTTTCAGAACATGTATCTAGTTCCAAGAACACCATTTTTTATATGTAAAATGAAAGAATACTCAATGTGCAGTCAAAATGATGAAAGAAATCAAATTCACATGTGCACAAACAACCTAGCATAGCTGCCTATGTCTTGAAAATACAGGTTAGAGAATGATTAAGATGGTAGCTCCTGTGTAAACAGCACCTGACAGATGGACACTGTTTACAAAGAGAAGATGAACAAGCCAGGTTTCTCCCTCTTCCATTACTAGACTTGAAAACTGTGTGTTGGAAATCAAGCAGTACCATGGCATTGGGATGGTTTGGGCAGAGCTCTGGGTGTCTCTGGGTGTGTGATACAGAGGCTGTGCCTTATTTACTTTCCCCCCAGAAAAGAATAAAGGAAAGACTTGATCCATGCCCTGCAGAAAAGGGTAACTAAAGTCTCACACTGGAGCTGGGTGTTGTGGCACATGCCTATAATCTAGAATTAAGGAGACAGAGGCAGGAGGTTGTTGAGTTTGAGGCCAGCCTGGGTATATAGTGAGACCCTGTCTCAAAACAGCAAAAACAAAAAGAAGTTTCACACTCATATCATGGTTTCTGTGTGAAGACTGATATGGGCTTCTTTTTTGTTTTAGTTCCACTTAGAACTCATACAGTCAGAGAAAAAGTTATGAACTTTCAAGGCCAGGCCTTGAAGCCCATGGGGAACCTGAGCACAAGTGGGGGTGACGAGGACAGCACAGGACACATGTCCTGCCCTTGTCCCAGCATGCAATAACAGGCGCAGAGGCACAGCTGTTAGAGAGGACGGTGTAGTTCCTATGGTTGGCCACCATCCAAGTCCTACTCGGGCTGACAGAGATTTTATGGACTAAGTAGACATATGATATGAAGGTGCTATCCCTGTGTTCCACGAGTCAGCAGCAAAAAGCAAACAAGAACATAGGAAAGCAGAGTCACGTGTAGCTACACATATTCAGTACCAGCCTGAGCCTCCTGGCCTTGGTGAAAAGGCACCTGAAGTCAGCTAGCTAAGCACATGTGCTGTGGACATTATTCAGAAAAAAAGGACTGTCTCTGCTTGGGAGAGGTAGGAAGAGTTAGAAGGAAGTGGACCAGGAGCTGAGGCTTGCCTTCAACTCAGAGTTCCTACTTCTGTCACTGTCCCCAAAGTAAAGCTCCCTCCTTAGTGTTCTTTCCCCTGAAGACTTTTCTCCCAAAACTTTTTAGTGATGTAATCAGTTTGCCCAGAAATAAATCTAAGGGAAGAGCTTCAGCAAACGCTAAGTTCTGCACATGGGATTGATTCCATCTCCATGAAGTCGCGTTGCCAAAGCAAACAGCCTCTTCCTGTGCGCCAGCCCTGCGGGCGGTGTGGATGACAGCACAGCCAGAGAGCGGCCCTTTCCTCTCCTTCTTCCTTCCTGCCTGCTTCCCGGGGCCTCAGCTTCTGTCACAAGGCCTTCCTTTTGGAATGACTATCAAACATACACACAGGTGGCATCAGAGGAAAGACACTGGGGCTGACCTCTGATACTCCTCACACTGCTGCAAGTTAGCAAGCAAAGTGCCTGTGCCTTAGATCTAGCACAACTGGCTTGCTTTTTTTTTTTTTCAGTACTGGGGCTTGAATTCAGGGCCTTCACCTTGAGCCACTCCACCAGCCCTATTTTTGTGAAGGGTTTTTCGAGATAGGGTCTAGGGTCTTGCAAACTATTTGCCCAGGCTGACTTCGAACTGTGATCCTCCTGCTCTCTGCTTCCTGAATAGCTAGGATTACAGGCATGAGCCACCGGCACCTGGCTTGCAACTGGCTTCTGAAGAGAATACTAATGAAGGTTCCATCTCAAACACTACTGGAGGCTGGTGCATGGCTTAAGTGCTAGAGGCCATGAGTTCAAACCCCAGCACTATCAAACACCATTGGGGTTTGCATATCCAGCACTTACGCACAGTATGGAACAATAAACAGACCAGGTCCCCACCTCTTTCATCACTAGTCTTGAAAACTGTGGGTTAGAAATCCAGCAGTGTATAGCATTGGGCTGGATTTGATCCAGATGGGTTCCTTCTTAAGAGAGGTTCTGGGGCAGTGTGGAGAGGAGTGATCAAGTGCTTCCATAGGAGCCTGAAGCTCCCAAGTGGCCTCAGATAGAGAAGAAGGGAAGGAAAAAGAGATGAGGAGGTATGACAGGGATATAGAATGGTGCTCAGGGATTGGGTAAAAAAGACAGAAAAGTGAATTATCCAGACCAAGCAAATCTAACCAGAAAATTATATGTTCCCATGACAAGATCCCCAAGTCTAAGAAAACAGGTAATTCCCCACCAGCTAGTGAGATGCCAATTCAGTGTTTGTCAATCCTACTGACCATTTGAGGACTGATAACATCAACTTCTTTGGGGGTGGTGAGCTAAGCCACCCTGAGCATAAGGTTTGCCATCGTAAGAAGAAGTCTTAGGATTTCCAGGAAAGGAGAAAGGAAAGCAGTGGGTGTGATGCTGGGAAAGGCTTCTGGCAGCTTTTGACAGGTTCCGTACCAGCTGAGCCTGAAGACAGAGAACAGCCCAGGACCCAGTGTCAGAACTGGTGTATCTGCTACTGAATGAGTGTGGTGAAACATCTCAGTTGCAGATGGCTCTGCAAAGACCAAGCTAGAGAAGTCAAGGTGCAAACAGTCAGAAATGAACAAGTGCAAGTCTCCCAACTTGGAAGAAACAAAACTTTGTGTACAGCACAGGGCCCAGGCCTGTTGCTTAGCCTCTTGGAAAAGAGAAAAACCTAGATGGCACCAGGAAGGTAGCTCTGAATCAAACAAGAAACAAGCCACCTTTTCTCAGGATGCCACTGGGCATCATGGATATGGATTTTGTATTTTATGTCGTGCTCAGAACTATATACCGCCATTTTCCAAAAAAGGTTTGCAAGTGGGTTATACAAATTATAGTGATAATGGGGATAAAAGAATTTCTAAAGGAGACAGCAAATGAGAAGTGAGGCCTTCAGGGTCACAAGGTCATTTTCATTCACAGAGACCCAGGCTCCTAGGACAAAGGGGAGATCCTACTGAGCCCAGCATTCCATAGAGAGGATGCTGTGGGTCCTCACATGGACCAAGACAGAGTGCCACACAGACACAGAGCAGGGGGATGGTGATGGTGATGGCTCTGATCCCAGAGCAAGGCTACAGTGTCCTCATACTGGACTGTATTTGGCAGCAAGGCTGCACCAGAGGCTCCAGTGATGGCTGCAGAGTTACCCTTTGAAGATGCAACTTGAGCTATGTACAGAGCTCTGTGTAGTTCCACGATCGTCCCACTCAAGCTCAGCTACTCAAGAGAGAGAGATAGGGAGGATCACAATTCAAAGCCAGCCCAGGGGAAAAAAGTTAGCAAGACCTCCAACTCAACAAAAAAAGCTAACATGATGGCACATATCTGTTAACCCAGCTATACAGTTACAGAACAGGTATAGGTGGGAGGATCACGATCCTAGGCCAGCCCCCAACACAAACATGAGATCCTATATGAAAAAAATAACTAAAGCAAAAAATGAACTGGGAGTGTGGCTCAAGTGGTAGAGCATCTGCCTAGCAAGCACAAGGCCCTGAGTTCAAACATTAGTACTGCCAACAAAACAAAAAACAACACTAAGAGCAGGTTGAGGTCACACACATGAACACCAGAGAAGCTGGTGACAAGGATACATGGAGCTGCCAGAGTTCTCTCTAAATAGATAGTTCACCCATCAGGAGAGCCCAAGCTCTGTACTCCAGGGCACAGAGGACACACTTGGGATGGTAGCTACTTAATGTGGGCATCAACCAGCAGGACTTCAGGGGAGAGTTAGAGTGACAACCCTGTGACATTCTGAAGATTCACTCCTGTGGTTGGAGGGGGGCTGTCACACACACCTCTGCATATGCAGATGGCATGGGGAATGAAGGGACTCATCCAGAGACTCATGGAAGACAAGGACAGAGACAAGGGTGGAGCCACCTGAGAAGATTCAGAAGTCCTCAGAAACCAAGGAGAACTGCGGGCCTCCTAAGCTGAGCTCTGAGAATCTTCCCTAACTCCCATCCGGTGCTAGGTGCTGCTCAGTGTCAGGTGCAGGGATGAGTTCTATTACCTTCACAGGCCACTTGCCCTGACCCATCCAATGCTGCTTTCCTGCTTCTGCCTATCTCTTTTCACAAACTGAGACCACACACCCTGAAAGATGGAGCAGAGAGAAGATGCCACACAAGAAAGAGGAGGTAAAAGCAGAGGCAGAGAGAAAAGACCAATTGAGGAAGCCGAGCCTGCTCGGCTCTGTGTGTAGCGCCTGTGGCTGCCTAGCCTCCCAATGGGGAGAAGCCAGGAGATGGCACTCAAGCCTGAACCAGCAGGGCCACTCATAGGGAGAAAGGGGCTGGTCCCCACAGGTATCCACAAGGCAGGTCCAGCCATATGTCATAGACTTTTCAGCTGGGGTCATGAGCACTCAGGCAGGGAGCCTAGCATCGCACCTGTTACTCCAGGAGCTGTTGGGAGGGCTTCTGAGTTCTGCATCTGGGTGGGCTGATTGACTGATAAACTGTACCCTAAATGAGCCTCAGGAAAGAGAGAGTAGAAATACTGTGGTGTTTTGTATCTGCTGTGGTGAAAGTTACCCAGAAAAATCCCAAAAAGGGAAGATATGGCAGGAGAAGTGGAAAGACAGAGCAGGGAAATCGGTGTGGTTGCCACATGGTGACTAAAACGCCATCAGTCCTACTGTCTCACCTGTCTCCCCTGAACCTTGATGTTGCTCCTCTAGCTGCCCTGAGCTCCCTCGTCCGAGGCCCTGCCACCCTGACACACACGTACCCCTATCACAGGGAGAGTGTGGGTTTTCACAGGGCACCCAATGTGGGAGGCATATAGAATAAGGGTCAGAAAGGAATTTTTCTGACTCTAAGGTAAAACAAAATTAGACTTAGAAAATCTTTGGAAGACATTGGAAGCCCCATTGCACACGCACAGCTGAATGTGTTAGGGTGAGCCACGCGAGATAACTGGTGTTCACATTTCCACCCATGAAAACAGCAGCCTCATGTGGCTCTCCCTGAGGTCACTGCAGAAGGGTCCTCTGGAGCCCTGGCTTGTGCTGAGCATGGCCCTGGCACCCGGAGATGGGTGTGAAGTGAAGGTGAACACGAGCAAAGGCATGGGCCCTATCTCACTGTAGGGGAAAGGGGAGCTCCCATCCCCCTTCAGTTTGTGGCTTCTCTTGCTGGTTTCCAGGTTTTTCCAGCCTCTTCAGTCAGTTCCACATTACTTTCCCTTCCTCTTTTCATTAGCATCTTCTCTCCCCCTGCCCACCCACCTCACCCCAGCACTGGGACTCGAGGTTCACTTGACAACAGGTAATAGCAGGCGTTTCCTCGTCCTGTGACAGGACATCCTGGCGCCCCGCAGTCTCTCTCTGGCTTTAAAACAGACCCGAGCACAGGAAAAAACCCAGTGCTAAAATTAGCAGTGTGATAGAAGAAAGGCACATAGCTGCTCTCTGTACTGTTTGTCAATGAAACAAGTCTAAACAGGCCAAATGCATTTCCTTTTTGGGCAAAACAGACCTGTCAGGGGTGATGGTCAGAAACCAAGGGGGCGAGTCAGCCTGGGAAAGAGAAGCCACCCGAAATGTCTGCCCAGGGCCACTGCCTGGTGCTCAGGTTTTTTCCGCTGGCCTCCACCTGTCTGAAGGTTTTTGGACAGAGAATGGTCCAACCTTTTCAGAAGTAGTGCTGGCCTAGAATACTCGGGGGGTTCAGTGCCCTGGTATCCCTTGACACACACCAGGACAGGACCTTCAGGAAGCTCTCAAGACTGTTCAAGACAACTCAGTTTTAGCTAACTTGGGGATTTTCCCCCAGTTTTGTTTTTTTTTTAATGTATTATTTGGATGCAACACTGTCTTCTCCTGAAACAGGAGTTTGTAGGAGGCAAGCTATCAGGCCTGACATGACAGACCAACAGTAGTTCTCTAATAACTACATATGAGAGTCTGAAGGAAGACAATGATTAGCCTGCAACCAGTTACTTTCAGAATCAAGTACTGTTACTTTTTTTTAATGCCAGTAAAATGCATTTCTTTAAACCCAGCTTTTCCAATCACATTTTCAAAATCTTCCATTTCCTTCTTGAAAAGATGGAATTTCAGACAATCATGAATGACGGAGGCCTGAGGCTTCAGTAAGAGTGAGGAAAACTGTTTTTCTGTTTTATGATCCTCAGGTCAGTAGAGGGCAGAGTGGGTAAATTTCCTAAACATGCCTGAAACATGCCACCTGGAATAAACTTTTTTTTACACCCTCAGTCATGGAGGCAGGAAGGAGGCTGAATTGGTCCTTGATCACATTCACCTAGGTTATTAATTTTTATAACCAGTGGGGAGAGGGGACAGAAGTTACCTTACTTTGCAGTTGGGTAAACTGCATTTGTCTCAGTAATTTGCCCAAGTTCCCATCAATGGTGATGGAGCCAAGATACAATTCCAGGTGTCTTGCCACCAAGCCCTGTGTTTTTCCACTGGGACTTCATGATCCCCCTTTCCTGCCTCTGACCCTGCCGCAGGGAAGTGACTTTCCCAAGACCACACCAGCACGCTATTTATAGCACTCGGGAGAGCCCGGCTTCCTGACTCCCATGGGGCATTGCCAGCACATGAATACCTGTCGGCCTCATTCTGGAAATTGTGTTTCTCGAGAAAGATAAGGGTCTGGGCTCCATTATTCCTAGAATGATTCACTTTCAGACTTCCTGCCACTTCCTCCATTGGAAGTGTACATTTGACACTGGGAAAAGCTGCTGTTCTACACCGTGAAGGAAAGGCAGGCAGGTCGGCTGACAGCACCTTATGCCATGGCCCTGTGCCTAGATGGGCTGCTTGTTTCTGTCTGTCCATAGATCATGGAGCTGGGTCGTCCTCAGTAAATGGCAAGACTCCTAAAGTGCTGAGCTCCCAGGGTGGGATGGGAAGACCTCCTGTCATCGGGGGTCACAGTTGGGCGGCTGCTATGGCTTCTACTACTTGTCCAGAACCTCTCAGGGCATTTCTGCCAATGCCACTACTCTGACCCTTGAAAACAGCAAGGTTTTCTTGTGCCCTGTCCTGTCTTGCCAACAGCGGCCCCAGGTTGGTGGGTGATTGGTAGATCCAGTGTTCAGAGGAAGGTCTGTCTGCTCTCTGATGCTCTGATGACCCAGTGCCACACAAAGCCAGGCTTCCTGGCCTCACTCCAAGACTGTCCTCCTGCCACACTGTATGGTGGCTCAGGGAGGTCAGACTATGGTCTACAATCTGTTGACAGCCAGAACAGGACTGTGTGTAACATGTTAGCATGTTCTCCTTACTTTGTCTTGTACTACTCATGACAAAAGGCCTGTAATGACCCCAGGCAGGACCCCAGGGCCCTCACCCCCCCCCCCCCGACCTCACGGTGTACCTTTGCCTGTTAGCTGGGGAAGTGGGGAGACTGGAGTCAGGCTTGGGCTCTCCCGCTTCTGCCCGGCATAGGCTGACTCTTTTCAGCTGCTTTGGCTCAATGACAGGAATGTGAACCCCAGTCAACCCCACATGGGCTACAGAAGGGCAGACCAGGTGCAGATCCCACCGACTTGGAAAAGCAAAGCACATCACTCAAGCATGCTAGTACCACATTTAAAATTAAAAAAGTTGTGACAGATAAAAAGCTGTCCTGAACCCTGGGTGTGTCTTTCTGACCCACTTTTGTTCATAGCCATGGAGGCTGCTAGTGGCCATGTTCAAAGGTGCATCCTGCAGCACCCCTCTCAGATCACCCAAGCCCCTAGGGTCCCTCTTGTGACATAAGAGGACTCCAACAGATCTGCCAGACTGATGGGAGCCATAGCACAGCCACTGTACCTGCCCAGGATACTTACTTGCCAGCTGGAAAGCAGCGGCCATGGCCTCCTCCCAACACTGGGACTCTGGTGACATCAGGGGCAGGCCTGTGAGTCCCAGGACAAAGGTGAGCTGACCCACAGCAAGCGCCACTGTGGCCACCAGGTTGCAAGCACGCATCATGTCGAACTGCACTGCGGGCCAAGAAGGAGGGAAGGCAGGTAGTCAGCGCAGGCAAGCCCCTCGGGGAAGAGCTGAGTCAGGTGGCCCTGGCCGCACTCATCCTCCATGATGGCCACTCCTTTTCTGTTAGGCCTTTGAAAAGGCAGGAAGCACAGCCAGTGTCTTCTCTGGACAGAACCTTCTGGAAGCACCTCATCCACCCCTGCAAGCCCTCAAGCTGCCCTGTGCCTCTCCCCAGCCAACAAGGGCTCATCATAGCCCCCAGCCTGGCTGCAGTGGTTGTGTCCCCCTGGGCTGGGTCCTACTCTTGAGATGTGTGTCATGTTAGGACAAGGCATTCCACAAAGGTGCTGTCTGGTAGGTTGAAACCAGAAGGAGGCCCTGCCTGCCTCAGCTGTTATCCCTCAGGCTTGATATTTTCATACCTAAGAGCTCAGCATTATTTACCCCTCTTATAGGCAAGGGACATGGGTCTGTGATGTGAAGTGACTTTTCTGAGCCTCTAACAACCAACAAGGAGGATTAGAGCAGTTGTCAAACCTGGGTCTGCTGAGCCCAGGGCCCCTACCCCACTCTTCTTATCTCTGAGGTTCATATTCCTCACTCTGCCTGCAACCAGAGTCCATGTGCCTGCCTCTTCTTTTCCCCACCCCATACCCTGGTCTCAGAAGGGCAGTCAGGATAGATAGTCACTGTGGATGGTCCACACAGGGAGGGGAGCATGTCTGTGGCAGAGACACTTTGTTCTTTCCCAAAGTAAACCCCACACTGAAGCCTACACTGCACTTTGGAGGGCCTTGGTCATGCCAGTGTGCCTTTGCTCTTAGGCACCAGTTTACTCCAGACTGGCAGTGAGTTTTTTTGAACATAGTAAGAAAGGAGGGTCTGTATGTGATAGGAACTGGGTGTAGGGACAGCATGGTGTAGCCCCTCTAGTCTCCCTTCATCTCATTATGATCAAGCAGTAGTTAGGAAGCTCAGATCACAGTTAGCTTGTTGCAGATTAACTTGGTTTTTACACTGCATGTCTTGAAGACTCTTTCCAGGTACTCTTTCCAGCGTTTGAAAGAGAAATAGATAGTTGATTTTCAGAGTTAGGTCACTGAAATGTGTGAACCAGAAAAAAAAAAAAAGAATCTTCCAAGAGCCCTGAAGGATCTGTCCTCTGGGGTTACCACTGCTTTGTCACCTCCATGATCAAGATGGGGACAAGGAACGTACAGAGGCTGGCCACCTCGTGTACAGGACAGGTGACCGTTAATGTGAATGAGTAGAGCCAGCAAGTAAGTTCTCATTTCCAGAACTTTTAGATCCTCAGTCCACTCTTCCATGAGAAGCCAGAGGTGGCAGAAACAAGTTGTCAGTGGTCCTCATGAGTACAGGTATATGTACCTCAGCAATGGTTCACAGTACAAGGAAGGGGAAGAACTGGTTCATTTTTGTGGGCTTTTAAATGACTAGAAAGCTACTTTGTGGGTTTTTTTTTTTTTTTTTTTTGCAGTGCTGAGGTTTGAACTCAGGGCCCCTTGATAGGCAAGCACTTTACCACTTGAGCCACACCTCCAACCTTTAAAGGCATTCCAGTTAGTGTCTTTGTTTTGATTTTTGGTAGTGGGGTTTGAATTCAGAGCCTCACACTTGTGAGGCAGGTGCTATACTCAGCTAGAAGGTTACTTTGAACCACTGTTGCCAATGTCAGCAATTCTGTATGGTTTGATGTAAACATTTATTGAAATGCAATTTAAATTCACAAAATTATTCAAAGTTCTCAGGTTCAGCACCTGCCTCTTCCCACTTCAGGACGGGCTCTGTGTCCTGGGTATATGAAGGGCACCTCTATCCTTAGCCTATGGCATCTGTCACCTGCTTGTTGTCTCTATTCTTCTGCCATCATGCTATTCCTGAAGCCCCACTCTTCTGTTCTCTCACTGCACACCAAAGTCCCCAGGATCCCTCCTCCCACCCCTCTGATGACCCAGGTTGATAGGTGACCATCTAGAGTGAGGTGAAGCTGATGAAGACACGGGGCTCCAGGTGAGAGTCTATAGACCTCAGAAATCTCCAACTAACTAGAGACCTCTGTGCACTTACCAGCCCACTCTGCTCTCAGGGGTTGACTGTTTTCAGGCATTACTTCCATACAGGTAAGAGGTGACTGGTAGTGTCATTGAGAGCCTGGATAAGAAACAATTTCCCAACATCCTGGGCCAGCAGGAGTATGGGGGTGGTACTGAGCACGTGAAGAGAGGCCCCCTTTCCCATAGGCCTTTCTCAGACCATGAAAAGCATCATGAGAAAGGCCAGCTCACCATGCAAGCAAACCATGAACCTGTTCGTGGGTGCTGTGCTGTCCAACCGTCATCCTACCCAGGGCCCCATGTGTGCTCCACCCCATCTGCAGGCAGGATGGTGTCTGTGATTCATGTTCCTTGAGGGTAGTATCTATATTTAGGCTATGGAGTCTCAGAGTCTTCCAGGGGTTGTGTGCCACTTCCCGCCACCAAGGGTCAGCCCGTCCTGCCCATTGTGTTTTGAGCTGCTTCCTCCACGGCAAACCCTCCTGTCATTTGGAGCCTGAGGGGCCCTTCCCAGATCCCAGGCTTTCCAACATGAGAGTGACTTATAGCTTTGAGGCCAGCAGGTCACATGCACAGACCACATACGTAAAGAGCTGCAAAGATGCACAAGGTTCCACATTGCTAGGCAGTCAAAGGAACCTGTGCATGGTGACCTGACCAAGGATGCCACCAAGGAGGGAGCGAGAGAGAGAGAGAGAGAGAGAGAGAGAGAGAGACAGACAGAGAGACTGCTGGATGGACAGCAGGGAGCCTCTGGTGGGCTTTGCAGTTGGTGTTCTTTAATCGTCAGAGTAATCCCAGAACAGAACCCAGACCCCTAGAGACTGTAATGTACCTATGTGATGCTTTACAAAGGGGAGAGGTAAAAGGGGCTGAGCAGAGCCTAACCTGGTGGTTGGAGGCTTCTGGCAGGAGTCAAACCGGCCCATCTTCCATGGTTCAGGCATGGCTTGGAGCGGACATATGTAGCAGTGGACTCCAGAAGAATGTGGAGAGATGAGCAGAGACTGAGAGACTAGAAATGTCAGGGGCAGCAGAAACACTTCATCAGCCATGGCTTGCCAGCCTGTAGCATGGGACTCAAGTGGTATGGATGACTTGCTGAGGCCCAGGGTATAGAGCATCAGGGCCAAGGTGTCCTTGCCCCTCACAGCTGAGGGGACCAAGGCCTTGCAGGTTGGTTGGCAGGTAGGTTTTCCAGGACCTACTTGGCTGTTCATACTGCCTTTGCAGTTGGCCTGTCTGATGACCTCATACTGCATGCAGGAGGCTAAGCCTAATCCTGTGTGTTTCTTCAGGGTTCCCTGTCCACGTGGTAGACTGAGTGTGTACTCCAGAAGGTTCCTTCCAGTTACGATTTGGAAAACCATCTGTGACCATCTGTGGAGGATGACATTCTTCATGATGCTCCCATCATCTGTATACTTTACTTTCTGTGTGGTTATTTTTACCATTTATTTGACTGCTGCTTTAAAAGATGCTAAATTTGAAAGGTGAACTGTGATGAGGAATGGTAACAGTGCAGGAACAGCCCAGCGGGCATTCCAGACTCTGCCTAGAAGGCTAGGAAAGTCCTGAATGAATGGGGAATGGCAGGACTGGCAAGGAGGAGAGTGCCCCCCGTGGCTCTGGGTGGGTATATCAGTGCAGAGAGGCCAGAAGACTAGTTCCCACAGCCAGGAGGAGAGCACAGACCCAAGGGGTGAGGGCTCCCCCTCAGGCAGCACTGGGGTCTGGCTGGTCTGCACCAAGTTTTGATTGCTTGTTCATCTGCTCACAGGCAGCCTAGGTCCAGAAAGAGACTTAGGGTTTCTGACAGAATGCACAAACCAGAATAAATGTGAGAAATGAGGACAGAGAAAATAGAGTGAGACTGAGCCTGGACTCAGGTAGTCAGGTCAACCCCAGGCCTCCAGGCCCTCAATGGGAAGACAGCCTCTGGTCAGTAATAAAGGTTATGGGCACCACAAGAAACAGAATGGCCAGCTAGCAGGAAAATTCCCCATGATCCCCCACATATACTAGGAGGACCCAGTGGACACATGAGGGGCATGAGGGCCTGGACTGGATGAACCTAGGACCAGCCCCTAGCCCTAATCCAGTACACTGAGGACACCCAGTAGTACAGAGAGTCTTGACCAGAGTTCAGAATGTCATGAAGTGGCCACTTGTTTATCCTTTGTTCCTCAGGAGGCCCTCCAATGTTTGCAAGTGAGGAGCACTGACCTCAGGGCATGCAGCCATCAGGAGACGTCCCTGCCAGGTGGCCTGCAGTGATGTCTAGAAATGCTAAGGATGGTCTCAGTATGACCTGTGTGACCAGTCCTATGCTCCTGCTCCTGCCGTCTTTGACTGGTTCTCAGGATGGAGTTGTGAGCAAGCCACAACAGTCAGCCCTGAGACACAGATGGATATGAACATCATGTATGCGGGAGGCTTTATAGAGAATGCCAGATCAGGCTTGAGGGGGGACATAGCACTTGACTGACTGCCCCTCCCCAGAGAGGCTCAGTTCTGGACCCATTTGGGTCATGCAGTGGAGTTTTGCATGAGTGGCTCAAGGTGGGAACTGGGCTTGATTGAAGGCAGCAGCAGATGGTGGATCCTCTGGCCGGCTGGGGACACAGGTGCAAACAGATTGGGACAGTCAGTGTTGCTGGGCTGTGAGAATGAATTGTCCTCCAGTAGTAAAAGCAGCATGGGAGGCTGATTTGGAGCGGTTGGCACTGGGAGGGGAGAAGACAGGAGGAAGAGACCAACTTTGCCACCTCCACCTCCAGGTCACTGGGCCCAGAGCTATGGGCCTGTGTCCCCAGCTGGTGGGTTAGGATCCAGTTTCCACCTTAGGAAATGCTGACTTATGGCTGCTTTGCCCCTATCGTGTTTCAGTCTCAACACGTGTTACGAGTTTTGTTAGCAACCAGAATCACCCTTTCAGCCTACTTTCCTAAATGCAGTCCTGCCAGTCACTCCCAAGAAGCTTCCCGGTGACCTTTCTGTTTAAACAAATAGTTACTGCTTAGATTCATGATGGTCAGCTACCTGCAAAGGTCGTATTAATTGCAGGAGGATGTTTTTAATTGTTCAGGCAGCTTGTCAGGTGATGTAAGCAGAGCATTCTCTGCAGGTGGGAACCTTGAGAACAGGTGGACAGGTGCGCAGGATGTGAGGCACTCAGGATGGAAGTGGCCAAGGCTGCCATGCAGTCACAGTGATGTAGGTAGGGAGAAGGCCACAGGGGCCCTGTGTGTCCTGTTGGCCTGAGGTGACAGGCCTCGGCAGATGGACAGCAGGAGGAAGGTGACTGCACAAAATGCTCCAGGGCTGCACCACCTGCCCTGAGACTCTAGAATGTGTGAGGCAGGAAGAGAAGGCAGTGCCATGCTGCCAGAGACACCTGGGTCATCAGGAGGCCTTGAGGCCCAGGACAGGGGGGCTGGAACTGGTGAGTACTTCCTCCCCACAAGTGATGGGCTAGTACTGGTCCCAGAGCACAGCAAGAGTCACGGGGACAGAAATCGTGCTCACATTTGGCCCCTTCTAGCACCACTTCCCACAAGCTGAAGGCCCAAGCCCCAAGCCCTCCAGGGCTATGCCAAGCTGCACCACACATGAGACGCTCAGCCCAAGCTATGGGGTTACTAGCTGTTCTTTTTAGCCAGAACGATCCTAGCATCCAGAAGGAAGGCTCTCTACCGACACACCACACAGAGACCCAAGTTCAGCATGTGTGCATGTCGCTTCCTACAAGATACCTGAATTCTGAGAGCTTGTAGAAATTTTGAAAGTATTCATTTGCTTTGCTCGTTTTTCCAAGAGAAAGCTGTCACTCCCTGCTTACCAAGGGCAAGGGAGAATACTGACTGATCCCATTTCAAGCCTTAGTTTCTTGGGGATGATGTTCGCTAGCTTAGGCTCCAAGAGCTCTTCCAGCCAGGGACAGGGCTAAAAGCTGGTGGTTGCACACAGTTGTTACTCAGGAATTCCAGGAATAGTTGGGAGCCTGTTTCCAGCCTCTTGAGAACCTGGAGCAAACTAAGCCTCATGCTTTATTTTCATGTAGCTTTTTTTTGTTTTTGTTCTTTTTTGAGTTGGTGGGGTGGGGTGGGGTTTGAACTCAGGGCCTTGTACTTTCTAGGCCCTGAGCCATACCCCTAGCCCTTTTTTGCCTTAGGTACTTTTTTAATAGGGTCTTACATTTATCCTTGGGCCAGCCTGGACCAAGAGCCTCCTATTTATGCTTCCCATGTATCTGGAATGACAAAGGCCCGCTCCCACGCCCAGCTTCTATTGGTTGAGATGGGATCTTGGTAACTTTTTGCCTGGACTGGCCTCCGACTGTGATCCTCCTGGTCTCTGCCTCTTGAGTAGGTAGGATTACAGGTATGAGCCACTGTGCCCAGCCACCTCATGCTTTCTTAAAGACCAGTGTTGTCTTCCAAACAGCAGGAATGATCTGACCTTGAGACTCCATGGTATTTTTCAGTAGAGACTGGGGTGACCGTGAACCAGACCCCTTATCAGCAGTTTTAGAGGATCATCCTCTAGGGAGAATTTGTACATCAGCAGACATGACTATTTAGGTTACACATTAGGTGGCAAGTCTATTTATGCATTCCTTTCCTCCTGTCCCTCAAACCTGACAGCAGAGGGCTCTGCCCATCATGCAGACTCCCCTGGTCTCCTTCCACACATCCCAGCCAGAGTCAGTTCCCAGGGTCTGTCTCAACCCTGCTCACAGCCCTGAAGGCCCTGACCCCTGTGAAAATGAAGTCAGAACTCAACCACATACTATTAAACTTCTGATTTATTGTATTCAGTAACATTTGTTTTGAACCAAGGAAAAATGTCTTTCCTTGATATGGTTAGTGTACCTATCCTTCAGCCATGCACAGTGGCAGAGAGAAAGCCCCAAACTGCACGAGGTGAGTTACCTGTGAAAGGAGCCAGACGTAGAGTCTGGGCCAAGCAGGAGAGAGTCCTGTGGCCTTGCTTACCAGGGCAAGGGTGGGCATGGGCCTCAGATTTCCTCTCTTCATAATAGCCTAGGTTTAGCCTCCCCTCACCCAGCCCCTCTAAATATGACAGAAAAATAAGCAGACTCACGTTTGACGGTGCCTCGAGACTCCTGGAAGCCTGCCGACTCAGAGCCCCAGCCCAGCGTCTCGCAGTCCTGTGTGTCCTCCTGCCCGCCTTTGGCTCCGGGACTTGCACCTCCCCGGCCCCTGTCCACCAGCCAGCAGGACTTCCACAGCCCCACGCTCCGCTTCCGCCCATCCTCTAGTGTCTGGTACACCCAGTTGGGGGTGAAGGCTGCTGCGTTGTTGAGGATGAGGGAGACAAGGGCCACTAGCACGGCTGTGGCCACAAGTTTCTGGACAGTCATAGCTGACTGCCAATGCTGTCCGTTTATCTCAAGAGAAAATCCCAAATCCCAGCCAGCTGCAGTGTATCCAGGAAGCCGAGTGTTGCCAGGGACAGCTAGAGAACATCACCACTCATTCTTGGAGGCAGTGCGGCAGCTAAGCCAGGCACAGAGAGATGTTGGAAGTGTGGGGAGAGGCCCATGGGACAGGTCCAGGGGAGCCGCTCACGACCCTGCTTTATCCTCCCTCCTGCACCTGAAGCAGGGCCAGGCCTGTGATGAAGCCAGGCACTGGGAGGCCCATCCCAGGGAGGAATCCGGGGTACCGGTGAGAATCCAGAGTTGTGAGTGTGCCGTCTTCCTGGGAACCAGAGGCCAAGGAGGCTGCGTCCACAGCACCTCTTCTTTCCTGCAGCAGCAGAAAGTAAAGTTACTCAAGTGGCAAGCACAGCGTGGGAATTGGCTCCTTAAAGCTAGCTGTGGGAGCTGCTCCAAGTGGGGCAGTGGGAGCAGTGCAGGTTCAGCCACCTCTCTGCTGCCTGGGCTCTGTCCTGGTGCGTCCGCCACGAGTGGCAGGTCCTGGAAAGCAGAGTGCCTGCCACAAGAAAGAGTGTGTGTGTGTGCGTGTGTGTGTGTGTGTGTGTGTGTGCGCGCGCGCTCGAGCTAGTTTCCCCTGTCTCTCAGCAGAGAGGAAATGGTTGTTTTTGAGGCTGTTTTTGGTGAGTAGGAGGGCGTAGCCAACTGCAACAAATAGCGGCCCTGCCACAGAGCCAGACACTAACAGGATGTGTTTCCTGATGGGAAAGGCCTGGGGAGACTTCTGAGGCCTGCTCCAGCCCGCCCTTCCCCACCTGCCTGTCCCAAGGGAGAGGCCAGGGATGCCAGCCAGGACACCCATTGTCTCACCTGTTGCTTCTGAGCCTGGCCAGCTGCAGAAGCAGCTCCTGTGCTGGGCCTGGAGCTTGGGGACACTGCGGGCACCCTGCCATGTAGATGTTCCCTTGCGCAGTAGGTCTCCAGAGCCCATGATGCCTCAGAGCCTGTCCTCCCGTAGGCATTCTGTCCGCAAATGGGACAAGAGTGCAGAGGGAAGGATGGGCCCTCATTTGCCAGCAAAGATGCGCAGGCCTCAAGGGAGCAAGTACGTCTAGACCTGAAGGGGTAGGGGCCCCACTTGGAGAACGTTTGGCTCCGGTTGGTTCTGGACATGGAGGGCAGAGCACTGTGCATGACTGGCACAGAGTGAAGGTGGTTTCTGACCAGCTGTGCTTGCTGCTGATGTGACAATCACCCTCCCAAGGCCAGACAGTAAGTAGGTGGGTGACTCTGGCTGTCTGGCTGGTAGGGAGCCTAGAAGATGCCTCATCTTCTCCTCAGAGCCCTTCATCGCCAGAGGGTACACCCACTGCAGGGTCCCACCCCACCAGGGCTCTGAAGTGTGTGAATGAGCAGACAGACAAAGGTACCATTTCCCATTTCAATGATCCTTGAGTGCATGCACCAGGGACATCATACAGGCACAAAACGTTCTGTTGCCAGCTAGGGCCCTCGGTGGTGACAGCACAGCCTTTTGACCATTACCTGTCTTCACACATTGCCATGCTGGGCCCTGGCCAGTCTTCTGCCCTGAAACTCACGCCCCTCCCCTGCTCCTGGGATTGGTGTCTTCCATCACATGTTTGCTTATAAGGTCAGGCTCCCCACCCCAGCAAGTTCACATTCCCAAAGGGCAGGAACTTCATCTCTGACCAGCTTTTGGACAATCATTGGCCTAAAAATACGTCTGTCAATTTCCTGAGGGGCTTTACCTATATTAGGATTTTCCCCAAATCAGACTTCTTTATATTTTCTTATCAAGGATTTGGGCCTGAGGGAAAGTGGTTCTTGGCCCCTGGATCCAGCCTCTTATCTGGTCAGGTTCTCAGCACCAGGAACCTGATAAGGAATGCAGGACAGAGCAATGTCGTCTGCCCCCAGCTCGTGCCATGGCTCAGGAGACCTGCAGAGGATGGCTACATTTGTTCTTGAACATATCCATTCCCCCAGATTTGGGGCGCAGCATCTTCAGCATTCAGCTTTCCTTTGAAATAGAAGTTTTCCCCAAAGTTTCCATTAGGAGTGAATTGATTTCCCTCCTTAATTGAGGCACTTATCTTTAGATAGTCATTATACGACTGATTTCCAGTGAGGAAGAAGGATACCATAGTTTCAAAACCCAGGGAACTTTCTCTTTCTAGAAATGGGTGGGGTCTCACTATGTTACCCAGGTGGCCTAGAACTCCTGAACTCAAGTGATCCTGACTCAGCCTCCTGAGTGGTGAGGAGTACAAGGCACCTGTCCCTAAGCCTGGCCACAGGACATGTACTGATTGCCTCAGTCATAGCTCTTGGGCTGCATCCATCAGTCCTTTCCTAGGGCTGGGTAAGGAGGAGGCCAAGGCCTGGCTCCTACCACAGAGACAGCCAGAGCAGGAGGGTCAGGCTCTGTCCTAATGCACGGCCTCCAGCACTGGCTTCCCTTGCCCTCTCTGCACCTCTGCGGGCTCCTGCCTGGCCTCTAGGTCACTGTACCCTCAGTCTGCTTTCTGACTGTCATGTTGGTGGACATGTCCGTTAGGGGGCTGGGCCTGGGAGGGTGATGGGTCCAAGAGCAGAATTTAAGTTAGGAGGGACCCCCTCCTGGAATGGGACGCTGTCCTTGGGATCCAAGGATCTCGTGACTGCCTGGAAGGGCTCCCATTCAGGGGAACTGAAGCCAGGCCAGGGGCTCCCATGCCTCCATGAGAGCCCCTTCCTGTTCTGCTGCTGTCTGCTGTCTTTGGCTGCACAATTGCATTCTGAGTCTGTAGCTCCCACATGTGCATCAGCCCCTCCCACACTTGGAAAAATAGGGCACTGCAGCAGAGAAGCCTCACAAGACTGCAGTGATGAGTGTGCCGTGGGCAGGTCAAGATCCTGGATTAGGACAGGTCCAGTGGAGCTTCTGCAGAGCACAGGTCCTCCCAGAAATCAGATCCATCTCAGGGCTGGCTCTTTCCATGACTGCATCTGCTTCTCATTTTAGGCGCCCGGAGCTGATGAAGTACAGATGTGATTGCTCCCCACAGACACTTGGACAACAGGAAATTCTCAAGACTTGGACAGGACTAGGAGGGTGTTTACTTCTTGCCGTTTATGTCAGATGTACAAAGTCCAGAACTCCACACTGGAGTTAGAGTTGTCCCCATCCTCAGTGAGTTGTGCATGGAGAGAATGTTAGGAATTGTGTGGGGGTGTTGAGGCCATCATGGGCTGAGAGGAAGCCTCCGAGATTGCAGTGTGCATTTTGTGGAGGAAGGTTGGCAGCCACCTCTCTGGGTCCAGGCTTCTTCCAGCAGGTCCGGGCTGAGCTGGGGGGTGGGGAGCTACCCACCCTGTGGTTTGTGCACAGTGGCCTTAACCCAGCAGGAACAAGGCCTATCCTGGCCTTCCAGAGCCCTCCCAGCATCTATCAGTCTGGCTGAAGGCTGTACTTCTAGCAGGGAAGAGCCCCGGTTTTGTTGTTGTTGTTTGTTTGTTTGTCGTTTGCAGTCCTGGGGCTTAACTCAGGGCCTTCTCCTTGAGCCATGACACCAGCCCTAATTTTGTGCAGGATTTTTGAGATAGGGTCTCCCAGAACTGTTTGCCTGGGCTGGCTTCAAACCACTATCATCCTGATCTCTGCCTGCTGAGTATAGCTAGGATTACAGGTGTGAGCCACTGGCGCCCAGCTAGCCCATTTTGATGGAGGCTTTATTCTGGGGCCGTAGGACATGAGTAAATTGGAGGGTATTCTAACGGCGTGGTCAGATCTTTGTCATATGCAGGCCAGGGAGGCACAGAGACACCATGCCAAGTCTCCAGGCCTCTGTTTCCTGCCCCTCGGTGGAACAGACACCGGCAAGAGCACAGCCTGCTGGTGGGAGAAGATGGAGCCTCAGACACATGCCAGCCGGCTCTGCCTGCAGACCCCATCACTGCACTTACCTAGGTTGTTTCCCCCGTCATTGGACGTAGACACAACAATTTGCTTTCAAGAAAAGCAGAAGAAAGAAAGCTACCCTAGCAAGTAGAGGCAAAAAAGAGGCCAAGTGTCAACTCCCCCTCAGTCCCCACACTCAGGCCTGAGGAGACCATTAGGATAAGCAGAATATTTTTTTAAAGGTTCCAATCATGTGAAATCACTTGGAATGGGATGATAACTGGCGTCTTGCCGTTATCATCATGGAAGCAGCAGCCATCCATGCTTCATGCACTCACCTTGCACAGCAGGCCCAGGAGGGTGGCTGCAAACCCTGGCGCCCCCCCAAGACTGTCCGTTGTGAAAGTTCCATAGAACTCACTGGAGTGGTT
Source organism: Castor canadensis (assembly GCF_047511655.1). Classification (NCBI taxonomy): domain Eukaryota; kingdom Metazoa; phylum Chordata; class Mammalia; order Rodentia; family Castoridae; genus Castor; species Castor canadensis. The sequence continues at coordinate 1,270,636 of NC_133402.1, read as the reverse complement.
GATGTCCCAGGCATATCGCCGGTCCCCATGTGCTACCACAGCTGCCTTCTCTAGGGAGGACCCTCATCCACTGGGTTAGTGGACACTGGGTGTCCTCTGGGGTCCTGGATGGGGCCCAGAGCCCCCATGGGGGATGAATTCATCTGGGCCATTTACAGACACCTAGTTTTACACCTACAGTCCTTGCATTTAACCAGCACCTCAGGACAGAGGAGAAAGGCAAATTTGGGGTTTTAAATGCTGAGACTCTTGATTTTTTCTGCCTGAAGCCCCTGGTAACCAGATGGCAAAACAGCCTCTGATGGCAGGTGTGGAACTGCCTATAGCAGTGGCTCCTGCAGAGAAGGTGCTCCAGGCTGTGGTCAAGTAACATTGAGCATCTGCTGCCTCACAGCTACCATGAGTCGTTTGAATTCTGAAGCCAAAGGATGAATCCTATAGGCCTGACTCCCAGAGAATGAAGGCAACAGTGCTGCTCAGTGATGGGCACTTCTGAGAAGTCCGCCAGCCCAGCCTGGATGCTACCTTCACAGGGACGGCTTTTTTGCATGTCTTGGAAACTGCTGGCCAGCATGTGAAAAGCTCCAGGAGAGGTCATTAAGGACGAGAACCCCTGTGGTGGAGGTGGGGGACCTGGACTGGGGTTCGGTCATACATTGTTTACCTGGCTCCCAGCCCAGTGCCATGGCCGCACACTGCCACCTAACAATGCAGCCTCTGGTCAGGCCTCATCTACCAGCAGTGGCCACCAGGATGTCACTGTGAGAATGTATGCATCTTCCTTACCCTTGCACCAGTCAGTGACATAATCTATTGAACCAACCAGGACCCAAGCAAATCCAAAAACGTGCAGTCAGTATTGGTTGACTTACAGGAAAGAGTGCCTGGATGTGTGGTGTTCCCATTACAGACCCCTACAGTCTCCTATAGGGGTCAGGAGACAGGACAGCCCCCACCCAAGATGTGCCTGAGCTGACCACTGTTCCTTTCAGCAGCAGCTTTTGCTTTGGTTCCATCTGAGTTGGGTCTCTGAGATGTGAGTTGCCCGTTTATCATCTCCCACAGTGGGACCAGGCCTGACAACTCCCCTCTCAAGGGTCCCCTTCCCCATCCTTCCACCTAGGAAAGGCCAGTGAGAGACACCCAACACATTTGATCCACAGTCCCTAACACCCTCACTCACCAAGACAGCGGCCAGCCTCTTGTGGGCAACTGCCCTCCACGTCCCTTGGTGCTGCCAAGTGTGAGGCTGGGAGGGGACAGATCTGCTCCACCTCCTGGGAGGGGAGGCTGCTGTGTGGCTAGGCTTTATCTGGAGGGAGTGGCTGGAATGTGATAGGAGGGCCTGGGGGGGGGGGGATGCTCCACCAGATGTTCCTGCTTGCCCATCCCCCACCGCAAGACTACTCCCCAGGGTTTGCTGCATGAGTGAGTGCTGTCTGTGTGTGCTGTACCATTGCTGTGGTCTTAGATTAGGAAGACCCACGTGTGGTAGAAAGGAGACAGTGCAGTGAGTAAATTTGTTCCCTTTGCCTTTCTCTGGTCAGTGTTTGCATCAGCAGTGTCTTTATAAGGGGTCTCTGTGTCTGAGGCCTCAGGACCAGTATCCAGATGTGAAGAGAGGCCAGGCAGAGTCAGAGTCCACAGTGGACCACCTCAGCTGAGATGAGGGACTAGAAAGGGTCTACTGCCCAGCCCCACCTCAAGCACTGGCTGGGAGTGTGACGCCCGACTCTAGACCCCTGGGCTGAGTTGGAGTGTGGACCCCCTACCCTACCTCTCCACTTGACTGTCGAGGGAGGTGGTGTGACACCATTGTGGCCCTTCTCCCTGTAGGCTCTGCAAAGTCTCCTCGGTTGCCATCAGGAGGCTCTGTATTTGACTGGACTTGGTGTGCTCTGATAAAGAGAAACCAGTGTCTGCTGAGCAGACAGAGTAAAGCAGGAAAGAAATAGGAGTTTGGTGACCTACACAGAAGATCATCTGTCTCTTAATGGTACCCCATCCCCTGTCTCACCCCCAAAGGCCTCCAAGAACAGGGAGGCCATGTGAGATGTGCCAGCTGTAGACGAGACACACATTCCCTCCTTCCTTCATTTTAGGTGATGGGCATGTGGTTGAGTGCGTGGAGCACAGTGTCATGGAGGTCCCTCCTGCAGGTCCACCTTCTTGGCAGCCATATGTGTTGATAAATTGCTGAGGAAGGAGCTGGGGGAAGTTGACAGGGCTTCCGCTCTTCTGTCCACAGTGAGGCTGTCTGGGAGAACATGGCACGCATGTGTGTGAAGACCCAGCGGCTGGATGTCGCGAAGGTGTGCCTAGGTAACATGGGCCATGCCCGTGGGGCCCGAGCACTGCGGGAGGCTGAGCGGGAGCCAGAGCCAGAGGCCCGGGTGGCCATGCTGGCCATACAGCTGGGCATGCTGGTGAGTAGGCAAGAGACAGACACTGCCCTTGGAGGCAGAGGAAGGAAGGTGGCCACTGCTGCCACACTTCTGAGCTGAAGCTGCCGTAAAAAGGGCAGAGGTTGCTAAGCATGGACCCTCCCTAGCTAGGGTCCCAGAAAAGCTGAGGAGGCCAACAAGGTGGGCAGGCAGAGGGCCCTGAGTCTTTCAGGGCCCTGTGGTCTGCAGAGGGGAGGCAGTAGGTGTACTTGTTAGGCTGGTTGCAAACAGAAGTCCCTGTGACCAGCCTAAGCCAGAGGTTGAACCTTGAGAAGACCCTGGAGGCCTCTGGTCTATTCTGGGGCCTCCTCCCTCCTGTACTTCCTTAGCGCTCACTGCACTTGTGGGTAGGGAGACAGACTGCAAAGAAGGAGTGCTGCATGGCAGGAGCACCTCACATGGCCTGCTCATTGGTAAGGGAGCACAGAAGTTCCATGGGGCTCCGTGAGAGGCTGGCTGGGTCAAAGCCTTGGAAATGCCAGGTCTTATTCTCTAGCAGGAAGCAGGAGTGTCACATGGAATATGCTAGCCCTTGGTGTGGTGTCCACATACATCCCAAGTGTCTGTCTGTCCTTGGTGCATGCTGTTCATCTGTCTCATGAGCTTGTGGTGGCAGATGCTGCCCTGTCCGCCCTCTTCTGTTCAGTGAGCATCACAGCTACTGTGACAGCACCTGGTGACATGGCCTTCTCTCATAAAATGTTCTTTCCAAAGCATCAGCACTGTAACTGTGATAACTGCCTTTCTTTATTCCTCAGGAGGAAGCCGAGCAACTGTACAAGAAGTGCAAGCGCTATGACCTCCTAAACAAGTTCTACCAGGCCTCAGACCAGTGGCAGAAAGCCGTGGAGGTTGCCGAGCTCCATGACCGCATCCATCTCCGCACCACCTACTACAACTACGCCAAGCACCTGGAGGCCAGCTCTGACTGCGTCCTGGCCCTCGGCTAGTGAGTAGCCCCAGGCCAGGGGCAGTCGGAGGGTCCTGGGATCCTCTGGGACAGGTCTTGGTTGTCACTACCTTGCTGAGTGGCCCTGGGCAGTTCTTAGAAAACAAATCTATCTCAGAGCAGCTGGTGCACTCCATTCTGGAGTCATCAAGGGGAGCACGAGCTCCATGTTGAACTGTTGACTTGTCAGTCACTGTACCACAGATCAGGCTTGGGACCCCCATGAGAATAAACATGCCATCTCTGGGGGCCTGGCCACAGGAAAACCCTTCCAGAGCAGGAGCTGTGCTTAGATCCTCTTCCCTGATCTGGAATTCATTTGAGGAATCTGAGGTGTGACTGGCCTTGACCCACATAGCACAGGACACGGTGCTGTCCACAACAGAGCACAAGCTGCAGGCCAGGTGCCACACTCCCCACAGGCCACTGCTCTGGCTCGTTTCTGTGACACAGCCTCTGATCACAAGGCTGAAACAGGGGAACAAGGTCCTCTCATCTCCTCTCCACAGCTATGAGAAGTCGGACACCCACTACTTCGAGGTACCCAGGATGCTATCAGAGGACCTGCAGTCCCTGGAGCTCTACATCAATAAGATGAAGGACATGTAAGTGTCCCGTCACCAGGTGTGCTGTGGTGCCTGGCGGGGTGCTGCCTGCCTCCCATGCGAGAGTGGAGGGTATCCTCCTGGTTCCCAGTGCTGGTCCTCGGAGATGGAGACACCTTGAGCCTCAGGCCTCTCTCCCTTCTAGTCTTACACATCACACTGGCTGGTCTCAGAGTGAGGGGGTTGTCAGTTCTGGTGGAGGTGGGGTCCTGATGGAGACCGCACCATCCCGGGCCTGCTTCATAGGACACTGTGGAGGTGGTGGGCCCAGTACCTGGAGAGTCAGTCAGAGATGAACGCAGCGCTGCACTACTACGAGCTGGCTCGGGACTACTTCTCCCTGGTCCGCATTTACTGCTTCCAGGGCAACATTCAGAAGGTGAGCACAGACTGGGGGAATAGCTCAGCGGGAAAGCACTTGCCTAGCATGTACAGGGCCCTGAATTCCTTCCCCAGCACCACAGAAAAACAAAATACATTTCAGTTTTTAACAAGGCCAGGCACAATGGCTCATAGCTGTAATACTAGCTATTCAGTAGGCGGGGATCAAGATTGTGGTTCGAGGCCAGCCCATCTGAACCAATTACCTGGGTGTGGTGGAATGCACTTGGGCCCCAGGCATTCAGAAGGCCTTGAGTAGGAGTATCATGGTCCAGGCCAGCCCAGGCGTAAACACAAGACCTTACCTGAGAAAAAAGCTGGAGTGGAAAAGGGCCGGGAGTGTGGCTCAAGTGGCAGAGTGCCTGAGGCCCAGAGTTCAAAAAAGTGAGCACACGTCATAGGAACTGGCCCACCTGAGAGGAAGGAGGCTGATGGGTAGAGACAAAGCCTCTTTGGGGCTTTCTAGGCTGCTGAAATAGCCAACGAGACTGGAAACTTGGCTGCATCCTATCACCTCGCCCGGCAGTACGAGAGCCAGGAGGAGGTGAGACAGGCTGTGCACTTCTACACGCGGGCGCAGGCTTTCAACAACGCCATCCGCCTGTGCAAGGTAGGAAGGGACAGGGCAGCCTGGGCGGTCCAGCCGGACAGGGGCAGTGGCACCGTGCTGCTGTCTCCACGGTTCATGGAGAGCATTTCAAACACAAAGGCTGAGAGGACTGTGTTGTGAACACTCGCCGCTCACTACTCCTCACTCCCCTGTCCTCCTCCCCCACCCACCGGCCTCCTCCCCACCACCAACCCTGTTTGCAAAGCACTGGATTGTCCCTGGGTGTTCCTAGGATCCGAGTCTCAGCAGTAGGCTGGCTTGTGGCTTATGGCCTTGCACACTGGCGACCCCTAATTGAAAGCTGTTGGACAGTCATGAAAATGTCCCAACCCAGGCTCACTTCTGGAATGTTCCCCAAATGGGTAAATCTTTCAGTACTGTGCAAAATAGAACAAAAAGCGTCTGAAAGTCCTGGCACACAGACAGATGCAGTAGGATCTGATGCTTGGCAATTGTTAAGAACCACAAGGGCAGATTGCCCAGCACCACTAAACAAGTGGAGGGGACTCAGGCCACCCAGCCACATCACAAACCTAAGCAGGCTTGGATAGACCGTGTTCTCCCTGCAGGAGAACGGCCTGGATGACCAGCTCATGAACCTGGCCCTGTTGAGCTCCCCAGAGGACATGATCGAGGCAGCCCGATACTATGAGGAGAAGGGCGAGCAGATGGACAGGGCGGTCATGCTGTACCACAAGGTGAGGGGTTAACCACGGTCGGAGACCCTCAGACAGCTCCTGTCTCTGGCCCTGGGACCTGAGGCTGAGGCATAGGGCAGCCCCTGAGGAGACTGAGGACTCTTGCCTTTGTGGGGCCCCAGGAGACCTTGCTGGATGAGCTCTTGGGGCCCCAGTGCTTGAGCAGCTCCTCAGACTCCTCCACTGTCCACAGGCCGGCCACTTCTCCAAGGCACTGGAGCTGGCCTTCGCCACCCAGCAGTTCGCGGCCCTGCAGCTCATAGCGGAGGACCTGGATGAGAATTCGGACCCCGCCCTCCTGGCCCGCTGCTCGGACTTCTGCGTTGAGCACAAGCAGTTTGAAAAGGCCGTGGAGCTGCTGCTGGCCGCCAGGAAGGTGCGAGGCTGCTGGGGTGGGGAGCGGCGCCACTGAGAGCTCTCCAGAAAGGCGGAGAGGCCCCTGGACGTTCACCGTGCACAGCACTGGGACTGTGCCATGAGGCAGCCTGGCTGCCCACTCCGCACGTCTTCAAATCTAACCCGGCGTACACTCACCTGGGGGCGGAAGGTGTGCACGCGTGAGCAACACACAAATGAGGTTTCCTGCCTTAGCATTTTTTAGCTTTTTTCTGGTTTTTGAGGTGGGGTCTCACCATGTTGCCTAGGCTCAAGTGGTCCTCCCAAGCTTAGCCATTTTTTAAGTGTGCAGCTCGTTAACGTTAGATACGTTCACATTATTACCCAACCGATCTCCCTACCTTTTCTTCTTGCAAACTGAAACTCTGAGCCCACTGAGCAAGCCCCACTCCTCCTCCCGCAACCTGGCAGCCCCACTCCACTTTCCGTGTCTGTGGACTTGGATCCTCTAGGAACCTGTGTACGTGGAGGCAGACAGTGCTCAGGCTCATGTCTGGCTTCTGTCCCTCATTCTCCCACCCTCTGGGTCCGCAAAGCGTAGCAGGTGTCGGCACTCCATCGTTGCGGTGGGTGGATGGACCACAGTGTGGCCGTGAGAACACGGCTGTTGTGAACATGGTGTGCTTGGGACTCCCTTCAGGACCTGCCTTCCATTCATTTCAGCATTTACCCAGGAGGGGATTTCTGGTTCAAGTGGTAACTGTTAAATTTGTTTCGGTGGCACTGGGCTTGCCTTGTACTCGCTAGGCACGGTTCTCCACCACTTGTGTTTAACTTTTTAAAGGAACTGCCAGACCATTTCCTCAGCAGCTGCACCATTTCACATCCCCACCGCAGTACCCGAGGGTTGCTGTCTCTGCACGCTCACCAGTGCGCACTCTGTGTTTTTGATAGCTCATCCATTTTAATGAGAAAAATCTCCTTGATAGAAACACACAGTGCAGATTTAGAAAATGGTTAATCAAACAAAATTAGTTCATCCAAACTGAAAGCTTTCTTCCAGAAGGCACAGTTATATGTGCAGTTTTGTTTTTTGTTACTGAGTGATAAAAGAATTCTTGCATAGCCAAAGCTGTGGCCCCCACCTATAATCCCAACTATCAGGAAGCAGAGACTGGGAGGATTGCAGTTCACGGCCAGCTCAGGCAAAAAGTTACCAAGACCCCATCTCAAGCACTAGGCTGGGCATGGCGATGCCCACCCCCCATCCCAGCCACACAGGACATAGAAAGCATGGACAGGAGGACCACGGTCAGGCCAGTCCTGGCAAAAACATCGGGCCTGTCTGAAAAAGCCTAGGCACAAGGCTGGGGCGTGGCTAAAGACCCAAATTCAAACCTCAGCACTGCTGTGTTCTTGCTCAGAAAGACCTGACAAACACAGGCGAAGGTCCTCCCTGAGGGAAGTCCACAGACTTGATCCGACCCCGGGAAGAAGACCAGAGGGTCTTCCTGACTAGCTACGCAGACTTGTCACAGTAAAAATTTAGTTGCACCACAATTACCAGGAAAAATCTGCAAGGGAGGACTGAGAGGCTGGTGATGCTCCCAGATACTTTAAACATTTTATACAAAATCTCAAACAACTGGGGTTCGGTGCATGAACCCGCATCCAGATCAGGGGACTCCAGACAGTGCGGGTGTCATCACAGCTGAGCAGAGGCTCACAGTGAAGGGACATTCTCGGCAGTGGGCGGGATGGGCCACTCAGCAAGCTGGTTGGTGCAGCAGCACTGGAGTGAATTCTCGACAGGGCAGAGGCTAAAGCTTGGCACGAAACAGCAGAGTCCTCCAGGGAGTCTTGTATGATCTTGAGAGAAAAAAGGCTTTTTCTAAGTAGCTTTCAAACCCAAAAGCTGATCAATTCAACCAAATACAAACGTGAAAATGGCAGATGGAAAAAAACACAACAAGCAAAGATAAGTTGTAAAATGGGAAAACATATTTTTAGTTATAGCCCCAAAAGCTAATTTTCTTAATGTTTGTAAAGTTCCTATAAGCCAAGTAAAAATTTATCAACAACTCAAAAGGAATGGACCAACAATAGAAACAGTTATTACATGTAGCCAGGCGCCAGTGGCTCACACCTGCAATCCCAGCTACTCAGGAGGCAGAGATCAGGAGGATCGTGGTTTGAAGCCAGCCTGGGCAAACAGTTCATGAGACCCTATCTTAAAAAACAAAAAAAACAACCCATCACACAAAAAAGAGCTGGTAGAGTAGCTCAAGGTGCAAGCCTTGAGTTAAAGGAACGTGTGGTGCTTGGTGCGGTAGTACAGACTTTGAGAGGCTGAGGCAGGGTCGCAAGTTTGAGGCTAGCTGGTCTTTTGGGAAAATGTGGTTGATTCCTGAGTGTGAAATGCTTACCCTTTTCCATAACAAGAAACACAGACCAGAGCTCAAGGAGATGCCATTGTCACAAATCAGGCTTCAAGTGACAAGGTTGGAAAAGCCATGCAAGGGTCAAGGGCTGCATGGGACATCATGCAGCACCCATCACAAGCAGGAGGCATCTCCTCCACCCAGCAGTCTGCAAGTGACAGATGCCGAGGGCGCGTGTCACAGAAGTGTTCGGGCAGCGTTAGATGGGCGAGCCGAGTGAATGAGACACGCCCTTGTCCCTTCCATGCCCAGCTCGGCCAGACAGTGGTCACACTGAGCCGTGGGGTCTGGCTTCCCCTGAGGGGCGGCCAGGCCTCGGCCCTGAGCAGCTCGCAGTGATGACCCTTCTTTCTGTGTCCCCCTGGTGAGTGGCTCTTGGTGATGACCCTTCTGTGTCCCCTGGTGCCCACCCGCGCAGTACCACAAGGCCCTGCAGTTGTGCATAGACCAGAACTTGACCATGACCAGGGAGATGGCCGAGAAGATGACTGTGTCCAAGGACTGCAAGGACCTGTCCGAGGAGTCACGGCGCGAGCTGCTGGAGCAGATTGCCAACTGCTGCATGCGACAGGGCAACTACCACCTGGCTACCAAGAAGTACACGCAGGCCGGGAACAAGCTGAAGGTGGGTCTGTGCCTCAGCCAACCCCGCCAGACACCCAACGCGCGTCCTCTGCGTTAGGCTGAGCGGGGGCGTGGCCACCCGGGCCAGAGTCGCGAAGGGCCACACTCAAGGCCTCTCAGCTGAGCCAAGCTCTCGGCTCAGCTAATGGTCTCATCAGCTCACGGAAATTCCACTGCTCTTTCTTTGCCTAGGCCATGAGAGCTCTGCTCAAGTCTGGAGACACAGAGAAGATTGTGTTCTTTGCGGGCGTCTCTAGGCAGAAGGAAATCTACATCATGGCTGCCAACTACCTGCAGTCCCTGGACTGGCGCAAGGAGCCGGAGATCATGAAGAACATCATCAGCTTCTACACCAAGGGCCGGGCGCTGGACCTCCTGGCCGGCTTCTACGACGCCTGTGCCCAGGTGCAGATCCTCGGGGTTCTAGTGGGGCCTGGGGGAGGGCGGCGGAGTCCCAGTCCTGACGGATCTCCTGGGCACAGGTGGAGATCGATGAATACCAGAACTACGACAAGGCCCACGGGGCACTGACTGAGGCCTACAAGTGCCTGTCCAAGGCCAAGGCCAAGAGCCCCCTGGACCAGGAGACCAAGCTGGCCCAGCTGCAGAGCAAGATGACGCTGGTGAAGAGATTCATCCAGGCCCGCAGGTGTGTTCCCCATAGGAGCCAGGGGCAGGGGGAATGGACGCAGGGTGTCCCAGGGACCCTCCTGCACCAGCCCAGGTTCTGTCTGCATCCATGATTCTCCACTCCTTCTCCAGGAGAGTTCAGGCTGACTGCAAGGGACCAGACCAAGCTCTTGCTTCCAACAGATGCTCTTCAAAGGAATTCCTTGGACAACTAGATAGGAATTCAGGATTTACTGATGCCTGAGACACATCTGAGCCCTTCTTAGGGGAACTCCCTCAAGACCTGGGCACCATCTTGGGAAGCTTGTTCCAGAAACACCAGAGACAGTTGAGAGAGAGACTGGGAGGGAGGGGAGGATAACACATTAGATTTGGGTCAGGAGGTATGAGCCTGGAGCCTGTGCAGGGGTCAGACAGGAGGCCCCTCCACAGTGAAGGGCACGGTATGGTCAGGCACCAGGGGCCCTGGGGACCAGAGTGCAGGTGCCTGTCCAGCTGTGCCTGCCTCCAGGCATGTGGAGAGGAGGCCTGGGTGGGTGGGCGGGTGGCACACATTGCCTTTGCTTTCAGCAGTGTCCAGGACTCTCAGTTTTCGTGTGATACTCTCAGTTTTTAATCTATCGACCGATAACTCGACTTTACAAAGATCCTGCTTGTGTGGCCATCATAGCACCTGTGGGCCACCGGGCTCAGCTTCTGCCCAAACAGGACGGTTTTTCTTATCTGAGAACAGCTTTTCAAAGGAAGAGTTCCAAAAACATTGTAAACAATGTTGTACATAGTGGACTCCTTGGAAGGGTGTCCTCCACGTGGCTAAGGTAGCTTCTGGAGTCTGTACCTGACAGTCTGCCAGCCTGAGCTGCAGGAGACAGGGGAGGAGAATAGGCAGGAAGAGGTCATCAGCCACAGGGAAAGACAGGTGGATGAAAGGAGTGGCATGTGAAGAGCAGGGTGGGCAATGCTGCAGCAGGGGTTGGTTGGGGGGCAGGCCAGGTACCTGCCTGGAGTGGCCAAGTCAGCATGGCCAGGTGGGCCCTGAACCCTCCAGAAATAGGAGCCCGAGTCCTTCACAGCTTCAGGCATCCACCCTGGACCAGGTCGCATTCTCCCAGGCCCAGGCCCAGGCTCAGGCTTTCCTCACCAGTCTCACCTGTCACCACCACATCCTCACTCTGCATAGACTCCTGTGCCCAGTCACATGCTGGCCACATGCTGGCCTATGCTCAGCCCAGCTCCTCTGCCTGACTGCCCTGGGCAAAGTTGCACATCCTCTCCACCTGCCCCTTTCCACAGTCCCCCGCTGCACTGCTCCCTGGGTTGGAATGGGATTAGTAGTCTTCAGTCATGGTGTTGAAACGCAGGACCTGGTGCTGCAAGTGATCAATATTTGTTGAAAGAATGATTTATGAATTAGCAAATTAAGGGATTAATTCACGGGAATTACCTTCATAAAAAAATGTCATCTGGCCATTCCTCAGAGCCACTCCTATTGGACAGGAGCCTGTTCTGGGGTCAGGTTCAAGCCTTGTCTGTCCCTGGGCAGGACCTACACAGAGGACCCCAAGGAGTCCCTAAGGCAGTGTGAGCTGCTTCTGGAAGAGCCAGACCTGGACAGCACCGTCCGCACTGGAGACGTCTATGGCTTCCTGGTGGAGCACCACGTGCAGATGGAGGAGTACCAGATGGTGAGGCCGCCCTCTCCTGGTGTCCCCAGGCCTGATGCTTGAGGGTTCAAATCCGCCAGTTACTGTTTCCCTCGATGTGACGGGCTCACTTCGTTCATTCTTGAAGTGCGTGCCACACATCCATGTGTGAACAACCAGGTTATCTCCGTTTTTAAGTATAAAAAAGTATTCACGTAAGTGACTGATTTAGCACACGCCTGACAGCAGTGTTCTGCCTCGTGTTTGCCAGCGTTTGTGTGGTCATCCTGGTGGCAACAGTGGTGGCGTCTGGTGGCTTTCGAGTCTTCATGATGACATGGTGCTGAGCATCTCACGTGCTTAAGTCTTTTCTGAATCTTCTTCTTGAGGTGATCAAACCTTTACTGCCATCTTACTTGGTTCATTTTCTTACTGTCCTTTATATCTCTGTCCCTTCTGAGATACATCTCCTTTGTCAATATATGATCTGCAAATGTCTTCCCCCAGACTGCAAGGAAGCTGCTTCTCTTCCTTCTCTTCTCTCCTTTTGGAGCTCCAACTTCTTGTGCCTGTTGTCATCCAGCTCAGCACACTCTTCTTGCCCAGTATTTTGTTTTCCATGGTGCATAGCTGCTGTTGCTATTGCTTGAAGTTCACAGTCTTTCTGCAGTGTCTACTCTCATGTGTGATCCCATCCAAGTTTCTCATCTTAGACTTTCATTGTTTTCATCGCCAACCCTGACTTGGCATCTTCTCAACTGAGGAGATGCACCTGCTGGGTCCAGGCGTACACAGGTGCTTCCTGACCCCAAGGTCTTCCTGAGAGCAGACCTTGCAGTCTGCTCTTCACTCTGCCCTCTTCCACATGTTGGCCCTTCCCTGAATTCTGCTGCTGCTGGACCTCAGCCAGTACCCTCTGCTCACCCTATCGTAGGCTTGTTCTTTGTGCTTGTGTCCTGGCATCTGTAGGCAACTTAAAAATGCCTAGTGACTCATTTTTCCATCCCTGGAAGCTCACACTCAGCTGCCCACCACCCCTGGTGGAAGTCTCTGAATGTGGGTTGATGGTTTGATGTCATAAAGCCATCCAAAAAGCACACATTGTATCTTTATTTTCATCTTTTATGATCCTTACAGACATAGTCATCTTTCTGTTTATTAGTTATAGGGCTGAAAGAATGGCTCAAGTAGTAGAGTGCCTGCCTAGCAAGTACAAGGCCCTGAGTTCAAACCCCACACCACCAAAAAAAATCTGTTTTTTCCAAGATAAAATTGTTCTAAGAGTTTTGCCATCTTTAAGAAATACTAAGATCATGCTAGGCAGGGTGGCTCATGGATATAATCCCAGCTACTCAGGAGATAGAGACAGGAGGATCTTGAGTTCGAGGTCAGCCCTGGCAAAGTTAGCAAGACCCTGTCTCAGAAACAAAATACAAACAAAAGGGCTGGGGTCTTGGCTCAGTGGTAGAGCTCTTGCCTGCCATGTGCAAGGCCCTGGTTTCAATCCCCAGTACCGAAAATAAAATTAAACTAAACTAAAACCTGAGATCTAACCATTATTCCTCATACAATATGAGTCATAAATGTTTAAAGTTGCTAGAAATTTTGGTCACATTCTGAACTCACTTGTACCTTGGAGGTAAACCCTGGAAGCCACATGAGGCCCCATTCCCCCCACCTTACGCGTGTGTGGCCCTCAGAGGACGAAGGTGCTCTGCAGGAGGCTAAGCCTGTCCTGCCCCAGGCTGCCCACTCTACGCTGCCATGTGGCAGGACCAGAGGAAGCCTCCCTCACAGGAACTTCCGCAGCCACTGGCCTAGGCTCATGGACCATTCACACAGGAGGCTCAGATTAACCACAGGCCCAGTGGACTGGGGTAAATCGGATGTTTGATGAAAGTAAGACAGACATCAGTGTTGTTGCCAGCCCTCTATTCTGACAAGCACATGCCCTACAGCGGATGAACTGGCCTTTTCTCTGGCAGGCCTCTGTGTCCAGGGTGAGCAGGGGGACACAGCTATAGAATTCAAACCCAACTTTTGTGTCCCAGCTACCAAAGGATTCATGGGGTTCTGGTTTTCAGATGTTCAATACTGATCACAGCTTAGTGTGAGCTATTCAGAGCCCAAAACACATGCCATTCTCAGACCAGTGACCCCAAGTGCCCCTTATAGGGAAGACCTTCTTCTTTGCTGGTGGCCAGAAGCAGGGATGCTTTGCCCTGGCCGCAAGGATGGCGAGCCAGGTACTGTGTGCTTAGGGCACCTCTTTTCTGTGAAGGAATGAGTTGGCGCCCGTGGTTCTCTTGTGGTCTAAACAAGTAAGTGTTGTCACATCCACCTGGCCTTTGAGTGACAGCTGTTATCTCTGCCCTAGGCCTATAAGTATCTCGAAGAGATGCGGAAGAGGCTTCCTTCTGCTAACATGTCATACTACGTGGAGCAGGGCACTGTGGACACTGTGCACCAGAGCCTGGGCCTCCCTCTGCCACGCATGGCGCCCGAGAGGGTCCGCCACAACAGCATGGAGGACCGCAAGGAGGCGGAAGAGGAGGTGGGGGAAGAGGTAGAAAATGACCCCTAATGGGCCTAGGCCCCCAGCAGCTGGCCAGCGTCTTGCTGCTGGGAGAGCTACTGGAATTTGGTTCTATTCAGCAGTAGTAGCAAACGCAGCTCTTTTGTTGGAAGAAAACCATTTCTGTATCGCAGCACGTAAGCAGGCAGTGGGCCACGGGGCCCAGGGGCCCAGCCTCCCTGGGTCTTCCGCACTTCCGTGTTTACAAGACTGCTAGATCTTTAAACACCCCTTCAGCATTCCTGTCTCTGGGGGCTGCTTGGTGGCCCCTGTGGATTGCTGGTTTAGTTCTTTTAAGAGAGAGTTAGATTTGTCTTTCCCAGTGTTCTCCCAGCTATAGACTGTGGTACCTAAGAAACCTGTATAACTCGGTGAATTGGAGATGCAGCTGGGGCTTGGGGACACCTGTTACTGCTAACTGTGCCCACAGTGACTTGACTACTTGACAGTTCCCAGAGGGGCCTACAGGCGCTGCCTTGAGCAGGTCTGAGCCTTGACAGCTTTGCCTTTCTGCCACCGGTAGGGGGACGCCAGGCCCCACTTACTCATCTGTTGGCTGCTGACACACCTGTGACTCCAATAAAGTCTATTTTCTCAGAGAAAATAAAAGTGTGCCCTTTCCTGCCCCCGCCACTTCACGACTGCCCACTGAGGACCACAAAAGAGGAGTGCAATGCCTGCTGCTGTTTATTCTCCTGGATAGTGCTGACAAGCCCAGTGCTGTGGAGCCAGAAGGCTAAACCTGCTCTTCCATTCTGGCACCCTGCAGGAGTGGTGGAGGGTGAGCAGCTGCCTCCTTTCTTCCCTCCTAAGGTCCCTGACCAGAGCCTGCCGGTCCTGGACTCGGTGCCCCTAGCCCCAAGCTCCAGTCAGCATTCAGGCTGCTCTGTCCTGTGGGGGCAGTTTGGAGTCCTTGCTGTGGGCACACTGTTGCTGGATGCCCCTCCAGATCTGGTGCACTGTGAAGCCCAGGTGTTGCCCAGGCCCGCTCCTGGGGGCCTTACTTTCTTCCAGGAGGGTTGGCCAGGGTCCATCTGGGGCCCTTGAGGCAGGAACCCACGGGACTAGGGAGAAGAGAGGGGGAGGAGCGTGTCTTTGAGTCTCTCCAGAAGCAGCAGAGCCCTCACTGCCAGCTTCCTGCAGTCCTCGTCCGCGTCCTTCTCGGCCACGTCTGCCAAGGTGGAAATGAAAATGGAAACAAGCATCATCACCGGGCTGCAGGTTCTTTCACTTAGCGTCTTCCAGGCCTCTCCCTGAGGTCCCACCTCACACGCCTGGCAAAGGCTCTCTACCAGGCCCTTCCATGGGGGCGGTGGACTGGGCCAGATGACAGACACTTCCACTGCGAGGGACCAGACTCTAGTTCAGTGGCACAGCCCAGCCACCCCTGGCACTGACCTGAGATAAAACCAGCCCCAAGGAGAAAGATGGCTCCCTGAGTCCCTGCAACTCTGCCAGACACCAGGCCTGACACACAGCAGGAATAGGGCTGGGGCCCTCTCACAGGGGCTTAGCAGGCTGCAGCCACAGAGAAGACCCTAGGAGTTCGCAAGGGGTTGCCTGCTGCCTGGTCAGAAATCATGAGCTGCCCCTTGACTCTCAGGATGAGCCTTATCTTGGCTGCAGCTGTCATGCAGGGGCCCTCACCATGGTCTCTTTAAACCCAAGGGCCCTGGCGCACTGCCAGGAAGTTGTGCTGGTGGCGCTAGTCCCCAGGACTGGGAAAACACCGTAGCCAAACCAGGATCCCATATTCTTTGGGAAAAGTCCCTCGGGGAGTCTGTCTGGATGACCATTCCCAGCCTCGGTGCTGCCCTGACCACACGGGAATGAGCCCTCTGCCTGGAACCGCTCCACATTCTGAGTGAAAGTGACCAGCTGAGGTCTGGTGCCTCCAGTGGTCTTGGTACTTCTGACCCCAAGTCCCCAGGGAACTACAATGGGAACCCTTGGGGAAGCAAGACGCCTGGGGCCTGCAAGCAGAGTGGCTTCCTCCCACCCCCCCCAGCCCCTGCCACGGCCCCACTCCTTAGGGGACTTCCTCCTCTGGCTGTGACAGGAAGCCACCACGAGCACCCTGAGCAAGTCAGCGCGAGCGCACTCGTGAGAGGAAACGATGCTGTGGGCAGGGGCTCCGGGCACGCCTCCCTCTCCCTCAAGGGAAGGTGGGCCCCGTTGGAGCCCACCCTGCTGCTCTGACATACAAGCTCTGGCATAAGCACATGCTCGTAAGCCTAGCACCCAAGCCCAGCTACCGGCAAGGGGACAGGGGAGGGCCCAGCCCCACACTGTCCATCAGCCCTCCTCCCTGCTCCTTCCCAGCGGTGGGTAGTTCACCTGCTCCACTTCCCATTCAGACCATGACCATGCCCTGGGGCAGGAACCAGGAGAAGCATGGCTGGGACAGAATGCATACACTGTCCTGCCAAAACCACAGGAAAGACAACTTTCCTCCAGAGATCCTTCCTGGACTCTCTCTCCCCCACACCCCCCCACCGCAGGTGGCTGCAGCCTGTGGCCTGAGGCTCAGCCTTGCGCAGAATGGCTGGCTGACCAGCATGTAGGGCCTTCTATAAGCCAACTGGGAAGCCTCAGACACAAAGAACAGAAGATGCTCAGGGTCCAGGGCCGGCCAGAAGCCCAGAGGCAGAGCAGCCATGCTCACCTGTGGGCCTCAATTGGATCCTGCATCAGGGCCAAACACAAAGAAAAAGATACCACTGGAAAACTGGGCCTCTGTGTCTCGATGTCCTATACCTGTGGTTCCCAGGATGGTCATGGGGTCCTGTTCATAGGTCCACTCAAGAGCCTGGTGAAGGGCCACAGGGTCTACAACTGACTTTTTAGAAAGAATATGTCTGGGGAAGGGTGTGGTGATGCATGCCTGTAATCCCAGCTACTTGGGAGACAGAGGTAGGAGGACTGGGGTCCAAGGCTGGGCCATGCAAAAGCATAAGAACTACCTCAAAAACTAAAGCAGCAAGGGCTGGGGTGTGGCTTAAGTGGTAAAGCACCTGCCCAGTCAGCAGTAGGCCCCAAATTTAAACTCCAGTGCCACAAAAAGAAAAAAAAAAAAAAAAAAACAGTATGTATGGGAGGAAGGGACAAAATGTGGAAAGGCTTTGGTGAGTCTGGGTAAAGAGTCCCAGCATTCGCTCTAGTCCCGCATAACCTGTCTGGATTTGGGATCCTTCTGAAGAACAGACTCCCGTGTGAAGGTGCCTCCGTGGTTCCCCAGAGTGACCATGGCCACTGTCTCCTGTTCCCCACACTGGGGTCACCGTGCGATGCCAACAAGGAGGGACATGCCCACTCAGACTGGCTGGCCTACACCTGGGTTGCTCCAGCCACTCCACACCCCCTGATGACCTCCTGCCCACCTGGCTGATGCAGCCCAGGCCAGGTACTAACCTGCCAGCCAGGACCTGGCTTCCAGGAGCTCATCTGGCAGGTCCCCCAGTAGTCGCTCTGCAGGTACGCTGAGGAGAACAGAGGAGATGGCAGACAGCAAGCCCTGGCGCACGTAGCTACCAAGCAAAAGGGTAGAAAAGTATGAGGCGTGGCTCTTGGTTGGAGTCCCTAATTGACCTGCAGCGACTGTGGGGACGGCACGCCTCCCAGGGAGACCTTCTGCCCCGAGTCCAGCAGACTGACGTGTGGCAAAGCACCCTCCAGCCCTGTCCCCAGTCCCCCACTCAGCACACTTCGTGTTTGAGAAGTGCCAAGCCAGCTACATCAGAAGCCCCATAGGCCACTCACGTGTCAGCGTGGAAGCGAAGAGCCCACACGAACTCCAGCAGGGCCTTGCCCATGGGCACAGCCACCTAGAGACCAGAAGAGGGACAGGTGGGCAGGGATCCCTGCCATGCCCATTTATCACGCTGACACCCAAAGGGGACTTCCATGCTGGGCGCCAAGGTCGGGGCTCATCTGTGCCAAGGGGATATGTATGGTGCACTGTGGAGCTCTGCGTAGGCCTGTCCCCAGGGCCAAGGGAGAGGAGGATGCACCCTAGGTGTGCAGTGCTTCACGTCCATGACCTCGGCCATCCTGTCCTGCACACAGGCAGGGGGATGGACAGGCCACATGGGGCTCAGGCCATCCTAGGAACACTCGAGGTGATCCCCACACTCCACCACCACGAATGCAACATGGAACCCATTTCCCAACTCACTGTGGTATTAACAGCCAAGTACATCAAGGCCCCTAAGGTATGGGTCAGTCTGCCAAGAACCAACTGGTCATGTCCCAAAAGGTCAAAGGTCACCAGAGGTCTACAACACAGAAGGGAGCAAATGGTGCAGCCCTGGCACCTCAGGGGTCTGGCTGCCTAACCTGGGCTACTGAGGGAGTCCCAGGCCTGCCCTCACACAGCGCAGGACAGCCATACAGAGGAGGTACTCCAGATGTCCCAGCACGCTCCAAGTGTAAGCCAGCCCTGGTTCAGAAGTATCCCCCACTGTTGACCGAGAGCTCACAGCCTGAGTGTGGGGCAGGGCCCAGCTCCGGCAGATGTAGAAGGAGGTGCGGTGGCAGGTAGAGGACCAGGCAGCATCTGCTGGCATTCATGGTACCACAGCCCCCCCACAGACCCAAGAAAGAACAGTGACAGCAACGACTAACCCTCACCACAAAAACTCAACGGCAGAACATTGCATGTCATTTAACATGCTTACAAAGTTCAAAAGCCCCACCTCAGCCCTACCCCGCAACACTTCGCGTCTACAGGGTGTGTTTAGAGCTCTGGGAAACCCGCTCACCTGTCGAAGCGTTGAATGAGGGGGAAGAAGAAGCAGCCAGCCACAGAGTTGAAGTCACTGGGGCTGCCTGATAGCTCCCGCCGGGAAGAGCCCTGCCAGACACACGCGGCTCTCATCAAAGGGCGAGGCCATTTCCACCTTGCACAGGACACCTGGGCCAGGAGGCCTTGGAGCCCTGGGGCTGGCCCTGACTCCCTAGGCTCCACCTCAGCCTGGCTCCATGGTCCCACACAGAGGGCAACGGGACTCAGGCTGCTGTGACTGATGCCTGAGAGTCCCAGTCCTGCACACCTAACATTCAGAGCTGACGGTCTTCACAGTGAGGCCACCCTGGGCCCTGCGGCATGCCACTAGCCCCCCTGGCCTCTAGCCCCACCCCCATAACAACTCCTACTGTCTCCAGACATTGCTAAAAGCCCCAGCATAAGGCAGGACCACCCCTGGTTGAGAGTACTCAGCACCCAGCAGGCCACTGATTTGCTGCTTCTGGCCTGGGACCTTTCCGTCTGCTTCCACCACTTCCACTCATATTCAGTTGTTGGTCTGTGTTTGGTGGCACTGGGGCATGAACTCAGGGCTTGCCCTTGCTAGGCAGGCGCTCCACCACGAGCCATGCCTTGGCCCTTTAAAAGAGCAGGGCTGACTTGCCTTTGTACCATCAAGTCTCACTCCAAGGACACCAGTGCCACAGCCATTCCTTCCCTAGGACTGGGCTGCCCCTCAGTGCAGATAGTGCCTGGAGGAATCTGCTTCTCCTAATGCCCAAAGAACCCCATGCCTGTGAGGACCTGAACAGGGTCCCAGCTGACCTTGGAGAACCGCCGGGTCTTGCTTTTGATCCGCTCCTCCACAACCACCCGCCAGTCAGGAGCTGCGCCACTACCAGACTGAGAGACAGCCGGTACTGGTGAGCTCTGGGGGCCGGGGCCAGGAGAGCCACGCTGCAGAGGCCGCCAGAGGCGCCCTGGGCGAGACAGCTCCTGGGCAGCCAGAGTCAGGACCTAAGGGAGACGAAAGACTTCATGGCTCTGAGGAAGGATGATGTAAAAGTGACCAGTCAAGTACCCAAAGTCCAGACCAGCGATGATCCTCGGTAGCCCTCGGGGTCTACAGGAAAACAGGTAATGGTCTGGTAACCACAAAGTGTCTCCAAGAATCTGTGAAGCTCCGGCTTTGCTTGGGGGTGGAGGGGGCAGACAAAAGTAGGCTGAGTGCTCCTTTGAGATCACAGAGTACCCAGGCCAGTGTGCCACTCTTCCTACAGCTCACCCAGTCCTCCCTTCCCCCAGAAGCTCAGCCTCACGTTAAGATGAAGCCCTGCACAAGCCATGTGTGAAAGAGCTCAAGAACATGCCCAGCAAAGGAAGCCAGCCTCAAGACATCACATCATTTCTCCCTGCGAGGCACCAGTTTAGCTGAATGCGCTAAACACCACTGGATTATTTTAAGACGGTGCATTTTTGGTGTTTTCTTAGTTTTACTGTGGTAAACAGCATAAAATTTAGTTTTAACTACTCTTAAGTAGAGGTCAGTGGTGTGAAGCATGTACACGATTTTGCCCAGTTGTCCCTGTCACCCATGTCCTCAAACAGAAACTCTGTCCTTGCTACACACTGGTCCCCCGGCCCTGTCTCTCCAGCATGCCTACTCCAGACACTGCACGGTCATGCCACATGTACTCTTTTTGTTTGTTTGCTTGGGTGTTTTTTTTTTTTTTTTGGTAGTACTGGGGTTGGAACTCAGGGCTGCACTTGCTAGGCAGGTGCTCCGCCATTTGAGCCATGCCTCCAGTCAACATGCACTCCTTTGTGACTGGCTTTAACATTAGGGTTTTTAGGTTCGTAGATGTTGTACCATGTGTCAGAATATCATTCTCTTTTGTTTTTCATATAGCTGGAAGATATTAAGCCTTTGGGAGACCACATTTATCTTTCAGTGGGGATTTTTATAGTGAGAAAAATATATCAATAAAGCTGTTATTTAAAAGACACAAACTGAAGAACAAACTCAGCACTGGAGCCCCTGGCCTCTCACCCGTGAACCTACATAGCAGCTGCACTCAGACCACAGGCAGAAGTGCCTTGGTCAGGAGGGAGACTTAGGGAGACCTTGGTCACTGTCCACATGGGTTTTTGACCTCCCACCGTACGGCAGCTTAGGCCTGTTGGGGGCAGTCCAGGGCACTTACGTCCAGGATGTCCATGCGCTGCCGGATGCTGTAGTTCAGGGCGTAGAACTGCGAGGTCAGATACTCGGCTACCTGAGCCAGGCAAAGGAGATGCCACTGTGGACCAGGACTCCAGAGGCCCCAGGGCGGGAGGTGAGGGCCATCTCCAGGTTCCGCAGAGCCAGCTTGAGCACAGATCGGGGACCTTCAAGGTGCTTCCCACTGCACCTGCCCTGGCCAGAGCCTCAGTGCTAGGACTCACCTGGGCCGGGTCTGTGACTGTGACAGCTACCAGGGCTCTTTGACGCAGGTTCTCAAATCCTGCTGTGCAGGTCCTCTCCTCCAGATGCAGCAGCACCTTGGCCAGCTCCACACTCACCTGTACGCAGGGGTTAGGTCTCAGAGTGCCTTCAGCCCCGCCAAGCCACCCAACCCAGACAACTGGCCTCGGCTCAGAGAGCCTGGGCCACTCAGCCTAGCAGAGGCTCAAAGGCTTCCTGGGATACTGCTGCCAGCCAGCTGTCTTTCCTCCATGACACAGGATGCAGACAGTACAAGGGCAGCTACCACCATGGGACTTCCCAACCTTCTGCTCTGCCCTGACACTCCCTCCTGCTCACCTCCCTAGTGGCCTCAGGGCTCTTGTAGACCAGGCCCTCAAGGGCCTGCAGGGCCGCCTCCCAGCGCTCCATGTCCTCAGATGTAGTCAGGGCTGCACAGAACCCAGACAGGCCTCAGTCTCAGCTCTGGCCCTGAGCAAGGGGGAGCAGGTGGGCCCACTGTGTTAGGCTGGCAGGTGGCTCCAGGACAAGGAGAGGATGGTCAGGCTCAGGCACAGAGCCAAGAGCTGTGGGGTAAGACCCATGCATGACCCCAGCAAGACTCACCTTCCACACAGTCCCGGACATACAGGGGTGCCTTGCTGCTCTTCAGCTCTTTGTCTACTGACATGTCATAGGGGATGAACTCATCATCACTGTGATGAGACAAAACAGCCCCAGTGAGAGCAGTTTCTGACTCAGGCAGCTCAGGCTGCAGTGAAATAGAGCTGAGGCACATATTTCAGTCTGAAAGCATGACAGCATAGAGTGCTGGGAGCGGGCAAGCCCTTGCAGAGTACCCCTCTTACTACACAAATAACTCATTCAGCTTGCCCTACTGTGTGGCCAAAGTGCCACACTTAGCCACCCTTCAGTCCCACCAGAGGCTGGAGGATCCCTGCCCTACCTGTCCAGCTCTGAATCGGAGCCCTGTGGCTCAGTCGAGGAAACACCACCATCCACAGACGCTGCATGAGTCTCTGCAGGGGTCTCTGTGGCAACAGGAGCCAGGAACGGGCCCCTAGGAATAAGGAGGAGCAAAGCTTTCGGATCACCCATGTAAGTCTGGGCTCCACACGTCCCAGTGATGCTCCTGGCACCCCCACCCACATCTTCCCTAACCTCTGTACTGGCCGCTGGGGTCCAGGACAACTCAGTCTCAAATTGGGGACTAGGGATGTAGGGATCCTCACCCTGCCTCCGAGGAGCTGTCACCCGCAGGTTGGGGGGTGGCCAAGGCCAGCATCTCACGGCTCAGCTCATCATCTTCATACTACAAGTGCAGACACGCTGGAATTGGCGACACCCACAGGCTGCAGGTGCCATCTCACCCAAGGGACAGCCACAATCAGGTCTTGGACAGCCAGTTGCCTTTTTTTAGGCAGTACTAAGGATTGAACTCAGGGCCACGCATTTGCTTGGCAGGTCCACTACCACTCGAGCCACTCTGCCATTGCAACCAGTCACCAAATTTTCTAAAGCAAACTACTTGGGCTGAGGGTAACACTGAGTGTGCTGAAGCCAGAGGGTCACCTCCTGAAGGGGCTGGGGCTGATCCTGGTGGGATGCCCCTGAAGATATCCCAGGGGCTCAGCAGATGAGGGAAGGGGACATCTGCCAGCACACAGCCCAGTCAGGCAGAGCCCAGCACAGTCAGGGACCTGTGCTGACCATGCCAGGTAGGACCCACACTGATCAACAGGAAGCAGAGGGGCTGCTTTGCCAGCCCAGAGCAGACAAGGCTTGTTGCCAGTTTGACTCAGGCCCCCCAGACCCAACAGCCCTTGGCAGAGCAACTCCAAGACAGGGGCTCCTTGTCCTGGACTACATTTAGATCCCTGTCTAGAGTTTATAATGCATGCAGGCAACCTGCCCGGGTTGCCTGAGGTCACGCTCATGCACTGCCCCATCCCTGTGTGAACCCCCAGGAACTGAGGCGACACCTGCCAGCACCTTGAGCCTTGGCCCTCAGCGTGGCCAACATGGGACACTCCCCAAGCCTGAAGTAACAGCCAGGGAGACCCAGACTCCTGCCATAGATAGAGGAGGCCGTCCTGCTTGCCTGGAATTTCAGGGGGGGGCCCTCAGGGTGGATCCGGGAGCTGATGACTTCGGCCACTATCATGCCCAGGTGGCGTATGGCAGGCAGGCTGCTGTCGAGGCGACATTTCACACCTGCCATCATGCTGGCCAGCAACTCTGCAAGCACCAGACATGCACCCTGAGGCCTCCTCGGCCACCCAGGGCAGAGGTATACCCATGCCACCTGCTCACCATCCTGGCTGTCTCGCAGCTCTGGCTCCCCCAGGTGCGCCAGGCAGATGAGGATGGCTGTACTGATGTAGTGCTGCTGTGCCAGGGGCGCATGGCGGATGGCACTGCTGCTGCCCCATGTCTCCAGCAGCTCCTTCAGCACCTGGCAGGCAACATAGCCCCAGCCTGGTCAGGCAGCTGCTCTGCGATGGCCCAGGACCACACAGATCCATGCCAGTTTGTCACAAAATACCCACAGCCACTCCCGGGGCTCTAGCACGAGCAAACAACCCTTGCCCTCTCCACCAGAAGATGTCCCCTCCACAGTCCTCCAGGGGACACTATGGGCGTTAGAGGGATAGGCAGCACTTACCTGTATGAGGAGCGGACGCCGCTGGCTGTCCATGGCCAGGTACCCCAGCAGGCTCTGCAGCACTGACGTCTACAAGAAAAGCCTGTGTCCTCTCTACCAAGCAGACATCACCCTCTACACGACTGCCCACCCCTCATGGGGGGATCTGGGAACTGACAGCTGTTGTACCCAGGAGCCCAAGATATGAATGGGTCTGGGCTGGAGACAACAGTGAGTCCAGAGGCTATGCTTCACCTCCTACTAAGAGAAGCCACAGGGAAGCACGGATCTCACACACAAAACCAAGAGCACAGGCTTCCTGGGCACCCTCTGCTTCCACACCCGTCAGTCTGGATGTATAATTTTTCTTTCTTTTTGGCAGGGTCTCACTAGATAGCCCAGGCTGGCCTTCTACTTATGATCGTCCTACCTCAGCCTTCCAAGTGCTGCGATTATAGGTATGCGCCACCACACCTGGCTTGAGCATGTAATTTTTCTAAAAAGATTTTCCACTTCATCCAAGTTTGAAAATTGCCTGTCATTGAGTTACTCGCTGTGTTTCAGATTTTCTGTCTCTCACAATAGTCACACTCAGTTCTGGGTCTCTGCATCTCAGCCTGCCTCTAGTTCAACTCACCTGGGTGCGTTTTCCCCATCAGTACGTCCCCCTCTGACATTAGCTTTCTCTACTCTATTTGGGCTTCTCCCTTTGGGTAGATTCAATGTTTGGTTCATATTTCTTTTTACAATTTCCTTCTTTATTCACAGTGTTGGAGGTGGAGAATTTCCCTGTCATGTATTTTTACATGGAACCATATTGCCGGCCCAGCTCTAAGAAGTCATTTTTACTGTGTTTCTTACTCTGTCTGGGTTACTTTATTTCACAACGAATTGTAAAATAGCTAAGATACCCTCTTTTCCTACAATTTCTAATTTGAAAACACTATCATCCAGAAATGACCACAAGACATTCACTGTGTACCCGTAGTATTGCTCTGAGGCCTTTTCCTGTTGCTTTGCTTATGTTCTAGGGCCTGAATCCCTGAAACTGTTGGTTCAAGGACACTGAATGCTGCAAGGACAACCTCCTCCCAATCTTGGCTTCCCAAATAGCTAGGATCACAGATGCAAACCACCAGCACCTGGTTTCTTCCTTAATTATTAATGATCAGTGATTCAGGGCAGTCCTCGCCCTGCCCCAGCATTCTCACCTTGTGTCCATACTGCAAGAACAGAAGCTTCCGGGTCATCACAAACTGGGCTTTTTTGTTCTTCACCACCAGGTTCCCCAGTAGTCGAGACAGGACTTCAGGTCTGCAGGTCAGGGTCAGGAAGGGCCCAAGTTACAAGTCAGCCTTGGACGAGGAGGTATGGGGAAGCACATAATCCAATGATGACAGGCCTGGGTCCTGCCACCTGCTCACTGTGGGAGCTTTGAGTGAGGCCTCCAACAACCTGAATGGTCCTTAGCCTTCCCTTTTCCTAGACCTGAATGTAGAAACCCAGAAAGAGCCTATATCCGATGCTAAGAGGATCAACACAAAATGTTGTCCCTTCATTTTTTTTGGGTAAAAAACCCCCCAAAAATAAAGAAAACCTATATAAACTGATGTACGGCCTCAGAGTAGGGAAGGGTAAGATGGAGACAACCCAAGGATAGGATTCAGAGCCCTAAGTGGTGCTCTGGTATGAAGTGCTCATGACAGCAAGCAGGACATCTTTTTTTTTTTTTTGCTGTACTGGGGCTTAAATTCAGGGCCTATACCTTAAGCCAATCTACCAGCCCTTGTTAGTGTTTTTTTTGTTTTGGTTTGGTTTTTTTGTGATAGGGTCTCATGAACTATTTGCCCAGGCTGGCTTCGAAATTCGATCCTCCTGATCTCTGCCTCCTGAGTAGCTAGGATTATAGGCACAAGCCACCAACACCCAGTTCAAGAAGGCCATCTTTATGAAGTCCAAATCTTCTAGGCAGTGGTGGCTCATGTCTGTAATCCTACTTACTTGGGAGACTGAAATTGGTAGGATCGAGATCTGAGGTCAGCTTGGGTAAATAGTTTGACTCCATCTCCAAAATAAACAAGAGCAAAATGTGCTAGAGGTGTGGCTCAAGCACTAGAGCACCTGCTTTGCAAGTGTGAAGACCTGAGTTCAAATCACAATCCCACAAAAAAAAAAGTCCAAGTCCAGTGACACCTTCAGGAAAGAGTTCAAACCTGTGTGGAAGCTTTAACAAACTAACACCAGGAATCCAATATAAACACAGGCAAAGGATATCAGCAAGAAAGAGAAACACAGACGTCTTAACAGACACCCTCACAAGAACCAAAGAAGGCAAAGTAAATATCAAGGTGCCACTTTGGGGCCAAAAGACAGCACTTGAGAGCATGCCCATCTTAAAGCAGGTGACCTGGTCCAGTCTGCCTTGCCTCCAGGAATGCAACTGGTATGTACACAAAGACCTAGGCAGAAGGAGTCACCACGACCCTGTGTCAGAGACAAAGCCCAGATGGCTCAACAGTCACAGCAGGGAACGCAAGTCCCTGTGTTACAAGGGTGAAGCGGATGTGCTAATGTGTGCAGAAAGGCCACTACAAAAAGAAGACCACACGGCCTGGAAGCCTCTACGGGCTGCTTTTCATTCATACATTCCTGGTGGATCAGCACTTTGTTTTTTTTGCAGTACTGGGGTTTGAACTCAGGACCTACACCTTGAGCCACTCTGCCAGCCCTGTTTTTATTGTGTTGGTTTTTTTCAAGATGGGGTCTCATGAACTATTTGCCTGGGCTGGTTTAAATCAAGATCCTCCTGATCTCTGCCTTCTGAGTAGCTCGGATTACAGGCTTGACAAACCACCACCCAACTGGATCAGAGCTTTTGATAATGTCTATGCCATTCATTTTTCCTTTTTTCTTCTTTTTTTGAGGTTCAAACCCCAGTTCGAACTCAGGGTCTTGCACTTGCTAGGCAGGCGCTCTACCACTTGAACCACACTCTCAGCCTACTGTTCATTTTGGAAAACTAAACAGGACCATCAGACTGCAAAATGCTGTGGCCTTGGCAGTCTGTGGTCTACTTGGGTGTGGACTTGGGGAGCCAACCAGGCTGGAGTTCATTCTGTACCGTGCAAGGGACACACATGGAGGCCCCAGTGGCGATGATAAAGGCAGGAGGCACAGCATGTGCATTTGTGCAACTATGGTCAGTCTGAGACAGCAAAGCTAAGGGAAGACCAGCCACCGGACACTGTAAGCACCTGGGTAGAGGGCACAGAGCTATACTATGGCACCCAGTGAAAGTGGCACAGAGAATGGCAGCAGCAGTGGAGTCTCCCCTGCCCCCGAGAGAAGTGCTGGCTGGGAGGAACACCTTGCTACTTACCCTGGACTGGCCTCCACAAGCCCAGTCAGCACAGCTTCCATGGCCCGGTCAGGTACTTGCTCCACCAGGCGCCAGCAGACACGCTGCCACAGACAGCTGTCCTGGGTGAGCTCTGTCAGCCAGGGCACCAGCACACCCAAGATCTCCTCTGAAGGGACACAGAGGTCCTGAGCTTCAAGATCTGTGCTTGGCAGTGCTGTGGTGTATCCAGCCCCACAGCCTCACACACTCACACTAAGTGCAGTCAACATTCAGACCTGACATCAGCAGGGTCACTCAATGAAACCCCACTGAGGGCTGGAGTCAGCTTGCCTGTCACTGCTGTGGAATGCACAGTGATTCGTGCCTCCCCCCAAGGGAACTTCCCAGGAGTCTGAGGGGGTGGGAAAGTGAACAGGTGCTGCTTTCCCCCCAAGGCAGGCACCACTCACTCTGTCTCCCCTGGATGCAGACCTTCCCCAGAACTCGAGACACGAAGGAGACAGAGCAGTCCTGGCCACCTGGGATAGAAAGCAAGACTGATTGTAAAGGCAGAAAGGACATTAAGGACATCTGACTAAGGAGAGAGACCTCGAGCTGTGAACACAGTGGTTCACGTGAAATGAGTGTGCAAGCACCAACCAGTCTAACACCAGCCTGAATCTACATGGGCTGTTTTTAACTTGAAAATCCAATCATAGTGTGCTTCACACACATTGGCCCAACTCTCGCTATGATCCTACCAGGTCAGGATGAGCATAACATTACCAAGGAGAAGACGGTACTGAGCGGGGTCCCAGTCGAGAGACCAGCTATGAAGAGCAACACGGGGCTCTGGGCCTGGCAGTGGGCACTGAAGCATTGCCACCCATAGGGAACAAAGGACTCAAATGTCAGTGAAGAAGAAGCTGTAAGAAGGTCAACAACAAGGAGAAGGTGGGGCACTCCTGCTGGGATGATGGAACCTTCCAGAAAACAGGCAGGACCCAGGCACGAGAACGGACTTAAGGAGAGGCACTTGAGATCCTGCAAAGATGGAAAACAATGTGCCTCTGAAAAGAGAGGCGGGTGGATTCCAAACAGTCAGGGCTCAAATGAAACTGCCGCAGGCACCAGCCCACAGCTAAGTTTCTAAAAGATCAGACACAGGCTAGAGAGGTCGCTGTGAGGGTCTAAGGGAGACAGTGGGACCAACTTCCTCCTGGGATCTGATGCAGAACATGGTGGTCCTCGCCTCAAGGCTAGTAAGCCAAGGTTGGGGACCAGCACCAATAGTAGATTGAGGGAAGGCAGTGGGGTGGCCCCAGATATGTGGCTCAGACCTGCATGCACCCACCCCAGGCACAAGAAGGAAGAGGTCACATTGCAGGAACAGGTGAAGGTTCTGGCCAGTCCATCCCGCTGACCTACACCTGACAGTCCCTCCCAACCCCCAGGCAACTTACACTGGCCCCTGTCCTTCCTTACTTTTTTTTTTTTGTAGTACTGGGATTTGAACTCAGAGCCTACACCCTGAGCCACTCCACCAGCCCTTTTTTTGTGATGGGTTTTTTCAAGATAGGGTCTTGTGAACTATTTGCCTGGGGTGGCTTCGAACCTTGATCCTCCAGATTTCTGTCTCCTGAGTAGCTACAATTATAGGCATGAGCCACCAGCGCCCAGCCCTTTCTCAGTCTTGAACACACACCTGTGGAAGCTACACCTTTGATGCCCAGAGGAAGCAGAGCTAACCTTGGACATGCGAAAAATTGTACCTAATCATCTGTGAGCTGCAGGCAGTCCCCACAGCACAGAGCCTCTCCAAGTCAGCGACCAGCATCTGCCTCAAACCCAAAGACTCTCGGCACAGTGGTGGGTGCCCAAAACACTGCTACTAAAGGCACCCAAGATAACCCCAGGTACCAGGGGAAGTGGACCTCAGCCGACTAGGACAAGCCCCTTGTGTAGTGTAGTTCAGCTTGAAGATGGCCACGTGACCATCAGGGAATGAGCAGACCCCAGGCTGGTGGCTTTGCCCAGTGTCCAACCTCTTGGACGTAAAGGAACTCAGGGCCAGCACCACCTCCCACAGTCAAAAGCCAAAGAGGAGATGAAACTTCAGCATGCAACCTGCTACTGTCTAAAAACAGGGATGTGATCTGACCTCCCTGACAGTACCAGCTGGACTCCAAAGTCTCCAACCGGTCCCAAGATCCGCAGCGGATGAGGAGAGTAAGGAACAGCCAAGAGAGGGGCACTTACTGAGGCACTCACCTCGAAGGGAGTCTACGACTGTCTGCAGTGCCTGGACAGCCTCCTTGCCGAGCAGAGGGAAGTAGCTCTGGGGGAAGAACTGGGGCAGGTTCTCCTGCTGCAGACAGTTACCCAGACGGTCAGGCAAGCCCACCACCTTGCTGAGCAGCGTCTCCTGGAGCAGGGGGAAGCCAGGCTTCATCTGGGGCCGACACTGCTCCTTCATTAGAGCTGCCACCCTGCCCTTGCTGAGGAATGTCGTCAGCAGTTGTGCCATCTTCATAAGACGGAAGCTGGGGCTGAACAATGAAGGTGTATTAGGAGGACCTCCTAAGCCCCTCCATCCCTGTAACCCCCTTCCAGCCCCAAGGTATCCTCACAGCCCCTTATAAGACAGGAAGTCCCAACAACTTCAGTAGCATTTATGTCCTGACTCATCAGCTGAAAAAAAAAAAGCTTTGAACTCCATTCCTGAATAAGCAGTTAGTCATAGGACGCAACTGCCACTGGGCCCTTTGCAGCTGGACACGACCACTTTCTCCCAGACTCCATCCAGTGCTTACTTTTTAACACAGTAACCTCTAAAACAGCTTCTGAAAGATACGTCTCACAAGTAATGTCATGTGATCTGATGTCCAACCTGGGAACCACCAGAGGCTAGTTCATAGCAGCCATGCCTCAATTAGGCTGTGCTTCCCTGGAAAATCTGAAATATCCCAGAGTGGTCCTGAGAGTGCCAAGGAGTGAAGGTCAGGGCCATAAGAGGACTGCAGGTGCCAACTGTACTGCTGGTGTCAGATGGAAGCGGCAGAGGCTCAGGGTGGAGCTGACTTGCTGCCTGACACCTGTGATGGGATATGAACCCTCCCTCTTACTATCCTTCCACAAAAGGGGGGGGCAAGGTCCTTGCTGAGATGGACCAGATCCTTTCCCCGGGCAGAGAAAGACACAACCACTTCAGTTTCCTGTGTTCATCCCTGCACAGGTTCTGTTCTCTCCCCACACCTTTCAGCATGCCCAGTCCTCAGAAAAATGACCCCACCGGTCAGACCCAGCAGCTCACCCCACAGTGCCCTCGATGGCCTCCATCAGCACCAGGAAGGCCTGGTCAGCAGGGCCCTCCAGGAAGAAGCTTTCCCAGAGCTCCTCCAGCTGGCCATCGGGGAACTGCTCCAGCCAGCCGGGGCTCAGTTTGTTGACCAGACATCTGAGAAAGGCTGAAAAGTGGACGGTGGCAAACTCCTCCTTCTCCCCGCAGAGGACTGGATGCTCCGTGTCACCCAGATACCGCTTCAGGGACCCCAAGGTGGACAGGATTTGGTCACTGTCCTCAGAAGAAGAAAGTGTGTGAATGGCTTCTCGGACAGTGAGCCTGACGGCAGAGGGCGCGGGCTCCATCCTGCAGGACAGGCCTGAGGGTCCCAGGAAAATGCAAGATTAAGTAGTCTGTGGCGCGGACGCAGGGGACACGGCCTAAGAGTAAAGAGGCATGTCCCCAACTCTCGGGAGCTCCTAGTGTGCTCCCCCTGGACGCACGGTCCTCGCTTCTCCTGTCCCTGCCTCCCTCCCGGCTCTGATCCGCTCCAGTCCCGCACGGTGCCCGTCCGCAGGGCAGGAACCCTAACCCGAACCCTAACCCTTCCCAACCGCGGCCCCCGGGGGACAGTCTGCTGTGTCCCGCTGGGGGCTACGCCGGGAAACCCCGGGACCCCGGCCCGGCGTCTGCACCACGGGCGGACCCGGGCCCAAGGTCAGGCCACCACGGTCTGAGGGCTACCAAGGCGATCCAGCCCCGGACCCCAGTCCGGCCCCTACCGCGACCCGGCTGCTGCGGGCAGCCGCTGCGCGCACGGTTCCCGACTGCCGCCGATTCGCCACGGCGCCGCGGCCCCGGCCCCGGCCCCTGCCCTGGTTCAGTCGCGATGGTTCAGTCGCAGCCAGCAGGCGGTCTCGAGCTCGAGTCTTCGGGCGTCTGCGGGGCTGCGGCGGGTTTTTAGTCTCTGGGGTCGGTGCCGACCGCTCGTGACGAATCTGTGCAGCGCGCCGGCGGCCGCTGGAGCTGCACCTACGCGGGAAAGGGACGGGGTGGGGGCGTGGGCGTGGCCTGGTGTGGGCGAGTCTGAATGATGTGGGCGTGGCTTGTGGTGTGTGGGCGTGGCTTGGTATTGGTGTTGGGCGCGGTCTGGTAGATGTGAAAGACTAGTGTGGGCGTGGCCTGGGCCTGGCGTGGGCGGTGTGGGGGCGGCCTCAAGGCTATGTGGGCGTGGTCTAGTGTTTGTGGGGCGTGGTTTGGTTCTGGTGTGGGGGAGGTGTGCGGAGGATGCTAGTCAGCTGTGGGCGTGGCCTTAAGCTGGTGTGGGCGCGGGTTGAGGGCTAGAGTGGGCCGAGGGGTTTGGGGTGGGCTGGACATGTGGTGTGGACGGTGCGGGTGTGGCCTCAAGGCCGATGTGGGTGTGGTTTGTTCGATGTAGGCGGAGCCGCGGCCCCGCGTCAGCGACTTCTGCTTTCTCCGGTCCTCTGTCGAGGGGTCAGCTGGTGTCCCGAAGTCCCCCGAATGCCGTCGTTCGCCATTCGACCACGTGGTGGGCTGACTCGCCTTCGCCGGGGGAAGTCTCAAAAGAATTTAAAAGGTCTGCTGTGGGTGCAATCCGGAGAGCGGCCAATAGAGGGCAGCCGCGGGTGCAGTCGTAAGGACCCGCTTGGGAAAGCATAGACTACCCGCACAAAGCCACGTTTAGTCCCAGTCCTGGTTGCACAATTTTCCACGGAAATCTTCCTCATCGGAGAGTGTAAGGCGTAAGACTACGCTGACCTAGCAAGTTCAAGGCCCTCACTTCAATCCCCAGGACCACCAAAAAAAAAAAAAAGAGAGGAAAGTGTAAGGTGTGCTCCTCTGTCCTCAGTCCTCACCTGGCCCTTCCATGAGCCAGGTTTTTCTCCCTGGATGCTGTTGGGATCCTTGCCTCTGTGATGTTCTGACTGTTGACAAGATGGGTGGTGGGGTCAGTGACTGTCACCTGACCTGGCGTTCTGGGGACATGCATCGGTGAGGGACACCTTCCTGGGTTAATTTGTTACCATAAACTGGGGAGTTTCAAACAATGGGATGTTTTCCTCCCACAGCTCTGGAGGCTGGAAGTCTGAAAACAAGGTGTCACACTCCTCCAAAGGCTCTGGCTAACCCTTCTTTGTCTCTTCCAGTTTCTTGGCTGCCATCTTTGTGGGAATTTACCCTCTGGTGGCATCTCATCTTCTGTTTCTAATAGGAAGAGTTGTTGGATTTAGGGCCCACCTGGATAATCCAGGATTACCTCATCTTGAGATCTGCAAAGACCCTTTTTCTACCTGAGGTCGTATTCACAGATCCTTGGGTCAGGACCTGGACAGATCTCATCAGAAGCATCATTGATCCCACTGCACAGCCTGTATTCAAAAATAAGTCAGTAGTATACCACATTACTACCAGGTGATGGTGGTTCATACCTATAATCCTACCTACTTGGGAGGCTGAGATCAGTAGAATCATAGTTCAAGGCCAACCTGGCAAATAGTTCACAAGACCCCATCTCCAAAAGAACCACAGCAAAATGGACTGGAGGTGTGGCTCAAGTGGTAGAGCACCTGCTTTGCAAGTGGAAAGTCTTACTTTTAAACCCTGGTCCCACAAAAAAAAAAAAATCACATTACATCATTAATATGTGTAATTTATGTTTTTGTGTATCAGTCCACACTTGTAGACTGAGGCTGAGGCAGGTAGATTTCTTGAGCCCAGGAAGTCAAGACCAACCTGGGCAATATAACAAGAGGCCATGTTAAGCCAGGCACTGGTGCCTCACACTTGTAATCCTAGCTACTTGGGAAGCAGAGATCAGGAGAACTGTGGTTCAAAACCAGCCTGGGAAAATAGTTCTTGAGACCCCCATCTTGAAAATATCTTTTATGAAAAAGAGTTGGCGGAGTGGCTCAAATGGTAGAGTTCCTGCCTAACAAGGGTGAGGCCCTGAGGTCAATCCCCACCTCAGAAACAAATAATAAATAAATTTCATTAAAGGTATTCAATTCTGGGAAATAAATAAATTAGAGTGACTCCCAATCACATTTTTTTTTCTCTCTTTCTAAGGGAGAGAGACAGGCCTCATAGGATGCGGCAGGCACAGTGGATGCTAGAAGCCCATGCAGACCTGGCTCTGACGACTTCCAGGCCCCAGTCAGGTCCCCTGTCCTCTTTCGACTTCTTGGTGGGATCACAAGTCTGTGTGCTCCTGTTATAGCCATCAGCTCCCGTCTGCCTTGGAGCCAACCAGACAAAGCCTTACATGCACCCAGTAGAATGATTTTCCAAAGAGACTGTTTGCTTTTGTTTTAAGCTTGTTTCCTTGGGAACTTCAGACTCTCCTAGCCCATTGGCTTGAAGGCAGATGCCTTTCATTAAGGTGAAAGGAAGAACCTGATATCCAGCCAGGGCCAAAGAAGGAAAGTCACCTAATTGCACAGCTTCGTGCAAGGAGCAAGGACAAGACAGGCTCGTGGGACTGACTCCACCTCCTGTGTCTGGCCTGGTAGAGACTACTGGAGCCCCTCATCTCGGCATGGGTTGCTCAGGGAACAGGAAGAAGACCCTGTCTTTCCTCCTTGTTTTTGTGCCCCTATGTCTACCTGGGGCTTCACTGCAGGAAGCCAGCCCAGTAGGGCAAAGAAAACCGTTTTTTGAGAGGCTCCGTAGAATAGAAGAGCAGGTAGGTGTACCAAATTTGGGATAGTTGGGTTTTTTTTAATTGGCAACAGATGGGGGATGGATGTTACAGAAACAGATATGCAATCTTGGTGCACCTTACTACAAGCATGGGCTTTGTCATTCTTGCTACCAGATAATGGTTTTCTTAGCTGTAGCTGGAAACCAGGAAAGGGTGAGCCGGTCTGTGGTCTGTGCTCCAACGTATAGCCAGATGATGTGCGGATGGGGGCACAGAAGACTGGAACAGGTTCTGGAAGGCCTGAAGAGCACAGCCAGAGGGATCTGGGGGCCCACAGTGCTGGGCAGTGTCCCTGGGTGTGAGAGCTGAGAGTACTCACACTTTGAAGTCCCGGGTATAGACAAAGGCTCTGGTGTTGGATCTGTTCCCCAGCACCTTTGACCCTAGTAAAACACTCATGAAGCCCATCTTGTCAATCTCTCTGTTCACAGGGACAATGATGAGGGCCACAGAAGTAAAACACCTGGCTGTGGTCATCAGAGAATGGGGTGTGGGGGAAGGACAGAGCCTGGCTGTGTGCCTGGAGCCCACATCCTATGCTGTGCAGCTATGAAATGTGAGACCATCGCCCTTTCTATAGTCAGGCCCATGGGACTGTTTGTGGTAATCACACATCTCCTAGCGTTGTGCCAAGGATCAAATCAGCCAATTCATATTCAGTACCAACCATGGGCCTGGCACACAGTAGGCACTTATGAAGTGTGAGCAGGAAAGCCTTGTCCCTACCCCCACAACTGCTATGTCCTCTTTGCAGTTCCGGAGATTCCAAGAGGTGACTTTAACACACCTGCAAGCCATTGCCAACAACTACAATGTGTCCTACAACATCGATGCCCGGTTCCAGAGTCTGGTGGAAGAGAGCCAGGCTATGGCTCTAGGGGTTAACCGGTCACAGACCACCATGCAGGGGGACCTGGCCCACCTGAAGACCTGGATGAGGAAGATCCGGCGCAGAAGCCGGAAGGTGGATGTGCGGCTCCAGGCCTTGGACCTGGCCCTGAGCACAAACAGCAGGCAACAGGTACAGGAGAGGAAGGGGCAAAGGGAAGCCATGGCAAGACTGGCCCTGGACATGCAGGCCTTGCAGGACACACTGGCTGGCCTGACACATCAAGTCCACAGCCAGGGCGTCAGGCTGGCTGCTCTTGAGGGGCAGCTGCAGATGGCCAGCCCTGGCACTGCAGCTCCAGGGCTGACCCCTGTCCCAACCCCCACATGGCCTGCATGGCCAGGCCCAGGCTCCCTGCAGCTGCAGAGGGACAGGCAGGTGTTCGGCCCTTCGCCCAAACTCCAGAATCTGCCCCAGGACTTCACCACTCGTCTCCAGGTGACACAGAAGCCCCCACCCCCAAGCATCCATTGGGCACATGGTGGAGCTATTGAAGACCCAAAGGACTCTCCTCAGCTGGCAAAGCCCCACCACGGACCAGGACACAGTAAGTGCCAGAGGCTTGTCCCATCTCCCCCATTGATTTCCAGGTTTCCCTCTAGCTCTTCCTGAGCCATAGTGTCCCACCACCATCACCCCCACGACCTTTCTCTCCAAGGGCCATGAGGACTTTGTGGTCCAGATATCCTGCCCTAGAAGAGCAAATGGCCTATCCTTATCACCTCACCCAAGTGTGGCAGCCTGTCTGCAGGTCTCCAGCAGGTCAGGTTACTCATGTTCTGAACATGGCAGAAGGGCCTCTACTGAGACAGTTGCCAGGGGCCTCCAGATGAGTGATGATTCCCTGACTATCCAGAGGGCCCCTTGTAGCCACCAGAAGGAGGGAAGGAGGTAGGAGGATCAGAGCTGGAGAAGACCTGAGGATAGAGGCAGAGGTTGGAGGGATGCACAGGAAGACAGAGTGAAGGCCACAAGCCAAGGACTGCAGGCCCCTTGCTCAGCCAAAGGCTGGGTTTCCACTGGAGCCTCCAGAAGAAACTAGCCCTGCCAATACCTTGACTTGAGGCCTGTAAGATTCATATCAGACTTCTGACCTCCAGAAACAGAAAATTATGGGCCTGAATTATATTTTTTATTTTGTTGTTTTTCTTTCTTTTTTTTTTTTTTTTTTCTTGCAGCACGGGAGATTGAACCCAAACCTAACCTTGCCTAGCCTCAAGCATGCTAGGCAAGCATTCTATTACTTGAGTCACACCTGCAGACTTTTTTTTTTCAGCTGCTTTGAACTTGAGATGCTCCTGCTTCTGTAGTTGCTGTGACTATAGTTGTGCATTACTGGGCCCTGCAGCCTGAGTTATTTTAAGTCAGTAAATTTGTGGTGATGTCATCCCAGCTGCAGGAAACTTGGGAGCTTTGGATATGCTTCCTAGACAGACAGCTTAGGCTCAGCCACTCCCTGGAAGGCTGCCCTTATTCCTAGCTCCTGCTGGGGAAGCAGGTGATCATATTGTGAAGGTAAATGAGACAGGGCAAGGCAACTTCCTTCTGTAGACCCTCAGCATTGCCTGCACAGAGCTAGAGCTCAAGGAAGCATGGCCCCTGTGAGCATCGGGTTCACCCCTCCTAGAGCGAGGAGCACACCTGCAGCAGGATGCCTCTGGATTGCCACATGGTGCCCTCTGTTTCCAGTTTGTCACGTGGGCCCTGTGCTCATCTTTCCGAATGTCTCCACGAAGAATGTGATCTCCCTCAGCCCTGGCTTTGTCACATCCCTACGAGCCCTGTCCTTCTGCAGCTGGGTCCGCACGGCCTCTGCTTACCTGGGGACCCTCCTCTCCTACGCCACTGAAGAAAATGACAACAAGCTGGTACTGCACGGCCGAGACTCCCTGGTCCCCGGCTCCATCCACTTTGTGATTGGAGACCCTGCCTTCAGGGAGCTGCCTCTGCAGTTGCTGCTGGATGGCCAGTGGCACCACATCTGTGTCATCTGGACAGCCATCGAGGGCAGGTATTGGCTCCATGTGGACCGCAGGCTAGTGGCTACTGGCTCCCGCTTCAGAGAGGGCTATGAGATCCCTCCTGGAGGGTCCCTTGTGCTGGGCCAGGAGCAAGACAGTGTGGGGGGTGGATTTGACAGCTCTGAGGCCTTTGTGGGGAGCATTTCTGGCTTGGCCATCTGGGACCGGGTGCTGGTCCCTGGGGAAGTTGCAAATCTTGCCACTGGGAAAGAGCTCCCTACAGGTGCCATCCTGACACTAGCCAATACTACATCGGTGGGTGGATTTGTGCAGAGGGTCACTTGCACCTGCCTGGAGCCCTGTCCATGAGGCCATACCATGCAGGCGCTGGTGTCATGCTGTGGGCCAGTGAGAGGAGCAAGGCCCCACCCCGACATATGCCATTAGGGCCCCCCTGCTGTTGGTACTGGGCTGTGAGCACTCTAACATAGGATGTGGGCCCTGTGGTGGGGAGAGTGACGGGGAGGGCAAGGAAATGTCCAGCAGGGAGAGATGGGCCCCCGTGCATCTTTCCATTTCCGCACATTCTCACATGCTGTACCTCCAAACCCTCGGCTGCCTCATTCCATGTAGCATATTTCACCCTGACCTGAGCCGCCTGGCAGGAGCACTGGGCTCAGGCATGGTCTTGTCTCAGAGGCGTCTTTGCAGTGATGACAGAGGCTAGCAGATCAAAGGCCAGTTCTGGGGGGAATCCCCCCCACGTTTCCTTGAACTGCAGAGATGGCATTTGTACTACTATTGCCTACTCGTGCAGGGACTTAGCAAAGTCTTCCTCTGAGTGATGGCTGTCTCAACATCTCTCATGGAGTTTTCTGGTCATCAAAATGACAGCCTCCTTTGCCAAGAGTCCTGGAGGTTCCCTCAAGGTCAACTGGTCAGGCTTGTTCTTTTGTCCTGTGGTGGGTGGTCAGGCTGCCAGAGCTGCCATTAAAGACAGACTGGCAATGCTTTTAAATCTATTTTATGAGGTATAATTTTCATATAATGAAACATTCCCTTTTGTAAGTCTATAGTTCAAAGATTTTTAGTAAATGTACTGACTTGTACAACCATCACCACAATCGAGTTTTAGAGCATTCCAGTTGCCCTGGCCTAAAAATATTGGTGATCACTTCTGCCTCCCAGTCCCTTGCAACCCCAAATCTGCCTATGAATTTACCCATTCTGGACATTTCAAATAAATGGATTCATACAATATGTGGCCTTTCTGTCTTTCTGCATACTGTTTTTCATGTTCATCCATGCTGTAGTGTGTATAAGTACCTACTTTTTATGGCTAAGTGATAGTCCTTGTATAGATGGGCCATATTTTATTTACCCATTCATCGGCGTGATGGACATTTGGGTGTTGCTAGTTTTTTGTTATTGTGAATAAAGCTGCTATGCACATTCCCATAAGAGCCATTTGGTGGACATGTTTTTATTAATCTTGGGCAGATACCTAAGAGCAAATAGGTCATATGGTAAATCCATGTGTATACGTTCAAAGAAACTGGCACACTATTTCCAAATTTGCTGCATGGTTTTACATTCCCACCATTAACATAAAAAGGCTTCCTTTTCTCTTTGTTTTATTTTTGGTTTTTTGAGTCATGGTTTCACTACATAGTACAAGCTATCCTTGAACTTATGATCCTCCTGCCTTCACCTCCTCAGTATGGGGAGTACAGGTATGTACCACCATTTCTGGCAAAGTTTTCTGTTTTTCATCATCACTGGTATTTACCAACTTTTTAAAAAATATTTCCAAATTGTGGTAAATAAAAAGACACATGCATTGACAACAAAAATCAGCATTTTTACTTCAAGTTCAGTGTGATAGAAAATTATAATACCCAAAAATAAGATCAGAAGATTAGAATCAACTGGTGGCAGACAGGAGCAGAAGGTAGTCTTGGGAGAGTAGGGGAGTTCTGGAGTTGCAATAGCCTTACTGAGCCTGGAAACAGGCCCAGTTCTCAGAATTCACCTACTCCACCCCCTGCCATTTTAAAAGTGAGAGCGCAGCCTGGAGAAGGCCTGTTCTAGCACTAGAAACACAGGGGGCCAGAGGCCCTCTGTCCCCTGTGCGTGTATGCGTCCATGACTTCAGCTCTGCAGAGCCTGGGCCAATGTCTGACCACGCTTCACCTACAAGCATCTGGTACGCACGGCACTGTCCAGCTGTTCTGGGGGTGGGTGCCCTAAATTAGGCTCTAGAATCTCTTGGCAGCCTCTCTCCCATCTCCCAGCACTCCAGGCTTTCAGTTCAAGTCAGCCCAGCCTGCCTCCCCCATGTCGCCTGTCCCTGAGTCACAGTCAGGAGGGTATTTTGGAAATGGAAACCCCGTGGACGCCTTGTGATGTGGGCCTGGATCACTCACTGGCTTCTGCTTCACCAGAGCTGTGGAACTTGATGGAAGTCTCTTCTCTTCTCTCTCTCCCCCATTTGTTTACATTTTTTTTTTTTGTGCACTGGGGTTTGAACTCATGGCCTCACAGTTGCTAGGCAGGTGTTCTTACTGCTTGAGCCACTCCACTTTTAGCCCTTTTGTGTGATGGGTTTTTCTTTTCTTTCTTATTTTCCTGAGGGTACATTGTTGTGACAGGTGTTTTCAAGATAGGGTCTCGTGAACTATTTGCCTGGGGCTGGCTTCAAACTGCGATCCTTCTAATCTCTGCCTCCTGAGTAGCTAAGATTACAGGCGTGAGCCACCAGCGCCCAGGTATTTACATATTTATTTATTTGAGGCAGCATCTCTCCATGCCCAGACTGGTCTCAAACTCCTAGACCTAACCACACCTGGCTAAGAGCCCACCTTCTCAAGCATCTTCTCTCCCTCTCCTCCTCTGATGTTTGCTGGAGCTCTTGCTCCATCTCTTTCTGCAGTTAAGGTAGGAGCAATCTGTCATCTTTCTTTTGGAAAGACTGGTGACCTGATAAGTATTTCTAGAGGAACAGTGAGGACTCTAGAAGCAGGCAGGGGTTGAACTTCAATGGTTTGATTTCAGAGGTGTTGCTCTCAATGTTGAACCTTGAGTTGGAGGTAAATGCAACAGAGAATTCCCGTCCATCCCTCACCAAGGGTTTGGATTCAGGACAGGCAAAGACCATGCAGGGCATGGTTTCTACCCTTCCCCAGCTTTCAGGTGCTCACGATGCCCCCCCTTCCAGGGGTGGGGAGGAACCAAGCTGTTCCAGTGGTCCCTGCAGCATTTGGCTGTGTGTCTGCAGACTGTAAAGCTTGGGGAATTCAGCAGACATGGCATCACTACACTGAGGGCTACTGCATTCAGGATGCTTTGTGCAGGGAAGGGCACTCCAGGTGGGCAGAACACTGGAGCAGGGCTTGGGTGGGGGTCACTTAGCAGCTCTGGGGGCAACAGCCAGACAGCTTGGTAGGAACCCAGGCATATTGGGAATTTGGGACAGATAGGTACAGGAAGCCTGTTGGGTTTGGGAGCCAGGCTGCTTGCACGTGTGTCTGACATGATGCGCTGTCCTCATTGGGGTCAGGGGTCAGCAACACAGTCACATGTACACTTTGAAGCATGAGACAATTCTCTGTCTAATGCCAGCAATTCTTCTTCCTGGGTGGGGAAAACAAAATGACCTGGAGTGGCTCTCCAGGGTGTCTTTCCTGCCAAGGAGTCATAGTCTTGCAGGAATCTCAAGCTGAGATGAGACATGAGGCAGGAATCTCAAGCTGATACGGGACACTGAGGCAGTTTAGCAGGAAGCAACGTTTTATTGTGCTGGCACAGACCCAGTGGACTCCTGTCCAAAGGCTGAGCCCCAAGAACAAAGGGGTCTCACCTTACGTACCCTTGCAAGCAGGTTACAGGAGCAAAAAGCAAGGTTTAATCTATATGTGGTTATGTACAATTTTATAGGCTACTTTACCCTAATGCTATGTGACTTTCCCTCTCCTCAGTGCTATGTGACCCTCTCCATTTCAGATTCCTCAGGTTTTATCTCTCTGCTATGTCATCCCTACCTCTCAGGACTCAGGCCTAGTCTGTTTTCTTCTGCTCCTCCTCCCTGCTATAAAAGGATGGCTTGTCCCCTATCCATCGCCTCCCAGCTCATTCTTCTTCCATGTGTGGCTCAGTGGTAGAGCACTTACCTGGCATGCATGAGGCCTGGGTTCCATCCCCAGCAAGGGCAGAGGAAGAGGACAAGTAACTTGATGCCTCTTACCAGACACTGCCTTCTGAAAAGGGCTCCACCCTGCTATGCCATGGAGATTGTGGCTCAAGTGGCAGAGTGCAAGCATGAGGCCCTGTGTTCAATCCTCAGTACTGGGAAAAAAAAAAACAGAAAAAGAAGAGGAAGAGTTTTGTACACAAACTGATCCAAGTGCAG
The DNA here is from genome assembly GCF_047511655.1 of Castor canadensis. Classification (NCBI taxonomy): domain Eukaryota; kingdom Metazoa; phylum Chordata; class Mammalia; order Rodentia; family Castoridae; genus Castor; species Castor canadensis. The sequence goes on along the minus strand of NC_133402.1, from coordinate 1,229,246 downwards.
TTCAACTGTCTTGTCCTAGGAGCCTTAGGCAAGCCAGGTTCGCTTCTCAACTTCAGTGCCCGCCTGCAAGAGGTCACAATGCCCATGTCACAGTCCCTCCAAAGAGCAAAACCATCATGCCCCAGTGAGAAAAACACCTTTTGTGGAAAGAATGTTGTTCTTGGTAGTTCACAAAAAGCATTGAGAGTAATCAAAGGGAAAATTCAAAACTCTGTTGGACTTACTTCCTCTTTTTCTGGGTTTAGTTTTGGTTTTATTTTGAACTATATTAGGAATGAGGTGTTGTGTTTTCCTCTTAGTGTTAGGAGCTCAGAAGAACTTTTAAAACTTTGATTTGGAGAATTTCAAACCTAAAAAAGCATTACAAGACAAAATAGATTGCATATCAAATAGGTATTCTACAATCATCACTATTAACTTTTTTATACATAAGACTTTTGTCACCATTTAAAGTCTGAATTTTATTTCATTATTATTTTTTGAGATGGGGGGTCTTGACATGTCACCCAGGCTGGGTTTGAACTCACATCTTTCTGCCTCAGTCTCCTGAGTAGCTGGGATTAAAGGTGTGAACCATCATACCCAGCTTAAAAATCTAGATTTTCCTTTTTTTTTTTTTGCAGTACTGGGATTTGAACTCAGGGCCTTATGCTTGCTAGGCAGGCACCCCTACTATTTGAGCCACTCTGCCAGTGCTGTTTTGGGTTGTATATTTTCAAGATAGGTTCTTGCAAACTATTTGCCCAGGCTGGTTTGGAACCATGATCCTCCTGATCTCTGCCTCCTGTGTAGCTAGGATTAAAGGTATGAGTCACCAGTGTCCAGTTAAAAAAGTCTGGATTTTAAATAGATTCTTGGATGGGGGACTCATATTCCCCAGCCTGTTCAAGTTTAGCATCTGTCTCATCACAGATGGATTTTCCAGGACCATTATATTCACCATGAGCTCCCTGAGTTTTCCCAATTCAAACTTGGACTTTTTCAGCCTATTCATTTTTCTACACAGACATCATGGATGTCTCTAGATATCCATGATAACTAGACTGATGAGCTTTTCTATGTCTTTCTCAGTGCTGTCTGGGATCAGTTTATTGACCATGATCTTCATCATCTTCTGGACTTAACAGATCTGTTGCTGTCAAGTATAAGAGGTCTTTACAATCTGATGCTACATTTTTTAGTAGAAGTAACAGAGAACAAATGAAACAAATAACCACCTTTTTTTTTTTTTTTTTTTTAGTGCTGGGGATGAAAACCCAGACTTGCACATGCTAGACAAGTGCTCTGCCACTGAGCTACACCCCTGGCTCCTCAACTATTTCTATGTGGAACATGGTTGGTGCTTTCTCATCACACCAGTCTCCCTCAGAAAGTGATCAACCACTTTCTTTCTTTTTTGGTGGGACTGGGGTTTGAACTTAGAGCTTTGAGCTTACAAAGCAGGTGCTCTACCACTTGCGCCACACATCCAGTCCATTTTGCTCTGGTTATTTTGAAGATGGGGTCTTGTAAGCTACTTCCTCCGGGCTGGCCTTGAACTGTGATCCTCCAGACCTCACAGGTAGCTGGGATTATTTGCATGAGTCAATGAATCACTGGCACTTGGCCATCAACCACTTTTTTTTTTTAATGGAAGCACTGGGGTTTGAACTCAGGGCCTCATGCTTTCTAGGCAGGCGCTCTACCACTTGAGCCACTCCACCAGTTCCTTTCTTTTTGACTCCCTTTCTGCACCTTTTTTTTGTTGTTGTTGTTGTTGTTGTGCTGGGGCTTGAACTAGGGCCTTCACCTTGAGCCACTCCACCAGCCTGTTTTTGTGATGGTTTTTTTCAAGATAGGGTCTTGTGAACTATTTGCCTGGGCTGGCTTCCAACCGCCATCCTTCTGCTCTCTGCCTCCTGAGTAGCTAGGATTACAGACGTGAGCCACTGGCGTCTGGCCTTTTCTTCACTTTTTGTAAGGCATTTGCTTTTGCCAGCTGCCCAATATGCTGCAGAAGCCAAGGTCAATTATTAACATTGTAGCACATTTTCCTTGAAGATTTTGGGGTTTTTGTTTCTGGCAGTACCAGAGTTTGGATTCAGGACCTTGCCACACTCTATTACTTGAGCCATGCCCCCCAGTCCTTACTTAGTTAGATTTTAAGTCATCGGAGAGTAGAGGAAGTTGCAGACATTACATCCCAACTCATCTTCCTAAATGTTTCAGGTTCTATCTCCTAAGGACAGGCAACTCTGTTGACTTATCCCCAGTGCAATCATCACACTCGGGAGATTTAACCTCGTTATAATACTATTGTCTAATTAATACAGCCTAGGTCCTTCTTTGCCAGTTGTCCTAATAATGCCTTCACGTTGTCTCCTCTAGTTGAGGGCATTTCCTCAGTCGTTGTCTTTGATGACACCGACACCGTGGAAAAGGCCCGCCTGGATTTCGGTTTCCCCTACATTCTGGGACTCAGGACTGGCGCCTGACGTCAAGGGGCACCTGATGCCAGCCTACGCCCGTAGTTAAGACAGCCCTCGCAAAGTTTCCTTTTCCCTTCATCACTTTTGGGGTACCCCAGTACTTTGGGGGGCTGGGGGTGTCGCTCAGGGTAGGTGCAGTCCTTCCAGCAGCCGTCCCTAGGTCGGCCTCGGGCTTGTCCTTCTCTGAGTCGCAGTCCCTTCATTGTACTCAGCCTCGAGGCCATGCCCTGAGGCGACTTTGCGATGGCTCGGGAGAACAAATCCCCCCGGCACGTCTCCCACGCCTGGCAGAGGCGGACGCGCAGACTACAGCTCCCAGAAGACCACGCGCGCGGGAGTGGGCACGTGTCCCTCGCCGGCCGCCGTCGGCGGTCACGTGGCCGTTGGCACGAGTCACGTGAGTGCCGGCGCCGTCACGAGAACTCACCCGGGGTTGCTGTTGCTTCCCGGCTGGTTGGTCCGCTGCCGGCCATGGCCAACGTCTCCAAGAAGGTGTCATGGTCCGGCCGCGATCGCGACGACGAGGAGGCGGCGCCGCTGCTGCGGAGGACGGCGCGGCCCGGCGAGGGGTCGCCGCTGCTGAACGGGGCCGGGCCGGCCGCGCGCCAGGTGAGGCTGCCGCGGGTGTGGGCGACGTGGTGCGCTGGGCCCGGCAGCCGGCGGGGTCCGAGGAGAGGGGTGCGTCGCGTGCCCTGTCCTTGACGGCCACGACGCCGGGGTGGTTATATTCCCTGCCGGTGTACCGTAAGATGGAGTCCCCCAACGGGAGGCCGGTGGCTTTCTGCTCCCTTTTTAAATTGTAATTTCATTTATGGTTCTTTGAATCCCAGGAGATTTTAGCAGGTTAGATGGCAGCGGAGGACCTCGGTCCGCCCCCTTTCTCGGTGGGGGTCAGCGCGGACACCCAAGGCCATCTTAGCAATGACAAGAATCTACCCGGTTTCTCTTAGCACCGAATTGATAGTAAGCAACAGGGGACTCGGCTGTCAAAGCGGTTTGTGTCTTTAAATGCAGAAAGCTTTGGAAGAGGATTAGGGTTTCACTACCCCCCTCTCCCCCGATCCCCGTCTGTCTCCCTGTGTGCATTGTGTTAATTTTGAGTCGGTGAATTATTTGTGTTGAAAAAGCTCTTCTCTACCTTCTCTCCTGGTTTAGACTCGTCTGTAAGACATTTGTATGGCGTTTGAAGGTTAGTAAGGCCACAAAAATCAGGCTATTTCTGTAAAACTTACATTTTGGTTTTTCCAGTCTCATGAAGCTGTATCCACAATGAAGGTCACAGTCTTCTCTTTGCTGTTAGGAAGTAGCTCAGCTCTCTTTGAAGTAACATCTGCTTGCACCCTGTGGTCTGCAGAAGTGAACTGAAGTGGGCAATTTAGAGTGGTGGGGCTGTGTGAATAGTTCTTTTGTTCTTGGGATGTTTTTAGAAGAAATTAGTCTGGAAGTCCCTAAGACAGAAAAGGAAAACTGACTTTGAGAGCTGACAGAAAATGATACTGGAAGAGAGATTGAGTTTGGGTTTATCTTAAGCAACTGAGTAGGCGTGAGGTTTTCTTCTTTTCTTTGCAAGTAGATACAGGAGTTGGCTTGCTTTAAAAAAAAAAAAAAAAGACTGCTGATTTCTTCCCTTAAATATCATTGTAGGCATTTTTGTTTATTTGCAGTTAAAAAATTGATTGCTCTTAAACAACTTACAGAAATAATTGGCCTTGCACCTGTCCTGAGGTGGGCTCTGATGCTTGCTTAGGGTACTGAGGTGCGTAACACAGCTTCTTTCTCAGGAGAAAAAGGCCCTGCACCCTGTGAGGACTGCATGAGGGGCTCCAGGGGAGGTCACATTGGTGCTCAGTTTGAAAAGTGCAAGATCCTGAAGCAGGCAGAGCAGCAGCAGAGGGCAAAGAGAGTGTGTATTTGGGTCTCTGCCATAGTTTTGGAATGTGATGCGGGATGTGGAGATTAGACCTGTTGGCTCATGAACTGACTTTGAGTTTGGCTTGGCTTTGAGGGAGCCCAGCAGGAAGCTGGGGGCTGCAATATTAAGGGATCCTTAGGCTGCCTCAGCAGATGGACAGGCACAGTCTGGAGGCTGGGAGTTCTTGGAGGCCTTTGCAGAAGAGCACAGGCCCAGCTGAGGATCTCGGTCAAGGTCCAAAGCCTGCCTGTGGCAGTTTTCTCATCTGCAGAAAAGTTAATACAGCACAGCACTGAGCATGGTGCCTGTTAGCAAACACACTCTTAATAAGTATTAGTTGTTTCCAGTGGTGTTAAAAGCAGCAACCCAAAAGTGACTCGACTTCACACTTGGCAGTCCTGCATGGCTCCCTTAGCAGCTTCTTCCAAGTCCTTCCAAGTTTCTTTGAAGACTGTCTTGGGGGGAGGTCCGCTATGTCCCCTGGGCAAGCTGCTGCAGCACAGGGGCCTTTGTTTGGTTCCAGGGCCCTTTTGAACTAAAACACCAAACTCAGGCCAACAACCTCTGTGGGAGTGTTCTGGTGAGCCAAATACGAACTTGTCTTTGCTGCTTCCTGATCCTCTAGGGTTTGTTTCAGGATTTCTGGGGTTAGACATCATTGCCACCTGGACAGAGGCACAGCTAGCTGAGCACCATGAAGTAGCGACTGTAGACGGGGAAGACTGGAGAGTAGTTTGTTTGAGGCTGGACCTCTATTTAAATCTCAGGCCCTCACAGCCTATGATCCCTGGTCCTGTTCTTAGGCCCACTGTGCCAAGCACAGGGGGATGGTAGGACAGGGAGAGAGTGAGGTCAGCCTACCAGTCACGGTCATGTGTGTGGGCAGTGGAAAGCAGAGTGTTAGAGAACTTACCAAGAAGTCTGCTTGAACCAGGATTGGATGGTGGCTGGTGAGGTGGGGGCACTGTGCATTTGCAGTATCTGTAAACGCAGAACACTCCTGCAAAGCCACTTTGGGGAGCACTACTGGAAACCTCCAGCACAGGAGGGGTCTCAGGTTGTTGTGGGACCATGTGCTACCCTAGTAACTTGAAGCCACAGGCCATAGCTTGAAGGTGCTGTTTGGAGCTACCGGAGACCTGGTGGTACAGTAAAGCTGCAGGGGAAGGTCTTTAGTCATCCTAGTGACCCTGGAGCCCTGCTTTCTTCGCATGAGCATCCATAGGAGGTTGCCTGCCCCCTCCCTTGCTGCCACCCCTCCCCAGCTCTACTCTCTGTAGGGCCAGCAAATCTTCCCCAGAAGGGTGGGTGGGATAAAGTCAGCCGAGTATACTGATACAGCCCCTGGCCCAACAGGGTGCAGAGAGCTGAGGAATGCAGCTGAGACTGAGCTGGGTCAGAGGACCCTGGGAGGTCACAGTGCACAAAATAAGGTGACATGAACCATCTCCATCCCAGGCCTGTTCCTGCTGTCTCATACCACTCCTTACAGATCTCACCCCTGCTCATCCATCAGATCTCAGCCTAAACGTCACCTGCTCCCAGAAGCCCTCTGGCTACTGCATCTAAAACAGGTCTCTCCTTGGTTTGTGTATAACTTTTTGTTTTTGTTTTTCTAAGTAGGCCCTGCTAGGGCAGCCTACGTGTCCTAAGTGCTTAGCAAGGAGGCTGGTACCAGACTGCTGGTACCTCAAGGTGCGGAGCAGGAAATGTGGAACAGCAAACATTTTTAAATTTTTCAAAAAATATTTTTAAAATTATGATAAAAAAACACATAGCATAAAATTTACCATCTTAAGTTTTTTCCTTTGTTTTTTGAAACAGACTCTCATGATATATCCCAGACAAGCCTCAAACTTGTAATCTTCCTGCTCAGCCTCCCCAGTGCTAGGATGGCAAGCCTGCACCACCATGCCTGGCACCATCTTTTTTTTGTTTGTTTGTTTGTTTGTTTTTGTTTTTGCAGTACTGGGATTTGAACTCAAGGCCTACACCTTCAGCACTCCACCAGCTCTTTTTTTTGTGATGGGTTCTTTTGAGATAGGGTCTCATGAACTATTTGCCCTGGCTGCCTTTGAACTTGCGATTCTCCTGATCTCTGGCTCCTGAGTAGTTAGGATTATAGGCGAGAACCACCATCGCCCGGCCATCATCACATTTTTAAGTGCACAGTTCAGAAAGTATATCCCTGTTGTTTTGCTGGTGCTTTTGCAGTGCTGAGGATTGAACCCAGGGCCTTGTGCGTGCTCGACAAGCTCTCTACTACTAAGCTACCCCCTACCATTTAATGTTTTATTTTGAGACAGGGTCTCTCTGAGTTACTTAGGCTGGCTACTCCCCATGTAGCCCTAGCTAATGTCAAACCTGAGATGCTCCTCCCACAACCTCCTAAGTGCTGGGATTACAGATGTGAGCCACCGCACCTAATTAGTGTGTTATTACTGTTGTGCAACCAATTTCTTTCTTTTTTTCTTTTCCTTTGGTGGTACTGGGGCTTGAACTCAGGGCCTCACGCTTGCTAGGCAGGCACTCTACCACTTGAGCCCTTTTTTGTGTTAGATATTTTTGAAATAGGGTCTTGCAAACTATTTGTCCAGACTGGCTTCTTCTGATCTTTGCCTTACAAGTAGCTAGGATTATAGGTATAAGCCATCAGTACCCAGCTGTTGTGCAACCAATTTCCAGAACATTTTCATCTTGCAGAACTGAAACTCTACCCACTAAATAACTTCTTTTCTCTCTTCCCCAACCCATGGCAACCACTGCTTTATATATAAGAAGATCTCTTTGGATAGAGGATAGTTGCATAAGTGTCTCCTTCTGCTTGGCCTGCCTCCCCTTGACTAGGTAGGGTGGGCCCAGCTAGGAGGTGCTCCTGAGTAAATCAGGGCTCACAGAGCCAAGGGAGTGTCCCAACAAGGGGATCTTGCACCTGTCCCATGCTGTACTGCCACAGAGACCTCCAAGTCCAAAACCCACCCAGCTCTACATTATGGCCACCTATCCTGTTGGGAGCATACTTGAAGTCAGATGTAGCACAGAGAGGAAACTAGAGAGCCTGCACTAAACATGGCATTGTGGAGGTAGTAGACAGCTGAGACCCTCTCAGTGGACAGGGAGGGGCCAGGGCTCAGGGACAGGGAACATTGGCTTGTTTGGCTGCTGCCCACTCCAGCCTATGTCTTGGTGTGTGGCAGGCATTCCATCTCAGTCTAGAACACGAGGGTGGGGTGTGGGTTGAGGAGAGCCCTGGCACTTCTTTCTTTTTTTTTTGGCGGGACTGGGGTTTGAACCTCAGGGTTTGAGCTTACAAAGTAGGCACTCTACTGCTTGAACCACACCTCCAGTCCATTTTGTGCTGGTTATTTTGGATATGGGGGTCTTGAGCTGTTTGCCTGGGTTGGTATGGAATCTCGATCTTCCCAATCTCAGTCTCCAAAGTAGCTAGGATTACGGTGCCTGGCTAAGCCTGGGTTTTCTGTTCCATGCTGCTCCTCTCAGTGATGGGTTGCAGTTCTGGGAGCAGGCCTGGACTCCAGCGCCTAGGGAGGCCAGGACATGGGGTGGAGTTAGAGTCCATTGCATGCCATGTTGCCATGTCTGGGTGCCTCATGACCTCTCTTCTGCTTTTAGTCACCTCATCCTGCATTTTTCCGGGTTGGACAGATGAACAACGTGGAGCCGGATGACGAGCTCCTGGACCCGGTGAGTGATGTGGTAGCCCCTTCTGAGCTATGTTCCAGCTGAGGGCAGATAGTCCCCAGCCTGAGGGTAGTGGACAGTGAGCAGTTCTGGGCGGGGGCACCTGGACAAAGACCACAGGGCTCCCAGAGACAGTGCACAGGGAAGGCTGCTGGGAGGGTGGGGGAACATGGTTCCTGTGTGCCCAGCAGCAGCCTGAAGAGCACATATGGCAGAAGTGCTGTCAGGAGGAGTAGTACAGAGCACAGAAGCCCTGGGCAGGAGTGAGCATGGTGTGAGGGGCTCCAGGTGGGTAGGGCTAGGCTAGGAGGGGTTTCAGGGGTGAGGGGTCCTTGGAGAGTTTGAAGGATGACCATGTCCTCTGACCTTAGGATGGGTTCTGGCATCTCCCAAAAGTGACCTCTTCCATCCTCTGTTGTTGTGCAGGTTCCCTGTCCAGCAGTTGCCACAGGGACCTTTTTTTTGAGCCCCCTCACCCCTCACCTGAATTTGGGTCCTCTTGATGGCCTGTTCTATAGTCCTGACTTGTCTCCATGACCAGTGTTGACAAACGCACTCACTTGCTCTTGGACATTTGTGTTTTTCTGTGTCTAAGAGATGGCCTATGGATTCTGTCCTTTGCTCTTGGCATAGCAACTGCATTAGATTTGGGGTCTTAAGATAACCTTGTGCTCCTGGGACAAACCCACCTCATGGGTTGCTAGATCCCTTTGCTCATATCTTACGGTCGACTTTTGTGTCTATTCCAGGGGATATTGGTTTGTAGCTTTCTCATGACTTCCAGGCCTGCCTTTGGTGTTGGGATAATGCTGGCCTCTGGGATGAGTTGGGAGGTGGCCCATCCTCTGTCCCTTGTTCCTCCTTCCTAATGAGAGCATGTAAGCTGGACATGGTGGCACACGTCTGTAATCTCAGCACTCAGGAAGCTGAAGCAGGAGGATCTAGAGTTCATACCAGCCTGACCTATACAATGAGACCCTGTCTCAAAAAAAAAAAAAAAAAAACTAGACTAAAAGAACAACAAAGAGAGAGAGAGAGAAAGAATATTTGATTTTGTGTTTTCTTTCCACAGGAGGTGGACCCTCCCCACCCCTTTCCCAAGGAGATCCCACACAATGAGAAGCTCTTGTCCCTCAAGTATGAGGTTGGTCCCTCTCCGCCCTGCACCCGGGCCCTGCCCTCTCAGTCCCTCACCGTCCCTGGCTGCACTTGCACCCAGATTCCTAGCCAGGGTGGTAATCATCCCTGCACTTGATCTGCAGAGCTTGGATTATGACAACAGTGAGAACCAGTTGTTCCTGGAGGAGGAGAGGCGAATCAACCATACGGTGAGCTGGGGACTTGGGGTGCTGGCTGCACTGCTGTCCTGTGGGCCTAGCAGTGTGGGACTTGGGGTGCTGGCTGCACTGCTGTCCTGTGGGCCTGACAGTGGGGGACTTGGGGTGCTGGCTGCACTGCTGTCCTGTGGGCCTGGCAGTGTGGGACTTGGGGTGCTGGCTGTGCTGCTGTCCTGTGGGCCCGGCAGCGGGGGACTTGGTACACTTGCCACAGGCTGCTGTCCTGTGGTCTCCCTCTGCTGCTCTGTCCTGAGCCTCCAGGCTCTGGAGCCACTGTTCATTCCTCTGACTGTGACTCTTGGTCCTAAGTGTCACATGATACCTGGCCTTGGGTGCTGGAAACAGTAGGACGGTGTTGTGCTCATTGCAAACAAGAGGCTGTTCCTGCAGATGTCAGACACAGTTCTTGGAATGTCAGCAATTGTTTGTGGATTTGTCAGGAACCTCACCCACCTCTCTCTAGCTTGTCTACTCAGGCCTCTCCATGTCATTCAAACTTTGGCAGGACTTGGACCCAAGTGTCACCCACTGTTTACTATGTGTGGTGGTGGTCTTCAAAGTATAGAGACACTCTTGCTGATGCCAGAGCAGCCTATAGCAAGGCCTTGGCCATTGCTATATGGCCATATATCTGATTGTACCTCTCCCCACAGGCCTTCAGGACAGTGGAGATCAAGCGCTGGGTCATCTGTGCCCTCATTGGGATCCTCACAGGCCTTGTGGCCTGCTTCATTGACATTGTCGTGGAGAACTTAGCTGGCCTCAAGTACAGGGTCATCAAGGACAGTATCCTTTCCAGCTGCCTAGCATAGAGCGAGAGTGGGGGGAGGGACTCAGCAGCCAAGTCTGAGCCTGAGCCCTCACAAGCAAGCAGTGCAGAAAGGGCCTGGCCCTGTAGGGGCTTTGCAGCGTACTCATCCCAGCATGTGCTAGTCCAGTTGGGGGAGACCCTGGTGGGTGGGCTGTGTCTCCATCACAGTAAGACTGAGATGTCTCAGACATCAAGTTAACCCATGGTTTTTCTGGGTAGTGGTGGCATCTGTAGTAGACCATGCTTTGAAGCAGATGTGAGCCCAGGACGTGCAAGCTGTCCTTAACGAGCCTCCAGATATCGACAAGTTCACAGAAAAGGGCGGGCTGTCCTTCTCCCTCCTGCTGTGGGCTACACTGAACTCTGCCTTTGTGCTTGTGGGCTCTGTGATCGTTGCTTTCATAGAGGTACAGGGGCCAGGTGCAGGAGGTCCAGGTGTTTCAGACCCAGGATGGGCTGGAGGGTCTCAGCAAATGGTTGTGGCCCCTCCAGTTCACCATCTGTGTGCTCTGTTGGCCAGTGACTGGATGCTTTCTGCCAGTGAGAATTACAAGTTAGATTCAGCTCAAAACTGATGGAATTCATTGAGTAAAAGCACAAAACACACCAGGGCCTTCTTGCCCCAGAACCCCGCTGGTGCTGCTCCTGACCCAGTAGCACTGGCCTTCAGAGGTCCAGGCAGAGCAGCTTCTCCCCAGAGGAACTCACTCCAGGGGATGGACCCTTCAGGCTGCTCCTTTATCCTGGGGTGTCCAGGAGTCTCCCCTTTTCATAGGCTCCTCTTCTCCCCATCCTTGTCATGGGTGATAGAAGAAAGAAGAGGCAACATCTAGAACCTTCTATTTGAGTGCAGTGTAGTGGCCCCATACACAAGAAGCTCTGGTTCTTCTTGGTGCCTGATGGGTGCCCTGTCTATCCTGGGGTTCCCCGCCTGCCCTACCCCTCCGCAGTCCATTCCGTGGGCCTTTTGTCTCCACCCATGACTCCTTGCAAATCCGTAGCGTTTACTCTCTCAGAGGTTGATCCATTTTGGGGTAGGGGTATGTGAGGTTATCCCCCAGATATGAATCCTGTTCTCCAGGCCAGGCTCTCCTTGTCTCCTGGGGCCATGGGGCTGTACCCACTCATTCTACCTGCTCAGAGGTGCCTTCCTCTTCTTCCAGCCAGTTGCTGCTGGCAGCGGGATCCCCCAGATCAAGTGCTTCCTCAACGGGGTGAAGATCCCCCATGTGGTACGGCTCAAGGTGAGGTTATAGTAACCCCAGGTAGAACACAGTGCAATTTGGGGTGTCTGTGATTGGAAAATACATCTCTTGTCTGCTTGCCCTCCACACCTTGCCCAGGACCTCTGTGTACTGATGCTGATGTGTGCAGATGTGCTGACAGGCTGGGCTTTACATATTAAGCAGCACAGAAACAGTTAGCCAGTGTACACCCTATGACTGCAGCTGGGTAGAGCCTGTCATAACTAAGGACTGTGTGGCCATTAGTGTTTCAGAACCAGAGTGGCTGCATTAGATGGGAAACTTGGGCTGTTTTCTTTCCATTTTTCAAAATTTTCTATAATACTCATGCTTAATATCAGCAGCATTGTAATTCCATAGAGGCTGGGCAGTCATGACCACAGTACACCCACTGCCATTTTTGTCTGTATAGTCAGCTTTCCTAACCCAAGACTGGCCAGAGGCTGCTTCTTGTCACCATCTTAGGATGGGGTGGGGATTGGCCTCCCCTGGGCTGCTCCTGGGCCTGGTGCTCTACAGACCCCCATTTGACTCACATGTCTTTGGGTCCCATCACTGTGCAGTTTTGTTGCTCAGGCTTATGGACAGGTTTCTGCACTCACTGTTTTCCCTGTATACAGACGTTGGTGATCAAAGTGTCCGGCGTGATTCTGTCCGTGGTGGGGGGACTGGCCGTGGGAAAGGTAACTAAATGTGTGTGATGCTGTCCCAGCCTGTCTGAGTCCTCATCCCTGGGAGGATACCAAGGCCCATGGATGACCTGTGCGTGCTGTTTGCTCTGTGCTTCCAGGAAGGACCAATGATCCACTCTGGGTCGGTGATCGCTGCTGGCATCTCCCAGGGAAGGTCGACGTCACTCAAACGAGATTTCAAGGTGAGCCCTCTCCTCCGTGGATGTGGACTGGGGGTTTTTGGACATGAACATCCCCCAGAGCTGGGCTCTGCCCCATTCAGAGTCCCCACCTGGACCTGTGGACCTCCCTTAGCATCTCCAGTCAGGGTGAGCCCCATCCCTGTCCTTCTTCTGTCCCCATCCTGGTTCCCATCTCTATCCAAGAGGTGGCCTGGCCCATTTCCAGCCCAGTCAGGCACAGGTCCTTTGTTTCTTTCTGCTTCAAATGGCCTTTCCGTGGCCAGTTCCCACAATTCCTGTGTAGTGTGTAGGTCTGTTTTTCTGTGGATGGGTGTGTAGCTTTTGCTAGCTTTTAGAGGGATGTATTACCTGAGGGAAGTCAGAGCTTTACATGGATTCTCTGATGTTTGCTTTCAAGATACACTTCAGGTCAGTTGTGGTGGTACACCCCTGTAATCCCTTTCAGGAGGCTGAGGCTGGAGGATCTCGAGTTCAAGGCCAGCCTGGGCTACTAAGTGAGAACCTGTCTTAAAGAAAAACAACAACAGAAAAATGCACTTTGGCAATTTTGCCCTCTTTCCCCACCGTCACCAGCATTTTTTTTTTTCCTCCTTTGGTCATAACTGGGGTATGAACTCAAGGCCTTGTGCTAGCTAGGCAAGTGCTCTACCATTTGAGTCATGCCCTCCAGCCTTTTTTTGTTGATGATGTTGTGTTTTTTAGGGTTTTTTTGTTGTTGTTGTTTTTGTGGCACTAGGGTTTGAATTCAGGGCCTACACCTTGAGCCACTTCACTAGCCCTTTTTTGTGAAGGGTTTTTCGAGATAGGGTCTCCTGAACTATTTGCTTAGGCTGGCTTCGAACCACCACTCTTCTGATCTCTGCCTCCTGAGTAGCTAGGATTATAGATGTGAGCCACAGATGGCCAGCTATTGTTAATTTTTTGAGACAAGGTCTCATTCTGTAGCCCAGGCTGGCCTCAAACTCGAGATCCCCCATCTTCCTGAGAGTTGGGATTACAGGCATGAACCACCACATCTAACCAGACAGTCCTTTTTAAAAGCAAGAACAGATTCAGATTTTCCACATTCGGTTGTCTTCAGGTCTCACAGTAGAGCTGTGAGGTTTGATAGACTTCTTGCACATGTGGAGAAGTTGTATTTATCTTCTCAGCTGTGGGCACGTAGGTGCTTCTAGCTGTGTTCTGTGAATCCAGTGGCTGATGATGTGATTGTCAAGAAGACCCTTCCCCATTCCTCTTGTCTCTTTGTTGGTCCCTCTCGTGGTGACCTGTCACCGGCCTCCTTTCCTGCAAGACGTGATCCTGCAAAGCTGCCCACAACACCCTCTGTCTCTTCCTGTTTCAGATCTTTGAGTACTTCCGCAGAGACACAGAGAAGCGGGACTTTGTCTCAGCAGGAGCTGCTGCTGGAGTGTCTGCTGCATTTGGAGCCCCTGTGGGTGAGGAGAGGCCAGTTTTGCCTGGTCTATGGCTTCACCCTTGGGGGCTTCATAACTGACCAGGCTGGGAGAGCTGGGGTCTCTCAGCTTGGTTGAAGAAATAGACTTGATGTTTGAAGATGAGAACTGGTCAGGGTGTAGCCAGTGACTCACCTCGAGGGAATTTAGAAGAGGCCAATGGCATCGTTAGTGTGCCTGGCCCTGGCCCTTAGACCTTCTGAGAGCCCCTCTCCTTGGGATCTGGCCCCACCTAGTGGCTTTCTTGTGACGTGTGTGTGTGTGTGTGTGTGTGTGTGTGTGCGCGCCCACACGTTACTGGGACTTGAATTTGGCTTCACGCTTGCAAAGCAAGTGCCCTACTGCTTGAACCACACTTCCAGTCCATTTTGTTCTGGTTACTTTGGAGGTGAGGTCTTGCAAAGTAATTCACCCTGGCTGGCCTCATACTGTGATCCTCCTGATGTCAGCCTCCCGAGTAGTTAGGATTACAGGCGTGAGCCTCTGGCACCTGGATTTGTGATGTTGTTTTACTTCCCTGGGGTCTTAGGGTGGGTGTTGGCAGTGTGTGCAACTGCCATGTAGCCAGGGTGACACTTCAGGCCTGTTTGCTGCCTTCCAGGTGGGGTTCTGTTCAGCTTGGAGGAGGGTGCCTCCTTCTGGAACCAGTTCCTGACATGGAGGATCGTAAGTGCCTACTGATGGCATCTCTTGGTTAGGGCTCCAACATCCTCCTCCCCTGAGGTCAGGCATCACTGATAGTCATCTCCTGGTCAGAGTGGATACGTTGCACTCAGCCCACCCTTTCGTGTTGTGGAGTCATGTCCTCCCATGGATCGGTTAACTCTTCGCTCTGTCCTGGGTGTCCTTGCCAGCTCTGAGTGGCTCTGGGCAACCTCAGACCCACTGCCTTCCCTCATGTCCTTCATTCGCTTATCCGTAGCACTTGTCCACAGGGCTATGGCCCCATCTTTGCCTGGTTATGCAGTGGAGCCCTCTTGACTCCTGTGCCCTCCCTTCTGTCTTGGGTGGGGTCTCTATAGACTTGCAGCCTCCTGAATGACAGGTGCCTCCACCCTCTGCCTGGTTCTAGACTTTGAGTTTGGTGGGCTCTGCATGCAACTCTGAGGGTACTGGATGGGTTCTGACATAGCTTGGAGGGCCTGGGTGGGCCAGGTGCAGCTCTGAGGCTTTGACCTCCTTCTTTCTGTCACAGTTCTTTGCTTCCATGATTTCCACCTTTACTCTGAATTTTGTTCTGAGCATCTACCATGGAAACATGTGGGACCTGTCCAGTCCAGGGCTCATCAATTTTGGAAGATTTGACTCTGAGGTAACCTGCCAGCCCATCCCATCTCACTCTTTATGGTGCCGGACAGGACCTTGTTTACTAAGGCCAGACTTGAACTTGGTCTTTGGGAAATTCTAGCTCTTGGTTGTGGAATTGAACTCTTATGTGCAGGCTCCAGGGGCCTGTGGGGCACCAGGGTTGTGCACAGAGACCTGCCAGTCAGGCTTCTTGTGTCCCACAGCTGTGTGGGATAGCCCACGTGCCAAGCACCAGGGCCAGGCTACATGAGCTGTCCAAAGCAGCTGGACTATGAAGAGGACCAAAGTCTGCTCAAATCACCTGTTTCTCCCACCCTGTACACAAGTACTATCAGGTTCCATGCACAAGGGCAGAGCTCTTGTTCATCCTGGGGTTTGAACAGCAGGAGCTGAGGACATAGTCCCTTCTCTTTCTCTCCTCTGCACAGAAAATGGCCTACACCATCCATGAGATTCCTGTTTTCATTGCCATGGGGGTGGTGGGTAAGTACCCCTCCCCTCAGGACAGGCTGTAATGAAAACTTTAATCTGTGATGATGGGTGCCCCAACTCCCAACACTCCAGGTACGGCTAGGCTTTGCAGTGGGCAGAGAATAGGGCCTCCACACCCTGCCCCTAACACTGGATGGGGGGCAGGGGGAGACTCAGGAAGAACCTCAAGCTTTGTGTTCTACTGCTACTTCCCCTTTGGCAAAGTTCCAGGGTGGGGACAGGGTCCCTGAGGGGTAAAGCGGGATCATGGCATCAACCAGGTGAGATCTCTATCTGAAATGCATGGAACTGAAGTGGCTCAGATTTTGAAACATTTGCATATGCATAATGAGATATTTTGGGGAAGGGACCTAAGTCTAAACACAAAACTCATCTGACCATGTGTACATACATGATCTGGACTGTACTTGTCATGGACATTCAGGTGCAGGGTTCTCCACTTGTGAGTCATATCTGTGCTCAAGGAGTTTTGGGTTTTGGATATTAGATTAGGAATGCTTGTCCTTGTATTGCTCTGGGAGAATCTTTGCCTCTGAAAGGAAGGCAGAGCTCCCAGAGTGGTGGTGTCTGGGAAGTGTTTCTGCAGGCCCCTCTACCTCCTGCAGAGGAAGGGGATTCCACCTTCCCATATAACTGACATGAGCATTTTTCCTGGTCGTAGGTGGCATTCTGGGAGCTGTGTTCAATGCCCTGAATTATTGGCTGACAATGTTTCGAATTAGGTGAGAAAGAGCCTGTGTTTTGTGGACTGAGTTGATAGATGTGGCCATTCAGAAAATGGAATTTGGGATCCATGCCCAGCCAGAGCTGAGAGGACTTGCACATGTGGTCCTTCCCTGATGGCTTATACCCAACTGAGCTTCACAGACAGACATCTTTGGGAGGTGCATGGTCTGGGGAGGGAGGACAGGCAAGCCCTATGCTGGAGGATCCCCCAAAGAGAGCATGGGACTTAACTGTGAGGGACAGTGCCCTGGGCAGGAGGCCAAGGCCTGGGGAAAATTAGATACCACTCTAGCCTCTGCTGGGATGCTAGTCTCATTGTCCACCCTGCACTGTCAGCCATCTTGTTAGGAGGGCAGCAGTTGAGTTCTGGAACCTTTGGAAGGGTCCTGGGCTTGCAGAAGCTTCTTCCTCATTCTTGCACAGTTTTGACCCCTGTGGGAGTGGTGGGGGTTCACTGCTGGGAAGTTTGTCACCACAGGAAGATAACCCCAGAATGTCCTGGAGTCTGGGTGGATTGATCATTAAGCCTGTGCTGTGTCACCTTCTGAGCTGTGGCCTCTGGTTCAGGTTGCCATGGCAACCACTGGGGCTGTCTCTGGCCTCCCTGCAGCAAGGTCCATTCTGGCTTTGGGCTCTAGGTACATCCACCGGCCCTGCCTCCAGGTGATCGAGGCCATACTGGTTGCCGCTGTCACGGCTACAGTAGCCTTTGTGCTGATTTACTCATCCCGGGACTGCCAGCCCCTGCAGGGGAGTTCCATGTCCTATCCCCTCCAGGTAGGCCTGGGCTGTGGGGCGGGCTCAGTGAACATGGCCAGCCCCCAAGGAGCCCTTGCCTAGACTGTTGACCTGACCAAGCTGCAGAAGTGAACAGCTGGTGCATGTCAGTCTCAGGCCTGTCCACATGTCCTTTTAGTCTGAGACCAGCTAATGGGTGGTCAGGAACGGGTGGCAGGACCAGGGCTGTTCTCAGTGCGGTCCTCTTCCCAGAAGGGAACCTGGTGAGAGCTTCCAAAGGGGGCTTATGGGTATGAAGTTGAGAAGTGCACGGCTGTGTCCACATAAAAACCTCCTATAGATGTTTGTTTCAGTTCATTCATGATAACTTCTGAAATGGGAACTGCTCACGCATCCAGTCTGTCCACAGGCAAACAAATGAGGTTTCCCTCCATATAGTAGACAGTAGGCAGCCATGGGAAGGGCAGAAACAACAACACGTGCTGTACAGTGAGGATGGGTCTTAGAAACAGCTTGCTCTGAGAAAGAAGCCCAGACTACATGAGCATGCAGTTGCTGGTGGTGACACCAAGTCTGCATCACCCTTCCCACTGTGCTCTCTCCCGACCCTCCAGCTCTTCTGTGCAGACGGTGAGTACAACTCCATGGCTGCAGCCTTCTTCAACACCCCCGAGAAGAGTGTGGTCAGCCTTTTCCATGACCCACCAGGTGAGTGCAGATAGTGCTGCTGGGCAATGCTGGAGACTCTGGGACAGGTTATTGGTTCAGAGGTTGCTGCCCTGGGCTGGGGGGCCAGCCATGGCATGGTGGAGAGTGCTGGAGGATGGGGGCCAGTAGTTTGGAGTCAAGGCAGCAGGGCTTCAAGGGGCTGTCTGGTCCCGTGTGCACCTGGTGGCTGATCACCTGAAGTAGGGCTGGCCATATTCCCACCCTACCATCTTCCTCTCTGGGGATGGTACCTCAGGGTACCTCCATCTCACCTCTCAGCTGGAGTCACTGTCCATCAAAAAACCCAGTCCAGTGACTATACCCAGGGCCTGCCCTCACCTAGCCACACTTGTGACATAGAAACAACAGTGCTTCCAGATCAGAGCTGCCGGTGCACTGCTGTGACTCTCTTCTGCCTAGTTCTGGAGCTCCTCTCCTGCCTAACTCATGGGGACAGTTATTTCTAATTGTTTCCTGCCACAAGGCCACTGGGGACTTATGAAATGCTTATGAAATGTTGCAGATAAACATGGCATGGAATGTGCCAGTGGTCTTCCACATGTGGATCTCTGCCCTCCTTGACCTACGCTTTGCTTTGGTGGTCTGTGCCATAGTGCTCTCAGCATACAGACAGACAGCACCTTACTGGAGCTTACCTTTCCTCTCAGCTGTATTAACGCTTTTTTTCCCCCTTTTTTGGTGGTGCTGGGGTTTGAACTCAAAGCCTCACTCTTGCTAGGCAGGTGCTCTACCACTTGAGCCACTCTGCCAGCCCTAGCCTTATTAGCATGGTTTCTTGTTCATAAATGTGACCTCTTCCCTCATCTGGGAGAATAAGGCCCCTAGGACTTGGAGTTCGCCCACTGGCAGTCACAGTGGCTAGGAGTGGCCATCGCCAGGCCTACCTGTCCTTTCTCAGATGTGACATCTCTGTGTCCTGCAGCTTTGGGGCCCAAGAAGGACTCCCCTGAGTCGTCCACAACTTCCAGGAGGGTGTTTTCCCCAAACCACTGCCCTATTAAACCTGGACCCTGCTCAGGCTCAGGGAAGTCCTTTCTTTGTTCAGTTGGTTGATTTGAGGTCAGGCTGATGATGAGTTGCAGAGTTGGGAGCCTGGTTGCTGCCCACAGGGCATGTGCTGCACCCCCAGGGAGGGTCCTTAAGACTGGGCATGGCACCTTTGCTCCATGGTGTTGGTTATCCTGAGAGTCTGAATACATCACTGATATGGGACCTGGGCTGCAACCCCTGACTTGAGGTCACCCTGTTGAACCTCTTCCCCACAGCTTCCCCATCCAGTTCTCGGGGCCAGTCCTTCCCCTGGGGAGGCTGAGAATGCAGACCCTTCTTGGGGAACCACTGGGGTTGGGGCTTGGGTGACCTGGCTCCCGATAGGGACCATGTAGGCTTGACAGAACAGCCATGTATGGGTCAGGACAGCCTAGCAGCCCTCCTCTCCCCTAGGCTCGTACAACCCCATGACCCTGGGCCTGTTCACCCTTGTCTACTTCTTCCTGGCCTGCTGGACCTATGGACTCACAGTGTCTGCTGGCGTCTTCATCCCGTCCCTGCTCATTGGGGCTGCCTGGGGTCGTCTCTTTGGTATCTCCCTGTCCTACCTCACAGGAGCAGCGGTAAGTAGGGGAAGCAGGAGGAGGGAGGCTGGCCCCCACAGTTCAAGTGTTCTGGTGACTCCAAGTCTCTTGGGGCCAAGACCAGGGCAGATGAAAGTAGTGGGGCTGTGGTGCAGCTGTATCTGTGCACTCTGCAAAGACTTGTGTAGGAAGGTTTTGAGTTTTTTTGGTTTTTTTTAAGAAAGGGTCCCAACTATGTACCCAGACTGGCCTCGAACTCATGAACCTCCTGCCTCAGCCTCCTGAGTGCTGGATTTACAGGCATGCATATCATGCCCAGCTCAATCTTTTGTTAGTAAGAGAATATCATAAACAAATGAGAAGAGCCTGAGGCCATCCTGGCCTACCCAGGGGCTGCTTTCCAGGAGCCCATAGGCTGGAATGGGCTAGCCACCAGGCTTCACCAGTCAGGGTGGTCTTCCCAGCCCATCCATCTCAGCTTTTCTTTATAATCTTTTCTTTTCTTTTCTTTTTTTTTTTTTTTGAGTTTAAGTATGATATATTTCATACATTGTAAGAACTTTTGCAAATACTCCAACGTACCCTAACCAGCACAATAATAATTTTAAAAGATGGTCGTTTGTTACTCAGCAATAAAAACTAATAGAGATAACAGTGTGTCACATTTTTTTTTCTTTTATTTGTATGTGCATACAATGTTTGTATTATCTTTTCTTATTTTTAGTTTGGTCATTCAAATAAGATTGAAAAATTATAGAAGGGGCTACAGCAAGAAGCCTGCTGCCTGCCCTACTTCTGCTCACCAGGCCATGGGCTTGGCTTTCCAGGTTTCCTTCCAGGCACCACTTTGGTTTTGTTTTATTTTCTGACCTGAGATGTGATTCCTGTTCTGTAAAATTCTCATTTGCAGAGTGAATAGTTCAGTGGCGCTTAGACTTACAACACCATGCAGCATCACTGCTGTACCAAAGTGTTTTCTTCACCCTCAAGGACCCCTGTTAGCAGTCTCTCCCCACTCCCCCATCCAGCTCTGGCAATCCCTCATCTCCTTGCATCTCTGGATTGCCTGTCATACACATTTCCCATGAATGTACACATGCTGTGTGGCCCCTTGCGCCTGGACTGTCCCACAAGTGTTCATCTGTGTTAAGCATGTGTTGGAATCTCTGATGTTCCCTGGTAGTCTGGACATGGTGCCCTGCACACACTCATGCCCCAGCTTTCCTCATGTCACACATCTGCCACTCTGCCTCCCGACATACAGGGTCATCCTTCCAAGTTCTCCAGAGTGTATTAGGTGGTGTGATTTGTGCACCCTGTTTCTGAATGAGGCACATCTAGGGTGTTTCCACATTGTTTGTACCAGAGGGTGCTGTAGTAAAACGTTTTTGCATGTGTGTCTGTGAGCTGTCATCTTCCCTCCTGTGGGTGGATGGTTGGGCCCAAGCATGGTGTCCTTACTGCTCTATCCTGTGGATGTGAGCAGGGTCCTGCCATCTTATGCTGTCTTCTCCCCATGTTGCCTCCCGTAGATCTGGGCAGACCCTGGCAAATATGCCTTGATGGGAGCTGCAGCCCAGCTCGGTAAGTCCTGGCTCTTAGCCAGGTGGTGCTAGGCTCTACAGGGCACAGGGTCACCTGCCTCGCCAGACTGGGGCTGTGCCTGTCCATCATGGGAAGCTCAGCTAAGGCTGATTGTTCTTGCAGGGGGTATCAGCTCCATTCAAATGAGCAAAACAGGAAGAGGGTACAATGCTGGGGTGGTCATAGTCCCCCACCACATGGCCAGGTGGTAGCAGTCAAGCCAGGCAGTCACGGTCCTTGCAGTTGGAGTCTGGAGGGGTCGGAGGGTGAGTTCCAGCATGGTACAGAGAATGCAGTCACACAGTGGGGCTCACGGCCACCCCCACAGGTGGGATCGTGAGGATGACCCTGAGCCTGACGGTTATTATGATGGAAGCCACCAGCAATGTGACCTATGGCTTCCCCATCATGCTGGTTCTGATGACTGCCAAGATCGTGGGTGATGTCTTCATCGAGGTGTGTAGAACCCCACACACTGGCCTCAGAGCCTGTGGTGGGAGGTGCTGTCGTCTGGGGCCTGTAGCAATGCAGAGGGAAGAGGGTCTCGAGAAGCCACCCTGCAAATGCTGTTACTCAGGCGTGGTGGGGCTCTTGTGGAGCACTGTGGAGCAGTGCTAAGCGTCCTGGTGCTGCCCCCAGGGTCTGTACGACATGCACATCCAGCTGCAGAGTGTGCCCTTCCTGCACTGGGAAGCCCCGGTCACCTCACACTCGCTGACTGCCAGGTATGGCCACAGGCTGCTGCTCTCCTCCTCCCTACCCTGGGCTGAGGGGCCACACTGGACCTCCTTCCTTCCTCAAGCAGGCGTATGCTAGGCTATGCTGGATGCTTTGGGGGTGGGAGGGAAATGGCAGGAAAGAGGCCACTTTACCTTTAGGAGGGATACTGCCCAGGCACTGGCCCCCCGTGGCCAGTCTGGTCTCCCAGCTCTTGGCTAAGCCTGCAGAACAGGGAGGTGGGGCATTCTGGGGACCCTATTTCCTAGTCCAGCAGTTTTGTGTCAGCAATACAAAAAGAGGCTCTTTAGGAAGTGCCTTGCTAGTGTGAGGTAAGAACTGTCAGAAGCGGTGATGTGATGATGATCATCGGGTGGGGCTTTTTGGCAGGGAAGTGATGAGCACACCAGTGACCTGCCTGAGGAGGAGAGAAAAGGTTGGTGTCATCGTGGACGTCCTGAGTGACACAGCATCTAATCACAACGGGTTTCCCGTGGTGGAGGACGCAGGTGACACCCAGGTACCACAGCCTTCCCTATGTACAAGGTTGTTTCCTAGAGCGTGTTGTCAGGAAGCATTTTGTGAAGTTTGCGTGGACAGGAAACCCTGTGCTGGGTGTAGAGTAAAACCCTGCCACCTGCAAAAGGCAGAGTCTGCGGCTGTGGATGTGCTTGGCTGTGGGAGGGCCATCCCCACAGGCTACCAGCTGACCAAACTGGGCCAGTCAGCATGGTGGTTGCTGTGACCATCAGGAGGTGCTAACAGAACATGAGCCTAGCTGTTTCTGGAACCCCTAACCCAGGTCTTGTCAGGCTGGGTCATGTGGGATGTTGTGTTGTGGTTTGGGAATACTTTAGGGCATACTGAGAGCTGCACCTCACCACCATCCGATACTACCCTCCTGGAACCTTGTTTCCATGGTTGGTGTGGTCAGGGCCATGCTGCGCCAGCCCAGGGACGTGAGATTGATGGGATTGGCTGCATGAAATGCCTGCTACAAGGCACGTGCTCAGAAGTGACCATTAAACAGTGACCGTGGACCAGAGCAGAGTCAGCTGGGATTCCTGCGCAGATGTCCAGGGCTGCTGCCCAGGCACTACCCACCACCCTCTGCAGCAGTCACAGGCCACCTCTGACCCTCTCTCTCCCACAGCCAGCCAGGCTCCAGGGCTTGGTCCTGCGCTCCCAACTCATTGTGCTCCTGAAACACAAGGTGCGCCAGCAGGCTGGGGTGGGGGCATAGGTCCTGGGTGTGTCCTTTGTAGGCACTGACTGTGTAGGTGCTGCCCGCAGGTGTTTGTGGAGAGATCCAACATGGGGCTGGTGCAGCGGCGGCTGAGGCTGAAGGACTTCCGCGACGCCTACCCACGCTTCCCCCCAATCCAGTCTATCCATGTCTCCCAGGACGAGCGCGAGTGTACAATGGACCTCTCCGAATTCATGAACCCCTCCCCATACACTGTGCCCCAGGTACCTAGGGGGACCAGGTGGGGTGAGGCATGGTCACCCTCATACCTGATAGAGAGTAACCAGGTGATAAGGATCCTTCTAGAACATCTTGGAGGGGCCACAGGTGGGCTTCAGCAACAGGACAAGTAGGCTGTGGCCACCTGGATGGGGAGGCTTCATCCCCTGGGAGTCACACAGTGGACGTAGAGACCCACACAGCTATGGAGGGAAAGGGACAGCTTAGAACTCATCTTGCCCATCTGGAGCTGGGAGACACTGCCCAGGCTTGAGGGTCCAGTCTCTTCCAGGGTGTGGGAAGGATGGGCTGAGGGCTGCACTCACCTTGTAGGAGGCATCTCTCCCTCGTGTGTTCAAGCTGTTCAGGGCTCTGGGCCTGAGGCATCTGGTGGTGGTGGACAACCGCAATCAGGTAGGACCAACGTCCCTGTCCCGTGTGTGGCGCCTGGAACCAGGGTGCCAGGCTTCTCTGCTTCCTGCGCCCCAGCAGGTTGTGGTAGTGCTTGTTCTGTGCTCCCTTGGGGACTTTGAGGTGTGGTACCCAGCCTGGCCCTGTAGCCCTCTGTGTTAACGCTGGCACACAGGCTGTGCCCCTTGTCCTGGCCACATGTCTGCCTTAGAACCTGTACCAAAACCCTGGGCTCCCATCCCCAGCTACATGTGGGGCAGGGGTTCCACAGGCAGGTGGGGTGCTGACCCCATTAGAGCTCTGTGACCTGGTGTTGCTCCTGTAGGTGGTTGGACTGGTGACCAGGAAGGACTTGGCCAGGTACCGCCTGGGGAAAGGAGGACTGGAGGAGCTCTCACTGGCCCAGACGTGAGGCCCCACCCTCAGCGGGCAGCGGCACCATGGCCCCTTTGTGCCTTGTCCTGTGTTCCCTGGTCTCCTGGCCAAAGCCTCGCTTTGGGCAGCACAGCAGCAGGAGCAAGCATCCTCCATCCTTGGACCTGGCTGTCATGTAGGCCTGGCCCTTGTCATGGGCAGTTGGTTTACATCCTCAGCACTCCCCATGTGCCCGGCCCCTCAGACTTTCTCCTTCTTGGGTTCCTTCCCCTTCAGGGATCAAGTGTGTGTGCAGTTGCACCCCTGGCAGCTGGCTTCCTAAAAGCCAGCAGGGACTGACGTGTGAGTGAGATGGGCAAGCTGCGCCCTGTTGCTGCTTCTGTGTTGTTTCTGTGGAGGGGTCCCCTCTGATTGCCATGCTGCCTGCATCTTCAGGCACCTCCACTGTAAGGGCTCAAAGGAGCAGGCTCCATGGGGGAGCCCCATGTGTGGCCTGTTCTGGGTCTGTGCCTGACTTGGGAGACTCCAGGTCCAGAAGATGGAGAGATGGGGTCCGTTCCAGGGTCTTAACTGCTGAGACTCCCCTGAGAGCCTGAGTCCTCCTCCAGAGGGTCCCTGCACTTGAGGACAGCAGCCAGGGAGGCAGGTTTCCTCAGCACCAGGTGGCCCTGGTATCAGCAGTGACTCACTTCTCCTGGCTGCAACAGCCAGAAAGTGCAAGACCACTGGAGGTGTCCTCCCGAAGGCCTCAGAGGACCCCAGCCCAGCCCATGGTGACCCTAGGCTGGGGTGACCCTAGGCTCCAAGGGACACTTGGTGAAGGTAATTTCAGTGTTGTGTTGCTAGCGTGTTTCTGTCCTGTGGAGCACTGGCAGGTCTGTAATGCTCCCTCCCAGGGATTGGCCCCTTTTCTGCCCTCCATGGGGCATTGAGTGTATCTGGGTCTGGGTGCAAGAAATAAGGGACTCTACCCAGAGAGCCAGTGCCAGCTTCCTTTTCCTCTCTCCTCTGCTGGGGTTGTACTGAGCCTATGGGTCAGGGTGCTTACCGTGGTGATAACAGGCATACCACAGCCACCTAGGGTCCCTGTGGGAAGGTAAGCTGCAGACCCAGTCAGGTCTTGGTAAATAGTCTGGCACCATCACCTGGGACCCTGGCCTCCTCATCTTGTCCCCACAGCCTTGCTTTTGGGGATTCACCATAGAGCCTGGCTTCTGCCACCATATCTGAGTGATGTTCCCCCAAGCCTGGGCATGAACACTGGTGGGAGGCTCTTCCCCAGGGAGCCCTCTGTTTACACAAAGCTCGGCACAGCCAGGTCTTGTCCCTGACCCACCTTGCCTGCTCCACTGGGCCCTGGTGGGTGGGTCTGAGTGATCAGGGCCTGAGGTGTTCTGGGTCCTGGAAGGGGGCATTTGAGTTGAACCCAAGGGAATGAAAAACACTGCATAGGGCCTCAAAGACTTGGTACCAAAAAAAGCACGTGCAATCTTGTTCACAGTCGTTTTATGTTAATTATATGTTGAAATGATATTTTGGATATATCAAGTTAAATAAAATGAACTATCAAAACTCACTTCACCCGTCTCTCCTGACTCAATGAGGCTGCTAGGAAAGCTGAAGTCTCCAACCAGCCCTGTATGCCCTGGGCATGTGCCTCCCCACTCTTTGTGACCCAAGGACCAGTGATGGCTCCTTGTGTCCTCCCTGTCTATATAGGCCACAGGCCCACCCACCTTGAAAGATAAACCCTTTGCAAGAAGGATCCTTCTCTGTGCCCTTTGGATCCTATTGGGAACCGGCAGTTGGGAGGCCACACGGGATAGGCCGGGTGAGGACTCAGGTTCCACTGGCAGTTGAGCCGTGAAGTCACAAGGTTCTCGTGAGGAAAAGAAGGTTCCAGAATAGCCCTGCTGCCCAGTTGTGCTTGCCTCTCTTGGGATTCTCTGGGAAGGAGGCAAGGTGTGAGGGCAGGAGCTTATTTCCTCACACCTCACCCACTCCCTGAGGCTCCCAAGCTTCCCACCGGACCCTCACTCTCTTCCTGAGACCCCCCCCCAGCCTTCCTGTCCAACTTCCCTTCTTCCCTTTAGCCAAACCCCCATCCGCCCTGGCCTGGTTTCCACTTCTAGGTAGCCACAAGGGCACTGGGCCCAGGGCCAAAGCTGCAGGTGGGGGCTGCTGGTGAAGCCATGTCAGGTGAGCCAGAAGGAACAAAGTCCAGGGGAGGGCCACACAGGTCAGCTCTGCTTCCAGACCCCCACAGGATCCTGACAGCTGGCCAGGTGCACTGTCCTGTTTCTGCAGTCCAATTCTGTGTCATCAGGCAGGTCCCAAAACTTCTCTGAGCTGAACCTCTACCTGGGCCAGGCTGCGTGACTCATTGAGAGGAGATCCTCAGGGTGTTGTGTGTCTGCTGTGATTTGAGTCTCTAATCTCCAAGGAAGCCAGTCCCCTGAGGAATGGCCAGTTCCCAAGGTGCCGCCTTAGGGCTGATGGAGTGGCTCAAGTGGTAGAGCTCCTGCCTTGCAAATATGAGGCCTTTAGTTCAAACCCCAGTACCCCCCCACCAAAGAAAAATAACAGCTCAGCCAGGGTGCCTTCTTGCAGAGCTGGCTGGCAGCATCTTGTCAGGGGTGTCACCCCCCTCACAGCCGAGCACCATCACACTGGAGGACCTGGAGCTCCTCCTGACTGAAGGCCTGGCCAGCCCTGATCCCTTGAGTCTGGGGACCTCCGAGAGGTATGAGTCCAGTGGCCTGGCATCCAGTTCCTCTGTCCCCGAGCAGGATAATTCCAAGTGCCAGAAGCAACTGGAGCAGCGGTGAGCCCCACAGGGCACAGAGGGTGGGAGGATCCCGAGGGTGCCGCTCCCATGGCGCATACGACCTGACCCCGCTCACTGTGGCCCTGGCCAGGGTGGCCGACCTGCAGGCCGAGGTGACATGCCTGCGAGGACATAAGGAGCGCTGTGAGCACGCCACGCTGGGCCTGCTGCGGGAGCTGTTGCAGGTGCGTGCTCGCGTGCAGCTGCAGGCCTCGGAGCTCCGGCAGCTGAGGCAGGAAGTGCAACAGTTGGCCCGGGCTTCCGAGGAGCCACTGGAGGTAAGACAGCAACAGCAGCATCCCCACCCACAAGTCAGCTTCCCCTTTCCTGGACCCTCAACCCAGCTGGGTCCTTGCTGCCCAGGCCCAGAGCCCCCAAATCCCAGCTCCCATGTGGCCCTGGGTCTGTGCTTCAGGGGCTTGGCAGACAGCAGACCTGGCCTGTCCAACCCCACACTCTCCTCCTTGCAGTTCCCTAGGCCACAGAACCAAAACCAGATGCAGTCCCTGGATAAAAGGTACCCCCCACCCACCCGTGGTTGTTCTCAGGTAAACAATTCCCACACATAAGAAAGAAAAAACCAACCAACCAACCAACCAAAACCAAACCACATACACACAAAGAACAACTCCCACACATGGTACAATTTGCAACCTGGCTCTCACTCCCTGGGGTACCCTGAGCAGGTTGTGGGAGGCTGGTGATGAGGCCCCACAGCCAGACCTCCAGCATCCACAAGGCTGCCTAGCCTGCCCTGGGCCTTGCAGAGCTTGCTCCTTGTGTGCCAGGCTGGTGGAGGTCCGGGAAGCCTTGACCCAAATCAGGAAGACCCAGGCGCTGCAGGACTCGGAGCGGAAGGGCACTGAACAGGAGGCAAACCTAAGGTGGGTTGCAGCCTCCCAGCACTGGCTCTGAACCCATCTTGCATGTGCATCTGAGAGTCGCAGGCCTAATCAAAAGGCTGGGGTCTCACCTGCCCTGTACTCCCAGCACTTCCCAGGGCATCTTCTGCCCTCTGTGGTGAGCTGCTGGGGATCTCAGACCCACAGTGGAGCCTCACGGGGCCACACCCCCCCTCCTAGCACTTGACGCTCACCGGGCACCCCAAAGTCTGTTTCAATTTCCGTGTGTTACCTGGGCAGCTTGTTTTCTCTATATTCCCTGAGCCTGAGAAGGGCTCAGTATCCCACAGCCTGCCTACCTCCCTGTGGCTCCCCAAGCTAGCTCTCTGGCCAGCTTAGCTTGTGTGACTGCCCCTAGGCTGACCAAGCTGACAGGCTTGCTGAGACAAGAGGAGCAGGGCCGGGAAGCGGCCTGCAGTGCCCTGCAGAAGAG
The DNA here is from genome assembly GCF_047511655.1 of Castor canadensis. NCBI lineage: Eukaryota > Metazoa > Chordata > Mammalia > Rodentia > Castoridae > Castor > Castor canadensis. Next base: position 1,201,160 of record NC_133402.1, on the reverse strand, counting down.
CCAGGAGGACACCAGCCAGAAGGTGGACCATGAGGTGGCCAAGATGCAGGTACCATTCAGGAGGCTGGCCCAGGCAGGGTCAGGGAGGAGACCCTGACATATCTAGCCTGAGACCTTGCCATCAATGGTGCCTCCCTCCCCCTGTTCCCCCTGTAACTTTTTTTCTTTTCTCTCTCTCTCTCTCTGTCTCTTTTGTGTGTGTGTGTGCTTGTTAGACAGGCATTCTACTTGAGCCACACCCCCAGCCCTTTTATACTTTAGGTATTTTTCTAATAGGGTCTCATGTTTATGCCTAGGCAGCATGGACCTCAATCTTCCTAGTTACACTTCCTGTGACAGATGTGTGTCACCATGACACTCAGTTTTTATTGGTTGAGATGGGGGTCTCACGAACTCCCTGCCTGGCCTGGCCTCAAACTGTGATCCTCCTGATCTCTGTCTCCTGAGTAGCTAGGATTACAGGTGTGAGCCACCCCACCCGCTTCCACCCAGATGATAAAACTTGAGGAGGACCTGCCCTGTCCAATGGTGGCCTCTTACCGTAAGAGGTGCTGTTCATTAACGTTAGTTATGATTTTAGACAATTTAAAACAATTCCACCATCATACAAGCCACATTTAAAGTGCTCAGCAGCCACGTGAGGCCAGTGGCTTCAGGTTTAGGGATGCCTCGCCACGGAAGGTGCCCAGGTACATGCCATTTGCTGCTGCTGTGTCTTCCTCCTTTCCCAGTTCATGTGTACAAGTTCAGGAAAAGGAACCTTTGGCCCCAGAGCCCCTTCCACAGCTGTTTTCAGCTTCCATCTTTCCCTCCAAATAGGAGTCACAAATGCCCAAGACCCTGTGTTCCCTTCCACTGGTGACCCCTAAGAGGAGCCTCTGCTGCACCATGGGGCTAGAAAAGGGGGTGCCACACACCTCAGTGACCCAGCTCCTCAAATCTGCAAACAGAGACCAGGAGCTGCAGGGGTTCCACTGTGTGTCCAGGTCCTCACAGGGCGGGCTGGGTGCTCCCAGCTGCTCCCACATAGCTCCGCTTCCTGGAGTTGGTGGCAATCCCTTCTCACCACCCACTGGGAAGTTGAGATATTGACTCCATCAAGGTGGCAGGGATATTGGGTTGAGGAGTCCTGACCTGCTCAGCACAGGGTAAGCTGCTACTCACAGGGCCTGACTTTTATTTTGTTTTTTAATTTCTTAGCAGGACTGGGGTTTGAACTCAGGGCTTCACACTTGCTAGGCAGGCGTTCTGCTGCTTGAGCCATGCCTCTAACCCAACACCCGACTTTTCCCGGAGCGCAGGGGGCATCTGAGTCCTTCTAGGACTGGAATCAGCACTCTATGACCCTCTGCTTGCTTTTATAAGTAAAGTTTTATTGGCACAGAACCATGAACATTTGTTTACATACTGTCAGTGGCTACTCTCGGGCTACAACCAGAGTTGGGAGGCTTAAAGAGAGACCTTTGCAAGTCTGAAACAATTGTAGTCTGGCTCTAGAGAAAAAGTTACTGACCCTGCTCTAGGGCACCCTCCTTGTGGGCAGGGAGGCCAGCAGGAGCTCAGATGGAGTGAGGCCTTACCTGGGGACCATCTGCTCATGGACTGTGGCAGCTCTCCTAGTTCCCACCTGGCCCTGGGCAGAGCCTGAGCACTGTAGCTAGCAGCAGGAGAGCTCTGTGCTGTGGAGACTCAGTGCTTAAGACAGCCAGGAAGTTAGATGGAGGAATGGAGGGATAGGCTGAGCCTCATACCCCTCTCCTGCACCTTCAGACCCCCATGCAGTAGGAGAGCAACTGTGGAGAGGAGGCCCCAAGGGTCTGCTCAGTTCCCCTTCCTACCCTCACAATGGGTCCATGCATGTCCTCATGTGTGTCTAGACCCCATCTCAGAATGGGATTTGGTAAACACTGTGCAGCCTTTCCTGGGTACAGCCTTTATGGGCACTGAAGCTTTCTGGATTCCTGTGAGACTGACCTGTAGATCAGTCCTGGCCTACAAGCCTGATCCTCTGGGGGACAATGTTCCCTGCCTCCCTGCCCAGGGTGTGGCAGGTTTGGCTCTGCTGGGCTCAGGGACATAGGAGGAGGTGTGACTTGGGCTAAGAAAATGACTAAGCAGGGCCAGGCAGGCTCTCCAGCAGGGAGGCTGAAGGTGACAATGTATCCCTCCCCAGGCCCAAGTGACCAAGCTTGGCGAGGAGATGAGCCTCCGGTTCCTGAAGAGGGAGGCCAAGCTGTGCAGCTTCCTGCAGAAGAGCTTCCTGGTCCTGGAGCAGGTGGGATCCTGGGCTGGGCCTGCTGTCCTTCTGCTTACACCCCGGGCCAGGGGGCAAACTCACAGCAGACAGCCATGTTCCTGCAGAGGATGAAAGCTTTGGAGAGTATGCGGCTGAGGGCAGAGGGCAGTCTGCGGGAGGAGCTGGATGGCCGCTGGCAGAAGCTGAAGGAGCTGACTGAGGAGCGCATGCGAACCCTCTGGGCACAACACGAGGTGAGGTGGGCCTGGGCTAGTGCACAGGTGGGCAGGTGGAGGCTAGGGTGAGCACGGGGGCTCAGGACCACTTCTGCTGCAGCAGGGGGAGGAGGACCACCTATTGGAGCAGTGCCGGGGTTTGGATGCAGCCGTGGTCCAGCTGACCAAGTTCGTGCGGCAGAACCAGGTGTCACTGAACCGTGTCCTGCTGGCTGAACAGAAGGCCCGGTGGGTATCCTGTTGGGCTGGTGCACTACCTAGTCCCTTGCTCAGGAATTGACCCAGGCTCAGCAGGGGATTGGTCCTGACTTCCTCACTCCCCAGCAGTCCCGAGCAGAGCAGTAGGCCCACTAGACACACGGAGGCCAAGTAGCAACCCTCATCTCTCCCTCATCCTGCCCTTCCCTGAGGGAGGAAGCCCTTCTTGGTGGCATCTGTGACAACACCCTGTCCTCTGGTCCATGGGATCTCCTGGAAGGTTCCAGAGCTAGCAACCAGGACCCCTCCCTGGCTGCAACTGCGGGACCAGCCAGCCTTACTAAAAGACAGTCTTGGTGACACTAACATGCAGGGAGGCCAAGGTGAGCTTGGAGGAGAGCCAGGCTGGGGAGCTGGCCTCGTACGTGCAGGAGAATCTGGAAGCTGTGCAGCTGGCTGGCAAGCTGGCTCAGCAGAAGACGCAAGGCACACTGGAGATGGTGAGGGGGCTGGTGGGGCAGGTGTCAGCAGGGATCTCCCCCATAAACACAGACACAGGTATCCGAATGGAGCCTCCCTGACCTCTCTGCCTGTCCCCCCCGCAGCTCCTAGAGAAGAGCCAGTCCCTTGAAGGTTTGGTGACTGAGCTGGCTCGGCAGCTGCAGGACCTGAGTGACCACTGCCTGGCCCTGAGCTGGAGACTGGACCTGCAGGAGCAGACACTTGGCCTAAAGCTGTCCCAGGTGAGCACAGGCAGACCTAGAAGGAAGGACCCTTGAGAAGAATGGGGATGAGGGCAGGGTGGCCTTCCTCCACCAGCAACTGACTCCAGGCATGGGTAGCCCCCGCCCTGAGACCCCTGTACCAGGCAGGATGGCTCCTTCAGCAGCCTCAGCCAGTGTCAGCTGCTGAGGTCAGAGAACCTGACACTGCTGCTGTGGCCTTCAGTTGCCCCCTGGGGCACAGAGGGTCAGTGGGCCAGTGAAGCAGCCTCTGCCCATGGCGTTCTGTTTGTTTTTTGTCATAGCTTTATTGAGGTAATAGCTCACACTTTAAGATGTACAATTCAGTGTTTGTAGACATCCGTAATGCTGTGTAGCCATCACCCCAGTCAGTCACCCCAGATGGAAACCCAGACCCATTAGCGGTCTGTCCCCTTCCCCTGCCCAGTGCCTGGTCACCACAAATTCTCTTTCTGCCTCTCTGATCTGCCTGTGCCTGATGCTTCCGTGTGGATTCACACAGTCTGTGGCCTTTTGTTTCTGGCTTCGCTCCCTGACCACATTTTGTGGACCGTCCCTGTAGTAGCGTAGATCAGAGCCTCAGTCCTTTATGGCTGGATAATGTCCCTTCATGGACAGACCTCATTTTGCTGACCCACTCACCTGTTGATGGATATGTGAGCTGTTTCTTTTTGTGATTTTTGTGAACAGTGCTGCGTTGGCCATGGTCTGGGGGCTGGATTCCCTTGGATGCCCTGCATCTCCCTGGCACACGTGTGGTTAGCACATCTCCCAGTGGTACCCTATGACCCCACCTCTGTCCCTCTCATACAGTGTTCTCTGTCCCTTTCATTATCTCAGTGGGCAGCAGAGCTGGCCTTCCTCTTGAGGATATGGCTCTGTTCAGCCAGGTGACCTTTTTTGAAAAGGCTCTGGGGTTTTCTTGGCCCTTCTGGAATGTCTGTTCCCTGAGGTGCCTGGGCCAGGCCATCCCAGGCTGGGTGCAGGTTTGTGTACAAACATGCTTGGAGCCAGTCGTGGTGGCACACACCGGTCATCAACGAGGTGAAGAGGATGAGGCAGGAGGATCACGAGTTCGAGGCCAGCCTGGGCTACACTTGAAAAAAAAAAATGCTTGGAATCAGGGTGAACTTGGAGACTGCCTGCCCTCTTCGAGCTCCCCATCTCACCTCCTGAGGCCTCGTTATATGCTGGCTACAGTTGCCCTCTTCCATCCATCTGTCCACCCTTCCTTCCTGGGCTCCAGCCTCACTAGGTGTCTGAATCCTAGGCAAAGACTGAGTGGGAAGGTACAGAGAGGAAGTCCTTGGAGGACCTGGCCAGGTTGCTAAAGGAGATTGCAACCCAGCTGCGGACAGTGCAGGAGAAGGTGGACAGCCTTCCCCGGCAGGTGGGTGAGAGCTGGGGTGCAGGCCTCACCTGTGTGGGCACAGCCCACTTTCAGGGTCAGAGACCCCCCGCTTCCCTTCTCCCCATGCCTGCCCTGAACTGGGCCTGGACTGGCCTGGGGCTGCTTAGCTGTCTATGTGAAGTCAACCTGGGCTCCTGCCCACTCCACTTTTCAGATAGAAGGTGTTTCAGACAAGTGCATCCTCCGCAAGAGCGATGCGGACCTGAAGATCTCAGCTGAAAGCAAGGCTAGGTGAGGGCCCCAGTGGCCTCGCGGACTCCTGGGAGTGGGCAGGAGCTTCACTGACTGTCCCCAGGCTACACTGGTCCTCACGGTGCCCCTCAATCCCCCATGTACCTGTGGCAGCTCTGTCCCCTCCCTAGCCAGCCAGTCTCAATCTGGACTCTCCTCCTCTCTGTTAACACCCTGCATTGACCCCTCTTCCACCATCCCTATTAGAGGATTGGCAAAGCTGAGCTCCTTTGACATCCAGAGATGTCCCTTCTCTGGCCCAAGCCTGCTCCCCCCCCACTTCCCACCCCCCAACTTCCCACCCTCCATAGCCAGCCCTTGGTTCCCACAGAGAGTTCGCTGTTGGTGCCATGAAGCAGGAGCTGACCACCCTGCTGTCATCTGTGCAGCTGCTGAAGGAGGACAACCCCGGGCGGAAGATTGCCGAGATCCAGGGCAAACTGGCCACGGTACCCCTCAGGCCCGGGAAGCCGCCTGTGCCCAGCCACTTGCCTGAGCTTAGTGAGGGTGGGGACAGCTGGTGGCCTGTATCTGCTCATGACTGGGACTGTGTTTAGTTTCAGAAGCAAATTATAAAATTGGAAAATAACATCCAAGCCAACAAGACCATCCAGAACCTGAAGTTTAATACAGAGACCAAGCTGGTGAGCGGAAGCCCTTGGGTGGGCCACTTGTGCCACGTGGAGCCCTCCCACTCCCCCACCTCAGTCCCTCCCACTCAGCAGTCCCCCTGGAGGCTCCAGGCAGCTCACCAGCCGTCTTGTCTGTCTGCCTAGCTGGAGCAGAGCAGTGTTTCCCCGAAGATAAGGGCCTCCAGCCAGGCTTCCCCAGTGGAAGATAAGCCCCCGGTTTGCTGCATGCACGCGCACGCACACACACGGCTTAACTCCCACGATCCTGTGGTCGTCCTGTCTCCCAGGGCTCCCGGTAACACTGGCGATCCTGTGCCCCACAGCGCACAGAGGAGATCGCGACCCTAAGGGAGAGTGTGCTGCGCCTGTGGAGCGAGGAGGGCCCCTGGCCGCTGACGCTGGGCAGCAAGCGGGTGCTGATGTCCCTGGTGAGGCAGCGGTTCTTTGTCAAGGGCGTGGCCCCTGGAGAGCTGATTCCTGTCAACTGCTGGGGTGTTTATCAGGCTGTGAGGTGGGCAGCAGGGAGCCTGGGTCCTCAGGGCAGTGGCCATGCCACAGGAGGTAGGTGGAAGGTCCTGGAATGAGCTGTATCTCTGGGCAGGTGGCTGCAGTGGAAAGCTGTCTTCATGAATCTGGTGGCCCGGCGGAGGCCCAGTGTCATCTCCCACCTAGAGTCTGCACCCCAGCTTGCATCTCTGACCCCTTCCCAGAAATAAACATGCTAACTCTTGTGCCTGTGAAGCCAGAGTCCTCCCCGGGCCCTGTGGGGCTGACAAGGGGATAGAGCAGTAAGAGGAGCCAAAACCAAAGGCTCAGTCCCTGGACCTCCCTCCCAGGACCCTTCCTGTCCCACCCAGCCCAGCACCAGGTTGTTGCTTTCCACGGTATGGGAGCCCCACTTCCCAGAAGGGGCTTAGGCCCATACTTGTCAGAACCACCCCAGCCGCCAGTGAGGACCCGGGGAAGCTGCAGGCTTCAGCCAGGCCCGCCTCAGGTCATCTCTGTCCTGGCCCAGCCTTCCATCACATGCAGTGCCAGCAGAGGAAGCAGCTTCTCACCACTAATCTGGGGAGTAAACAGCCATGTTTACTCATTCCATCAGCGGTGCCCCCTTCCTGCCACTCAGGGAAAGCTGGGTTCAGCCTATAGCTCCAAGTCATAGCCTCTGGGAGCCACGGTTCCTGCCCAAGTTTATCCTCCTGTGGGCAGAGGGGCCCGTGTATAGTGGGAGGTTCTGAGGGCCAAGGGCCAGGTATGGCTGGGTCTTGATGCCCCATCACTCCTTCTCCCTCCCAGCCCTGGTGGCTCCTGGTGATAGCAGTTCTGGGGCACAAGACAAATCCAGACCCTTTTCTTGGTCCTGAAGAGGCCTCACCTGATTGGGGGGAGCTGGGATGGAGGGGCCTGGGCAGTGGGAAGAAAAGTCTAGGATCCTGGGAAGGGCAGCCCCATTGCCCCAGTACATTCTGATACTGCCCAGTTCCTATGCCTCGGCTAGCTGTGCTCCCTCCAGGGCCTGGGCACCCACACCTTGCAGTTCAGGGTCAGTCTCAGCTGACCAACTGGCCAGCAGATCACTGAAGTCTGGTGTGCCAGGATGGAGCAGGCCCAGAGGGCTGGGTGCTGGCTCCTTCCAGAAAGATGGAGGTAGCTTCCTCTGGGTCATAGGGATGATGTGACTGTACTTCCGCTCTAGCCTCAGTCTGTGGCCAGCTGACGTGCTGGGCTCTGAGAACTGCCGTAGCCCGTAGTCAAAGAGCTCGGCTAGGGGCCCCAGTGGTGGTGCCCCATCCCCACCAAGGCCCGGCCTCCACACCTGCCCCTCAGGCGAGTGGACCCCAGGCTCTGTGGCCTCCTCATCCTCCAGTGGCCCAGCCTGGGCCAGGCATACCAGGTCAGCATAGTACAGCTCCCGGGCAGAATGGCTGGCCTGGCGGCTGTCACCATAGATATCGCAAGCATCTGGGTCCTGTCCCTTGTCCTTGCTGCCAAAGTACCGCTGGATGTCACCACTGATGAGCTCCGAGAAACGTAGCAGCTGGAGTGGAGTCTCAGGGCTGCTGGGACTCTGGGGGGCTGGGCTGCGGCCCTGTGGCCTTTTGTCCTCCAGTTCCTCATCCCCATCCTCCTCTTCTTCGTCTTCCTCCTCCTCTTCCTCCTCAGAAGTTTCTGGAGGTTCTGGGTCTGAGGACAAGAAGGGTTGGTGGGTTGGTAGGGGCAGCCGGAAGTCACAGAGAGGCCGTATCACACCTGCCGCCATCTCCTCACTGTTCTTGAACCTCTGGGGCCTGTGGACAGCAGGTGCTGGCTAGGAGAAGATAGAGGGGCAGGTTAGTGGTCAGGGTTAGCAGTACCTCGCTGGACTCAGAGCCCATAGGTGCCACAGGAAGGCTGCTTTGGCTCCTTACTCCCTGGAGCCTCCAGCCCTTCTTGTGCTTAGGTAGGACACTGGCTCAGCAGGGAGTGATAGGGGCAGACTAAGTGAACACATGGCTGATCTGGGCAGGGGGAGATTTCTGGGGTGCAGGAACAGGGTCCAGGAGCTGGCTCCAGGAGGTGGCTGGCCACTGGCAGGAGTAGCTGGATCCTGCCTTGGAGGGTGGGGCATCATGAGTGCAGGGGAGCTGGTGCTGTTAGCAGCATTAAAATTGTGGTCACTCAGACCAAGAGGGCAGTGCAGGAAGGAGAAGTCCCAGGGGCTCACTCTGCCAAGCAAAGCCAGGGACGAGGCTGAGTACGGTGTCTGTCCCAACATAGCATGGGGCTGCTGTGGCTGCCGAACCAGCAGCCTGGTGCCTTCTTTGCACAGCCAAGAATCCTTGCAGCCACGGTGGGTAACACTGGGGCTGCCAGGGTCCTGCCTGCCCTGGGTGAGGATAAGCAGGGCCATCCCATCTCAGTAAGTCAGCCACACAGCTGCAGGGACTTGAGATTTTTTGCTTGTTTGTTTTTATTATGTTTTAGCTTTATTTTTTTAAGGACAGGGTTTCCTATGTGCCCCTCAATTCTCCTGCCTCAACCTCCCAAGGGCTGGGATCACAGGCGTGCACCACTATACCTAGCTAGCCCCAAGTTTTAATCTGACAAAAGTGTCACAATGTGAAGAGGGGACACCTGAGTCTCCCAACCCAGGCACCTTCCGGTAGGTGGAGGACCCTGGGAGGAAGTGGAGCACCAGGGGCCTCCATGCTGGTCTAGAGAAGCCAAGGAAAGTGACTAGACCTAGGGCTCAGTGGAGGGTCTGGGGAGGTGACTGAGGGGGTGGCATGTACTCCTCTGGCCAGCTGCCAAAGTGGGGGTGGTTCTGAATCCTGGAGCCTGCCTCCAGGAGCAAATGCCACCAGGCCCCTCTATGGTATAGAGGCAGATGAGCACCCCAGTAGGAGAGAATAAGAAAGGGGAGCAGATGCCCAGTTCCCGTGTTCAGAAACCAGTCTATCTCTGAGGGGCCTCAAGTGGCCAAGGTCCTTGGACAGGTCTTCTTGGGGTCAAGCTGACCCAGGCAGCTGCCCCTCCCTTGTTTCCTGAGGCCCTGATGTGGGAAAGCTGAGGTGAGCTCTGGGGGGCCTCCTGCCTCCTCCTCCTCCCTGGCTGGCCACTCCGTGGTCCACACCATGCTCATCACACTTGGTCCCCTGTCACAGGAGGCATCCAGTGGCCCTAGCTCTGGCTTTTGGAGATGGCTGCTCCTGGAAAGCAAGGCACAGGCACCCTCCCTAGGGGAAGGGTCCCTGCAGTGCACCAGAACACGGGCTTGCAGCCCTCCCCACCCACCACCAGGCCCTGGCTCCTACCTGACTGGAGTGCAGCTCTCGCTCAGCAGGCCCACCTCCACCTGGGCGCAAGCATTTATAGCTGGGCTCCGTAGCCGCCCGCGGCTGGCAAATATTTGGCGACGGCATTGTCATCGCAGACTGGGCAAATAGAGCCCGTTTGCTTTAGCGCCCAGCAACCAGGGCCCCGCGGGGGGAGCACCTGCAGACCAGCCTCACCTGCACGCGGTCTGCTGGGGGACCGTGGAGTGTTTGCCTCAGGCCCAGCTGGCCCACACCCTGGACCCGAGGACCCTTATCTCTGCTGCTGATTGGGGCCTGGTCCAAGCCTTGTCAAATAGGCGGAAAATTAAATTTCATGCTATTTTGAGTTCTGGAGTACACCTCTCTAGAAGACATCCTGCCTGTGCAGCACAGGTTGTAAACCATACTTCCCAGCAGCAGTACCCCGGGCAAGGAGAGGAAGCAGAGCCCATGAGACCGCCAGCCAGCTCAGGGTGTGGGGTCTAATGTAGGTGGCCCCTGAAACCCCTGCCTAGGCCCTACAGTCATCAGGGCCATTTTAGGCAGCTGAGATCAGCTGCAGCCATCACTACCGGTCCAGTCAGGACTGTGAGGAGGAAGACCCCTACCTGGCTGCTGCTTCCCACCTGTCTAGTGCTACAGAGGTGTTTGCAGTCAGTCTGACTGAACAGGAGGGCCAGGCTGACATGGCACCTCCATTCCCTGGTCCCCAGCCTTCCTCTAACTACTGCCATTCTGAGTGGAGTTGGGGGACTCTGACTCCTGCTGACTACCTTGAGTCCTCCCAGGGCCAGGGCCCCCGGGTTTTTCTTTGTTTTATTTTTTTTTCCAGCAGTACTGGGGTTTGAATTCAGGGCCTTGCATTTGCTAGGCAGGTGTTCTACCATGTGAGCCACACCCCCAGCCCTTTTTGCTTTACTTATTTTTCAAATAGGGTCTCTCATCTATGCCTGGGCCAGCCTGGACCTCAGTCCTCCTGTTTATGCTTACCATGGAACTGCAATGACAGGCACACCCCCCACATCCAGCTTTTTTTAGTTGAGGCAGGGTCTTGAGAACTTTTTACCTAGGTTGGCCTCAAATCTCAATTCTCTTTTTTTTTTTTTTTTCAGTACTGGGGTTTGAACTCAGGGCCTTCACCTTGAGCCACTCCACCAGCCCTATTTTTGTGAAGGGTTTTTCCAAATAGGGTCTCATAAACTATTTGCCTGAGCTGGCTTCAAACCACGATCCTCCTGATCTCTGCCTCCTGAGTCACTAGGATTATAGATGTGAGCCACAAGTGGCTGGCAAAATAAAGTCTGATCCAATTTTTTTTTTTTTTTGGTGGGACTGGGTCGATTCTCTTGATCTCTACCTCCCAAATACCTGGGATTACAGGTGTGAGCCACTGTGCCTGGTGTCTCTCAGGCTTTCTGCCACGTAGTTCTGTGTTAGATTCCTGGGACTGCCATAACCAATGATCACAAGCTAGACGGCTTTAAAACAGCAGAAATGGGGGCTGGTAGAGAGGCTCAAGTGGTAGAATACCTGCCAAAAAGCCTGCAGCCCTGAGTTCACACTCCAGTACCACAAAGAAACAAAACAAAATAAAAAGCCAGAAGTGGATTTGCTCTCACTCTGGAGGCCAGAGTCCATATCAAGGTGTCACCAGGGCTGGTCCTTTCCAGAAGATTCTGGGGTTCTATCCCAGTACCTGGTATTGCTGACAATCCTTGGCTTGTGGCTACACTGACCTGTCTCTGCTCTTGTGTCCACATGGTGTGCTTGCTCAGAAGGATGCCTACCATTGGATGGAGGGCCACTATCCAAGCTTGTCCTCAGCTTCACTGCTTACATCTGCAATGACCCTATTTCAAATAAGGTCACACATTCTGCGGTTCCAAGTAGACATGCGTTTCTGAAGATCCCATTCTGTGCAGTCCAGGCACCCTCCATATGTGATGTGGCCCCACGGTACTCACTTGGCATCAGCTATGGCTCCCGCTGTCACTGGTGGGATTGGATCTGAGGACAGTACTTTAGCTCCTCTGGCTTGGCTTGTGCCCGTCAAGGGTTCCAATCACTTGCTGTCCTGAAACTCCAGCTTCTGTGTCTCCACCATGGGGTCTAGAGGGACGGGTACCACTTTACTCTTTCTTGGGCCTTTGCTCCTCAGCTCCAGGTGCCACCCCCTTAGGCAGAGACGACACATCCTACCAACTCTGTGACATCCCAACACACTGAGCTCTGGTCCTTTCAGACAAGTTTTTTTGTTTGTTTTCTTGCAGTGCTGCAGGTGGAGCCCAGGGCCTTGTGCATGGAAGGCAAGCGCTCTGCCCCTGCGCTGCACCCACCCCTGGCTCTGGCCCTTGCGACCACTGCAGTCATTTCCCAGCTTGTGGGTGGCAGGAGCTTTCAGTGACCCTGAAGTCATTTAGTGCTTGGAGAGGCAGGACCTCTGGTCCTGAGGGAAGCTGCAGGGAAATGAAAAGTTTCCCCCAATGACAAGAACCTCCAAGGGCCGGGCTCATGCCCTGGTCTGAGGGATCTGGGAAGCCATGCATATTTTAGGATGAGGTGTGTGCCTGGAGTTGTCACTTAGAGAGGGGACGTCACCTGTAGGTCCCAGGGAGGGACTTGAGGGCATAGGGAAGGTGACCACATTGTCACAGCCAGTCATCTATGATTTACCAGCAGTACCTCTTCCCAGGAAGGAATCCCAAGCCATGCCCCAGGTGAGTCATATCCCAGGTGAGACCATGTCCCAGGATGAAGCTTATGCCCTGGGTGAAGTATGTCTGGCTAGACTCAGTCTGAGAGTCCAGTCTGAGTCTGATCTCAGGCTTGACCAGATCAGAGACTCCAGAGTCCAAAGCCACTTGCCCAGTCCTGGCTGTGGGTGGCCCTGCCTCTGAGGGTTCTCCTCTGACCCAGTGTAGCAGCCCAGCTGTCACCCTAGACCTATGGGAAGCTTAGGGTTCCAGGCAGCGCCCTGGCTGTGGGAGCAGGTAGCCCCCCTCCCCCGCCCAACTACATACAGCCCTGTTCTCCTGCCAGCTCAGGCAGCTTCGGGTGTGGGGCCCTGGGCACCCCCCAACCCATCTACCCAGGACCCCAGAGTTTGGGGCTGTAGCTGATCCCTGCTGAAGCCACAGCGCCCTCTGCTGCCTGCTCCATGTAGGAAGGATGGGCCGGCCCAGGGAAGGGGCTAGAAACAGGTGGAGGGCAACACTGGCCTGCCAGCCTGGGGTCTGTGTGCTGCACACACACCTCCACCTTGCTAGGTGCACAGGGGAGGGAGTTTGGAAACTAGGGAGCCGGGAGGAGGACACGGGAGGGCATGTGGACTGTGGCATATGTGTCCTACCCTGACCAGCACAGGAGACTGTGGACAGGCTGAGGTTGTGGGTGCAGGCAGCCACCTGCTCCCTCAGTACAGCCCCATCTGTGTGGACCCCAAACTGGGTACTATGGGGTGAGGAGATGGGACACTGCCTTGCCTTCAAGAAGGTCCCATCCATGTCACCGTGGGAGGGGTTTGGTGTGAACGCAGCAAGCAAATCCCAGTGAAGGAGAGACTGAAAAGCCCCAAAATGCTGCTGCAGAATGCAAATCTCTGAGTTATCAAATGACCTGAGATCATCACAGCACAAGGTCCCTGAAAGACGGAGGCAGGAAGTCAGAAACACAGACACTGACCTGTATCTGTGGCTTTGAACATGGGAGAAAGAGCCATAAGCCAAGGGATGCCACTGTTCCAGGGATGCCTCCAGTGTGACCTGCTGACACCTCCATTTCAGGGCAGTGAGACCTTCTTGGGACCACTGCCTCCAGAACTGAGTGTCATTCAAGCCACTCAGCTGTGGTATCTGCTTCAGCCTAATAGGAAAGCCATAGCAGGAGATTTGGCCAGAGGTTGGGCTGGGGGAACATAAAGGGCCTCCCCCAAACCACAGGGAGCACCCGCACTCATGCCTGGTGAGCGCCCCACCACTGCAGCCTCTGTATGTGGGACCCTGTCCCTGAGGGAGGAGGACACAGGATTCTTATGCTTCCCAGGGCTGCTCCCCCCATACATCTTTTCCCCTAGCTTACGACTCAGGCATCTGGACAGGGCTGTGATAGGGCTTTGGGTACTGCAATGACCAAGGGCAGAGATGCCCACTCATGCTGCCTGGTAGCAGATTGTCCCCTGACAGCCTGACCTTATATTTGTCCTGAAGTAATCTGGTGTTCTTCCTTGTCTGGCAAGAGACCTGGGAGAGAACTCCAACCTAGGACAGAAAATTCTCGAGTGAGGAAAAAAACAGAGCAGATAGGTGTCTGGGAAGAAGATCCTCATTAGGGCCTGAGGCAGGAGACTAGGGAGGGTTACTACTGTACCAGTCAGACCAAGCTGTGAGTGTCCCACAGGGGCAGGCTCATAAGAGGAAACAGGCCTGAGATCAATTTTAGAGGCAGGCCTGAGGACCTAGTATGGGGAGGTCAGTATCTCACCCCCTTCCTTGTCCCTTCTGAGTTTTGAGCCTTGCTCAGGTAGACCAGCTGCCTGGCAGGTAGATGCTGAATTCAGACTTTTGTCTTTGGTGAGGCTAGGTTGGGGGATGACAGCCTGAGGGTCCTTTGGATCAGCAGAGAGACCTACGTTCCCAGAAGTTGCATATGTCTAGGTGGTGTTGGGTGGGTGGCCAGGGCCTGGCCAAGCAGCTTGGTGTCCCCAAGGTTCCTGGCACCCATCTGGGGCCCTGGGGGGGGGCTGGGCCCAAGCATATGTCCTAGCATCTGCTCCCAGCCTGGCTCTCACTGCAGTCTGGGCCCAGCAGGGCTCTCTGCCCACTGCCCCCACCAGCCTCCACCCCATTGTCAGGCCTCAGGTCCTAGAGAGTGGCTCTGCTCTTTGGAGGCAGCAGTCCTGCCTGTCCTACGCACCCTATATTGATCTTCCCGAGAAAATCAATAGCTCCAATATGTCAGCTCTCAAGTGGCGCTACAATAAATTACCCTGCCATTAAGCACACAAGGACTGCAGCCTCCACACCCCCCCCACCACCATTAGCAGGACATTAGGCCTCCCGTGAAATTTCTCTGTGTGCTTTGAGATAATGAGGGCTGAGGTGTTGGTTTATGTCCAGGGGAGGGGAATGGGTGGGTCCACACACGGCCCCTGCACATCACACCGGCTGTGGGTTTTCCCTCTTCGGTTTCCTGGCCAGGCAGGAACATGCCAGGGTATTAGCGAAGCTGGGTGACTGCAGGAGGGCCCAGGATGTGGGCTTTGCCCTGGGTGGAGCTGTTAGGAGCTATTGGGATTCAGGTGACAGGAAGGTTGCTATCTGTCAGCTTCCTGGGGCTGCTGTGTCTGACTGAACACCACAAACTGGGCAACTTAAAACAAGGTTTATCTCTCATGACCTGGAGGCCAGAGATCCAAAATCAAGGCATCAGCAGGACCGGGTTCCCCACAGATCATGGGGAGATCCGTAGTCCTTGGGGTTCTTGGGCTGACAGCTTCATCACTTCCTCTGCCTGTTTTTTTTTTTTTTTTTTTTTAATGTGTGTGATACTGAGGTTTGAACTCAAGGCCTTATGCTAACACTCTATAACTCTATCATGCCTCCAACCCTTTTTTGTTTTAGTTATTGTTCAGGTAGGGGCTTTCATTTTTGCTTGGGGCCAGCCTGGAACCAAGATCCTCCTACTTACATCTCACACAACTGACAACTGAGAGTACAGATGAGCACTACCACAACCCAATTTATTAGTTATTGAGATGGAGTCTCACAATTTTTTTTTTGTCCCAGACTTCTATCCTTGAACCATGATCCTCCTGAGTGTAGCTAGGATCACAGGCATAAGCCATCATGCCTGGCTCAGCTTATCACATTTTTTTCTCCCTCTGTGCCCTAGCTCTTCTTGTAAGGATGCCTGTCATTGGATCACAGTGTGATGTCAGGTTAACTAACACCATCTGTAAAGCCCCTGTTTCCAAATCAGATCATGTTCTTGTTTTCTGGGGTGGAGGGCGGGACACCACTCACCCCAGTACAGCATCTTCCAGTCTCACAACAGCCTGAGCAGGGTGTGTGGTGCCCATTTACAGCTGAGCAAGCTGAGACTAGAGGGGTCAAGTTGCCCACCGAGGTGTCTCATTTCTGCCCCTGCTCTGTCATCAAGACTGAGTTGAAAGCTGGGTGCCAGTGGCTCACGCCTATAATCCTAGCTACTCAGGAAGCAGAGATCAGAAGGATTGTGGTTCAAAGCCAGGCTAGGGAAATAGTTTGTGAGACCCTATCTCGAAAAAACCATCATATAAAAGGGTTGGTGGAGTGCTTCAAGTTGTAGGCCCTGAGTTCAAGCCCCAGTACCTCGAAGAAGGCTGAGATGGGTGCACTGGTTGTCAGAGGCTGGCCTGCCACAGTGTGAAGCCCCAGTCCCGGTTGCAACTTTTCACTCTGGACCCATGAGCTGTCCTGGGCAGCTTGTGCCCTGCTACCCTAAACATCCCAAATGGGTCATCCTGCATGTGGTTCCCTACCTAGGGAACCCTTGATCTGCACCTCTTCTAGGTTCTGCACCACCCACAATGGAGACCCTTCCCCCACACACAGTGGGCGTTGCCAGGTCCCTGCCAGGAGGGTTGTGTGGCAGTGACTTTCTGGGGTGGAACAGGTGAGGTGGGTCCAGGGAGGAGGATCTGGGCAAACAGGTGCCTGTGTTGACACAGCAACTCTGAACAGGGTCCTGGGCTGGCCTCTAGG
This sequence comes from Castor canadensis, assembly GCF_047511655.1. Lineage (NCBI taxonomy): Eukaryota > Metazoa > Chordata > Mammalia > Rodentia > Castoridae > Castor > Castor canadensis. Next base: position 1,184,936 of record NC_133402.1, on the reverse strand, counting down.
GTGGGGAAGACTCAGGTGTGGGTGAACTCAAACACATTCAGCCCTTGGCTCCTGCTGATGCCCGGTAGGAGTGTGATGATTTCCCTGTCAGGAAGCTACCAGCTAATCTGTTTTTGTGGCATGCCTAGAGCAAATTATGGCTCAGAGGAAAAGGCTTGTTCAGGACACCTGACTACACACAAAGCCATGGACAGCCAAAAGCAATGATCCCTATCAGGACCCTGAGCACAATGAAGGCAGAACCAGGTGACCAGGCTTTTCTGAGGGGAAAGAAGCACCACCCAGTAGAAAGGGTGAAAAGCAGGTTTCCAGACCTTGGACTATCTGCAATTGGAATGGGTGTGAATTTCTCTCCAAGACTGGAGCTAAAATGACATGCTTTATGTTTCAAATCAAATTAAACTTACTGCAGGTCCCTGTTTCCCAGAGTGGGGAGAAATTCAAGTCCAACCTTCCTGCCTTCCTGAGAGACCTCAGGACAATGGAGCTGTGGAGCTAATGAAGGTGGGCTCCAGGTCTTTAGAGGCCCATCAACTGTTCTGTGAGGAGCCGTATGTCCCTCTCTGTGGCCTGGTGATGGCACCCCAGCTCTGAGAGTTGTTCTGAGGGCCTCCAGAGACACTGTCTAGCTGCGGTGCTGTAAGAGTGAGGCAAGTCTCCATTGCTAGCAGAAATGCCCACATCACCACCAGTTACCATGGGGAGGGTCACCTCTGTAGAGACAGAAGTCCCTTCCTTCTCACTCTCTAGGACCCTTAGGTTCCAACCCCTAGGATTGGAACAAAACAAACAAAAGCATGAGGATTCCATCTGGCGAGAAAGGAGCCCAAGGTTTCTGGGACTTGAAGTTGTTTGCCCCATGAAACGGAGAAGGGGATTTTCAGTTTTTGTGATTGGCTCACGACCTCAGGAACAAGCCCAGAGTAACGGTATTGGCCTGTCTGGGATTAAGTCCACGTGTACCTGCTTTATATCTGGCACACTGCAACAGTTTCTATGTGGCGTAGGTACTGTAAGGTAATTAAGTCCGAAGACGAGCACAGCACACCACGAGCAGTGCGAGGCGCAATCCCACGAACCTCTCCCCGGAGGCGGTCAGGTGTCTGACGCCCCTGTGGGTCTGCAGTCACCCCCAGGGGAAAGGTGGCTCCTTGGGGACTGGGACAACCCAAGTGGACGTGAAGTCCCCTCCTGTCTGTGTACCGGGCCCTCCCACCGCGCGGCTTGCGTCGGGCTGAGGTTCGACGACTCCGACCCGGCCCCGCCGGCTGAGGCAGCTTGAAGTGGACGCAGCCGGTAGCCGAGCTTCTCCGAGGAGCGCGGCCAGTCTTCGTCGCCATTGCAGGGCCCACAGGCTCGACCCCCCCCGGGCGGGAATGGAGACCACACTTCCCGGCATGCAGCGCGGCCTCCGGGAGCCGGCCCTGAGACGGAAGAGGCAGGCAGAGGAAGCGCGTCATTTCCGTTGCGCCACTGCACTCACGTTCTGTAGTCGTGAGTGGAGGCCTGGTATGGCGTCCGGTTTCCGCTTTTGTGCGACGGAAATGACGCAAGTGCCGCGCGCCGCGGCGCGGAGTGCAGAGCCGAGGTCGCGATGTGCGGTCTCCTGTGTACACCGGCTGCTGGGTGAGCGCCTCGAGGTCTCGGCGAGCAAGGCCGCGAGCTGACGGGCGGGCGGAGTGCTCATTGGTCTCTCTTTTCCAGGGCCGTCCGGGTGTTGCGGTTCGTGGGCTGGGCTTCGCGAAGCCTGCATCTGCCGCCCGGTAGCCGGGCTCTGTCCCAGCCCGCGACTGACGGGGAGGAAGAGGAAGATCCCAGCCGTCCCATTCAGTTTTCATCCAGTAGAGCCAATCCGTCCCGCTGGACGGTGGAGCACTCCCTGGGAAAACAGCAGCAGCGGCCCTGGTGGAAAGTGCTGCCCTTCAGCCTCTCTCTCATGGTTCTGATCATCTGGTGTTACCTGAGGCGAGAGACCAAGTCGGACAGTTGGTTGAGACGGGTGTTGGACGAAGAGGGGCCGGAGCCCAGTGAGCGAGCCTAGGAGCCTGGAGCTCTTGCCGCCTACGGGGCGTGAACTTGACGGGGTGCCCGCTGGGGCTGGCAGGGAGGAAACAGCCCTTCGGAGTCGATGTCGCGGCCCCGAAGGACTCGGTGGCGCCTTTGGCGCTGACACACGTGCGGGCGGGCAGGGCAGAAGCCGCAGTCCCGGATCTGCGCTTGACTGATACCGATGCCCACTGATTGCGTCCAAGACATTTCAGTCCGTAGAAGAGGTTTAGGCTGTATTGTGTGCTTTTGGGTTCGTGGTGTCTGTACAGCCTAATCGTGTTTCCGAAGCAAGTTCGGCGACACTTGTAATGTTGTGTTGCAGGTCATTTGCTTTACGAGTTAGAATCACTGGCAGAAGTGTTAATTTACAGTGCGCCATGATGTGTATAAATAACATCTATTGGTGTTTACATACTAACATACTGAAATACATTTGAATTTGATAACGCCGAGTTAGGGCGATTCTTTTTTTTTTTTTCCCCATTTAGTTTTAAAAAAAAGATGATAGACCAAAAGCCACGTGTTTCAATTTATTTTTTTCACCCCCCGCCCCCCACTTAAGAAATATAGATGCATATTGTGGCATATATTACCAAATGATGTCAGAAATAAGGACCTTTTTCAGCTTTCTGCAAAACCTTATTTTTAGCACAGCAGCAACTTTATCTGAGTAGAGTAAAACTCAGTAGAACACGATTGAGCAGAAGACAATTCTGAGGCAAATACAACTGACAAATAGTTCTCACAAATAAAGGACACTCTTGGGACTAGAGGCATAGTTCAAGTGGTAGGGCACCTGCCTAACAAACATGAAGCCCTGAGTTCAAACCACAGTGCCACAAATAAACAAGGGCACTATTTTGGTTTATCTACCTTATATATGTGTTTTCCAGGTACTACTTAGGAAAACTTGCTGAAGTCTGAAATAAATAGAAGATGCATAAAAGGAAGCTTTTAGTTTATTTAAACTTGTAGTCAAAGGTTTTATTTTAGTATGTTTCTGGAAAATGTTTAAAGGGAATTTTTCTTTTAATCTGATGCACGTTTGAAGAACATGCTCTTGGCTGCTCTGGCTGTGTGGCATACAGTGGGCATTGAGAAGTGCAGTGCATGCAGTATGCTCAGTTCTTAAACACGATGAGATGGACTGTTGGAAAGGTTGACCTACTCTTAGCTCTGAGTACCTGGGTCCAGATTATTTTCTGACCTGGTATAGCCATGACTAGCTTGGCTGTGAGCCATTTTGGTTGCAGTCATTCAAACTACAACCCTTACCTTTACTCTTACTTGCTCCTGTACAGAATTAAAAAAGAAAAAGAAAACTTTCCTGTTAATTTACAAGTGCTTTTCTCCTAGGAGTGGTGGTGCACATCTGTAATCCCAGCTGTTCAGCATGTGGAGGCAGGAGGATTGTGAGTTCAAGGTCAGCCCAGGAAAAGTTAGCATAACCCTGTGTCAAAAAACAAAGAGGGGGGGATGGGCTTATAGCTCAAGTGGCAGAGTACTTGCCTAGCACGTGTGAGGCCCTGGATGTGATCCCTAAGTTTTTTTTTGTGTGTGTGTGTTTTTGTGGGTTTTTTTTTTTTTTTTGGGTGGGAGTGGGGTTTGAACCCAGGGCTTCATGCTTGCAAGCAGGTGCTCTACCACTTGAGCCACACCTCCAGTCCATTTTGCTCTGGTTATTTTGGAGATGGGGGTCTCTTGAACTGTTTACCTCGGTTGCCCTTAAACTGGAATCATCCTTATCTCAGATTCCCAAGTAGCTAGGATTACAGCTGTGAGCCACCTGGGCCTGGCCCCCACTCCTAAGTAATTCTTACAGGACAAAGGCATTATGTGAAAGAATTAAGAATTAGGCAGAAGAAAACTAGAAGTGTCAGACATAATCACTGTGAACACCTTGTCATTCATTGAACCTGGGCCTCTGACACGATCGGCAGGTGCTCCACCACTGTGCTACACTCCCAGTCCTTTTGTTTTTGAGATAGGGCCTCACTAACTTTGTCTTGACTGATCTTGAATTCCTGATCCTCCTGCCTCTTCTTCTCTCCCAGTAGTTGGGATGCAGGCATGTACCACCATGATACTTCATGTGGGATGCAGCAGATTCTGAGTGGATCTATGCTGGTGATTTAACAGTGAGGTGGATAACTGTTGTCAAGAGTAAAAGGAGGACCCTTGGTCAGCTGGGGACAGTGGGCAAACCTTCTCTACACTTGGGCTTTTGAAGGGGTAACAGAGCAGGTTGATACGTGAGCAACTACTAATCAAATCTTTTTTTGGGGGGTAGGCCAGTACTGGGGTTTGAACTCAGATCCTCATCCTTATAGGTAGATGCTCTACTTCTTGAGCTGCTCTGCCATCCCTTTTTGCATTGGTTACTTTTAAGATAAAGTATGCTTTATTGCCTGACTGGGCCCCATCCTCCTATTTATGCTTCCTCAAGTGGCTAGGATGACAGGCACATGCCATCACATTCAGCCAAAGTTGGTTGAGAGGGAGTTTTGTGAATGTTTGCCCCAGCCGACCTTGAACTGTAATCCTCCCAGTCTCCACCTCCCAAGTAGCTAGAATTACAGGCTTGACCCACGCGTGGCCTCCAATCAAGTCTTTTTTTTTTTTTTTTTTTTTTTTTTTTTTGCAAAAGCAACAGTAAAGCTTATAAAGAAAGAAATTTAGTATAACAGGATAAAAATGGGGGAGATGGGGGAAAAAAAGGGAGAAACTTTTTTGCTCCCCATGCAGGAAGTGGGAGCAGAGATTCCCTAATCAAATCTTTTTGTGTATGTTGTGTATTTTTGAGATAGGGTCTCGCTTTTTGCCCAGGCCGACTTGTAGCTAGGATTACAGGCCATGAGCCACTGGTGCCCAGCCGGATCAAAACTTTTAATTAACTTTTTAATAGAGTGCTTGTTGTAGTTCCCCAACTGGGCTGTGTTGGTTTTTTTGTTTTGTTTTTTTTGCTAGGGTTGTTGGGTTGTCTTAACTCCCCCAGGTAGGTGCCCCATATGCATTGGAGAGGGCATTGCAAGTATGAGAGAACACAGGCAATGTCTGTGATTCATTGGGTAGGAGGAAATTGTTTTTTTAAAAAAAAATATTTCAAGGAAGAGGTTAAATGGCCACTTCGTGGTAGTGTTGTGCATTGCATTCCCTCTCCAAAAAAGGTGAAAAATTGATACAGTGATACCCCAGTGTTACTTTATGTACATCTGGTCCTGCCCCAGCCTTCAAGAACGTTTTTCCAGAGCATGAAAAAAGGACACTTCTAGTCCTCTTATAGCTCCTCACAGTTTCCCTTGATGTCTTCTGGGTGTGGACAAAAATGAGGTGCCTTCTCTGCAAACTGTTGTTCGGGAGCAGCTTTCTTATTTATGCTCCCCGTGGCTCCCACCCAGCTCTGCTGTCTCAGGTTCCTCACGCTGTCCTTCTGCATCCCTCCAACTACAGTGACCACTCCTTTTTTATTCAACACACCTTAGCAGTCGTCAAGATTTGTTTATTCCTTTGGAGAATGCATGGGACCTGTCCTAACCTGCTACGCTGTCCAGCTTGATTTAAAATGAAAATTTGTCATTGCTTGGCATGGTGGTACATGCTATCATCCCAGCACTTGGGAGGCTGAGGCTGGAGGATTGGAAGTTGAGCACAACCTGGTCTACATAGTGTGACCCTGTCTCACACACAAAAAAAGATGGCTGGAGCCAGGTGCTGGTGACTCATACCTGTAATCCTAGTGACTGGGGAGGCAGAGAGCAGGAGGATCATGGTTGGAAGCCAAACAGTTCAAGAGACCCTATCTCAAAAACATCTATCACAACAAAAGGGCTAGTGGGGTGACTCAAGGTGTAGCCTGTTCAACCCCTTAAAGTACTAAAAAAAAAAAAAAAAAACTGAGTTTTTAATTTTAATTTTTTAATTTCAAGATTTAAATGCAATGTTTGTAGAGGTGATTCATAATAGTTCATGTAGAAAAGTGAACATATGAAGAAGTCATTCACCTACCAGCAAGTCATAATTTTTATTTTACTCTACTAGTGACTCAAAAAATTTACATGCTGGGACCATATTACCTTTGTACGTAAATCGTTGTGTGAAGCTAGTATTTTTTAAACTGGCATTCCTAGAAATGGAGCAAGAAAGTTATTTTCGGTAAATGCCTGGGCCCTTTGCCCACCAGCCCTTCCTTCAGGACAGGTCTCTGGCATCCCAGGCGACTGCCCAGAACAGAAATCTTAAGAGCACTCATCTTCCAATTCCAGGGGGGGTTCTTTATTTCACATTTAAAATGTTTCATGCCAGTCATTTACACATCAATGAGCTCCTGAGTTCTTTTTCTTAATTTTTTTAAGACCAGTGCTGGTCTGGAGCCCCACCCCTCCTGCCTCTCCTGCCTGATCCTCCTGAGTGCTGGGATTATGGAGGTCCGCCATCACTCCTGGCCGGGTTCTCACTCTTAACCCCCCCACCCTGTGTGTGCAGGGTGTGCACCCCTGCCTACCCTGTGCTCCTGGCATTCGTATTTTTAAAAGCAGTTCAACGGAGGTACAGTTCACGTGTTACCCAGTTCATCCATCTTAAGCACACAATTCAAACATTTTAAGACCACAGTCTGAAACCTTTTCGTGCCAAGGCAGCCCGTGTCTACGAGCGGACTCCGCGTCTCCGTCCCCGTCCCCGTCCCCGTCCCAAGCCCTGGGCAGCGGCGGGCGCACGCGCTGGAACCCTGCACGCACCCGCATGTCCCTGCTCGCGCGCGTGTGGCCTTGGGGCTCGCGTGGGCGTGACAGGGGCGTGGCCGGCGCCGCACGGCGGGGGGCGTGGTCGGCGCGACGGGGGGCGCGGGGGGCTCCGCGCGCGGGGGGAGATCCGGGGGCGGGGGCGCCGGCGCGGCGCATGCGCGCTGCATTGTTTTGACTGAAAATGCCGTCGGTTTCGAAAGCGGCGGCGGCGGCGCTGAGCGGGTCCCCCCCGCAGACCGAGAAGCCGACCCACTACAGGTCAGTGCCCGGGCCGCCGCCTGGACGCCGGCGCGCGGCCGAGGCGCAGGGGAGAGGCTCGCGCGCACCCGGGGCCCGGGCCCGGGGTGTCGCCGCGCGCGGAGGGTGCGCCCCGCCCGCCGCCCGGCCCCGCGCAGGCTGGGCTCGTGAGGGGTCACGCCGTCCGGACGCGAGCGGCCGCCGCCTGAACTCGGGGGCGGTGTCCCTGTTGGAGAGGTCTGGGGAGCGCGCCCCGGCCAGGGGGGTCCTCGCGCCTGGGGCTGGGGATGGGGGAACAGCGCCTGGGTTTGGGTGTCAGGCCGCGCCGGGGCTCGAGCTAGACGCACCGCCATCTGGACTCAGGCTGCCGCCGCCCGAGATTGAGAGGCGACGCCCAGGGACTGGGGTGTCTGCTGGGTTGGGGGCTGGATCGGGGGTCACAGTGGCTTCTTAGACTCCGAGGTTGTGATGTCGTGTCGGAGGTGGGGGGGTCGCGTGTGCCATGAGGATGGGGGTCGGCTGCGCCTGGTGTCCATCTGGAATCGGAGTGGGGAGTCGTGGCTGGGGTCGGGGGACCGCGTCTGGGGACTGGAGGTCGAGTCGGGGGTTCGGCGAATGCACTCGGGCGGGACAAGGCGGTCTGGAGTTACCTAGGTTCCGAGTGGCATGGAGGGCCGCACTTGGGGTCAGGGGTCTGTGCTTGGCGTCCCGGGAACGCGCCCGGGGTAAGGGGGTGGGGGAGGGGTATGGCGGGTCATCTGGGCTCCTAGTGGGGGGCGTCGCGCCTGGGGACCCGGCCCCGCCCACGAGTCCCCGGGGCCGCCCCAAGGCGGCGGTGGCGGCGGAAGCGACCCGCAACGTGTTTGTCTTTTTAGGTATCTAAAGGAGTTTAGGACAGAGCAGTGCTCCCTGTTTTTGCAGCACAAGTGCAGCCAGCACAGACCATTTACCTGTTTCCATTGGCATTTCCTAAATCAGCGTCGGCGCAGACCGCTCCGCAGGCGCGATGGCACCTTCAACTACAGCCCCGACGTGTACTGCTCCAAGTACGACGAGGCCACCGGCCTGTGTCCCGACGGTGACGAGTAAGTGGGGCTTCCCGGTGGGCAGCTGCGGGGGCCTCTCCCTCGGACACGGCTTTGACTGTCAGGAGGTTCTTAATGTCCCTGGTTCTTTTCAACACATCACACCCATACAGGGGATCATATTTTCACTCCCAGGTTTTGCAGGGATAGGGATAGGGTGGAGGGCACGTCTCCATTTTTAGGGGAAGATTCTGTGAGTTTCAGTGAAAGCCTCACTTCCCACTAATTTTTTTTTTTTTTTTGGTGGGACTGGGATTTGAACTCAGGGCTTCAAGCTTGCAAAGTAGGTGCTCTACCACTTGAGCTATGTGTCCGGTACATTTTGCCATATTTATTTTGGAGATGGGGTGGCCCGAACTGTTTTCCTGGGCTGGCCTCAAACTGCTATTCTCTGGGTGTCAGCCTCCCAAGTAGGATTGTAGGTATGAGCCACCCACCACCCCTGGCTGGTATTGGGGTTTAAGCTCAGGGCCTTGTGCTTGCCAGGTGGGCACTTTGCCACTTGAGTCACGCCCCCACCTTTCACTTCCCACTCCTGGTCCCCAACCAGTTCTCCAAATTTCCACCTTAGAATGGATGTTGATGACATGCAGTACCGGTATAGGACCATTTTTAAGTGATCCGTTGCTCTTCAGAGCTTGTCAGTGTTTGCTCACACCATGGAAGATGTCTGCTTTCTTGTTTGTTTTTTTTTTTGGGAGTATTGGGGTTAGAACTCAGGGTTTATGTCTTGAGCCACTCCACCAGCCCTTTTTTTGTGGTGTGTGTTTTCAGGATAGGGTCTCATGCTCTGTTTGCCTGGGCTGGCTTTGAACCTCGATCCTTCTGATCTCTCCGTCCTGAGTTGCTAGGATTACAGGAGTGAGCCACCAGCATCCGGCTCCTTTCTCGGAGCCGGATTTAAATTAAAAAAATATATATATGATAGGAGGACTGGAGGTGTGGATCAAGCCTCAGAGCATCTGCCTGGTAAGCGGGAAGCCCTAATACCTCCAAAAAAAAAAAAAGATAAAGTTTTATTTGCAGACTGTCATTTATGTAACACTTTCAAAATTTAAGAAATCAGGGTTTTGTTTGGGTTGATTTTTTTTTTTTAACGAGTTTCTGAATGGTGTTATGAACAGATGTCTTTATTTTGAAATAGGAAGACAGGAAAAGTCCAAGTTACTGGATGTGCTTTACAGGAAGGTGGAATGTAGTAGCAGGAGATTTTATCTTCTTCCTGCAGGCTGCTTGGGGATGAAGGAGGTGGCCCCTTTCTACCTAAAGGTGAAGTGGCAGTTATCAGTCTTAAAGTCTCCTGACACTTGGAAGGGCTTTGGTTCCCCATGTGCCCTCCCTTTTAAAAACACCTCTCACCCTGCCATACATGGAGACCCATATGAAGACTGTTTTCCTCTATTTTTCAGAAATGCTTTGAAAAATAGTAAACTTTTGATCTGTGACCATCATTTTATAAATTCTGAACACTCACTGGAAGGTTTGTAGTAGTATACCAGATAGTTACATAGTTGCTTTTATTGCAGGTTAAATTTGACATAATGTACCCAGCTCCACTTCCTGTTTGGTTAAGATGGTGTTCTACTTGGCCTGTACTATTTAATTGCTTTTGAGCCATTTCTTGCAGAGGTGTCTTGAAGACAGGTGAGCCAGGTGTGAGTGGCTCATACCTGTTATCCTAGCTACTTGGGAGACTTGAGATCAGGAGGATCAATGTTTAAGGCAAATAGTCTCCAGAGAATTCATCTTTCCAAAATAACCGAAGCAAGATGGACTAGAAGTGTGGTTCAAGCAGTACAGTGTCTGCTTTGCAAGCACAAAGTCCTAAGATCAAACCCCAGTCCCACCAAAAAAACAAACAAGAAAACAAAAACATGTGACTAACTAGCTGAGGCCTGGCCTCAGTTCTTAATTTCTCATGATCTCTCAGGTATCTTGGAGCTGCTGATGCCTGAGTTGGGAATAGGGATCCATGGAGAGAAGACTGGGCTTGTCTAACCCCACCCCAGAGTCAGGCATAGGGACTCTTTGGCAGTGTTCACTGGCAATGGTTTTAATGAAGAAAAAAGCATCTTAATAGCTGTTTTGGGTTCCAGAGCTCAGATGTCCTGCTATTGACTCATCCCCACTACTGGGCATCCAGGTGGTATTCCAGTCTTGATAGGATGAGACTGTGGCAAGGAATGCATAGCTAGAGGTGGTCATGTTTAGCTATGCTTAAATAGTAATTAGATCACATGCAGTTATTACAGACACGTTAACATGCAGCCTGAAAAGCTTGCGATTTGTCACTGGGAAGGAAGCGGGACTAGCATGCTCAGTAGTTCAGTTTGGGATGCGTTGTGTGTACATCTGCAGGGAGGAAGAAAGTCACATGTGTATTATGAAAGCTTTTGTAACTTTTATTGAGGACATGAAATGCCTTGCTTCAGCCCTTCAGGAAGCATTTGCAGGCTGCCTCCCCTGGGAATCATCTTAGTAATTACCGCTCCTTCCATGAGAGAGGGACTTTCCTTTCACTGTACATGTGGAATAGCCCGTTTGTCCCACTGAACTGCATATTCTGGTTCAATTCAGGATTACCAGGGAAATTGTAAACAGTTCCTTTTGAGCAAGAAAGAAACCTTCCTTTGATCTCAGTTCAGTGGTTCTTGAAATTTCCTTTCTGGGCATATATACTACCAACTAACTTTTTATTTTTTGTGGAGATCAAACCCAGGGCCTCAAGAATGCTAGAAGCTCTACCTGAGCCACACCCCCAGCCGCCCCACCAACCTGTTAATAAAACGTAAATTTGTATCAAGAGCAAAGACCCTTCAGCCAGGGTTGGGCAGAATGAGCATCCAGACATTGTTCTTAACGCTGGGCAATTATCCCCTCCTGTGGGCAGCCCTCTTCCCCCTTCCTTGTCCATCTCCCATCATCACCAACCCTGCACGGTACCTCTACCCTTACCCTCTTTCTTCAGTGTCACCCTTCTACCTCCTGCTCTGTGGTCACGCCTTCCTCCCTCCCATGGTGACCCTGGTGTCTTTTCACTTCTCCTTGGTGGGCACCCCTCCCCTTGGCTTACTGTTATTAGTCCCCGTGGGCGCCTTACTACTACCTCTTAACTGGGTGGGCGGTCACCCCCTCGCTGTCTCCATTTTCTTTTCACCGGGGACCCCACTTCCTGGGCACTCCCGCGGTCAGTACCCTACCCAGACTCTTGGCTGGGAGACCCCCTCTGCGCCCCATCCCACCTTCGCTCGCGAAATGCCCTTTGTTCTGGCGGACACGCCCCTTTCCCAGAGCGGGCTTCTATTGGCCACCTGGGTCACGTGCTACGGCGCCCCGCCCCCGTGGGAACCGGCCTACCCACGGCGCTCCAGGCCGCGTGGGCTGCCGGGTGCGCGGAACTGGGCCCGCTGACCGGCGTCCCGCGCCAGGGCAGGCATGCGGGTCGCGTTCCCACCTGGGCGCGCCCAGCGCAGGTGTTTCGCGGGAACGCACGGCTCTTTTGCAGAGGTTTCTGGAGCCAGCCACAGCCTGAAAGCTGCTCCGGGACCGGGGCTCTGTTCCCCCGGTCCAGACCTGCTAATGCGCCCCACGCCGGCCTTCGCCCGGGATCCCAGGTGTGGCTGGCACCTTCCGCCTGCATGAGCCACTCGCCCGCCTCTTTAGTGTTTCGTTCAGCGTATGTCCGCTTTTATCTACGAAGGAACAAGGCTCCTGGGCAGGGAAATGAAGGCCCCTCCCCAAGGGTTTTCTTGGAGAAGTGTCAAGTAGCCCCCAGCTATATAGTGTGTGAGGTGCCCATCTGTGGTGTTCTGCCCTAGACGGTGCCCTTGAGGTGTTGCCGTGTGAACCCTTCAGTATTTGTTGTTTTCACTAAAAAGGGGTTTACCCCAGTAATGCCCACTTGCCACATTTTTTTTGCTCCTTTTTGGGGCTCCCTGTGGTGGGGGTGGGGGGGCGTTTGGGTAGGCCTAGCTTGGCATTTGCTCCTCAGGCTCCCGTGTTCGTCAGGAACTGACAGGAGGGTGTGGGGAAATTCCTGAGTTTCCATTTCTAAGAACAATTTAAATGTGGTGGCTTGTGTCACTTATATCTTGTATGTGACGGCTCTTTGGAAAGGTCCTTTTGCAGTATTTCATGTAAAAACTCATGGGATTCATGGCTTAGGTGGAAGCTGTGCTGTGCAAACCACCCTTACGAGGGGACGGGGGAGCCAGGGCAGGCAGTGTCGCGCTGAGAGTCAGGCTGCCGGGGCTGAGAAGGGAATGTGCTCTTTGGTGGCTCCAAGTTACTCCACTTACTGGGAGTACAATCAGGTGACTGAGCTGGAACCCTTAAGGGACACTTAGACATAAAAAATGCTCCTGGGGCTAAAGTGACTAGCTCTGAGTGAGTGCAGTACTTCAGCTCCTCTTGCCTTGGGGTGGAGCGGGGACCAGGAGGAACCTCCCAGCAGATGAACTGAGGCCTCAGCTTAGAGACCAGGGCAGAGAGGATCTTGGGGAGAGGGAGGCCAGATTGGCATTCAGTTGATAATTTCACTCAAGTCACTTGGGCAACTAAGTGAAAAGGGCCATTTGGCCTGTCTTTGGCTGCATGGGCCCAGCTATGAAGATTCTTTGGGGAGCGATGTCTCTCCTGTAAGGTGGAAAATAGCCTTGCTCACGGGAGACCAGGCATGGGGGCTGCAGTGATTTTGAATGAGCAAGCCCTGGAACAGGTCTTACCTTCCACAGGAATGTACTCTCCCCTGTGTCTCTTACTGACATCCTAGAGTTCACCAGCCTAGGTTAGAGATCCAGTTGGCTTCTCATGCCTTGACAGATTTGTTGTCCTTGGTCTGAAACCACCATGCTATGGTCATTTCTCAGTCTTCCCTCTCTGGGGACAATCCCACATACATGTACGTTTAATAAAACTCTAATGTTTTTCTTTATGTTCATCAGGTTCCTAAATCTAACTGAAGATCCCACACAAGAACTAAGGCGGGGGGGAGTCTTTCCAGCCCTACTCAACTTTGCCAGAACCAGGAGCTGTGGCAGAGCTGGACTTGTTGACAGGCCATGTGCTTATGTCAGGGCTGTGGTGGAATTGTCACTGACCTACTGAGGGTCCAAGAGCTCCTGGAAGCCCGAGGTTGAGGGAGTGTGGGTGACCCCACTCCTGGTGTCAAAAGAAGGGAAGACCTGAGACAGGTTGTCCAGTTTGTCTCCCCAAGCCTCCCCTCCCCCTGCAGCCTTTTGTTTTCCTGCCTCGATGCCCAAACTCACTTTAGTGTGGGTTGCCCCTTAGTGCTGCTGTGCTGTGTCCTGGCTCCATCTATGCTAGAGCTTCTCAGAGCTGGAGGGAGTCATGTTACACTATCCAATACTGTCCTTTTTTTTGGTTGGGGGGGTGGTGGGGATAACGTTCAAACTCAGGACTTTGCACTTGCAAAGCAAGTGCTCTACTGCTTGAGCCCCACCTCCAGTCCATTTTGCTCTGGTTATTTTGGAGATGGGGTCTCATGAATTATTTGCCTAGACTGGTTCCAAATCTCGATCCTCTCTGTCTCAGCCTCCCAAGTAGCTAGGATTACAGGCATGAGTCTCTGGTGCCAAGCTGTGTCCCTTTAAGCCTGGTGGTTCTCATACTTTGACCCTCAGATCAGCATTCTCAGCACCCCCTGGTGACATACTGGGACCTACCTGGTCAGTGTGAAGTGACAGGCCCTAGGGATCCTCACAGACTCATCTGATGCGTCTGGGGCCCCCCCTTTGGATTGAGTGAGAGCTGCCTGTGGGAGGGCGACAGTTTCCTGCACTCCTAGAGACCTGGTCATAGTTTTGAGCCCCTGGCAGATTCCTCCTGTTCTTTCATGCTGGGCTCCATGGTCCTACACCATCATGGCCAAGTTGTGTTCAAGCATGCCATTGTACCATACTGTCAGTGGAGCTGTGCCGTCTTCATGTTGTGGTCACTCATTGGGGACATTTAGGACCCTCCCCCCAGCAGTCCAGGGAGCAAGAGGCCACTCTGCCTTCTCCGCTCTTAGGGTCCCTAAGGTCACAGGACCTTCATTCCCTTAAACCTCAAGCTTTGAGGTCATGGAGTAAGTGGAAGGTGGGCTGAGCAAAACACATAGCCCAGTAGTGGGAATGGGTCTGCCCTGGGGAATGGGGCGCCTCATCCAGGTTCTGGTTGCCATGGGAATGGTGGTGGCACAGAACAAGGTGCTGTTCAGCGCTAACTCAGAACCACAGGGGAATTGGCGTGAATTCAGATTGAAGGGCAGGAAGATGGAGAATAGTGCACTGGCTAATTTCTGCTGAGTAGTGCTGCATAGTAGAGTACATTCGTGTATCTACCTCTCCATGCCTGCAGTGATACTCTGCCAGCTCCGCGTCTCCTTCTGCTAGGATAAGGGTTTGATCTGAGCCTTAGGGGAGGGTCCTAAATTAGGGATCAGGTGTGACATCCTCTGGCCAGAGCAGACCTCTGTGTGCAGGAAGTGGAAGCAGCTGCTCCCTGGTTCTAATGGGGGATGGGCAAAGGTCAGGGTCAGCTCCAAGTCCACAAGGGCCAGACAGTGTGTTTGAACCTCTACTTCCCAGGTGCCCCTACCTGCACCGAACAACTGGGGACACAGAACGCAAGTACCACCTGCGCTACTACAAGACGGGCACGTGCATCCACGAGACAGATGCAAGGGGCCACTGTGTGAAGAACGGGCTGCACTGTGCCTTTGCTCATGGCCCCCTGGACCTGCGGCCACCCGTGTGTGACATCAGGTGAGTGTGGTGTCCTTGGGGAGCCAGCTCACCTCCCTGCTGCTGCCAGCATTACTTGTCCAAAGCATCTCTTTTTTCTGAGCCCCAATATTACGTCTTTTTTTCTTTCCTCCCCCTAGCCCCTTTTTTCTCTTTCTTGACAGTTTCTTGTTACATAGCACAGGCTGGCCTTGAACTCAAGATCCTTCTATCTCTACCTCCTGAGTGCTGGTTCTCACAGGCATGCTCTATGCACCTGATTTCCTTCCTTTTTTTTCCTTTCCCCTTTCCCTTTTCCTTTTTTTGGTGGGACCAGAGTTTGAACTCAGGGCTTTGCACTTGCAAAGCAGGCGCTCTACCCTCAAGCCACGCCTCCAGTTCGTTTCACTCTGGTTCTTTTGAAGATTGGGGGGGGTCTCTCAAACTGTCTTGCCCAGGCTGGCTTCGAACCTTGATCCTCCACCCGATCTCAGCCTCCCAAGTAATGATTATAGGCATGAGCGACTGTCCCCAGCTTCCTAGTTTTATTTTATTTGTAATGAGAAAATTGCTCATTTTTTCCTAACTGGTGTTTCCTTCCTGTGTCCACTGGCCACTCATGAGGATGGGGGTGTGAAGTGACACCTTCTAGAAGGACGAAGCAGGATGTGCCCAGCTGCTTTAGAAAAGCAAATCTATCCTAAGGAAAACCCAGCTCTGAAGTTGTTGGGGTTCAGGTCAGGACTATGATCCCAGACCAGGGCTGCATCCAGGCCTGTAGGCGGCAGCTGTGACTATCAGAGCGGTTCTGGAGGCACAACTTTGCCTTTAGAAGGGATTTGGCTTGGCCCTGGGCCATAACGGCTGTGTTGTTGGTTGCAGGGAGCTGCAGGCCCAGGAAGCCTTGCAGAACGGCCAGCTCAGCAGTGGGGATGGCCTGCCTGATCTGCAGCCTGGGGTCCTGGCCAGCCAGGCCATGATTGAGAAGATCCTGGGCGAGGATCCGAGGTGGCAAGGTGAGCTGAGGCAGCTGCTGAGAGTCCAGGGGAGCACATGGCCTTCACATGGACGCTTCTTCATTTCTGTGCTTTCGTTCTTCAGGCTCATGGTCAAAATCATTTATTAATGCCTTCTAGTACTTTTTTTGTAGTGCTGGGATTTGAATTCAGGGCCTCATGCTTGGTAAGAGGACACTCTGGCACTTGAGCCACTCTGCCAGCCCTTCATTTCTGTCCTTAACATTGCCTACAGGTTGATCATATAGGAAACTGGGCGGCCTCTGTCCAGTACCACCCTGGTCTCTCAGCTGACAGGCGGTTGAGTGGAATCGAATCAGGTGTTTTTCTCCCAGACTGCTCTGAACTTCACCCGCTGGTGTCCCAGGCTGGCACTAGCTGACTGTAGGGTGAGGGGTATGTGCAGCCCCACAGTGTCTTCCGGGCATCCTGTTCCTGCTGGTCAGTGTTTGCCACTACCTGTCCACTGATGTAGGGCAGTTCCACCTTATCTTGGTCCTGGGCCTCTTTGTGTGTGGTGCTCAGGTCAGCAGCTTTTGGGTGCCTGGGCCTGACATTCAGAGCTGTAGGACCCATGTTCCTAGCAGGCTCTACACACAGTGGTTACAAGCAATGAAGAGGTGCTTTTTTTTTAAATTATAAAATTCACCATTTTAAAATGAGCAATTCAGTGACATTTAGTGAATTCACAGTGTTGTGCAACCACCACCTCTGTCTAGTTCCAGAACATTCTCATCACCCATATGGAAACCCCACGAGCAGCAGGCCCCCCAGCCCCTGCACCACTTGCTTGCATCTGTCTGTGGATTTCTGTTCCACACATGTCATGTGGGCAGCAAAGTTTTAAGAAAAACACAATAAGTCATGATGCATCTTGTCTACCCAGGACTTTCCCCTGTGAAAGAATGCTTTGAGACTGGGCACGGTGGCTCGTGCCTGTAATACCACCTCCAGGGGAGGCTGAGGAGGATCAAGGTTTGAAGCTAGCCTGGGCACAAAGTTAACAAGACCCGGTCCCAACCAATAATCTGGACATTGTGGCATAGGCACGTGGTCTCACCTGTGGGGAGGCATAGGTAAGATGATGGTCCAAGGTTGACCCTGGTGCAGAAAATAAGAGACCGGTGCTGGCAGAATAGCTCAAGTAGTAAAGTGCCTGCACAGCAAGCATGAGGTCCTGAGTTCAAACCCCAGTACTGCTAAGAAAAGGGAAAGAAAAAACAAAAACGAGATCCTATCTGAAAAAAATAACAATAGCAAAACAAACAAAAAGCTTTAAAATTGCAGGTATTTCAGCCATGCGTTCTTTTGGTCTGTATGTCTTTCCTCCACTGGATGGAGGTGAAGTGTGATAGGGCCTTGGGTCCCTAGCAGGGATAAATTAATAAGCATGGTTGTGGGAGCTGTTTCTGATTAACTCTCCCACCTCCACCCCCTCCCCGTGGCTCCTTCCCCATTGTACTGGGACTGAGCTCAGAAACCCTCTGACCTGACAGGTGCCCTGGGACTCTCGCCAGGCCCTCTTCCCAGTCCCGGGCCCCCAGCCAATGGCAGTGCTGACAAGTGAGGCATCTGGTTTCATTGTGGGTGTTGGAAGGGGCAGGGCCCCTCCTGAGTTAGAGAGACTGACGTGCACCAGCTGTCACAAGTCAAGGAGAAGACCTGGGTGTTCAACCTCGGGGTGGAGGCTGGCAGCCTTTTGCTTACCCCTGCTGAGAATGGTGCCTAACTGCTTGTTTTTGTCATTCTTTCGTTCCAACCATCCACCGTCCTGTTGGACAGGTCCTGACATCCACCTCATGGGGACCCATTCCAGTGCCACAGGTGGGAGGTTCCATGAAGCTGTCAAGTAGACTCCACTCAGTGGGAGACTGGAGCTAAGCAGGAAGAGAGAAGGAAGGGTGTGGCTTTTTGGGATCCGCTCCCATCCATGACTGCTTTTATTCATTTATTTTTGAGCCAGTGTTTGATTATGTGGTTCAGGCTGGCCTTGAACTCACTATCCTCGCACCTCAATCTCTAGTGCTGCAGTTATAGTCATATGCCACCATGCCCAGTGGTTTGATGATTGCCTTTAAATGACTGCTGCCTTTTTGAGTTAAAAGTCACATGACATAAAGTTAACCTTTTTTTAAAGCTGAGGCTGATGTTTCACAACTGTAATCCCAGCACTTGGAAGGCTGAGGCAGGAGGATCTAGAGTTAAACACAGCACAAGCTACATAGCAAGACCCTGTTTCAGAAAAGTAAAAACAAAATGTTAACCATTTTTAAAAAGTAGATGTTTATAGACCAATTTTAGGTTCACAGCAAACTGAGCAGAAAATCCAGAGACTTCCCATATATTCCCCTCCCATCCCCAGCTTCCTTGCTACCAGCACCCATCGCAGAGGGGGACATCTGCTGTAGTGGGGACCTACCCTGGCTTGTCATTGTCACCTAAGCCTGCTGTTGGTACTGGGGTTGGAATAAGCCATCTTAACCTGGTGTGATGGCTCATGCCTGTAATCCCAGCACTTGGGAGCCTGAGGCAGGAAGATTATGAGTTAGAGACCAGCGTGGACTACATACCAAGATCCTGTCTGAAAAAAGAAAAAAGTCATGTTAAAGTGCACATTTCATTGTTTTTATGCATTCACAAAGTTGTGCAACCATCTCTTCTCTTGAGTTTTAACTTTTTTTTTTTTTGGTTATACTGAGGTTTGAACTTGGGGTCTTGTACTTAGTAGGCGAGCCCTCTGACACTTGAGGAACACCCCCAACCCCTTTTGCTTTAGGTTATTTTTAGATAGGGTGTTGCTTTTTGCCCGAGGGGGTTTCTCAATAACTTTTTACCAAGATTTACTTCCAACTGCAGTCATTCCAGTCTCTGCCTTCTGAGTAACTTGGATTACAGGTGTGAACCCCTGTGTCCAGCCTTAATTTTTCTGGCTCCAAAAGGAAATCCCATCTCCATCAGCAGGAGCTCCCCAGGTCTCTCCTGTAGCCCCTGGAAGCCTCTGTTATATTTCCTGACCCTGAATTTCCCAGTTCTGCACATCTCATACACATAGAACCATACTTGCAGCCGCATGTGGCTGGCATCTTACGCTGTGCATAGTGTCCTCAAGGTGTTACTGTTAGCCCCTCACTCATGGCTAGAAGCATTCCATCATGTGGAAGACCACGTTTGCTTAGCCACTTGGCCGTGGGTGGACCTGTGGCCTCCAGGAGTGCAGTGTTGCCAGCACGCAGAACCAGGCTTCTGTGCCTCTGTTTTACAGACACCAACTTTGTGCTGGGCAGCTACAAGACCGAGCAGTGCCCGAAGCCACCACGCCTGTGCCGTCAGGGCTATGCATGCCCCCATTACCACAATAGCAGGGACCGCCGACGGAACCCTGGGAGGTTCCAGTACAGGTGAGCCCAGGGACTGTGGCTGGCAGGACCCTAACCCACTGCACAGCTGTTCCACCCAATTGGGACCCTCTCTGGCATGTGTGCATGTGTGTTGCTGCGGCCAGTGGCCTGGCTGCTCTCAGACTCCTGTGCCAACCTCCACCTGGAAGGTACAGTGGAGTGGCTGCTCCTCTGTGTCCCTCCTCTGACCTGTGCACCCCATGCCAGGGGATGGGGCATATTTTCCAAGTCTGTTATCCAGTGCTGCCCGCTCTTCGGGTTCTCACAGTGAGGGGTCCCTGTTTAGCACTGCCAACCCTTAGAGTGGAAGCAAAGTGAAGACCTGAGTGTGTGTTCAGGTGTGTGTGGAGACAGAGCTGGGGCACAGGTCTCTCTGCCATCACTCATAGTGACTGCTACACTTTCCTCTGGCTGGGAGCCCTCTGTTAGGCAGTGCTGACCACTGCTGGGATTCCCGTACCTGACTGAGACCCTGTTTGCTCCCACTTGTACCTCTGGTCATGATGACCATGCCTGGGGTGTAAGGACCTGTGGCCGTCTAGCTCAGCTGAGTAGTCGTGGCCCCTCTGGCATTACTGGGATCTGAGATTGATTCTGTCTTCATGGCTGGCAGCCGGGGCACTGCATTCTAGGGGCCGAGAGTCCTGGGGATGACCACGCTCCCTCCTCCTGGGCTCTAACCAGCATCGGGATTCAGACCCTACCAGGCTTGTGCTGTTTGTCATTTTAGTGCTTCTTTCCTGGGTATTTTTGGGGCTGCAAATTAGGAGTCTTTGAGTCCTAGCTGCCACCTGTCCTTCTGAGAAGATCAAGGAGTTTTCTCTTTGAAGGGACAGAAAGTTTATGTGTGTGTGTATAAATAAGTATTTATATATTATATGTTTATATATATGAAGAGTCAAATTCGATTAAGTAATAGCCAGGAAGCATAGGAAGAGTGGGGGATACTGGTAACTTAGAAAGTTTGATTAGGATTTTCAAATCATAGGATCAAAGGTCTCAGACCCTGCTTTGCAGCAGCTGCACATGGCAAAGCCTCACGCTGGCCCTTGGTCACTGTTCCCCTAGGTGTTTTCCCCATGGCATGGGTAGCTCTGACCCAGACCCCTAGAATGCTACGAAGAGTGGACGCAGGGCTCCTGACCTTTATTCTGCCTCCAGATGGGCATTTGCTCTGCTTTCCTGGGTCCTCCTGAGGAGGGTCACAGTCACCACACAGTGTTTTGCCTTTACCCCCTGTGGCCTGATCCAGCTTCTGAGAGCCCAGGGTACACAGGAAGGATACGTGTTGTGACTCTCTTTGTGCCCAGGTCCACACCCTGCCCCAGCGTGAAGCACGGTGATGAATGGGGTGAGCCCTCACGGTGTGATGGCGGGGACAATTGTCAGTATTGCCATTCCCGCACGGAGCAACAGTTCCACCCTGAGGTAGGCACCAGGGCTGGGCCGGCTGGATGGTTGGGGTCATTTGTAGCCTGGGAGAGGGTGGGGCTGGGTTCTATTGTCCTTGCTGTGTCTGAGGGTCCTCACTGCCACTCTGGGGTTCAGTGGCTTATTGAAAGAGCTCACGGGACTTGGCGAAGGCCTCTGGTCACAGCAGGGTCATTATACTGAGAAACATTTTAAAGCCAGCCAAGGGACAGGCATGGGGTCTGTGGGGGCCTCCCAGGAGAGAGGACAGCTCTCCCTTTCCCCACATGCCACGTGACTTCACACAGGAAGTACTGCCGGCTGGGGACACTACCTGGATGCCTGTGCATTGCTTGAGTAACTGCTGTATACCAGATGCTGAATTAGGTACCTCTTTGAGTGTCATGGCCAGCAGGCTCTACAGAGAGAGGTTCAGGTGCAGGGGACAGTGCTGTACATAACTAACAGGAAAAGGTTTATCCTGCCTCACGGTTCTGGAGGTTCTGTCCGTGGTCAGCTGGCCCATCGCTTTGGGCCTGTGTGAGGCACCCATCATATTAGGAGTCACAGTGGAACAAAACCGTGCTCCTGTGGCCAGGAGCAAAAGACAGGAGGAGGAGGGGACCAGGGTCTCACAACCCTTGAGGTCATGCCCTGCCCCCATCTAAGTATGTCCTCTAGTCCCCACCTCTTAAAGGTTCCACAACCTCCCAGTGCTGGAAGCAGGTCTCCAATACATCGTCCCAATCTGCAGCCAGCAGAGTCCACGTGCTGATTGGGAGCTTGCTGCTGTGCACTGTGGCAGCACCAGCTCTGTTCTCCCAGAAACCCAGCTCTAATCCAGCCTCAATACTCTGTTTCATTTTTCTTTTCTAGATCTACAAATCTACAAAATGTAACGACATGCGCCAAACTGGCTACTGCCCTCGGGGACCTTTCTGTGCTTTTGCACATGTAGAAAGTGAGTAGATAGTGTCATGACAGCCCATCTCAGCTGCCAGGTGCAGAGGTGTCCCATTCAGTGACTCTGCGGATGTTCACAGACATTTTGGGTCGTCTAGAGTGCACTTTGAGGACCAGGCAAGTGGTAGGGGCTGCACACTGTAGCCCAGGCACCAGGAACACGTAGATGTATTTGGCGTCTGCATTTGAACTCCTAGATGGGTGGGGTTAATGCCACGTAGGCTTGGCTTCCTAGGCTGGACAACTCCCACTAGTCTGGGCCATGCAGAGCCCAGAGAGGCCTTTGCCTGCAGGCCTGTTGGGATCCTCTCCTATCTTGTGGGGACCCATGACCTGCTGTATAGCTCCTCACGTACATCTCACCCTGAGCCTGCTGTCCTGCTGGGGCTGAGTAGCACCATCTCTGTGAAGATTCTGTCCACCCGAGCCGTGGAAGACCCCAGAGTGCTTTCAAGCAGGCGTGGCCAGCGGGCCTGAGCACCTAGTGCTTCCTGTTGAGCATGTGGGCCCATGACAGGGGCCGCTCCTCCTGCTCCCCAGGCTGTCTACCCAGCTTAGAGTTGGGCTCACAGTTTTGTAAGTGTAGTTGCAAACTCAAATTTTACTTTATTTATTTATTCTAGTGGGACTGGGTGGGGTTTGAACTAAGGGCTTCATAGTTGCAAAGTGGGCGCTCTACTGTTTGAGCCACAACTCCATCCCATTTTGCTCTGGTTATTTTGGAGATTGGGGTCTTGAGTATTTGCCTGGGCTGACCTTGAACCTCCATTCTTCCGATCTCAGTCTCCCCAGTAGTTGAGATTACAAGAGTGAGTCACCAGCGCCTGGCTACTTTCTGTTCTTTATTGACAGTAATAGGGTTTGGACTCAGGACCTCATGCTTGCTAAAGCAGATGCTCTAGCATTTGAGCCACATTCCCAACCCACCTTTCTATTCTTGGTCACATTTAAACAAGACTAAAATCTAGAGACTTGAATCTAAAATCTGAGGTGCCTCTCTCGGCCGGTCTCCCATCCTGTTGAAGGGTCATTATTAAAAGACTGGCATCTGCTCTGAGCACTAACTCACCTGGGTCTGACAATACCACACATGTGTCACCAGCCAGTGACCTCTTGATGCCATCTGCTCTTCTTTCTTGGCAGAGAGTCTGGGACTAACAAATGATTGGGGCTGCCGTGATTTCAACTCCTCCAACAGCACCTCAGCCCACAGCGGCCAGCCTGGAAATGTAAGTGGACGTCACTTAGTAGCACTGTTAGGACAGATGAGGTGGTGTGTGGGTGATGTGGTTGAAGGCAGTTTGCCTGTCAGGGTTTGCAGGTCCCAGAAGAATCTGGAAAAATCCTGGCTACATTTTCTATTGGGCTGGAGCAGGGCGAGCAGCTTGAGCACTGGCCAGTGTGTCCTTGCCTTGGCAGGTGCAGATGCCCTGCCCTCCTTGTCTTTGCAGAACTCCCCTGGGTTGTGTTGGGACCTGGGACCTGGTTGGGTGGGAGTTACCAGCCAACAGTGTGGTGTGGTGGGATGTCCCCAGCCCATGTCACCCCAACACACCAGGCTTTGAATGTGGTCATGAGCTGTCTGATGGTACATGACAGAGAATGACAGACAAGGCTTGCTTCTGGCTTTCAGACCTAGAAAGAGATCATAGCCTTGCTGCAGTGACCCTGCAGTGGTGACTAGCTGTGAGGGCAGAATTTTAACTGATCTTCAAATCAGAGCTGTTTCTAAGAACTGTTCCAGTAACGTCAAAATGTCCCTGAACTCATTTAGCAAAGCCATACTGCTGGGTTCTCACACTTGTGGGTGTGATTACACTCTCTGGCCAAGCCCAGTTGAGTACAGTTGTGTAAGGTGGATCCCAGGGCTGGTGGGCAGGTCTCCGAGTCTCCAGAAGTCTCTTTGCTCACATCCTGGAGTACAGATTGTGTATCCTGGCCACACGGAGGGAGGAGAGGGCTTCTCGCGCACTGCTGCTCTTTCTCCCACTCTGCTCGAAGATGGTCTCCTTTGGCTGGAGAAGAGAGGTTCTGAATCCACCGCCTCCTTGTCAGTGGAGATCTTGTTGCATCTGGGTTAGACACCAGTCACGGATCACCAGTGCTTTTTTGTAATTTACTCCTGCCCCACTGGGGTCCACATTGAGGGAGACCCTGAGGGGTCCATCTTCTCAAGTGTGGGGTGGGCCTGGGCCTGAGGCACCTGTCCTGGATTTAAATTTCTCATTTGTGAGGAGGTTTGGGAGGTGCTATCTTTAGTGCATGCTCTCGCTGTGGTGCCTGGGCCCCGCCCTGCACTTTGGGCACCTGGAGCAGGCCGCTTCACGGGGCCGTGAAGGTTCTCAGGAACCTGTGTGGCCTTCACAAAACCCTCTGCATGTCTCACTGCATGTGGCACTGCCTTCCAGGGAAGCCCAGCTGGGCCACTCTTGGAGATGGTTACCCTCCTTTTCAGTATAGCACCATTTGGACCAGGCAGGCACCTGGGGTCCAGCTCCAGCCACAGCTTTAGCCAAGACTGCTCCCATCATGGTCCCTCAGTTCATGTATATGTCTAAGTCCCACTCCTCATGTGATTGACTCAGCTGTCCTCGGGCACTTTTGGTGTTGGGCAGCCACCAGCTCTGTGCCTGGAGACCTAGCAGTGGCCTGCGTTGTTGTTGCAAGTGTGTGGAGGTCATGCCCTGCCATTACACCTAACCCAAAGTCAGAGACTACACCCAAGTGTCAGGTAGACTTGGGAGAAGGACCCTGCCTTGAGGAAGTGATGTGAATGCTGCCTCTGCCTTGTGAGATGTCATCACTTAGTGTTTTCTAAATCCTGAGCAAAGCCTAGGTCTGTGTGCTGTCAGCTGGTATTTGCTCCCTGCCATTTCCCAGCCTGAGCAGTTTTCTGTTGCAGGCCAAGCGGAGAGACTCACCTGCTGAAAGTAGCCAGAAAACCAGCGAGCCTGACGGCAAGCAGGTACGATCCTAGGGTGGATGGCGCGGCCTATGAATAGGATATTTTTTTTCTTGAACATTCTTGGTCTTGCTCACTCTTGACTGATATGCTTAATATCTGTTTGTTGTATAATTATCTTTTTACCTGTATCCATGTGTCCCTTGTTTTATTGTTTAAAAATATTTGTGTCTGGAGGTGGTAGAGCGTCTGCTTTGTGAGCATGAAGACCCAGATTCAAAACCCCAGTCCCACCCAAAGGGGGAAAAAAATACATATATATATTTGTGTCCGATGTTGGAAACAAAACCCTAGCATTTTCCCTGCAGGGGACACAGGGTACATTTAGAGATGCCCTGTAGGAGTCAGTGATGGCCACTGTAACAAAGCACCACGGTGGGAAGACTTAAACACACAGGTTTATTTCTCACAGTCCAGAGCCTTGGAGGTCTGACATCAGAGTGTGGGCAGGGCTGCTTGCTCCTGAGGCCTACATCCTGGTCTTCTCACTGTGTCCTCACATGGCGCCTCTATGCGTGTCTGGGTCCTAATCTCTTTTATAAGGACACCAGCCTATTGGATTAGGGCCATCCCAGTGACCTTATCTTAACCTAATTATGTCTGTAAAGACCCTGTGATTACATCTCGATGTCCTGGGAGTGAGAACTCTGACGTGGATTTGGGGGACACCATTCAGCCCTAAGTCCTGTCCTCATGAGCCTGGCTTGGTCTCCCATTCAAGGAGCTCTCCCATGTGAGGTTCCGTGTGTGTGTCAGGTTCCCATTTTGCTCTTCCAGGGGTTATAGTGGGAGCTCTCATGCCCCAGTCCTGGAGCTTCTCCCATACACGACCCAGCTTCCATATGTTGTTTCAAACCAAGTTGCCTGTTCTGAGAAACAGGTTTTTCTCCTCAATACTGCTTCCCTAAGGACTCAGAGTAACTCCTTTGCTATAAAAAGCAGTAGGCCTGGCTGGCTTGTGATGGCTTCTGTAGTTCTGCCACTCAGGAGGCTGCGGCAGAAGGGTTTCGAGTTTGAGGCCAACCTGGGCTACAAAGTGGTCTAGGCCCTGTCCAAAAACCAGTAACAGCAAGAATCAGAAACATGAAGTGCGAGGAAGTGATACCTGCAACACATTGTGTCAGTCTTAGGGCTGTGAGAAGGGTCTAGAGAAGTGGGAGCAGAATAGACTCCCAGGTCAACGAAGGGACTGTGCTGCCAGCCCCAGGATGGGGCAGATGGACCGCAGCTACTCTAGGTGAAGCCACTATAACTTTCTGGGCTGCATCATGTCACCCACTTCTCCAGGACACACCTGGAAGAGGTGTGTTCCTTGCAGCCCAGTTGGCCTCCATGAACTGTCAGCAGTTCTGCCTAGGCACTGGCACCGTTATGGTCCGGTTCATCTCTAACCCGGTTCTTGCTTGTACCCAGGACAACATCTGTTCCCACCTTAGAGCTGGCCCCCAAGGGAAACCAGGCTGGGGAGCAAGAATGGGAGCCTCAGACCAGTGTGTGGTTCCTTGACTGTCCGTGGCTTCTGTTTGGTTAGGAGGCACAATGTACCCTGGCAGAAGCAATGCCAAGGGCATGGCTCTGATGTTGACTTCCATGGATGGTGATGCATAGACTGTTGCTCCCTGGAGCCCTCCCTGCCTATCTTTTCTGGCCCTGCCATAGCTGGGCTGGGTTTACCTCTCTGTGACCCTTGTCTCTTCCATGTCACCTGCAGGTCCTGGTGTTCCTGTCCCCCATCACTGGGCCTTCTTGCAGGCAGGGCCTTGGCTATTGAGTTGGACTGGGCCCAGGAATACCCATCTAGAGTTTGATCCTTGATTAATCTGGCCCATGCCCTAGTCACCACCCCCTTCCTGACTGTCCATTGCCTGGGCAGCTCTGTCTGTCTGTCCCCCTTCCCACCCCGACCAAGCCATCCACCCAGGGCCTGTATTTGGGGCCACATTGGTCAGCACAACTTGCAGAGCTGTCTCAATACTGGTGAGTCCAAAATTGCTCCAGGGCTGAGATGTGACAGCCAACCGCCCTCCTCCCACATGGCCCCTGGACGTGTTCCCTTGAGGTTTCTAGCGACCACGGAGACACTGTCTGTGGTGCATCCAGACCCAGTTCTCTGAGGTTCACCCCTGCAGCCTGTCAGGCTGCAAGAGGCTGAGTGCACTCATCCCACATCGTCCCCAGGCGTGTTTCCCTCAGGCTTCCAGAGGTTATGGAGTTGCTGTCCACAGTGCACTCAGACCCAGTTCTCCCCTGCTTCCCCCACCCCCAAGAGACTGCAAGGGACTGGGTGCCCCATGTCAGGCCGCTACAATGTTGCCCCTCAGCCTGGGACACAGGACACTCGGGTCAGAAGGGCAGCTGGGCAGAGTTGTGATTTCAAGCACCCTGCACAGCTTGTTTCTCAGCTGGCATATGGGCTCTTCAGATTGTCACCTTGGATCCCAAGTTACCCTCAGGTGTCCCTGCACTGGCAGACATCACTGTTTCCAGCCTGGCAGGGACTCAGGCAGATGGCGAAGCTTCCAGACCTCAGGTTTGCCGGTAGTTTCCTGGATGTGACACCAAAAGCACAGGCAGCCAAAGGGGGCATGTGAACTTAAGCATAACGACCAAGGTTTTGCCAGGCATGGTGGCCACACCTCTAACCTCAGCGCTTAGGAAGCAGAGGCAGGAAGGTTGTGAGTTCAAGGCCAGCCTGGGCTACATAGTGAGATGCTATCTCAAAAGAAAAAAAATGGTCAGAGCTTTTGTACATCAGAGGACACCATCACGATGACAACACCCAGAGCAGGAGAAAATACTCCAGGTCAGGTATCTGATAATGTGTTTATGTCCAGAATACATTAAGAACTCCTACAACTTAACTAAAAAACAAAAGCTCAGTCTGATTTGATTTAAAAAATGGCAAAGGACCTGAATAAACATTTCTCCAGAGAAGACGTATGACTGGCCAATAAGCATGCACTCAAAGAGATATCCTACACCCTCAGGTGTCGGGGTGCAGTGAACCCGCACTGAAATCCTGCCTCACACTCACAAAGACAGGCAGGCCTCGCAAGAGGTAGTGAGACTGGAACTTTGTGCACCACTTCTGGGAACATAAAATGACACAGCCATTGGAACAGTGTGGAAGTTCCTCAAAAAATTAGACAGAAAAGGTAATTATAGACAGAATGACCATGTGAGCCAGCAATTCCACTTCCTGGAGCAGGGACTGGAACAGGTATTTGTACACTGTTTTCACATCAGTGCAGTTTTCAGTACTGAAATGTGCAAGCAACTCCCAAGGTCCACTGATGACGAGTAGCCGAAGGTGGCTTGTCCACAAAGTGGAATTTCTCCGCTTTCAAAGGAAAGAAATGTTGACGTGTCACGATACAAGACTGTATGAGTCAGCTTGGACTGTCCTAAGAACACAGACCAGAGGGCATAAGTAACCAAATGTATTTCCTTAGGGTTCTAGAGGCTCGACGTCCAGGACCAAGATGTGTACAGGGTTGGTTTCTCTCTCCTTGGCTTACAGATGGTGTCTTCACACGGTCATCCCTCTCTTGCATCTTGGGTGTCTCTTCCTTCCCTTACAAAGATGATAGTCATATAGGGATGCCCCAGTCTTTGAATTCATTTTGCTTTAATTCCTCCTTACCCTGTGAGCAGTAGTCACGTTGGGGTTAGGGTTTCAACACAGGACTTTGAGGTAAGGATACAATTCAGTCCAAGATAAAGACGTTAATGCTAAATTGTAGTAATTCTTAACTACTAAATACTTCATAAGTACGCCAGCCACACAAAGACAAATCCTGTAGGATCCTTAACCTTAGCCAGACTCACAGAGACTGAGAGTAGAGTTTGGTTGCCAGGGGTGGGGAAGGACAATGAGGAGGAGTTGGTGCTTTGTGGGGACAGAGCTCTGGAGACCAGTGGTGCTGATGTTCACACAACACTGACATTGTAATTACTAAGGCACACTTAAGAATGGGTAAGATGGTAATTTTTATCTGATGTGTATTTTGCCACAAGAAAGAAAATCAACAGAAAAAGGCAGGCAGGCAAAGCTGGTGTCAGGACGCAGTGGTGTGGTCCCCAGCGGCTCTTCTGGTCCTGGCCTGCTATGCCTGGTTCTCCTTTTAATGAGGAATGAGGACCCACTCTCAACCCCTCATGGTGGTACGTCTGTGACCATTGGACCCCAGGGGAAAAGGCCTGGCCTGTAGGTGTCATTATTGCTTTTGAGGGCCACATGGTCTTCTGACATCCTCTGGAGCGTCCTTTTCTGCTCTTCTGGGGTGAAGTCAGTGTGTGCCTCACTCCACCATGCCAAGGCAGGGTTGCTTTGGCCCCTTTGGCTCATGGTCCGAAGTGGACTGATGGGGAGGTCTGTAGTATGGAGTATCCCCTTGTACACACACCTGGGAAGGAAGGAGGTGGGTTGCAGTGCCCCATGTAGGGTTGTGGTGTGACGGGGGATCTCTGTGTCTACATGAGACTTCAATGTAGAAGTAGGGCCACAGTGTCCAGGCGGGGCCTCAATGTCCCTGGCCTAGGTGGAGTCTAGCTTCTCAAGCTACTATAGTCAGGGTGTGGGGCCTGAGGTCATCTGTTCACGTGAGGGGCTGGCCTGCTCTATGCCTGGCCCTGGAGTGTTGGAGCGGCCCCCCTCGCAGGGGCATCAGGCCCTGCCTTATTAAAGACTCAGAGTGACAGTCACGTCTCTTCCCCGCCCCCCCCCAGCACACAAACCTGAGGCAGTGTGAGCCTGCTCTGTGGAGCCAAGGACTGCATGTGATTTCTGAGCCCTTTGAGGATGACACACTCTTCTTTGAGAGGAGGTGCCTGGGGTCCTGATGAGGCTGCAGAGCCGGATTCAGGTGAAGACTGAGGTTCGTAGTGGACGTGTGGAGGCCTTGGAAGTGACAGTGATCCAGAACAGTGGCTTCTAAATGGCCTTATAGTTGGTCAGGACTTGATGTCTGAGGAGTCCTGGGGTGGACCTCAGTTCATGTGGGCTGTGGACTTGGCTAGGCACCTGGCTGGGCCCACTGGCAGGAGAGGCTGAGGAGACAGCACAGGAATGCCTTGGGCCATCCATACCTGGTGCCTGCGTGCTAGTGATGCCTGTCCCGCCTCTGAGCTGTTGAGTTCCAGCTGTGACGATCGGGTCAGTTACTGAGGGCTGATCACCCTGTGCCATTTCCTCAGCCTGTGGCCCATGGCTGTGTCCGTGGCTGGTAGAGAATGCCAGTCCTCTCTTTGGTCCAGGTGTCTGTGTCTTTCTTGGGTGTGGAGTCACAGGCACCTTTGTGGGGGCCATCCATACACAGAGGGCTGCCCACTTCTGCCCCATAAGGAGTCTGTGTTCCCACCTACACATTGGAGCAGGGACCTGGTGCCCTGGTGATGGCTGTCCCAGGACTTGTCTGCCATGTTTCCAGGCTTTTCTCTAGAATGTGGCCAGGAGCCCCTTTCCAGGCTTAGCACCTGGATTTGATGTGGGTGTCCTTAGTGCTGTGCTGGGCTGTTGGTGGGTCCCCCGGGTCCTCACGGGAGTTCCTGCCATCCCTGAATGCTCTCCTTAGAGGAAATTCACCTTTGGGAGGGAACAGCAGTATGGCTTGTATGGCTTTGCCCAGGGCTCAGAGAAGAAAGCTGTTCCACAGGCAAGTGTGTTGGAGTTGGACCCCATCTCCCTGTGCATGGCACTCTGAGAGGGCCTCTCCAGACTTGTGCAGTTGGCTCTGTACTAGGATAGGAGAGAAAGGTCAGAGAAGCAAATCTGTCATTCACGGCACAGCACTGGAGCTCACGTGCTGGTTCTGCTACTGTGAGATACATGTTGAAGATTTGGATTTGCTTATTTTTGGGGTTCATTTGGTGTTTTTGTTTTTTGGTAGTACAGGAGTTTGAACTTAGGGCCTTGCACTTGCTACAGGTCCTCTACCACTTGAACCAGTCTGCACGCCTTTTGTTTTTGTTTTGTGGTACAGGGGTTTGAACTCAGGGCCTCATGCTTGCTAGATAGGCACTCTATCATTTGAGCTCTCCACCAGTCCTTTTTTCATTGATTGTTTTTGAAATAAGGTCTTGAGTTTGTGGCCAGGCATGCTTGGTTCAGCATATTTGTGCTTCCCCATGTAGCTAGGATGACAGGCATGTGCCGTGTGCCATTGTGCCCAGGTATTGGTTGAGATGATGGGGGTCTTGCTAACTTTTTGCCAAGGCTGGCCTCAAACTGTGATCCTCCTGATCTTTGCCTTTGAAGTAGTTAGGATTAGACATGAGCCACTGTGCCCTGCTACACTGAGGATTTTGTGATGGACAGTTTTTCTTAACAAGTGAAACCAGCCCTCTTCTGGTCCACCGATGAGGCAGTGTTTCCTGATTGCTTGGAAGCAAAGTCCAGACTGCACTGTTTCCCTGCAGATTCCACAGTGAGCTGTGACTAGCCAAGCTTCTGACTTGTGATGTGTAGGGGCCTCACAGCTGCCCTGTGAGCTGTGGCTTTGCAGCTCAGTCCTGTTTGTTGTTTTTGTCATGGACGGTGCCCTCCACATTACCAGGAACTATTCATGTGGCTTCTTTTTATCTATTATCAAATGGAGATGAGGCAGCTTGCCCCCATTTTCAGGGAGAGTCCACCTGGAGGCAGCTGGGGAGGGATAACATCTGCACCTGGTAGATTGATTTTTCTGGAAAGACATCTGCTTTTGGGCATCACTTCCTGCATAGCAACTCAGCAGATACTTTTCAGATGCTTTGGCTGCCCACCTGAGTGACCACAGCCTGTGGCACTGCTGGTCACAGTCATAGATCAGGTCACTCTACAGTATCGGAAAAGCTGGCTCTTCCAGCAGAGGTTGCTCTGGGGAGGGAGTCAGCCAGCCAGTCCGTCTGTGGTACCTGACCCTGTAGTCACTGCTACGTCATGCTGCTGCCTCTCCGTGAGGGCCCTTGCTCATGTTGTTTGTGTTTTTGAACAGAACCACCTCGCTGTGTTTGCAGTGGTTCACCCACTGGCCCCCAGCGTAAGCTCCAGTGTGGGGTCCAGCCTGGCGTCCAGTGCTGGCTCAGGTAGCTCCTCCCCCACGGCTCTGCCTGCCCTCCCTGCCCGCGCTGTCCCACTTGACCCGGCTGGCAACACCGTGGAGGCGGTCCTGGGTAAGTCACTTCCTCTTCTTTCCTGCGCCTCCTTTGCACACATGTAACTCTTCAGCAATGCTCTCCTCTGCAGAAGGGCCAGGTGTGCAGTTCTGGTTACCTGTCACCTTGGTTGTGTTGTATAAACAAGCCCTGGCTCACAAGACATGCTGGCCCATGGGTGCCATGGGTGCAGGGGATGAAGAGACCATAGCTGTGGCTCAGCAGCATGGGCCTCTACAGAACCAGGGTGGGGTGCCTTCTGGCCCAGACCCACTAGAAAATGGGGAGACTAAAAAAGAAATGAAAACCAAGAGTTATGGGGCCTAGGGAACCGGAAGATGGGGGTGACAAGGGTCGGGTGGGGGACGTAGGATGAAGCTTGGAACTTCAGGCACAGCTGTCAGAACCTTGTACACCATCTTGGGGGGTGGTGCTTTGGTGGCTGTGATTCATGGAGGTTTTGGGCTCTGAGGACTGATGTGATGGTGGCTGGGGTGGCCTGTCAGGGTTCTGGCCAGGAGCCCAGAGTCTGGGCAGGAAGGACCTCACAAAGACCAGAGGGGGGCAGAGCTAGTGGGCAGTGGGGACACTAGTGTACCTGTGGCTTGCTTTGTTCACACAGATGTCAGTGAGTGACAGGTAGGACACTCAGGCCTTGCAGCCTGTGGTGACCAGCACCCAGCTGACTTGAGCCTGCGTCTCTGTCCGGACAGCAAGAACCACAGTGAAGGCTGTAATTCATGAAGGCAGAGACGCAAGACTGGGAGGACACAGCCTTTGAGCCTGGGCAGCACCTGCTGTGCGGGACCCAGAGCAAGGTGAATACATGAGTCAGCCAGGCAGCTGGCCCTGTAGGGTTTCCTGCTCAGATGGGTAAGAGGGCCCCCACAGTGCCCACACACTGCCGGCTCTGTTCTGCCCTGGAGCTCTGTTGACTTCCAGGCTGTGAACCCAACTTCCTGTCCCCTTCTGTACTCTGGTCAGTTTTGAAAACCATCTCCTCCAGGGCCCTCCACTCAGGAGTAAGTGCGATTTAGAAATGGCTCCCATTGGACCTCTAAAGGAGGACATTTCTCAGGTAGTGGGCACTTTGCGAGTGGCATTGGCATGTATGTTTTCTTTTCATCACAACCAACCGATGTTTTATTTCTACCCCAAATTGGGGACAAGTGTGTTGCTCCTGTTGAGCCATAGATGCTACTTGAAGATGATAGCTTTAATACAAAGTCACCTTCATAAAGCCTTACCTAAGGTCTAAGATACACCCTCAAATGCACATGTCCTAGCAGGTTGGAGGGAGGTCAGGCATTCAGCCAGGTTGCACAGTGGCTAGAATACATGGTAGTCAACAACCCACGAGGGTTTTTGGCCTCTGAGCAGGTTCTTGTCCCTTCTCCAGAGCTGAGATAACTGTTCAGGAGCCACTTTCTGAATCGTGTGTCCCACACCACTCGTGTAGGTAGCAGGGTGGGTGTTCAACAAGGGCAGAGTCTGGCTATCTGGAAGGACTTAGGCAGAGGAAACCTGATGACGGTGTTGTGAGCACATGCACAGAGTTTTTTTACCTGCTGGGAAATAAGCCAAAAAGTCATTGGCATGAGTGGCATGTTTTAGATTGGTTTTTATAGATAAGAACAGATACTGTCTTTTAAAATAAGGGTTCTGTTCCCCAGTGTTAAAGTAGTAAGGATGGAGCGTAGCAGAAAAGTATTAGGGAAATTAAATCCATGCCCCCAGGCATGTGAGGCCACATTGGAGTCTGCTCCATCTGCGTGAAAAGTAGAACTAGGTGCCCAAGTGTACCACAAGCATTGCTGGATGCTTTACAGACTTACAGGCATTGGCATATTTGCTGGTACTTCACTGGCCATCTTTGCAGTGCGTTCTCTCTCTGGCATAAACAGCCAAAGGTAAGAGTTCGAGGACGTTTTCTGTTTTGTTTTTGACCTTCTAAAAATTGAACCAAAGGCCTTACACGTCCTTGGAGGATGGTTTTCAGCATCACTGTCTTAATTTGCAGTGTATTTTGGTTGCTGCAGTGGTTGAAATAGTGAGCTTTTGCCATGGAGTGCCATGACCACTGCCCTGAGGTTAGCTGTAAAGTCGTATACTGATAAGGACCTCTTTCAGGAGCTGAGGTATCCTCAGAACTACCCTGGTGCGGGAGGATCCTATGGGGCTGTCTTCCCACCGCTGAGGACCCCTTGTTCCGCAGGCTCAGGGGCAGCCTGACCCAGAGTGCCGTCCCCCCTACCTTTACTCTGGCCCACATGTTTACATTATTGTTCTAAAGGGTTCTGGGCTAAGGAGATGCAGACTGAACGGTAATTGCATTGCGTCGCAAGTTCCTTCACATTCTATGATTAGTTATGCATTAGAGGAAGACAGCAAGTACACTGTACGTTACCGTGCCGTTGCCAGGTGGATTCTGTCTCTCAGGGCTTTAGCATATCAGAGCCACTGCACAGAGTTCATTTTTCCTTTGCCTTCTGCTTCACCCGAATAAATGGTGGTGCTAGCGTAGTTAGGCTGAGGCACGCAGATGCTGGAGGACTCATCACGCTCCAGTCCAGCCAGCGGCTGGCTACCCTGCGCTTTCTGCGTGAAGACCTTCCTTACCTCCCCCAAAGGGGACTTGGCCGGCGAGCGCGCCCACCGCTCCGGAACTGAGTGCGTCCTTGCCTGCTTACGCACACCTGGTTGACCGGGTCAGCGGGGACTGGGAGCAAAGCGGATTGCGTTACGCTGGGCGGGCGAGGGCGGTGCCGCACCACGTGGGGGCGTGGCCTGGCTCTGTGCTGGGGGCGGTATGGGGGCGGGGCCACACCATGGGTATGGCGGGGCTGCCTGGGGCGTGGCTACGCGCTGGGGGCGGTACGAGGGCGGGGCCACGTCACGCGGACGGGAGGGGCGGTCTGGGGCGTGGCTACGCGCTGGGGGCGGGGCCACACCGCGCTCGCGGGCGGGCGGGCGGGCGGGGGTAGGCGCGGTCCATGCTAGAATCCGCAGCTGCTGCGGCGCCGGGCGGCCGGGGACCGTGAGTCAGCATTGGTGGAGCGGCGGACCCCGGCACTCGTAAAGCTGCGGGGCGCTGTTACTCTGCGCTTTGGAGCGGGTCATGTCCCCCGCTACCTTCTCCGCAGGTGCGCGACTCTCTGCGCATCCCCCTAGGCGCCTGTCCGGGTCCTGTCTTCCCCCACCCCCCACCCCTGCCCCTGCCCCTGCCCCTGCCCCTCGCAGGTGCTCCTAGTACCTGTTTGTCCCCGTCCGTGACCCTCCAGGTCAGCACCAGGTTTCTCGAACTGCCGAGCGAGGTGAACGCACCCGTCCTCGCACTCCTTTCCAAGAACCTGCCGCTGTTGGGGCTCTGCAGGGCCGGGTTGGCGGCAGCCCCGGCGTGCCTGTCCCGAGCGCTGCCTGCACTGCCGAGGTTCGCGCTCAGGTGAGCAGATTGCACCCGGGGATCAGGGGCGGGGCTGCCGCCTGCACTTAACCAGGGTGGGTGCGGGGAGGAGTCTGGTACCTGGGAGGTTCTGCGTCCTGCCTGTAACTTTTCGCGGTCAGTGTGTCCCCGACTCCAGGAGACGCAGCTCCTCCCGAATGTGCTGTGTCACGTTGGAATCTGGCTGTGCCAGGCCATTACTCAGCAGCTCTGACATCCAGGCGGCTCCTGGTAGTTTGACTGGTTCTGGGTCAGGTGGCACAGTTTATGTAAGGAGGCTCACCTGGATTTCCAGCCTTTTTAAAAGTTGGTTCTTCCTGTAAGCTGTTTCACATCTGCGTCTGACCTTGGGATAATCGAGGTGAGGCAGGAGAGAAGCTGCTGATGACAAGGTGGGCCAGGGCACATCTGTGAGCCCCTAGAGCCGCCCAAAAGAGTTGTGGAGCCCTTTTCTGGGTTAAAATCTGGTGCCGGCTCCTTCTCATCTTTCCGAACTATTGGCTCTGAAGGAGGGCTGGTGACGCTGGAGGCTGAGGTCCCCTGGACACTCCCTCTGTAGGTGACATGCTGGTTCCTCTGCAGGGACTCACCCCTGGTCTTTATCTGCACCTGGGAACACCTTTGTGCTGAGTCACATGGCACCTGGATTGAATCATCCAGGGAAGAGAAATTCTCCATTTGTTCTTTCCTACTCCAAAGAGAGTTTTTGGAAGTCTGCCGGGAGTAAGGCATGGAGAGCCGCAGAGCTGTCCTTACCTGATCCCTTGGCTTTAGGTACAGAGGGCTAAGTCCAGGCTGCCAGGTCCAGCTGGCCAGCATGTCCAGGGCTGTGACCCACTTGCTCCAGGACAGCCATGAAGGGTGGGCTTGGGCCACAGTCCTGGGGCAGGGCAGGTGTGCAGTGTGGAAGGTCCAGAGCTGACTAGCACTGTCTAGTCACACCTGTCCAGGCACACCTGGACAGCCAAGCAGGACTTTTGGGACTGGACTCAGGGCTTGCTCAGCAGAAGCCTGGGAGGTGCTGCTCTCAGCTGTGAGACCAGCAGGACCATTGAGATAGGGGCTCAGGCTTAGTCTTTGTTCTTCTTGTGAGGGCAGGGCCTTGGGACTTGACAGAATTATCACCATAGAAAGATCACTGCTGCAGGCTCTGGGAAGGCTGAAGACGTGGCTGAAAGATGGACAGGGGTGGCAAAGGTTGGTTTGGGTCTTAGTTATGTGGGGTGAGTGGAGCAGCAGGATCCCACAAAGGCTCTGCTCAGCAAGCCACTCTGGAGGCAGGGACCCTGCAGTGCACCTGCTTTTGAGAGACCACAGGCTTCTCCTGGCAGGAGGGAGGGATGTGACCCATGCTGGAGGATGTCTGACCAGATCGTGGAGGAGGTAGGGCTTTAGAACATGGTGGTGGTCATGCAGCTGGCCACAGGAGAGACTGCCAGGCTCAGGAGGTGGGTGGGGATGCAGAGACAAGGGCCCAGGAGGAAGGGGGTGCTTTGACCAGAGAAAGGGCTGGAGGCCAAATGGGAAAAATGAGGCTTCAGGGAGGGGAGCAAGAGTTTGGGAGAAATGGGGTGCAGAGCTGCTTCAGGTAGTATGGGGGTCTGTCTGGTTTGAGTGTGGCATGCACTCAGCAGGGGTTAGACAGATGTGTGTGTAGAAGGAGTATTGAGAAGACTGGTTTTGAGTGATTCTCTCCCACCTCCATCCCCGGATCACTAGACGAAGGGTCTGCCTCTGAACTGGGATACCAACAGCCCTAAGAATGATTCCTATAAATCCATCTTGATGAGTAAATGAGTTTATTAAGGGTCACTTACAGCGTGGAGATGACTGGAGGCCTGCATTCACCCAAAATCATCAACACCTCTCCCTGCCATCCTATTTCATATGGCTCAGTGTACACACAGCAGAATTAATGCAAACCTGGGCTTAGAGTGCCACCTACTGTTGTTAAAGCAGCTGAGATGACTACAGGCTCAGGTGCCATGTAGCCTTGCTCTTGTGACTTTGCTGGTCTCTGAAAACACTGTGGGACCATGGAGGCTTGTTTTGCTGCAATCTGGCGAGTAGAACATTTAAATGTGACTGCTGCCAGATGGAGTTACAATGGCTAGGATTTGGAGGACAAGTCTCAATACAGCTGGACCTGGGGTCTGTGGGGAAGGATGTGATGGAGAAACGTCTCCAGGGGGACCCCTTTGTTTCTGGTTGAATTGTGTGCCCCCCCAAAAAAAAAGATTTGTCTTCAGTTCAAAGCCTTAGCCCCTGTGGATGTGGCCTCATTTGGAAATGGGATGCTCAGAGATGTCATCAAGTTATTATGAGGTCATTAGAGTGACCCTGATGTAGTGATTCAGGTGTCCTTATAAGGAGGAGAAATGTGGACACACACACAGAGAGCAGGCCATTGTCAGTGGAGACAGACTGGAGCCATGTGGCCACAAGCCCAGGAAAACCTAGAGCCCCCAAGGCAATGGAAGAGCCTGGAGGGACCCTCCCCTGGAGCCTCTGGAGGGACCCTTGGTTTTGGACTTCAGGACTCAACACTGGGAGGATAAATTCCTAAAGCTTGAAGCATCCCAGTGTGTGGTCCTCTGTTAACCACAGATCCAGGACACCCACAGTCCTCTTCTGTGGGGTGTGAGGGAGTGGTGTCTCATGGGGTAGAAATGCTCCAGACACACAGCCTAGGGAGGGGAGCCCATCACCGGGAAGCATCCTCTGCGCTTGGCCTCCGATAGCCAGGGCCTCCGAGACTCTTTGTCTATCTCTTTTCTTGTCAGAACTTTTTCTTTTGTTAGTTGTCGCCTTGGTTCCGATCCTTTTTCATGGTCTGAGGATGTCTGGGATTACAGAAGCTCTGGGGCAATCGTGGTAGTCATCTGTGGACTGGGGACACCATCTTTCCTGTTCCTTATCTTCTCATCTCTTTCCTAACGCTGCACTTAACAGGACAGAGGACTGAGTGACTCAGTGCTGCCATCCAGGGATGGCCTGTGTCTCTTCCCTGACACCTGTCCGTGAGGGCTTTGGCCTCCACCATGGCCATGTCAGACAACACCCTGAGCCCTGTCATCCTGCAGGGCGGCAAGATGGAAGCTGGTGGCTGGGGAACCACTGCCTTGGGTCTCAGCTGGGATGCCCCACTTCTCATCCACCTCTTTTCTGAATAAGGCCTTCGCAAATCCTCTAAAGATTCATTGGCCTAGGAGTGGGTCTTTGCCGGGTGCTGCCTGTGCATTCAGATGGGAAGAACTCTGGCCATCCTGGTCATGTAGCACAATGGGGAGGGTGGTTTTCTGCCTGGCCTCAGGGCCCCAGTACTTCCCCTCAAGGCTGGAATTGAAACAAACACATTCTCCACATAGCTGGCTGCTGAAGAGCTGGGACTAGGCTGTGTTCCATTGGTGGCTCTGGGAACAAGTTCAGAAGCAGGAAATATGCCGCAAACCATGTACCAGCTCAGGCCGTGTGCATGACCCCATGTGGTCATGGGGCTGACACTATACCTGCCTCTTGGGATTCAGGAGCATTTGGCCATCGCTGTGGGGCCACTGGGCCACCAGGCATCAGGTGAGGGATGCTCCGTGGCTGGTTTTTGTGGTTTCCATGGGGCTGAGTGGTGCTCTCTAGTCCTAGGGATGAGAACAGAGATTGAAAGAGACAGCGTGTCTGACCAGGACTTCCTGTTGGGTCTGGACCCCAGATATGTCCCATACACGGGTCCCCACAGTCTGAGGTGTGGCTGGGACTCCCGCTCAGCAACAGTCTTCCCAGCGTCTCACCCAGCTGTGGTGATGGGTCTTTCATTCCCATCCCAGGTTGTTCCTGTCCCCGTGGCAGCTCCTTCCACCTCCATCACTTGACTCCTGAGTCCAGAATTTCTGACAGTCTCGGCCCCAGCTCTGTTCCCTGGCCTCTGCCACCATGTCCTTGACTCTCCACCTGTCACTTGGGGTGACCCTGTACCCCCTGGGCTCACTGTGGGCTCTCTATCTAGATTTTCATCCTGGCTGGTACTCGCAATGTTCTATACTGTGCTGGGGGCCAAGACTCAACCTGGGCAGTAGGAGTGCTGGCACCTCCTTCCCTCCCTCCAGATGCTGCTTATCTCTGAGCAGTAATGGTGCTGCCTGAACAGTGAATTTACTGTTGGACAGAGCACAGGGGACTTGGTGCACTAGGCAGTTGGAGGGGTGGGCAAAGGCTCAACAAGCCTAGTGCTGACCCAGCACAAGTCTGACAACAGTCGCTGATGCAGTCACCCTCCCCCAGAGAGACCCTTGGTCCTGGCAAGGGCAGAGGAGAAGAGAGCTGGAGCATCTTAAAGTGGGATGCGACACCTTGGAGACCAAGGGAGCCTGCACCCAGCAAGGCAGACAGGGTTAGACCACACAGATTGCACGGGGATGTACTGGAGAGAACCAGGGGAGAAAGTTGTGGGTGCAACATAGTCCTGTGCTGTGTGCTCATTGGACAGAATTCTCCCACATATGTGGCCCTGACTGGACTAAGAAGGTGGTGTCACCTGTGGGGTATGCTCCAGGACCTCCTGTGGCCCCAGCTGTGTCCCTGGCCCTCTGTCCCCTACACCTTCCCAGAGATGATTGCAGTGCTGTGGCTGTGGGAGTTTGGGGTATGTTTGGTGGATGGCACCCTCATCTCAGCCTCCCCAGGGCAGCTTCTGAAGGCCAGGGAGGAAGCCCTGGGTTGCTGTCTGTGGCTGAGAGGGCACACACAGCTTGGAGGGAGGGTACAGGGTAGGCTGCTTTGAGGAGATGCAGCAGCCTCCTAGGTCAGCAGCCCTGCAGGGGGGCTGCCCCTTGTCCTGAAGGAAAGGGCCAGTGACAACTTTGGAGGTGGGACCACCCCTGACGTCCTCTGTTCAGTACCTCTGTCCATTCAACAGGTGTTATTGGGAGCACCAGGGTCCCAAGGGAAGTGACAGCCTTGGCTCTGAGGCTGGCTTGGCCAGGTGTAGGAAACCAGCGCAGGGCCTTGCACAGTTCCCAGGGTGGAAAGAGCAGCCTCTGTGCCATCTTCCTGAGTGGTACACACGTCTCTGTCCCAACTGCCCTGTTTTCTTTCTCTTTTTTTTGAGACTGTCTCCCTATGTAGTCCATACCAGCTTCAAACTTCCATCCTTTCTGCCTCAGCCTCCTGAGTGCTGGGATTGCAGGTGTGTACCCTCACATCCAGCTCACTGCTTT
Source organism: Castor canadensis (assembly GCF_047511655.1). Classification (NCBI taxonomy): domain Eukaryota; kingdom Metazoa; phylum Chordata; class Mammalia; order Rodentia; family Castoridae; genus Castor; species Castor canadensis. The sequence goes on along the minus strand of NC_133402.1, from coordinate 1,144,563 downwards.
TTGATGAAGGAGCTTCTGTGTTTCTTCTGCCATGGGAGGAGGTCCTGATTCTCATTCAGCCATCAAGATGTCAGGATTCATTGTCTTGGTACTTGGCCCAAAATGACCTGTGAACCACTTGTTCATTAAAATCACCCTACTGGGAAACTTTTAGCAGTAGGATGTATTTACTTGGTCAAATTTTTATACACAGAAGTTAAAACAGAGGAAGCACATCTGTGGACAGAGCCAGCTTGCTGAGCCTTGGGTCAGGGGAGGCTGCTTGGCCTAAATGCCCTTGCTGTGGAAGAGAGAGCAGTCTCATTGGCTGTACCCAGGGCTGCAGCTGGGGTGGTGGCTGACACTTGTTCCCAGGCCCCCCGGCCACCCCAATGCCCTTGGGCTCACTGGCCTGCCTAGGCAGGGTATCCAGCTGTGTCTGGGCTCTGAGCTTCCTCCTCAGTGGAAGTTGGGTGTGTATGCTGATCGAGTCACATGTGGGTAACTTCAGGCTTGGTCTCACAGGTTCTGCCTTAGACCTGCGTCTTAGTGACATAAACATCGCATCCTTAGATAAAGACCTGGAAGAGCAGGACAGCCGTGACCCTGGAATAACAGGTGAGGATGCTGAACTCCAGCTGCTCTTGAAACTCCACCCATGCTGAACTGACCCTCTCATTCCCTGCTCCCTGGCATCTTCCTCCTGCTGCTGCTGCCCATGCAGGGCCAGCTGCCTCAGTTTACCTCCATTGCAGCAAAGCGGCCCCTACAGACACACATGGGGCCCTGCTGAAGGAAACACAAGACACTACATTTTAACTGCTGTGTTGCATGAAGATGAATGTATTAACATTATAGGCTAACTCATTTCCTTCATCCCAAAAGTTCATTTTTTTTCTCTGATATCGAAAGAAACCGTTTTAGCTGGGCACTGGTGGCTCACTTCTGTAATCCTAGTTACTTGGGAGGCGGAGATCAGGAGGATTGTGATTCAAGGCCAGCCTGGGCAACAAAAGCAAGACCCTATCTCTAAAATACCTAACACAAAAAAACTGGTGGAGTACCTCAAGTGGTAGAGAGCCTGCCTAGTAGCAAGAGACCTTGAGTTCCAATCCCAGGACTGTTATAAAAAAGAAATAAACAAAAGAAATCACTTCAGGGGACCCTAAAAGCTGTGGGGGCTCTGTACCAGAGGGTATCTGGCTTCTGCTAGGACCCTCACCAAGACTTCCCTTGCTTAAATGCTCTGTGGTGGGCTGAGATGAGGTGGGCCAGCTGGGGAGAGCCTGCCAGCCTGGTCCCTCAGGTATCCCCAGTGTCTGTCTACTGTGACTGCTGACCCCATGAGCTCATGGCAGGTGTTTCCATGGCAGAGGGCCTTACCAGCCATCGCTGCTGCCTGCCTCTCACTCAGCCTCCTTCCTCCATCAGGTCCCAGGTCGCTGGTGGGCTCAGCCCCTGTCACCATCCCAGGCTCCCTGCCCCGCTCACCATCCCTGCACTCGTCCTCATCCCTGTCCACCTCACCACTCAGCTCGCTTTCCCAGTCCCTGTCTGGGCCACTCGTCTCTTCTGCCATGACGCCCCCCCAGCAGCTGCCGCTGCCCCTCCGATCGGAGCCGGCTACGCTGGGCTCTGCAGCCTCATCCTACAGTTCATTAGGTGAGATCCTGGGCGTGGGGCCCTCCCTGCTAGCTCTGGTTCTGGAACACAGTCCAAGTGTCCTTGACTGCAGGGAGTCTCTCCCCTGTGGGCTCCGTCCCCCCAACCCCTGCTGCACAGTTGAGTGAAAGCACTGAGCACTGTCCCCGAGAGGGTTGTTCGGCTAGGAGCTGAGCAAGACTCAAGGCTTCCGCTTGTTTTTTCTGTGCCATCTGGGACTCACTTGAAGCCTCTTCAGGGTCTTCACTGGGCTATCCCAGACCAAGGTGGCTCTGTTGCACCCTTGTGCATGTCAGCACAGTGCTGGGTGCATGCTGTGAGAGGAGTGATGTGACAGACCAGTAGGGACCAGAAACAGCACCACTGCCTGCTGTGCTCGTTTATCCATGAAGAGAAGCTGTTCATCTTACGTAATCTCATGTTGTGAAAGAATGCACGTCACGTGTGTCAGTCTTAATGTGTAATGCTGCATGTGTGGCAACAGGCATCACTCGCAAAAAGAAAAACCGTGGGGCCTCTGAGGTCTGTGGAGAGCTTTGAGAATTCTGCCTCCTGTGCAGCCACAAAAGCTTTGAATTTTTTTTTTTTCCTGTTCATATTCCCCAGGACCTGGTAGAAGGATCTGGGGTGAGTGTCACTGTCAGCCTGTGCCAGCCCCTAGGAGCCTCTTCCTGAGCTGGCTTGACCACACAGGAGGAAGCTGGTGGGGGAACTGGGCTGCTGCAGTCATGAGCTAGTGACCCAGAGGACAGGGTCCTATTCGGGGTGGTCAAGATGCGAGAGGCAGGAATGCACCAGAAACCCTCAGGTACGCCGGAGGCTATCACCCCCCTCTCCCCTGTACTCAGGTTTGAACGGCGTTCCTGGGAGCATCTGGGACTTTGTTTCTGGCAGCTTCTCTCCCAGCCCATCCCCCATCCTGAACACTGGCCCCACAGGCTCTTCAAGTGCAAGTCCAAATGGCGCTGAGCTGGCACGGGTCCGGCGGCAGCTGGATGAGGCCAGGAGGAAGATCAGGCAGTGGGAAGAGTCTTGGCAGCAGGTGAAGCAGGTGCGTGAGTGGGGAGGGGCCTGGCCACGCAGGTGAGACAGACTGTGCGTGGGCGGGGAGGCTGGCCGTGCGGGTGACATAGGGGAGTCCAGAGGGCCAGCCCTGGCCGCCTCCTGCATGGTCCCTTGGATTTCAGGCCTGCGATGCTTGGCAGCGAGAGGCTCAGGAGGCCAAAGAGCGTGCCCGTGTGGCTGACAGTGACCGGCAGCTGGCCTTGCAGAGGAAGGAGGAGGTGGAGGCCCAGGTGAAGCAGCTGCAGGAAGAGCTCGAGGGCCTGGGCTTGTCGTCCTCACTAACGGGGCTGCGGAGCTGTGGTGACATCGGCACCATCCCCCTACCCAAGCTGCACTCCCTGCAGAACCAGCTGCGCCTGGACTTGGAAGCTGTTGATGGGGTGAGTCATGGGGGCCAGTGGCAGTTTTGAGGGGCTGTCCCCTGGGGAGGGAAGATGGGAGCCTGGCTGGTGAGAGGCCCAAGACTTGGCCCAGCTCTGGTTCTCCTTCCTTTACCTGGGCCTTTCTCTCTGACTTCTGGTGTGGCCATTGGCTCTACACCCTGGGCACCTCCTCTCCTCTCCCCTCAGACTGGCCTCTGCTTTTCCTTTCTGGAATTTTCCTTGTTTGCCCTCTGCCTGCCAGCAGGCATGAGAGTGCCCTCTGTAAAGGTGGCCCTGTTCCATTTCAGGAAAGTTAGAACCACACATCCCACTGCCATGGATGCATCTGGGGCATCTTGTGGAAGTGACCGTCCAGGGCTTTGGCTACCTCCTTTCATCTTCGATCTATACCAGATCAACCTGGTGCCTCTGGAGGGTTCTGCAGCCCTGCCTTTACGGGCACTGCTGCTAAACAGAGCCAAGGGCCAGCTGCCACTTGTGCTTCTGGCTTTCCCTCCAAGGTGCGGCCTCCTGGCCCTGACCACTCTTGGCTGATGGATACCACTTAGCCCACATCTTGGGCACCCAGCTGGCCTTTGGCCAGTCCTGGTCCTGCTTGGCTGACCCCTTCCCTGTGGCTGGGATGGCTCTACCTCAGGAGCCAACCCTCTGTTGGGAGTCTCCAGGGAAAGTGTTTACTGCTCCTGGCTGCTTCTCCTCACAGGGTCTCTGGCCTACTGTCAGCCTTGGCTCTGATGCTGTGAGGTCCCCCTGACTGCTGCTGTAGCATGTGTCCTGCCATCCTGGAGCTCCGTTCTCTATCTGGCAGGTAGCCTCAGACTCCGAGCCCTGCCAACCACCTCTTTCCTGCAGGTGATCTTCCAGCTCCGTGCCAAGCAGTGTGTGGCCTGCCGGGAGCGGGCCCATGGCACCGCCCTACGGCCCTGTCAGCACCGTGTCCTGTGTGAGCCATGTGCAGCCAGTGCTCCTGAATGCCCCTACTGCAAAGGCCAGCCCCTGCCATGGTGACCAGAGCCAGGCCCCACTTCCTCCTGGTGAGCATCGTGCAGAGGCCACAGTGTGCCACATGCCACCACAGCATCTACTCACTGCTGGCGTGACCGATGTCAGGACATGAGCTTGTGCCCACTGTCCACCTGACAGCCTTCGAATTACTTTTCCTTACCACGTCCCGCTAGCAGTTTCAAGGTGTTCTCAAACTCCTTAAAAGCTCCACCGAACCTACCTGCCTGTCTTCAGGGGGCTCAGCACCTCAGAGACCTGGGCAGGTGGAGCACTGCTGGTGCACCCCAGTCCTGACGCTGCTGTGGCCGGGTTATGGGGAGGCTGGGCCTCAACCAAGCACTTTGTAAACCGAGGAACTTAGTTAGATGTTACAAATTATAAGCTGCTTTCTAGGTTCGTGTTTTTTAATATGCGATAACATGAAGCTTTATATGTGTACTGTGAACTTGAAGTTTCATATCAGTTTATTGTTAACTCATAGTAAATATTAGATTTCATATTCTGAAGCTACTTAAGAAGTGAGAGCATTTATCTAGTAGTGAGAAGACTTAGGATTTTTACACTTTCAAATTAAGTGCAAACAAATTGTATTTATAAGCAGAGTGATTATTGAAAGACATATACATGTAGATGTTTTTATGAAAGGAACTAATTTTCCTAAACGTGCACATGCATTGGAGTTTTATATTCCAGTATCGTGAAATGATATTGAGAGCTCTATCATGCATTTATGTGATCCGTGGCCACTTTTTCTAAGTGCCTATGCCTTGCAAAAGAAGTGAAGGAAATGGTTCACTGGGTTTTATTTTCTCCCATGAAGACAATTTGATGCTAATGAAAAATGCAACAGAAGGAACCCTGTATTAGAGGATTTGAGTTCACTTTGGAAGCAGCTGTGTCTGGGAACTTAGAGCTGTAACTGGCAATGGTGCTTTGTAACTTCTCAGACGTCTGGGCCATCCCAACTGCGCTAAGCGCGGTGGCGAGCTGTGGTGCGGAGACGTCTGGGCTCTCCCACACCTCTAACCCCCGCGCCCCTTTCTGACCCTGGAGATGCTGTAGTAGCAGTGTATGGGATCCAGGGCAACAGCTTTAGCCGACATTTGGCACCTGACTTGTACGTCCAGTTACCAGCGTTCATCCATGGGACCAGCGAGGTGCCTCAGTGGTCTGGTGCGCTCAGCTCAGCTGTGGTCCTCCACAGCCTGGCCTCAGGCCCACGGCAAGAATACTGCAGAGAGTGGTCCAGTGCGATGACTTCAGCCCTCACTGTCAGAACTGGGACTGTCTCTGGAAATCTGGGGAGAAGACATCTGTATCCACACAGACCCTGACCTGGCAGTTGTTGGGTGCGCTGGTCAGGGCAAGCTCAGTTCCACCTGGAAGTGGACGTCAGGTTTCTCCTCCCCTGTGGCTTTGCCAAAGACTTTTAATAGCATTTTTTAAAGTGCAAAGTGACTAGGTAAACATTTTTATCAGTGACCAAATTAGAATGTATTTAATAATATAGTAGGAGGTTTAAAAGCATTTTTTAATATAAGACAGATAGCAAAGTTGTCATTTGAAAGGAAGTGGATCCAGGATGTCCCGCAGCTCCCCCGCTGCTAAAGGTGACTATTGACTTGGGTTTAGTGACTCTTCGGTTTTTAATTATAGTGACTTATTAGCTCAGTACCTAGGAATCACGTATATTTTGTGCCACTGTTACCACTGTTGAAGATTATTTTTATTAGTATTTATGCACTTGTTGCCCAGGTCAGGCCTTGGGGTCTTTTCTGGGCTGACAGGACAATGTTTATTATTGTTAACTAGCCTAGACCTTTTCAAGTTGCAATGACAGCTAAGCTTTAGGTCTGTCTGTGAAGCTTCTCTGGCCAGTTCCTTCTGCAAAACTAGCCTAGAGCGTGGTGACATCTGGGGAGAGAAGTGGCAGTGCTCAGTGGGGTCCCACGCTGGTGCAGCAGAGTCTGTGGGGGAGACCAAAGAACTGCCCAGGAACGAGTCAGTGTGGATGACCCCCGTACGCTGTGGGGCTCCTCCCCACCCTCCTGTGGGCTGTGGTCTGAGGCCTCTGAATAGATCCTGGGTGAACGGGGCCGAGGCTGTGTGGGCAAGTGGCTCTGCGTTGTTCTTGTTGTCTTTTGACTTTGTAGTGTTAAATATTAGCAGTAAATTATAGCGTGGCAAGTTGCGTGTAACTGTGGTCAGCAGACCATCCGGTTGTGGACGCTTCATGTGGATTAATTTATGGAAGCCCCACATGTATGCTTGTTTTGAGCATTTAGATGAGAATGTTACATGAATGGAATTTTCTTAACCCAGAAGGTCGTATTTATAATTCATAATCATTTACTTGTAGTGAATTGTTTAACACTTGTTTAAATTTTTTTACACTATAGCATTTATGCAATGGTTTACAGACTTCATGGAATTATTTTTATCAGTATGGGAATTAAAACTTTGAATCTTTACTTTGTCTGGGTCTCTGAATTCAACAACTGGTCAGCAGGGCCTGTGAGTGACCCTGTCTTCCTGATACAGGACACCACAGGCCGATTTCTGTTCTTCCACCCCTTGCAGCCACACCAGGTTACAAAATGTTCCCACGCTGTCCAGGACGGTCTTGAGGCTGCTCCGACGTCCTGGCTGTGGGGGACTGTTGGCCCAGGTGCTCAGAACGGGAGGTTTCTGCCAAAATCACCAGGTTGTGGTTCAGTAAGGAGGATTCAAGGCAATTCAGGCTCTCACCCCAGCCAGGTCAACCTACCTGTGGGCTGTGAGTGGGGGATTCCATGCTGTCCTAGCAGCCTGGTCAGCCTTCGTACCTCTTCTGCCAGTTCTGAGTGTGCCTACAACAGGAGTTCCAGAGCGGGTTAGGCCCCTGAAGGGAGCTGCAGGCCCAGGGACCCTCTCCTGACATTACCTTTCTACAGTTTTCCAGGGTCTCCAACCCCTGGCCTTTAGGTCCTCCTTCCTGCTGAGTGGGCTGGTTTTCTCCCGGGGCCTTTAAGTAGCCAGCATCCTCAAAAAGCGCCCTCAGCAACTTTTCATAGCCCTGGAGGTGGAGGCAGCACAGAGAGCACCTGGTGGGGCCGGCTACATCGCCCCCCTCCCAGCTGAGCGTGTACTCACCTGGGGAGTAATCAGCTCATCAGCCAGGTCCTGCTCCACCTGGTCCCAGCGCTGCTGCAGGGCCTCAGGCAGAGTCGGGTACACTAGGGACCAACACAGTGAGACCTCACAGAACCCCATGCTACACCCTTGCCACCCTCAGCCCCACCTTGAGTCCCACCTAACAAAGAGTGGGGGTGGCAGACCAGGGGTGTCTCGAAGGTCAGTGCGTAGGCACAGGTGCTTGGCTCAGACACATGGGCCAGCCGGTTTCTCCTTCCACAGGCGAGTTCCACCTGGAAAGGGAGCCTCAATTTGGGCTAAGGGGGCCCAGATTCTATGCACACACCCACCCCCCCAGTCCCCTCCCTCAGTCGCACCTTGCTTTGCCGGCTCCGGGAACGACAGGAGTCCCCATCGCTCATCCACATGCCGGCAAAGGTGTTGTTGGTGATCTCCCACTCGTGCCAGATGCTGGGGAAGTGGCAGGGTGGTGAGCTGGGGCGAGGCAGCAGAGCCACTGCCGCCTGCCCGCCCCCACTCACCCAAGGATCCCACTGTAGGCATTCCAGCGGAAGGTCTGCTCGTGCTGGGTTACATTGTGGAATGGGCAGAACTCGTACTTGTACCTGGGGGCACAGGGGTGTCAGGCAGTCCCCAGGCACTGCCCGTCCCGCCTACTCCATCCACACTTACATGGACTCCACCAGACTGAAGCACTTGCCAGAGAGTCTGAAGAGATGCGGGGGCCCTGGGGAGGAGAGCACCAGTGAGGCCAGTGCAGAGGCCATCAGCTTTTTGCACCAGGCAGAAACCAACACCCCTCAAAGCCAGGGACCATTTACTGAGAAGCCAAGGTGGGCAGAAGAAGAGCCTCTGCCTGGCAGCTCCGGGCTCATTTCCAGAGTCAGGAACCACCAGTCACCAGCTGATCCAACTTGGCTGGGACACAGCCAAAAGTTTCCAGTCAGCAAAAAGCCATCCCATCTGCTGTGGAGGGGGAGGTCCTCAGCTGCAAGTCTGTCTGGTGCTACCCAAAGCACTGGTCTCTGCCTAGTTCAGCGCTGAGCAGAGACCACAGAACCCAGGACATACACAGGCCAGGAAAGGCCCAAGACCCCCCGGGTGAGGCTCCAGGAAATTAAGGCATGTGTGCTGGATTTGAGAGTGGAAGGCACAAGAGGACAGAAGAACCTGACTGGCCTCAATGATCAGAACCAGTCTGCAAAGACTGGCAAAGCTTTCTGTTTAAAAAAAAAAGATACCACAGGCATACAAAAAAAAATAGGAAAACATGTTCCACTCCCAGGTCAAAGAGGCAAAAACCAGCCAACAGATACATTCAGGAAAACTGCCTTTCAAAAATGGGGGTTGGGGGAGTAATTGCTCAGTGATCGAGTGTGCTTATGTATTCTGCAGCTCTGGTATTTGTGCATAGTTGTTGTGAACTGTCCCTTTCTTGTCTTACGACGTCTTTTGACAGTGTTTTGTCTGATGTGCGGAGCAGGTTATGAGAAGCCTATGAGAACTTGACATAGCACAGCTGTCTATGCAGCTCTAACTAAGCTCTGCAGGCTTAGTTAACACAGCCCCAGCTGCAGAAGGGGCGAGGGCAAAATGCAGCACAGCTGCTTTTCCTGAGAGGTTTACGCTCGAGAGCAGCGATCGCAGGTTCCTCCTGTTCCCAATAACTACAGTGTCACACCCTGCAGAACTGTTGCTCCACCTCCCTGTTTGCCACTGTATATAATAAACTTGCTGGAGGTGGACAGGCTGTTGTGTGTCTCCATCCAAGTGCCCAGCCCACCTGACCCCAGCTTTCCTGTCACTCCCAGTTAGGTTTCTAGGACAAACTCATGCAGGCCGGGAGAGTCTGATACTAGTATACCTGCCTCAGCTCTAGACACTTTCAACCTGTTGGGAGCAAAAGATAGTCTCTCAGGGTCGCATCTACTTCCATCATTTTTAAAAGGCCCGTTTAGCCAGTCTACACCTTCCGAATGGAGGTTGGATCTGTTTATACTTAGATAGTTACTGATAAAGACTTAGCGAAGACAAGCATACGGTGGCACAGTGTTGTCAGTGCATCTTGTAGCTTCTTTGTCCCTCATTTCTTTAGTGTCAACCTTTTTTGTTTTCTTTTATTCCAGTAGTCTCCCCACCCACAGGTCTTGTGTTGTTCAGGCTGTTTAGAACTCCTGGACTCAAGCAGTCCTCCTGCCTCACTCTGGAGTAGCTGAGGCTACAGGCAAAAACCACTGTGCCTGGCTCCCGCAACAGTGGATGGAACCCAGGGCCCCTGGCATGCCGGGCAAGTACTCTACTACTGAGCCTCACCCCAGCGGTGCAACTGGCTTTCAGTAGCATGTTTTGATTCTCCTCCTTTGACATTCTGTTGCTGTTTTCTTTGGTGCTACCATGGGGATTTAAAAACCTAATTTAAATTTACATCAAAACAAGTGTAATCACCTAGAAAAACTCCTGTGCTGTTCCACCTGTCCAACTCTGTTATTTATATCACAAATCACATCTCTACACCATGTGTTCATTGGCACAGGTGTAGTTTTTATGCATTGGTTCTTTTAAATGCAGATTTACAACTGGCAGAGTGGCTCAAGCAGTAAGAGCACCTGCCTAGCAAGTGTGAGACTGAGTTCAAACCTTGGTACAGCCAGAAAAAAAAAAAAAAAAGTACTGTTAAATGTAGATTTACAAACCAGAGACAAGACAGTGTGGACTTTTTCACTTGCCGGTGTATCTCCCTTAGCAGAGACCTTCACCCAGTTACTGTCTGGTGTCCATGCCTGTAGTTCAATGCCCCATTGGGCATAACTGTCACAGGCTGCATTATATCGGAGTGTCCCCTCCCTCTTCTGGAGGGATGCTGGGGATTGAACCCAAAGCTTCGAACATAAAATTTTGGAGCTCTAATGTCTTGTAGCTGCCCCTAAGAGACTCCCTTTAGTGCCAAAGACAGGTTAAAGGGAAGGAAAAATGTACCTAGAAAACAACCAGAATAGTGCTGGGGCAGCTGTACCAACTTCAAACAAAACAGACTAAGTCAAAAGCTGTTACAAAAAAAGGACATATATGCACAAACATCAGAGCTCTAAAATATACAAAACAAACAGTGACAGAACTAAAGGAAAAAAATTCTCTTCCACAAATACGTGGAGGTGTCATAACCCCCTTTTAGCAACAGACAGAACCACCGTGGGGAAGAACACAGAGCAGCAGCACTACAAACCAACTGGACCCAATGGTCATACATAGAACACCCCAGTAGCAGAATACATCACAAAAAACTGACCACACAAAGTATCTCCTCTGATCACAAAGGAGTCAACAGAAGGAAAAGTGGGAAACTCATAAATATACATTCTTAACCCATAGGTCAAAAAACCTACAACCTACCAAAATTTATTGGATGTATCAAAAGAGGTGATAAGATGGAAATGCGTAACTGTAAATGCTTACATTCGAAAACTTCAACAACCTAACTCCTTGTAAAGAACAGAGAAAGAAAAGTGAATTAAGTCAACAGGAAGAAGGAAGAACACAGTACACATTAGCAAGCCTGGTGTGGTGGGGCACACATAGAAGACCCAGCAGAGGAAAGCAGAGGCCAGCCTGGGTTACATAGTGGATTCTGTTTATTAATAAATAACAAGCAAGGGCTGGTGGATCCTCCTGATCTCTGCCTCCCGAGTAGCTAGGATTAGGCATGAACCACCAACACTTAGCTGATTTAACGTTTTTAAGGCAACAGTACTACTCAAAATGACACAAATTCAAGGCAATCCCTATCAGAATTTTAATGACATATTTTACAGAAACAGAAATTTACCTATTCTATAAATGAAATGGAATCTCAAAAGACCCCAAATAAAAACAATTTTGAAAAAGAAGAACAAAATTAGAAGAAAACGCTGATTTCTAAACAATGTGGTATTGGCATAAAGACATCTATAGCCAGGCATGGTGGGGCACACCTTTAATATCAGCACTTGGAAGGTGGAGGCAAGATAACCGAGTGTTTGAGACTAGCCTGGGCTACACAGCAAGACTGTCTCAAAAAAACAAAAACAAAAACAAAACAGGGCTGGGATGCACTTCAGTGGTAAAGTGCTTATCCAAGGCTCTGTGTTTGATCACCAACACTGGGGGGGAGGGCACAAACTCACTTGAGAGCCAGATATGGTGGAGCACACCTGTAATTCCAGCACTCGGGAAACTGAAGCAGAAAGTTCCCAAAATTGAAGCCAGCCTGAGCTACATGGTGAGACTGTCTCAAAAATCAAAAAACAAACCCAAACCAAAAGACTATCAAAACACTGAAAAGGCAACCCACAGAATGGGAGAAAATGTCTGCCAACCACATCTGATAACAGATTAAAACGAAGAATATACAAAGAATTCCTACAACCCAACAGCAGAACCACCAATGTAAAATAGGAAAGGACTGAAAGAAAAGCATTTTTGTGAAGCAGCTATACAAATGGCCCATAGGTGAAGCAAGGCAATGCACACCGAAAGTAGAATGAGATAGCCAGCACTTCACTCCCAGGAGGATGGCTGCTGTTAGAAGGCATCAGTGTGGTGAAGCAGTGGAGAAACTGGACCCTGTGCTCTGCTAGGGGGAGTATACAACGCCCAGCTGCTGGGAAGAGTCTCAAGAAGCTAAACTCCGAGCAACCATGTGACACTGTCGTGCTCCTGGGAATTAGAGATGGAAACTCAACAGACATTGGCATGCCATGGTCACAGCAGCCAAGAGGGGACAGCACGCAGATGCAGACACGATGTGCTCCGTCTGCACAGGAGACACTACTCAGCCACAATGGAGTGGAGCACCTGCACCAACAGGCAAGAACTGTGAAGATGCCACATGCCACACACAGGACAGTACCCCAGAGTCCACGCGGGAGGGGTCCGTGCAAGATGGTTGGGGCTGGAGAAGCAGTTGTTTAATGGAGACAGTTTAACCTGGGATGGTGCAAAGTTCTGCAGAAGTACGGTGATGGCTGCACAGTACAGCAAATGCCGCGGAACTGCATACTGAAAGATATTGTTAAGATGGCACATTTTTCTGGGAGTGGTAGCACAGCGGTGATCACAGCACTTAGGAGACTAAGGTAGGAGGAGGATGAGTTTTGAGGGCAACCTGGGCTACATGGCAAGATTGTCTCCAAAAAAAAAAAACCATCGTGGAAAATTATGGGGTTTTTTTTTTGTTGTTGTTTCTGTACTGCTAAGGATGGAACCTGGGGCCTTGAGAGGGCCAGGCAAATGCTCTACGCAGCTGTGATCTGTTTTTATTGCAATAAAGCATATCACAGAAAACACAAGAGAACCAGCCTGAGGCAGGCCAAAGAGCACACAGCCCAGAAGAAAGGTAAGGGCACAGCACGACAGCCAGAGGCCCCATAGAACCAGAGCCTTCACCACTCAGATTCACAGCTCCGGAGACGCTGCCAACAAAACCAATCCATGCTGGTGAAGACAAATGAGTGTTTTCTACCAAATGTCAAAGACCTTCCTCTGGGGGCACATCTGACTCACTGAACCTGGTGGCCCACCAAAATGGTTCCGGGTGTGGGATTCTGCAGGGCTGTGGTGGCAGCAGGGCTCTCTCTCCACACAAGTTCCGGGGCCTCTACAGGAGCAGGTTCTCCATGCTGCATCTGGCAGACACTGTTTTCCTTTCCTTTCCTCTCTCTAGCTCTCTCCGATATTACTTTTTCTATTAAAAATCAAAGTGAATACATTTGCAGTATTGGATGAGTGTGCCCACTCAGCCTGTCTTATTCAGTCCCTGCCCCAGGAAAGCAGAAAACAGTACCACTGTGCCCTGCCTGGTGTTGACCTGTGCTTGCCTTACTGTTCCCCCAACATCTGGCTCATCTATGGGAATGTCCCCTCCCAGAACAACAGGGAGACCAAGATAATGGGATTCTCCTACTCACTACCATCTGAGAGCACAGGAAGCCCCTAGTTCCTCCTCTCCCAACATTCTCCCCCTCTAGAAAACTTGGCCTTTGTATCTGGTCAGGGCTCTGACCTCCACCCCATCATACCCACTGTCAGAGCCCTGGGGTGCTTGGGTCTGTCCCCTCCATCCTGATCCCAAGGGCTCTACCCACAAGGGTCAATGGTGGCAAGAAGCAGACTTCCAGAAAGCCCTCTTCACATGCTGCCTGTTCACCATGTGCTCCCACTGCAATGGGAGTGAGCAGCTATGTCCATCAGGAATGTCTGTTCCCAGCCCCCAGCAGTGTCATCCAGTGGAAAGAATAGGTGGATGTGACCATGGCTGGGCCTGACTGGCTACCTGTTGGAGGATGCCCTGTATCTTCGAGGGTGCCAGCTATGGGCTCCTCCCTCCTTCAGGGCACCCATGCCACAAGATACCAGGCTTGGAACACCTCAGGTTGTGGCCACCAAGTTCTAGAGTGCAGCCTCCAACCATCCATGGTCCTGGTACTGGTCACTACTAAGCCTTCTTCAGCAACCATGTCCCAATCTCTATGGGATTCCCCCACCCCAGACTCAGCAATCAGCCTTATGAGGTCCATGCCAATGGCCCAGCTTCACCTGATTTTGCAGATGTCTTCTCCAATTCCCTTGACCTAGATAAAGCAGGACACACCTGGGATGGACTCCTCAACGCCTCCCCCCATGCTCACCACCACTGCCTGCAGGGACCCTCCGCTGGGCTCATTTACATGGCCATCCACCTGTGGGAGGTGCAGATAGTAGAATCTTGAATTTGAGGCCAGCCTCATCTATACATCAAAGCAAAAAAAAAAAAAAAAAAAGGAGGGGGGCAAAGGATGGAGCTCAGTAGTGGAGTGCTTGCCTAGCATTGTCTGGTTTGGCTATAGTGTAGGCAGGATGGAGGAAATGCTGGGTTAACTTCCCTTCGAGGAGGCAAAACAATAAATCCCCTAATAGGCTACATCTGTACCAACAAGTGACAAAATGAACCACCCCTGAACCAGTAATTACACTTGGGCAGCCCGTGAGCAGCTGTCAAACCATTCTGGCGCCATTCAGTAACTCCCCTACTTGACAAAACCTCACGTCCCAACAGCTTCCAGGCTGTTAGCCCTTGGTCAGCCTGGCCGCCTAACGCTTCCAAACACTACCTTTCTGCTCATCGTTGTTTGGCCGCACCTTGGGCAGCGTCGTAACTTTAGACGGTATACTCAAGGACAATCCCCCAGCACCGCAAAGAAAAAACGTTCTGGCACATTCTCGAGCACTTAAACATCCATAAGGTTCTCCATCGATACCACCTCCCCTCCTTACTTCAGGGCTTTCCCCGGACTCCTCCGACAGCCTCCGGAGCGGAGACACCGGCCGCCTCGGTCAGCACCCGGGCCAGCTCCCACCTCCCGCTAGCGGCTGGGCGCTGGACTCACCAGACACCGGCGAAGGCTCCCTCTTGGGCTGAAGGCGAGTGGTCTGGGGCAGGAACGGGTTGTTCAGCCTATGGGACACAGCAGGTCAGGGGACCCAGACCAGGTCGCGCCCGGCCCCGAGGCGCCCGCCTGCGAGGCACTCACCCGAACGTGTTGGGTTCCTCCACCACCTTCATTTTTGCAGCTCCTGCCAGCGAGAACCCTGCGGGGAAGGAAGTAGTGAGGCGCGGGCGGGGACGCGGGGACGCGAGACCGCCACGGCGGAGGAGAGCGAGCGCAGGACCACTGACCGCGCACGGCAGTTCCGAGCAGCAGCAGGAACCCGGCGAGCCGCACAGCCATCTCGCAACCGCGCGGTTACGTGAGCGCCAGCCGAGTCACGTGGGAGGCGGAAACAGGAAATGGCGTCACGCGAACGACCGGAACCGGGCGTTTGGCGCATGCGCAGACTGCCACCAGGCGTTCCTGGGGCTAAGGGGCGTGACTCGGGCTCAGGGACCCTGCTCTTAGCCATGGGTCGCAAGAGGGCAGCTCGCGGGCTGGGGACGGAGGGTGGCCGCGCTCGGCGTTCCCCCGGCCGATCCCTGGAGGCTTTCTCCGAGGAGGTGGGCGCCGCGTTGCGCGGTGAGTGGCTAGTGATCGCGTCGGGCATCGGGTCGCGCGGGAGCCCGTGCTGAAGCTCGGGACCCTTCTCTCTCCCTGCAGCGTCCATGGAGCCAGAGGCGGCCGAGGATGAGGGTGGCCCGGGCAGAGCGGCGCTGCCTTGCCCGCTGGCCATGTGGGAACTGGGCCATTGCGACCCCCGGCGCTGCACGGGCCGCAAGTTGGCCCGCCTGGGCCTGGTGCGCTGCCTGCGCCTAGGCCACAGGTTCGGCGGTCTCGTGCTCAGCCCCATGGGCACCCAGTACTTATCCGCCGCAGACAGGTAGGCGCGGGAGGCCTGCGGGCACTGGCTGGGGAGGGAGTGGAGGCGCAGTCCCCACTGTCTCATCTTAGTAAGCCGCCCCGTGTCCAGTGCATCGTTCTTCTTCTGTGTGTGGAACTGGGGTTTGAACTCAGGGCTTCGTGCTCTGGGCACTCTACCGCTTGAGACACACCTCCAGTCCGTTTTGCTTTGGTTAACTTGGAGATGGAGTCTCGAGAACTGTTTGCCCCTGGTGGCCTCCAACCACGATCTTCCGAATCTCACCCTCTCAGATACCTAAGATTACAGGCGTGAGCCACTGGCACATCATTCTCTTAAGGACTGAGTTGTGTGCCATACCAGCCCATCCTTCATGTGAGCAGAGTATATATGTATCATTTCTCCCCTAAATGCTTCATAGCCTTAGTGATAGTAATATCCAAGGACATCGCTCACTTGAGACTATCACCAAAGTGGTGCTGGCCTCCAGAACCTACTTTACACTGTCCCTGGCAGACAGCTGGTGGCCCAGTCTGGGGTTGCTGTCATAGATTGCTCTTGGGCCAGACTGGAGGAGACACCCTTTGGGAAGATGCGAAGCAGCCATTTGAGGCTACTGCCCTACCTGGTAGCCGCCAACCCTGTGAACTATGGCCGGCCCTGCAGACTTTCCTGTGTGGAGGCTTTTGCTGCTGCCTTCTGCATCCTAGGTGAGTTTGGGGCATGATAGCAGCCTGGCCCAGCTGCCTGGTGGTCTGTCTGTGCTCCCAAGACTGTGGTTTCTCCTAGCAGACCCTTGGAGGGGGGTGAGCAGTATATAGGGCAACTATCAGCACAGGTCAGGGCTCAATCCCAACTTCTACTTAGAGCCTTGTAGAGGTGGAGGTGAAATGGGCCAGCTACCCTTGTAGGTGGTATGTGAGTGGTCACTGTCCCAGCAGTACTGCCCCCAGAAACCTCCTCCCCGACATCCTGAAGTCCAAGATGAGGCCCATAATGGAGACCTACGGGAGTACAGGAAACAGCAGTACCATCCAGTAGCCAGGGTGATAGGGTGCCCTCTCTAGAGAGAACATTGACACCTTTGGGTTTTTTGTTCACCTTCAGGCTTTTCAGATCTTGCTGTCATTTTGCTGCAAAAGTTTAAGTGGGGCAAGGGTTTCCTGGACCTGAACCGCCACCTTCTGGAAAAGTATGCAGCCTGCAGTAGCCCAGAGGAAGTGCTGCAGGCAGAACAGGAGTTCTTAGCCAGCGCCCAGGACAGGCCTGAGGAGGAGATTGGTGAGACTTGGCGTGGATGGGTGCTCCTGGGGTGGGGACTTGACTCTGCCCTGGGGTCACTTGGTCACCTTCCTCTCTTCTTCCCTTGGTTCAGACCCCTTTGATGTGGATTCAGGGCGAGAGTTTGCAAACCCCAACAGGCCTGTGACCAGCACCCGGTAAGTCCTGGGGGTTCCAGGTTTTATGATGGCACAGAGCTGGGTGCTGCTTGAGCCCTTGGCTCCTGATGCCTTGTGGGGGTAGTAGCTGCAGTGTAAAGTGGGCACCCACAGCAGAGGGTTGTGCTCAAAGAGTGCAGGGAATAAGAAAGATATGTCCTCAGCTTGGGGGCTTTTGTGCTCAGTGCCACAGAGGGTTGCCTTGGACTAGCCAAGGATGACACCATGAGGAACATGTCTCTCCCAGGCTGCCCAAAGAAACAGATGACAGTGACAAGTCTGAGGAACAAGAGTCTGGCACTGAGGATGGAGGAGGCAGCAGCTGCTCTGAGGAGGAGGAGACTCTGGAAAGAGAAGCTGAGGCCAAGGCCCCAGCTGAGACTTGGAAAGGAATCAAGAAACGGCAGAGAGACTGAAGGTTGCAGACATAACGTTGTTAAAGCTGGGATACAGAAGTCAAGGCAGCGGCAAAATGTGGGGATGGGCAGGCCTGGCAGCACAAGCCTGCTGCAAGGCTGGGCTCCCTCTGAACGCTGTGGCATCCTTGCTTAGGGTGCCACCTTGGGATTCTCAATGAACCTACAGACTGAGAAGGAGCCCTGGCATGAGTCTGTTTCTTTGCACTTGGCTTGAGGGTGAGGGTAGGGCTGGGGGTGGTGGTGGGCTCTGCCTGGGTGGGTCTGGGCTGAGGGTATGTCTGGTATGGTCATATGTTCATGAAAGGACAGCTGACTGGCTGGCATGGAACCCTACCCTGCTCTCCCATCTGTGGTGATGTCCCTAACTTCATAGTGACCCCAGGGAAAACTTCTCCCAGGCCTAAGAGCCAGGTTGGGACTGGAATCTGTGCAATCCTGCTTATCTGCTGTGGATGGGGTGCCCAGAGCCAGGAGAGCCACACAGCAGATCCTCACCCTCCATCTGTGACCTAGCAACTGCTTCCCTCCAAAGTTTGGGTCATCTGAACTTAATCTCCAGCTTTCCTGCCTCTCCCAGGGAGACAGAGTAGAGCTTCTTCTTTCAAGAGGTGCTCTCCAGAGTGGCACTGCTGATGTGTGGGTACAGGATAGTCTTTGTTGAGGGGCTGACTGATCATTGTAGGGTGTGCGCAGTATGCCTGGCCTCCACCCTCCGGAAATAGTACACCTTCAACCTTCACTTTCCAGCTGTGACTACCAAAAGTGTCTCCAGACACTGCCTAATGGCCTCTGGGGAGCAAGAGTCCACTGAGACCAGCTGCTTCTATTTGGGCTGGGGCACAAGGGGTTCACCAGAGACACAGCCAGGACAGACAAAGTCACAAGGTCCAGCCACAGCACACAGGTCATGCACAGGGAAGGGGCTTCTGTGAGCCCTGGCTGCACAAAGCAGGCACCTCGGGGAAGTGGGGAAAGGCCCGTCCACGGTCAGCAGGGCACTCAGGGGTCAGACTCCATGCACTTCTCCAGCTCCTTGAGTTTCTTGACAAACTCCTGCGCCTCCTTGTTGTTACGGCCTTCCAGCATCCGCAGTGCTGACTTCACTGTAAGTGGGTGGGCATGAGGGAGCCAGGCCAGGCCCACCACTCCACAAGCCTCTTCCCCCCACACCCCTGAGCCCCTGCCCAGATACACTCACCCTGGGCTCTGGGCCGGCGCAGGTGCAGTGTGGTGGGCTGCCCAGCCCTCACACTCCCTCCCACCTGGGGCCTTGCGAGGCCACTGATGCTACCGAGGCCAAGAGCTGCCTCCCCGGCAAAGTCGTTGGTGGACAGCCAGTCATGATCCATGACCGTGAACAGCACACAGGCCCCACGGCGGCGGCACGGTTCTGCAGGCACAGAGCTGCACACGGGGCACCCCAGTCGGGAGCCTGCCATAGCCAGGTGGCACAGGCGGAGGGAGGGAGATGGGGTTCAGGGGGACACTCACAAGTGGAAGAGCTCGTCATACACTGGGTGCAGCGTCCGGGCCTTCACCTGAGTCCTTTGACTTCGGACCAGCGGGAAGAGGTGTGGTGGGCCCAGCTCCACAATCACAAAGGGGTCACTCAGACCTGCAGGGCACATCTGTGAGCAAGCTACCTCCCCACCCCGGCCCGCACCGGCCGCCCACCCCGCAGCTGCACCTTACCATTGGTATCCAGAGGGAGCAGGTCTGCAGCGTGCAGCACTTCCACAGCCAGCCGCTGCTCAGCTGCCTCATAATGGCAGCGGACACTCAGGCGACCAAACCGGTTCTGCTCCAAAGACCTCTGCAGAAGAGGTCAGTGAGCAGAGTGTGGCTTTGGATGGGACCGTGTGTGGACACCAACTGCCCTACCTGCTTGAGTTTGTCCAAGTAAAACTGCTCAATGCACTCGCGGGTAGAGCATTTGTGCAGCCGAAGCTCCTCTTCCAGCCTCTGTGAGGAAAGGGGCAAGTCAACATTAGCCATGTGGCAGTGTCTATGGTACCTCCTCATGGCCACCTGGTTTCACGAGTAAGGACATCTGCAAGACAGCAGACTGGACTCAACCCCCAGAGGGCGGGGCCTCACCTTGTAGCTTCCATCCCTAAGGCTCTCCAGGGGCAGGCCTTGACCCTCAGCGTGGAAGAAACTGACCAGTGCCTGGAGCAGGGAAAGAAGGGCCTGACTTGAGCCCAGGACATGGAGCCCAAGCAGCATCAGGTCTCAGGAGCCAGGGCCAAGCTGCTTCTCACACCTAGGGTGCCTCAGATGTCCCCAGGAAGCCTGGGGAAATACCTGAGGCCAGACTGCTGTGTTAAACAGTGACACAGTGCTGCTGGGCCACAGGGAGGAAGAGCTGCCAGTGAAGCCCTGGACACGAAGCCAGGAAGAGGCTGCAAATCCTAGCAGGCTGCCAGGTAGAGAGGGTCCTGGTGAGCTCCTAAAAGCCCTACCTCCAGTGTGAAGTGGAAGCGCCCATAGAAGTCAGCAGAGACGTCGCTGTTCGTGCCCAGTGCCTGCAGAATGGCCTGCAAGAGCAGCTCCCAAAGGGCCTCCAGCACCCTGCAGGGATACAGTGTGGAGACTGTCCACTTGGATCCACCCTGTCTACCCTGCCCACCCCACCCACTCAGCTGGTACCGGCTCAGGTTCTCCTTCACCAGTGAGGCACTCAGCAGGGCCAGCTTCTCATCCAGGTACTTCATGAGTGGGGCCACAGCCTGCAGGGTGTTATGGCAGCTGAGCCTGGGCCTGGCCTGCCCCATGTGAGCACACACCCACACTCTCCCTGCCTGTCCCAGGCACTCACCTCGTCATTCTGAATGGAGTCAGGAGACAGGCTGATGTGCTGCACGTACTTCCTGATGTCAGCCACCATCTGAGGAAAGGGCACTGCTCAGCACAAGGGTAGCGGACACCAGGGACTGCTCCCCCATGCCCAGGTCCCAGGCCCTGCTCTCCTGCCCACCTTGGAGGTCAGGTGTGCAGTCACAGTGCGGGCCTCGCGCTGTAGATCCTCATCCAGGGCTTGTGTGCAGCTGAGCAGGGGACGGGGCAGCACTCCCTCCAGCCCAAAGGCCCCCTCTGGCCACACCAGGCCCCTCAGTGCCTGCCCTGAAGCCCTGCGCACCAGCTCCACGTTGTTGAGCACCACACAGAGCTGGGAGGTGCATCTGGGTCAGATGGGTGGCAGCTGGGGGAGTATGGGCGTCTGCCTAGCCCCCAGCCCCAGCCACTCACCGGCTCGCTCATTGCCTCCCCAGCAGCCCCAGACTGGGTGTCCACCTTCTTCCGCAGGAGCTCCGTGTAGAAGAGGACAGTCTCACACATGTCCTGGGGTGGGAGATGGAGGCTGAGAACTTCAGCCCCTCCCCTGCCCGACTGTCCTTTGGGTCTGCACCCCTAACCCCCTTGCCAGTGCACCTGGCTGAGCTGGGTGCCCAGCCCCTGGGCCTGGGCAGGGTCAGGCCAGGCAAGGCGGACCCAGAGCTCCTGGATGTGGCTGAGGCACAGGCTGGCAGTGGCTGCAGAGCTGCTGTGTTTGGAGGTGGCATCCACAGACTCCAGCTAGAAAGGCAGGAGGGCAGCATTAAGGAAGCATGGGATAAGTCGCGGCCTAGCCCTGGCATAAATTTTGTAGCAGGATTGCACAACCTGAGTGAGTACTCACTGTGTCCACATCCACAGCTCCCTGAAGGCGCCACTTGGCCTGGTCACGCAGGACCTGTAGCCAGAGCTTCACAGCTGGCAGGAATGGGGTGTGGATGCCAGCAAGAGCCAGGGAGCGGCTATCCCTGCAGTGGGAGTTGTCAGAGCTCCTCCCAACTCAGACACCCTGACCCAGCAGGCCTAAGGGGGACCTGACAGAGTCTTCCCCATAGGCTCTTGGGCTGCAGTCCCGTTAGCCCATTTGGGGGAGGCAGGGGAACAGGTGGGGATGCATCCAGGGATGCTCACCGGCCAGGGATGCAGCTCCAGAAGCGCTGGATATCAGCCAGGGTAAGGTAGAGCTCGAAGAGCCCCGAAGCCACCTCCAGGTTCATCTTGGGGCTCAGCTCCTCCGTCAGCACCCAGGCCTCCTCAGCCACCTGCCCAAGACAGCAGAATCAGGCCACCACCAACAGGAAACCAGGGCCCCTCATGCCCAAGTGGCTTCTCTCTGTTTCCCCATGCCTGGTAGGTACCCAGGGTCAGGGACCCTCCTCACCAGACGCTCCAGTTGCCGGAAGGTAAGGGTGAAGAAGTCCACCTTGAGGATGCTGCAAAGGACACATGTTAGCCACCTGCTCCCTGCCACCCTGCCCCTGTGCCAGGCCCAATGTCAGCACCAAGGGTCAGAGCCTACCCGTGGAAGAGGCTGGCATAGATGCCATAGCAGGATTGCAGGTCCTCATAAATGATGTCCGCTAGCTCAACGAGTCCACCCAGGCGCTGTGGTGCCGGCTGCAAGGAAGTCTGGCTTGTACTGACCTCTTGCTTCACCTCCTGTGTCCCCCACACCCACATGTGCACCGAATCACACCTGCTCTCGGGGAGTCTTGGCGTTCAGGAGCTTGTCGTACCATTCCCGGTTGCCTCTCTACAAGGAAGCCAGCAAGGCAGCACGGTGCATTGGAGAGAAGAAGGGGAGATAGAGCAAGGGGCTATGGGAGGGCAATCCAGAGAAGGTCGGGGGCCAGCGGAGGGCCTCGGCAGGTCTGACACACCTTCAGGGCTGCAGCAATGTCCGTGTTCAGCTCCGTCTCAAAGGGGCATATCTCAAAGGAGGGCTGGAAGAGTTGCAGCTTGTCCAGACACCTGTGGAAGGCAGAAGCTGATGGGGGACAGCCCCCACTCCAACCCCCCACCCCATCCCAACCCCTGCTGGCAGCTGCACCCACTTCAGTAGCAGCTCCAAGCGGTACACGGCTGTACTGTTGGTGGCAGGAAAGTAATCTCGGAGCTGGCGCAACAGCCGAAGCCCAAACTCAGAGAAGGCAGAGAAGCTGTCAGCCAGGCTCTCCTCCTGGAGGGGAGGTACAGGGCTCTTCAAAGCCAAAGATACTGGTACTCACAGCTCCCTGATGCTGATAAACACTTTCTCTGCCTCCAAAGCAGCCCCCTCCCCACTGTGCAGCCTACGCACTCTTTCCTAAAGCCCCACGGTGGCCTCCCCTACTGATCTCAGTCTTGCTTCCACCACTCCCTCCATCACTGCACCTGTGAACCTCAGGGCCCTTGCATCTGCTGCCCCCTCTGCCCTATCTTGCCACTGCCCACTCCTTCCTGTTGCTTAGACCCTCACTGCCTCACAGTGGCTTTGCACTCAGTCCAGTCTGACACACCCATGGCGTCCTTCTCCAGGTTATTCAAACACCATCCCCCACTTCCCTACTGCACAGAGCGTGCTGTCTCCCACATTACGTGCTGTGTTTCCAACCCCCCCCCCCCGGAGAACAGGACCCCGTCTTTCTGGCCCCTTCACCAACAGCAGACAGACCTGTGTCCTGTGCCCACCTGCTCCTGGGGCAGCAAGGCCGCCTCCTCCCAGTGTGCCTGCATGTCCTCCAGCAGCCCCAGCAGATAGCCATAGTCCAGCGTGCGGGTCTGATGGTGGCGGCTGCTGACCTGCCAGTGCCTGTGAGGACCCAGTTGGGGGGTCAAAGAGCATCTGGCCCCTCCCTGCCTGTAGGGACCCACCCCCGCAGCGCTGCTCCTCGCTCATCGACCCTGGCCCCGCCCACTCGGCAGTGCCACCACTCACAGCGCCATGTATGCCCCACCCACACCGACAGGCCCCGCCCACGTCCCGCCCACTCCCGGCAGCACCACCACTCAGCACCGCCCGCGCCGCCCCGCCCACTCACAGCACAGCCAGCTGCAAGGGCGACAGGTTGCTCTGGGCTCCGTGGAGGCAGAGGACCGTGGTCCCAGGCCCACTGAGCTCACCACACCAGCTGCTCGAATTGGGCTGGGGGAGGAGAACGGGGGGTGGGCGGAGCCCGTAGAGCCCCTCCATCCCCTGCTCAGGTCCCTGTCCAGCCGCCCCACGTTCCCAGGGGCGCCCACTACCTCCTCCACTCGGTGCTCGAATCGCAGCACACGGCTGAGCAGCAACAGGTAGGACAGGAAGCCCGATCGCCCACGCTGGCTCATGGCCGTGTCCCTCTGGAAGGCAGAGCCTGCCGGTCACCAGCTTTACCCGAGCCCTAGGGCAGGGGGGGCAGGGCTGGGTTTCCTACGGCTCCCCACCTGCGTAGTGATCAGCTTGAGGACCAGGTGGCAGTCTCCCTGTACACGGGAGGCGCTGGAGCGCGGTTCCAGCTTGAACCAGCGGTCTGCGCCGGCCACGGGCACCTCCTGGGGGTTGGGGAGGGGGTGTGAAAGTATCAGAGCTATGAGACTCCTTCCCCTTCCGCATTCCACACAGACCCAGTGGGATCCTGAGAAGGGCGTGCCCATCAGGTGCCCAAGCAGCCCTCCCCCAGCAGCCCAAGACAGGTGAGAGCCTCTAGGAGGATCACAGGACACAGCCCCTAGAGATGTTCCAGAAGGGCTGGGGCATCCCCGTGCACACTGGCTGCACATCACACCCCTCCCTTCCCACGCACCCGGACAGGGATATTGAGGCATCCCAGGAAGTCATCAGTGTGGTCCTCAGTGGGCCCTGCTGTCCCATTTGTACGGGCTGACTTGACAATCTGCTTGAAGTACCTAGGCATGACAGAGGGCTGTCACCCTGACAGTCCCTGGGAAACCACTGCCCTCTGGGCCCCTGTGGCCAAGCTGCAGGCACAAATCTGAGGGCACAAGGGTCCCCACCCGGTGTACCTGCTCATGCCCTTCAGGCCGATGACTTCATTCAGCTTCCTGCATGCTTCTGCCAGGGACACATCATCGTCATGGTCCCTGTGGGGAAGGCTGGCTTGTCTGGAGCTCCTGGCCCAGAGTTCCCCTTACTCCCTCCCCTGCCCTTCGAGGCCAGGGACCTGTACCAGATGTCCAAGTGCAGTTGGTCTGTGCTGACATCCTCGATCTCACTACAGGGAGAACAGAGAGATGCCTGTGAAAGTACTGGGCAAAGGCTGGGGCAGGAGGAAGTTCGGAGACAACAGAGGGTGTCCGCAGCCCTAGACAGGCTTCTGGTTTCAAATTCTGACACTGCCACTGGTTACCAGCTATGAGGCTACAGGAGGCACAGCACTCCTCTGGAGCCTCAGTCTCCTCCTCTGGAAAATGGGCATGTGACCCCCCCCCCAGAGGTCCCTGGGGCAGCAATAAAATCTGAGACTCAGGAGCTTTCACCTTGGGGGCACTTGGCCTCTGGGGTGGGAGGAATGGGGACTTACAATAGAAAGTGCTCCTTCCAGACAGGATTCAGAGTGCTGCTCTTGACCTCAGTGACCTGGATGCACTTGGCAGGCAGCGGGCCACTGCGCTTGCTGCCCTTTCGGAAGCTGAAGCGCTGCTCCTTCTGCCCGCTTGGCTCCCGAGGGGCACCCGAGGCCGGCAGGATGCCCAGCATGCAATAGGGGTCGCTGAAGCCTGAGACAGGGCAAGTGCCTCAGCCCCCAATCCCATGCTTGCCCTCCACTGCTGCCAGATCTGGACGCAACCAGAGTCCTCTGGCTGCCCACTCACCATTGGGGTCTTTCGCCAGAAGGTTCTTGGCACGCATGACCGAGACTTTCAGGGCGTATGTGGGGGCCTGCAGACAGACAGGTGCTGGGGGAGCTTGTGGACTAGGCAGCTTCAGCATGAATGTGATGATACCCCCTTGTCCCTGCCACATCAGTACTGCAGCTGGTCAGCCAGCGCTCGCCCAGGGGAGCTGCCGTCTTACCTTGGCCTTCTTCACACGCGCAATGGCATCAGCGTGTTCCTCAGGGTTGGTGCCAAACACCTGTGGATGGTGGGAGGCAGGAGCCCAGGTGAGCTCTGGAGAAAAGCTGGCCACTGTTCTGGGCACCTCAAGAGTGCTCCAGTGGAGCGGCCAGCCTCAAACCTTAAGGGCATGCAGGAGTGGGGAATAAACCTCTTCCTCTGTTGTGTGACGTAAGCTCACGCTGGGGGTGTGGGGCAGGTGGAGGAACTGTATAGACGGGGTGGTGTGCTGGCCAGGGACAAGGCCGTTTAGATGCACACAGGTGGGAAGGAAAGATGTCTGTCCATTCTCTTCTGGGTGTCTGTATGTCATTTCTAATCTTTGTGTCAGTCTGTCTCATGTCCTTTGCATGTGTCCAGGTGCCTTATCACCTCTCCACCCTCCTGGGTGCGTTTGTCACCTAAACGTTCGCCTGCACACACACGTTATCTGTATACGCATGCTTGCCTACGTGTGCGTTTTGTGTGGTGTTCTGGTGATGACGGTATTAGTGGGGTGTCTTGGCCGTCCCCAGAATGGGGTAGAGTGGGCAGGGCTGCTGGCTCACCTGCTGAAGATAACCCAGAAGGGCCTCTTCGTCGTCCACCTGGTCGGGGCCCATGGTGCCTGCCCGGTGGAGGACTGTGTATAAGGCCTCCTCATAAAGCATTTCCACCTGTGGGGAACAAGCTCTGAGTCCCCAGTCACAGGCGTGGGTTTTGGTCCCTGATGTCCACCCACTGCGTGCCCAGCTCCCAGCCCCAGGCAGCTCCTCCCACTGACGGAGCCCAGTCCCTAGTTCCTTCCTCAGTGTCTTTGTGCCTCTTGGGCCTCTGCTCCTCTTGCTCATCTTTGCTGCCCACCTGTCACAGGATCCCGGGCCCCACAACCCTAAAGAAAGGAGTTACAGTCCCTCCCTGGGACCAGCCCCCCTCACTAATTACCTCTTCCTGGGTCAGGGCTCTCAGGCCACGATTGGGGTCCACAGGCTCAGCGGGGGCTGGGGAGCCACTGCGCAAGAGGACCTGTGAGGGGTTGTGGGGTGAGGGTCTCTGAGGGCAGGGAGAGCCCTGGGCCTGTGACTGCTCCCAGAACCCCTGCTCCAGGGAGAAGGGGGTGAAGGCTGGCTGTGGACTGGGCAGATGGGGGCACTGAGAGATCTTCAGTGCTAGGCTGAGGCTCCAAGGCCCTGCAGGAGGGGTGTCCTCACCTCGGGGCATGGCAGGCCTTGTCTACCATCCCCCTTCTTCAGGATGAGGCGCATGTGAGCGAAGAACTCCACACCATCCCCAGGTTTCCTGAAAGAAGGGCCCCAGGTCATCTCTTGGCACGGCCTGGCACACACGACTCAAGGCACCAATGTGGAGGGTGGGACAGTGTGCTGTTCACTGTGCCCTCTACCTTGGGTCCAGGCCCTCTCAGTATCCCTTCCCACCTAGGTGGGCCAGTTCTGGGCAGCGGCTATGGGAAGTCCAGCAAGGAAAAGGAGGATACATGCAGGTGACTGGGACGTCAGCCCTAGGGTACCCACCAGGCCCCTGTGGCAGGCTCCTGTGGGTCAGTGCTGCTGCTCTCAGGCTCCTGCTCTGCCTTTCGGCGGAAGGACGGGCACGCCTGCACCTGCCTGAGCACGCTGGTCTTAATCTCCATTAAGGTTGACATGGTGGGTCACCTGCAGTAGGAAACGCAGCCTTTATCATCCACTCTGCACCACTGAGGCCACGGGGGTGGGAAGTAGATGGGGGAAGGGGGCAGTGGGTGGGACTTCATGGACTTCTTTTGCTACACCTGTTCCCTGCAGGGTGGCTTTAGGTGGCAAATGTCATGCAATGTGATGGTAGGTGCCGACTCAGAGCCGGTGATCCATCTGGGACCTGCTGGGATCCCACAGCGGAGGGGTGTGTTCTGCCATCCTCCCCACCCATTCAGGGCTGGAATCCCAGCCGAATCCAGACACAAGAAGCGACTGTCTCCTGGGGATTTGCCAAGAGAGCCAAGATGCCAGGGAGCAGTGCCCAGTGTCCACTGCGGGTCTGAGCAGCTGTCTGCCACCCAGGCCTTCTCTGAAGGAGGCTGAAACATCACCCTGGTGCCACACAAGAGCACAGTGAAATGGTACCTGGACATCAAAGAGGCCTGTAGCCTGGGCTTTCTGCCCAAGAGTCCAGCTGCCCACATGACCTGAATCCCCAGAAGGGAGTTGCCTATAGGGGCCCTCACCCACCGAGCACAACAGGAGCCTATATCCCATTCTTAGCCCAGGGGCCAGTCAGCAGGCCCAGGGGAACAGCACCCCTGCAAAGCAGGGCTTGCTCTCCACAGTCACCAAAAATGAGCACATGAAGTGTAAAGGCCGGGGGTGCGAAGTTAAGGCTCTCGCTCTCCGCCAGTCCATCACATCAATTACCCTCCTGTTGCTGTGGCAACCGAGCCACTCCGCTGCATCCTGCTTGGAGCAGCCAGAGCAGCCCAAATGAGTGGCCCTCCACCCAGGCGTGGAGCCCAGGCCTGGGCTGGTCCTGCTGAGGGCCCAGTGGAAGGCCCAGCCCCATTATTCTACTCTGAACCTGGGGGCTAGGGAGGCTTAAGCCCTAGGAGGGGGTTGGGACACAGAGGGGACAGAGTGGCAGTCCTGGCCCTGGACCAAACACTGGGGAGGACTCCTTCCCTGTCCAGGTGGCAGACCCAGGATTCCCTTGACAGTCCCTACTGTTGTTGTATCTGCTGGCCCACTTGTGTGAGGGAGGAAGGTTCGGTCAATGTCCACACCTGTGCACCCCGCTCAGCAGGGGCTGTTCACCTTGCAGACCCCAAGTCAAAGGGCAGGGTGACAGCTAGGATATGGTGGCCTCCTAAGCCCACTCTTCCACTGCACCAACTATCCCAGACACTTCCACTTCAGGTCATACAACAACCTCTGGCCCTGTGCTTTCCCTACACTGTCCCAGGGAAGTCCCCTCCCTCTCCTGAGGTGAAGTGTCTCACAGCCAGCCCATTTTATCACACAGCACCCACCCGTTGGACTCCCCACCCTAGTCCTGCTGGCTTCTGATTTATAGGATACACACTGCTTCTGCCATTTGAACTGGGTCTCCCTCTCTCTCTGAAGCCCATTCATCTAACATACACATCAACTCAAGCAAGGAGGGACACTATTTCCATTTCACAAAACAGAAAATGAACTCAACACTGGGGTTCACTCCTTGCCCAGGACTTCAAGGGCAGTTAGTGGACAGAATGCCAGGTTAGACGCCTCTGCCCTGGGTGCCCAGCCAGGTTGCTGTGTTTACAGTGCTGCTGCTTCTTTGAACCACAAGCATAGCCTGGAGAACCCAGCCCAGGGCTCACCTGGCAGCTGGTGGCTCCAAACAGGTGTCAAGCCAGCTTCCTGGTGCCCATGGAACCTGTATGTGGTGGGGAGTGAGAGCACCCTGGGCCAATGCTTCACCCTGTCCTTAACACTCTAGCCAGGGTCCTGGGGAGACACCAGAGCTGAGGACCAGATGGTGCCTGAGTGGCTTTTTTTTTTAATTGGCAGTACTGGGGT
Organism: Castor canadensis; assembly: GCF_047511655.1. Lineage (NCBI taxonomy): Eukaryota > Metazoa > Chordata > Mammalia > Rodentia > Castoridae > Castor > Castor canadensis. The sequence continues at coordinate 1,115,773 of NC_133402.1, read as the reverse complement.
TTGAACTCAGGGTCTCACATTTGCTAGGCAGCCACTCTACCACTTGACCCACTCTGTCAGCCCCTCAGCAATTCTTTATCCTATATGGGGCAGTGCTCAGGAGCCACAAATGATGCCTCACTGCCTTCAAACCTGTTTGTGCCTCCGGTGGACCTCCCCATAAATGTGAGGGTACTCATTGAGCATTGAGCTGCCACCCCACAGGTCCCTAGGGGGCCGGGAGTCACGCCCCCACAGCTAAGCAGAGAGGCTGCTCTCCCAGCACCCCAAGCCAGCAGAGCAGTGGCTGCTTGAGCTGTTGCCAGGGCAACCGCCAGCCGCATCTGTGTGTGACAGGGCCATCCATGGGGGCTCTTGATCCCAGAGACAAACATGACGCAGGAACTAAGCAGCTTGAGCTGCTGGGTTGGGGGGTGTCTTGAGGGGAACAAAATGTTTAAGAGAGGAAGGGGCACAGATGTCCCACCTTCACTGATCACTCAACACCTCACCTGTTAAGCCTTAGATCAGCCCGAGAGAGGGGCGCTCCCTCTCTCAAGAGGGAGGAAACAGGACTGGGGTTTAGGAACCTGCCCAAGGTCACAGAGCCAGCAGGTGGTAGCCTGGAATCCCTGGCTCTGGTGTGTAAGCATTACAGTCCTGTGATGTCCTGAGCTGGGGTTCAGCGGTCACCCCCAGTCTGTTGCTAGGATAGGGACAACAGCAGTATCTCAGTACTGGTGTCATAAGCGGTGGCACGTCCTGGTGCCCAGAAACCACTCAAGTCCCCCGTGGAAACCCCAGGCCGTATAGGTAGCTGATAACCTTGCAACTGAGCAGCCCAGGCCCTGGTAGCCACCTGCCTTGGAGGTTTCTGACTGTGCCCTAGCCAGGGGTCTCATTCACAGCTGCCATTACCAGTGGGCATGTGACAAGTACCTCATGCATGTCAGTGACAAGCATAGGAAGCAGTGGCTATCTAGGGAACTGCAGCCCACACAAGGAAGGACTAGGCAGGGTGCAGGGACCCCCGCCCCCCATCTATCTAGTGGGCCCAGCTGTAACTCCATCCCCACCTCACTGTCTGACCCTCCTAGGCTTGGATAACAGCAGGAGGGATACCCTGCTCATGCTTGGCCACCAGGGCCAGAGACACAGCTCCCATTTGTCCACTGAGCAAAGGGCCAAGGAGCTTTTGAAATCCCAGCTCGGGGCTGAGCCAAAGCTACCAGCCCACCCCATTCCCTGGCCTCAGACCGGAAGCACTGGCCCACTGCACGGCCCAGGACTGGGGCAACCTGTGCAGAGCCAAGATGTGAACCCAGGACTCTCAAGCTGACCTGTCCCCTGCTAGGCTATTGGGAGACTTGGTGGCAGTGAGGCAGATAGGTCTGGGGGCAGCTGAGAAGAGAGCTGGGAAGGTCTTCCTGGTCCCCAGGTGATCATAAACACCTTTGGAGCTGGTGTGGGGGAGGATGCCCTAAGTGCATTTGGGTCCCTGGGGACAGGGAATTGACTGGTGTGGGGGTGGGATGGGATACATGGTCCCACAGTGGCTCTCCACAACCCAGCTTGGTCTCTGACTTTTTCTCCTCTCCCCATACAGCCCCCTCCTGACCGTTCTCCTCAAGTCCTCATGGATTCTGGGGTCTTTCTCCCCCTGACCTCAGTGGCTCTCCAGACTGTCTCCCTTGCCTAGGAGAAGCTTTTGGCCAAGTGCAGCTCACCTGGCCTGCCTGCTACAAATGCAGGGGGAGGCCCTGGAATCTGCACTTCCAGGAGCTCTGTAGGTGGGCGCAAGGTTTTCTAAGGCCAGAGAGCAGCGGAAGCGGCTGCTTTATAGGAACCCGCGGAAGACTGGGATGCCCAATGTGTTCTTCTGCAGAGGCCCCTCTTACCTGCCTGACTCACCTGACTCCATCGACTGACGCCTCCCTCTTCCTTCTCTCCTGGGCGCCCTTTCTAGGTTGGGGCTGTGGGAACCCGCGGGATCCCCGCCCCCACATTTATTGGGGTCTCTTTCCCACTGGAAGGCGGGCAGTCCAAGGGGAGACTGCCGGGCTGGTGTGTGATATTCTACACACCCCCTCCTGGCCCCAAGACCCCAGCTCGGGCTGAAATTCTCTGGCGGCCATGGAGGGCTGGGGCTCGCTTGGTTGAGATTGGGGGGGATCCCACGAGAACTAGAGGAGGGTGGGGGGGACGGTGACGCTGCGGGAGCGGGGAACGTCTTCCTCCCTGCTAGCTTGGGGGGCGTAGCCAGCCTGGAAGGTTGCTGCAAAGCCCCGCGGGGCGTCTCCGGGGTCCTGTCCCTGTTCCCATCTGCAGCCTATGGGGAAGGGGGCCACCGGGGTCTAAGCCGGGTCCCTCCTTGACGACGGGGACGGGGATCGCTAGTGCCCGTGCTCCCCCGGCCACGAGGTCCGGCACTGCTCCACACCCCTGCGCTCCGCAGTGCGGACCCCGCCGCCGCGCCCGTTGCTGCGCGCTCGCTCCGAGGGGAGGGCGCGGGCTGGGGCAGCGGGAGAGAGGAGGCCTGGAGACCCCGCCCCTCCGAGCACGCACGGCCTCAGTTTCCCCACCCCGCGATCCTCAGGCCCGGTGGCGGCCGGACCGCAGGGACCCGGGGCCGAAGCCCGATGGGGGGGCGGAGGCATCTGTCTTGTCCATCGCGGTGGGCGCCAGGCCGAGCCCCGACGGCAGCCCGACGGCACCAGGCGGGAGTCCGCGGCACTCACCGTGCGCCGGAGCGCGGGGGGCCACGGGGTGGAGGGGGGAGGCTCCTGCGGGTGTCGCTGTCGCACGGACCGGGGACACCCAGGCACAGCGACCGCTCGCAGCCGCGCGCACCGGAGACTGAGCGCGGCGGAGCGGACGCGCGGCGGCGGGGGGCGCGGGCGGGCGGGGGCGGGGGCGGGGGCGGGGCCTGGGCCTGGCTGTGTTCGCCCGCAGGCTGCGCGCCGCCCCGCCCCCCCGGGCCGAGGGCCGGGCAGGGGTCCCTGTGCGCCCCCGCTGGCCAGAGAGCCCCTTCCCGCGGCGCGGGCTGTCAGTCAAGCCCACAGGTGGGCGCGGGGACAGAGCGGGCTCGGCGCGGCCGCTGGGCCCCCACCTGGCCTCTCTCGCCCTCTTACCCGGCGTGAGGGTGGGGGCGTCGGCGGGGTCTCCTCCCCGAGGCCCCAGGGAGGCCAGAGTCGCTGAAATCCACAATGACGTGCCTGGCAGCGGCGCAGAGTTCTCTGGAAGAACTGCGCAGCCATCTCCGCAGTTGCCCTCCCCACTCAGGGCCACCCCCTCCCACCTGCCTGGAGGGGCCTGGAGCGTGCGTTCAGCCGTTCTCAGAGGCCACAGTCCTCTTTAGGATGAACCTTGGACATCTCACCACGGCCCTGTCACCTGTGAGCGGGGGAGGCCCGGGTTAGGCCACAGTAGCTGGACCCTGCCAGTGCTCTTCCCAGTTCACCCTCCAGGCCCTCCTCTGGGCCCCCGTCCCACCCACCCTCTGCCACAGCCAGGGCTGCACCTCTGACAAGCTCCCTCTGCGGAATGTTCCCGGACCGCCCATGGAGCGCTGCTCCATGGTCCTGGACACTGAGGTTCTTGGACTTGCTCCAGGGGTTCATCTGGCTTTGGGGTCCAGTGGCCGCCTGGTTGGGATACTACTGAACACCTTGCTGCTGGGACAATTCCACTTAGGTTTGGAGTTTTTACTCCAGAGGACCCACACCTAACTGTGATTCCAGCCAGTGAGAAGATCCTGGAATTTCTCCATTTTGGGCTGAAGCAAGGACTGTGCCCTCTGGGGAGGCTGAGGCAACTGAGCTGAAGGAGGGCTGGAACAGGTTTCCCGAAAAACTCTGGGCAGGGGTGCCCATCTATACATCGCTGCTTTCCCTGCCCAGGGCTGTCCAGCTGTCCTCAACCCTGGGGACTAGAGAGGGAGCCCTGGGGAGGGGAGCAGCCTGGCCACATCCCCCGCCCAGCGATGACACACTGGGGTGGACATGGCCACCTGTTTAGACTTGTGGATTCCAGCTCACATCCTTGTGCGCCCTGTCTGCAGGGGACAGGAGACAGCAGAGTCCAGAAGGATGGCACAGTGTGCTCTTCAGGATACTCAGCCCTGAGCCCACCTGGTCCTGAGGTAGCCTGGCTAGGTAAATGGGCCCTGTGGGGGGCAAGGCGGTCAGGAAATGAGTCCATTGCTGGGACTGGGATGTGCAGTGAGCAGGTGAGGGGCCTGGCCCTGTGCCACATCTGCCCTTCCACAGGGGACGGGAGTTGGGGGCAGCCAGCAGACCTCCTTCCCAGGGTCTTGCGTCAGGTTCTGCCAACCTGTTGGAACAAACACGGCCTGGTTACCATGGTGATCATAATGGCTTTGGGGTGAAGCGATGAGCCAGTCGCTGCTGTAAACAGGAAGTTGGGGGCAGCTGCCAGGCTGTCAGGGAGGGGCCTCAGCCCCTAAAACTAACCCTCAGTTAGCTAGGGCTGGGTGACACTGTCACCACTCTTTTACAGGTAGGGAAACTGAGGTCCAGATATGGAAAAGGCCTTTGAGCCACACTGGGACCCAAGCCCAGTCCTGGGCCTCAGTTTCCCCAGGATCACATAATCCCCAGGGTTCTTCCTTCCCCGGATGTAGGGGTTGTTGAATGAATAAGTGACTTATTCCTCCAGACTAAGTCAGGCTGTCCTCAGTCAGTGCCTTGGCCCTACACACCCCTGCTCATCCCTCCACTGCCTCTGTTCCCCTCATCTGTTCAAAGAGGTAACAGCTGTACCCCTGAGGCTGTCAAGGTGACCTCAGTGGCCCAATTTCAGCCTGGGCTCAGAGTTAAGCTCCTCCCACTGCAAGGGAAGGCCGGATGGGCATCGGTGACCAGGGACTCTAGGCAGGGACCTACTTGCCCCAGGGCCAGACAACTGTGAGGGCTGCTGCGGGAATCTGTCTCCTGGTGGAAAAGAGTTGGCTCCAGGTGGGCGGTGTGGCCTAGGGACTGGCCTCCTGCCTGAGAGGCTGGCCCCTGGCCTTCTTTTCTTTTTTTGTGGTGGTACTGGTTTTTTGTTTTTAGTGGGACTAGGGTTTGAACTCAGGGCTTCATGCTTGAAAAGCAGGAGTTCTACTGCTTGAGCCACACCTCCAGTCCATTTTACCCTGGTTACTTTGGAGACAGGATCTTGAGAACTGTTTGTTTGGGCTGGCCTCAAAACTCCATCCTCCTTATCTCAGCCTCCCAAGTAGCTAGGATTATAGCTAGGATTATAGGTGTGAGCCACCGATGCCCTGCGGGGTTTGAACTTGGCCTTGTGCTTGCTAGGGCAGGTGCTCTACCACTTGACCCATGTCTCAGACCCAGGCCCTTGGCCTTAGACCAGTCACCTGAGTTCACACCGGATGCTCTGTGGGCATCCTGCAGCTAGGATGGGTACATGTAGAGCTGGTTCAGGCCTGGGCACCGCTGTGGGTGTGCAGTTCTTGAGCAGCCCTTGGTGGGGGCAGAGAAGCAGGGCCAGGACAGGGCCCTGCAAAGTGTAAAACAAAGACCACTGGAAGGACACAGCCCATGTGTGTGGACCCACTGTGGAGCAAAGGTTCCTGGTGTCTGTCCTCTGTCCTTTCATTAGCTCTGCTGGGGGCATGGAGTACCAGAGCCCACTGCTGTGCTCACCCTTTTGCCTGGGGCCTAGTGAGGGCAAAGGACCAGGGCTACATCAGGAGACAACTGGACATAGCACCATGCACTGGGCTCCTCCGGACCCATCGTTCTGTGTAGAACCAGGGCTAGGCTCTGGACCTGCCCTTTCCTCAGGTAGGAGCTCCACCCCCAGGGGTGGGAACTTGGCCTCCTCCAGAGGTGTCCTGGGGGCAGAGCCCAGCAAGGCCATGCCCAGCCTTGTGTATCCTGCAGCTTTCTTGGGCCATTTGCTCATTTTCTACAAGAGCTGGTATGTCAGCCTCTGGACAAATGGAGGAAGCTTTGGGTCAGGCCAGGGAACAGGCAGGACAGATGGTCTCATTGGCTCCAGCCCCTTCCCGCCCAATGGTTCAAAGCAGCCATTCAACCCCCCCTCCCCCATCCCCAAGATTCCATGGTTCCCTTAGATGCTTGGGTAGGATCAAGAGGCCTATGCCGGGTGCCAGTGGCTCACGTCTTAATCCTAGCTACTCAGAAGGCAGAGATAAGGAGGGTTGCAGTTTGAAGCCAGCCCAGGCAAACAGTTCTCAAGACCCTATCTCAAAAAAACACATCACAAAAAAGGGCTGGTGGAATGGCTCAAGGTGCAGGCCCTGAGTTCAAACCCCCATACTGTAAAACAAAACAAAACCAAAAAACCAAGAGGATTTGGAGGCCTTCAGAGGGGTCCCCAGTACTGACACTGTGGAATGCCCCCAGTCCCAGACCAGTATCAAGGTTTGCTGGGGACAGGCCCCCAAACCCAGCACTCCTGGGCCCCTCCTGTTGGAGCTGGCTCAGACCGGTTCCAGCAGGTCTAAGTCAGAGCTGCGCCCTCCAACCTGGCAACACGTAGTCATGGCAACCTCAAGGAAGGGCTTCCCACCAGAAGATCCAGATGTAGCCAGGAAGGGAGGGAGGCGTCTGCTGCTGGTCAGGGGACCCAAGTGTCCTGGGCCTCTCTTTGTAGGGGACAGGAGTCAGGACTTGTCAGGGCTTTGGCTAGTTCAGGAAAGCTAGGGGGACCAACACCAAGTCCCAGTCATTCCTGGAGTAAGACCTCCAGGCTGTGGCCAGGTCTTCTGTCCTCTGGAAGCCTGGTTGGTTCCAAGCCCTGGGATCTGGTCACTAAGGGAAGAGCAAATCCATCCTGCCTGTGATCAGCTTCCCTTGGGCACTGCCTGGAGTCCAGCTGGGCACAGCCAGTCCTGAACGCACAGGGATCCCAGGAGCCCTGTCAGGATCTGATCAGAGCACTCACTGTACCTCTGCCTGCGAGCACACTATTCCCTTCCCCAAGGAGAGAGGAGAGCAGCCTGGGGTCCTTGGGAGGACAGGACAGGAGGGGTAGATGAAATGTGAACAGGGACTCCACCTTGACTCGAGGGGCCATCACCTTCACTGGCCACTGAGGATCTGACACTGGTGTTGAGTCTAGTACAGAGAGCTCCTCAAAGCACCAGGATTGAGGCTGGGGCAGCCTCAGCCCAAGGGACTCACCACCCCCCCCCGCCCCCCCACCTCCCCCCCTCTCCTACAAGCCCCAGTCCAGGTAAGAGAGGACAGGGCAGTAAAGGACACAACCTGAGTGCTGTAGTTTGTGGAAATGTTTTTAATTCGAGGATTCTTAGATACAGTGGTTAATTGCTTGCCCACAATCCCTTACTATTACGAGGCCTCATGCTGGGAACACCCTCCTCCCTCACCTTAAACACAAGATGATCACAGTTCATGTTCTCAGGTTACAAGAGTCACATCTTTGTTAAGCCAAGGACTGTGGTACAAAAGGAACATTTCATAGCTGGAATCACTACAGTTTGCTAGAAACATCAATTGCTTTAGAATACTTTTAACTATAAAATATATTGAATTTCCATATATTAACCATATACATGTGTAACTATTACTAAATGTAGTCAGTCATTACAAAATAAGACATTCTGGGAGCAGGCTACAAATATACACCCCGGCTGAACCCCTCCAGGTAAGGCCCTCTGCATTATAAATTGCAACCATTGATCTGAGAGCTTAGCTCTCGCACAGGATACATGGCTAAGCACACCAACAAGGCACTGGGCCCTCAGGCCACCCAGATGCTGCCAGCTCTAGGGAACACAAGTCCCTTCAACTGCAGATAGACTCCTGGCCAGTGACCTGGATGCCCGCAGCCAGCCCAGCCCTCCCTCACTTCTCTGTGGATCCCTGAAGGCACCAGCCCCCACCCCCTCAGTGTGCACTTGTGCCACTGGTGACCATTTCCCATACAAGGGCCCTCCAGGGTGGGAGGGCGTGGTTGGCTGCAGGCCTGGGTCTCAGGAACAAGTCTTCCGGGGACTGTGTTCACTGGGCCAGCTGTGTCCACTGCACCTATATAGGCCCTAGAGCTAGCTCAGGGTTGAGGCCACTGCTGGAGGGCAGCTTCACCTCAGACCAGGTCCAGCAAGCTGCAGGTTTAGCCCACATGGACAGCAGCACCTCAAGGTGTCCTATGCCAATACCACACAGAGCCACAAACAGCTGGAGGAAGTGCCTGCTGCCATCTGCAGGGCTGGTGGCAAGGCTGCTTCCTTAGGAGTTGGAGGACATGTTATCAAGAGGCCTGGGGGCAGCCACCTTGGCCAAGGAGATGCTTGGGCCCCTTGTGGAGCCTGTGGTGCAGTCAGCCAGCAGGGAGAGTAGACAGGCTGCCATGTCTGTAGCCCTCGCTTGGTCTCAGCCCTGATCTGGACTTAAGTCACTGTGTTCTTCCTGGTGTCACAGTGGCGCAGGCCCAACTTCCGACCTCATATGGATTCTGACGTCACCAGGTCTGCGTTCTGTCCAGTACTCTAGGGCCCAAAGGCCTGGGGTGTGGAGAACAAAGCCTCAGACACACACTTCTGTACAGTCTTATTTACAGAGAAGCAGGACAAGAGGGAGCACATGGGGCCTGGGTGCATCCTGAGCAGAGGCTGTGAAAAAGAGCTCGTGGCTACCACTCCTGGATCCCGGCCAGAGGCAGATATCCAGTGAGGGCTGCAGAGGAGTGAGGAGGCCCAGGGAGACCAAAGTGCCTCCTCACACTTTAATGAAGATAATGCAACAAAAACCTTTATATAAACAGTTTATTTACTCTAAACAGCAACACAGACAAAACGCCATATAAACACAAAGGAAGTGGTGCAGAATGGAGACGCTGGCTGACTTTGGATCTGAGGCTCATAGCAACAGCCCAGGTTTTGAAGAGAACGAATTAAGGTGGGGAGGGAAGGGCGAGTGTGATCGTTTTTCATACAGCCAGCTAGAGGCTACAGAGAGCACTGAATGGTGTGAAGCATGCCTGCATCCGAGAGGAAGGAACTAGCTCCTAGGGGCTTATCCAAGTATAAAAGTTTATCATTTTACAGCAGTTGAAATACTGACATCAATATTAAAATAAAAGCAAGTTTTACATAACAATCAAAAATACAAAAGACTGAAGGAAGAGACCCTGTATGAAAAACTGGGGCAATTCAGCGAATCGAGAACTGTGTGCCAGTGGTGGAAATGGAAAATGGCGCCCGCCCAACCCTCCCAGGCGACTAGTAATTGTACGGAGCGACTTAGATTTGCAAAAGGTTGTAAACAAGTTCTTGCCAAACCAATCCCTTCCTTTTTACGGTGCCACAGGGTTGCTGCTTATGAGGGCGCAAACTTCTTGGCTTGTGCTCGAACCCTTTTCTCATATTCCACTCTGTTTTGGCTGAGGAGGTCAAAAGAAAAAGATGCGTTAGGAGACATGACATGGCCTGCCTAGAGGCCTGTGTCCAAGAAGTGACTGAAGCCCACAGGTCTGCTCTGGGCAGGCTCTGATGCAGGATGGTGGTCTGAGGGTGGGAGGCAAACAGGTTGCATGGTGGCCATCGTAACAGGGAGGGTTAGCAGCCTCTACTGGGAGGCTTTGCGACCACCCCAATCTTTCAGGCACAGAATGGCCCCATGAATAGTGAGGAGAGCCTAGAACCAGAGGTAACTAGGGCTGTCTGCAATGTTGTCACCTGTGCTTAGTCCAGTCCTTTAAACAGTAAGGGCTTCACTTGTTGCCCAGGCTAGAATGCAGTGGTGTTCACGGGTGCCACCACACAACTGACCAGCACACACAGCTTGGCAGTCCCCTACTCCAGGTCACCATGGTGATACTGAACTTACTGCAGACACTGGGTTGGTATAGTTTGCCACAGCTTTGAGCTCCTGGGCTCAGGCAATGCTCCCACCTCAGTCACCTAAGTAGCTAGGACTACAGGCACTATTCTGCTTGGTGAGTCCAGTCTTAATCAGCTATGGGCACAAGCTGAGACTGCATTAGTAACTATAGAGAACAGACTGCTGACACCAGTTTTTGCTCATTTCTAAATACAGACAAGGCAAATGGCAGAGCGCCTAACAAGCATGAGGTTCTGAGTTCAAACCCAAGTACCACTAAGACAAACCTTTATGTGGCTGGTGGAGTGGCTCAAGTGATTGAGGCCCTGAGTTCAAACCCAGTACCAAAGAAAAACAAAACAAGAAACAAAACAAAACCCCAGAACAACAATAACAACCAAAAACAGACAAGGACTTTTTTTTTTTTTGCAGTACTAGAGCTTGAACTCAGAGCTTTGCATTTTCTCAGCAGGTGCTCTACTACTTGAGCCACTCCACCTGCCAGACAAGGACTTCTAGTGGGTTTTCCACAAGGCTGCAGGCCCAGGGTAAATGTGTGGGAGGCAGACCTCATGCAGAGGCATGGTGGGCTGGCCTGCACTGCCCAGCTTCCAGTGAAACTGGCTTGCCAGGCAAATGCTATACCTGGGAGCAACAGACAGCCACTAGAAAGCAGCATGACCTTGAGGACTGGGAACTCGATGACATTTATGGAGCAGAGTTCCTTGAAGCAGCAGTTCTGGAGGTCAAAGCACACAGCAGGACCCTGTGCCACACCAGCTGCTGCACTGCCTGTGAGCCTGAGAACTCAGAGCACTCCCTAAGAAGCAGGCCAGGTCGGAGGGCTTAAGGCTGGGCTAGGGGTGTGGTACAAGTGGTAGAGCACCTGCCTAGCAAACTTGAAACCCTGAGTTCAATCCCAGTACCAACAAAAAAATACACAGCTCCCACACCAGTGGCTCACACCTATAATCCTAGCTACTCAGGAGGCAGAGGTCAGGAGGATCACGGTTCAAAGCCAGCCTCAGTCAAACAGTTTGAGAGAACCTATCTCGAAAAAATCCATCACACAAAAAAAAGGGCTGGTGGAGTGGCTAGAGGTGTAGGCCCCAAGTTCTAACCCCAGTACTGCCAAATAAAAACAAAACAAAACAAAACAACTCAGATGGGCCCCAGTGTCCAGAACCCAAGGAATCAAGGCAGAAGGCCCTGATGTGCACAACAGTCCAGAGGGGACTGGCATTGTAATGATGGCAGTGGGCCGCAGGGCAAAGGCCCAGTACAGGTGTCAGTCTGCTCAGGCCCTGGCCCAGCTCTAGCCCAGCCCACCAGGCAGCCAGCACAGAGGGAACCTGCCAACCCAGCTCACTGTTTACCAAGAGAGGGCCCTAGGACAAGTCACTGGCCAGGGCAGGCCTGGAAACTCAGGAAAAAAAGAGACCTGAAAAACACACCTCACAAAAGGCATCTTTAAGGCAGATGGTTGTAGCTGGTGGAGTGGCTCAAGCAGTAAGAGCACCTACCTACCAAGCATGAAGCTTTGAGTTCAAACCCCAGTGACACCAAAAAATAAAAAAAAAGGTGGCTGTTTATAAAGAATGAAGATAAGCACACTAAGTGAGCCAGTGGAGCATGGAACCCCACATAACTGACCACTGCAGGTCTTGCTGCCGCTGTTTCTGGGCCCATGTTGGGATACAGGAACCAAAACCATCAGGCAGGCCCTGAAAATGCAGTGCCGGTTCAAAGCAGCAGAGTGCACAGCCAACCCAGCACTGCTCTACAGTGTGTGGACAGAGGCCCTGTCTTGTGGGCTCAACCTCCACGCATGCAACATGCCAGCTGTGACCATGACAACTTTATTCACAGAGGCAAGACTCCACAACCTGCCACAGCACCCTGCATGAGGGGCCAGGCCCAGCCCAGTCGGTGCATGTAACACTGTCAGCGCATGGCAGGCAATGTATGGAGGAAGCCAAATTCCTGGATCCCAGAGAGACTAGACCGGTGAGCCTGCGGTGTGGTTCAAGTGGTACAGCGCCTGCCCCGCAAGCCCCAGTGTGTGTGGGTATGGGGGACTGGATGCTCCTCAGAGCCAGGCTTAGGAGCTAGGGCTGGGGATACAACATACCAGCACCAGGGTGGGGCTTGTGCCCAGGGAGAAGCACACCTCCCAAGACCTGGCACCTCCCAGAGGACACAGCACATGAGTTTTTGCTCCTGCTGATGAGCTCCAATTCAGAAAGCACCCCTTGGAAGGAGCAGGCCTTAGTGGGATGGGGGTAGGAGATTGAGACTGGGGTACTGGGGCTCTACTCCCCACCCTTGGTGGGGACTCAGATGAGAGTGTGTTGGTGTCTGAACTGCAGGAAGCAGTGGGGTCAGGGCCCCACACAGAGCAGCCCACAGGTGAGGGGGTCCAGGACACCAAAAGGGTGAGATATCTGATTGGGGCTGAGGGTTCTTCTTGTCGCTCACGGTTCTAGTTTGTCATTCACAGCCTGACCAAATCATGCCAGGTCTTCCTCCCTCAGCAGACATGGAAAGGGCCAAAGGCCCCTACTACAGCAGTACTACCTGGGGACAGAGTTGAAACCTAGGCCTGTGCTATTACGTTGTGGGCACACACTTTGGTGGGGCCTCCTCCTTTAGCTTCCATACCCAGGGCCTTCCCTTCTGAGATGACCACAGCTCACCAGGAACAAAGTAGCCATGAGAGCTCATGTTGCCTGATCTCTGCCTCCTAGTACCCAACCCAGCCATGCTCTGCCATGCCAGCTGTTTCTCCATTCTTACTCACTGTAAGCCTTTAGCACATGCACCTCTGCTGCCAACAGGGCCCGAGCCAGACATGGCACCATGTCTTTAATGCCTCCCCAGCAACATCTTATGGCCATCCAGATCCTCCTCTACACAATGCTGACCCCAGCTGCCACCCAGCAGGGCTGTGCCTCTGTTTCAGGGCCTCCCCTCCTGGTTGCTGTCCCCTGTTACCCTCCTGATAGGTGGTCTGGGCCACACTTCCAGGGAAGGAGGTGCAGCCAACAGCCAGTTACTACTAACCAGTAAATCGTGTAGGCCTCTGCTTGAGCTGGGTCTTGGATATTTGGTTCATTTAGAAGTTCCTGTATTCCTAATAAGATCTGTGCAAGAGACAAAAACACATACAACAAAACACAGGTGGTGGTGGTTTGAAAGGTGATCTCAGCCCGAGAACAGAAAACTGAGGTGGGTGGGCCCTGGGGCAGGGGTGGCCAGTCATACTGTACCTGTTTGATCGTGATGGCCGGCCTCCAGTCTTTGTCTTCCTCCAGGATGGACAGGCACACTGTACCCGAAGGGTATACATTTGGGTGAAATAGTGGTGGCTCAAATTTACCTGGAGGACAGGGAAAGGAGGACACACTTTGGGAGGCAGCTGTTGTTTCTTCCCTCAACACATTCCTTCCTGATACCTCCAGGGAAAAGACAAAGAAAAAACAAAACAAAACAAAACAAAAACCAAAAAGGAGGCTCTGAGGGGACAAGGAGAAAGGCAAGCGCACACCTCTTCCTTCTGTGGAACAAAGCCCAAGAGACTCAGCAGACAGGACCACAGACCCTCCCAGGACTCTGTCCTCAGGTGGGAACTCCCGGCAGCCAGAAGAAACCACTGAGGCAGACATCCTGAAGGTTTTCCTGGCACACAGCCCTCTCTCATCCAGGCTGGCCATCTTGCTTCATGATCACACAGGCTTCTAGGACCCCATGTTACTTCTTTACAGAAGAGCAGGAAACTCTGCCATAATCAGCCTCACCCAGAGACTGTTCCATGCAGGATGTACCTCATTTTCTCCTATCCAACTTTCTTTATTTTCAGATATTTAATTATACCTAGAACACTACAAATCCAAGTGAAGCCCAATAAATATCAAGAAATGAAAGGGGCTGGAGGTGTAGCTCAGTGGTAGAGCAGTTGCCTAGCATTCACGAGGCCCTGGATTCCATCCTCAGCACCGCAGGGGGGAAAAAAAAATTAAACAAGACATAAATACCCATTAGTGTTGACAGCGTCCCAGAAAACTCCCCTCTAACATTATCTGCCCTCTAACACCTGTAGAAGACTTCCTGGCCTGTCTATACTCAGTAGACCGAGGCTTGCTCTGTACAAGGACTCGCCAGTTCACATAGTGGGCCATGTGCACTGTGTCCCCCTAAGCATCAGGGCTGGACACAGCTTCTGGTGCAGGTGTGCGCCCTCATATGAAAGAGGCAAGTGCAAGCCTGAGCAGTCAGTCATATCCCCACATTCACTCCAGTAGGTCTTGGGCTCTGGGTGGCATCAGTGGGGTCACTGAGCTACAGCTGTTGCCTGTGCTACTCGCCAGCTGTTGCTCCAAGTCTTGTTCTGGCTCCCACCAGCCTGAAGGAGTTTCCACACGTTCCAGCCACAGCCCTCTAGATCCACATCCTGGAGGTCTTTCCCCACTCTGCTTGCCTTTCTGCTTTCTTATCTGAACCTTCTGGAAAACATGAGTGCCTAACTTTGGTTTACTCTGATTTGTCAGCCTTGTTTCTGACGCCCATCATGGTAACCTGCATGTGGAGAAGAGCACATGCACAAATGCAACCTCCCTTTTGCTGGCCCCTCACCAGAGCAGCGCCTGCTGCTGAGATGTATGAAGAACACAGAGGTCCAAGGCCTTGCTGTCTGGCTGTGTGCTTGGTGCCACACTTGGAAGATTCACTCACAGGCCACATGCTTGCTTCCTTTGCTCTTGCTAGTCCCACTCCACGCTGTTAATGACACACGCTGTGCTGTCTCCTACTTCTGGCTGTCAAGAACAGCTGCCACTGGCTTCTTTTTTATTGTTGTTTGGAGTCCAGGGACTGAACTCAGGGCCTTGGGTTTGCTAGGCAGGAGCTCTACCTACTCCAACCCTTTTTGCTTTACTTTTTAGGTAGGTTCTTTTTGCCTGGGCTCAGTCTTGGACCTTGGTCCTCCTAGCTCCCTCCACCTCCTACATAGCTGGGGTTAGAGGCATGTACCACCATTCCTAGCTTGTTTATTGAGATGGGGTTTTGCTAACTTTTTGCCTGGGTTGGCCTTGAACTACGATCCTCCTGATCTCTGCCTTCCATGTGGCTGGGGATACAGGCATGAGCCAGCATGCCCAACCCTGCCACTCTTATTGCCCCCACCTTTGTGAATACATGCATGCCTTTCTACTGGGTATTTCCTAGAGTGGAACTGCAGAAGTTTAGCTTCACTAGGCACAGCAAACAGCCCTTCAAAGGAAATGTCCCAAACTTATGCTCTGTCCAGCAAGTGAAGAAGCTGGTCTCACCTGTCCTTCTCATGGCTGTTTGCCTCCTTCTCCATCACCTAGAGTAGCTTCTGATGTATCAGAAGTGGTGAGAGGTGCACACCCCTCTCTCCTTGCTCACTGGTGTCTTCTGGTGAGAAACTGGTCTCAATTTTAGTGTTGTGCAATTGGCTGAACCCTACACAGCCAGAACTTGTACTTCCTTGCCTGCCCCAAAGTCATGAAGACAGGCTCCTGTGCCTCCTCTAAAACCTGTTTGGCTCCCCATTCCTGTGGGTTCTCTCTACAATGCATTTGTCCATGGCGAAGGAGATACTCTTCTCTCATTGGGGCAGCAGTACCATCATGCACCAAGCAATGTGCAGGTGTAGTCTTTCTGGGCCGTCCATTCTATTTTGTGGTCTACCTGTCCATCTCAGCACCAATCCCACTGCATCTCAACCTGTGTCCTGAAGCAGGTATCAGTATCTCACTGGTGACAGTGGCCCATCCTGCTAATAGCTCTGGGCACTCTTCTCACCCTGAGACTCTCATACTTTGCATTTCCACATGCACTCTAGCACCCTGTTGACAAACTGGGATCCCACATGTGCAGCCAGCTGGGGGGTGGTTGTCTTCCTGACACTGTACCCTCAGGTCCACATGTGGCAGAGCTCACCAACTGTTGAGGTTGTCCTGGGCTTCTCTCAGAAATGCCAATCATTTCAGTGTACAGCTTTTAGTCTGCCTTTTATGGGACTCATTCCAAGGCATTTGATGCTGCTGTAAATGTTTCAATTTTACAGTGTTCATGTATTACAATTATTTGGTAATAAATTTCTGTACATTAACCTCTACCTCAGGAGCAACTGTGTTCTAATCCTTCCAGTCCTGTGTGACTCCTGATCCTTGCTTTGCTGCATTTGCTTGGGATTTTAGCATAACTCAAATGGAGTGATGACAGCAGCTGCATCTGTAGTTTTCTTACATTTTCTTCATCTTAATTTAACAAAATCACCAAGTAATAACTGCACAGGGCAAAACCAACACAAACAGCCAAGGATAATCCAAAACAGAACAAGTCTCCATCTAGTAGGTCCACTTAACTTTTATGTTCTCTTGGAGGGCATTTATGATGGACAACACAGCTCCACTTAGGAACACAAAGCAGAAGTTCACACCTGGCCTTTAGCCCACTGTATTGAATGTGACATTGTGACTGACCTCAACAGTGTGCATGCCTCAAGAGTGGAGGGACTTGGGTCCTTCCACGCCACTGAGTCTTGTTAAACTGCTATAAGATCATTTCACTGGCACCGCCATTTCAACAAGGCTTAGCTTTTTCTGTGACCTGAAGGTTTGAGTACTCCGTCCACCTGGTTGCACACACAGCCTACGGTTGGGTGTGAATAGGAACAAACAGGACAGCTGCAGCCTGGATAAAGGTGGGATTCTTTCTTTTCCTTTGGTGTTTTGGATTGAACCCTGGGCCTAGCACACACTAACCACTTGCTGTGCTGAGCCACAGCCCAGCCCTCAGGTAAGCTGCTGAAGCCTGGTCCTTGTGCACACCTGTCCCTGGTACTCGTGGGCACCAAGTGCAGGTTCACATAGCTGATGACTACCAAGGGTCCAAGAGTGTCCAGATTAGCCAGGATCAGAGACCAAGCTCATCATATGCACCTCTACTCCCAGGGCTGGAAGCAAAGTCAAACCTACAGCCTGCACACTGGGATCAAAGCTGAACCCCAGCAGAGCGCCTTCATTCCTTATACCACCAGCACCTGTGCCAGCTGGTGGGGCAGTGCTGACACAGCCTTGGCTCTGGACGGCGTGAGGCTCTCTGAGAGGACCCTAGTCTCCCTGTAGAAACTTACATTTCGGTGGTGAGGATGGATAATCATCTTTGAAAAGCATCCGCAGTTTGAACAAGCCTCCTTCCCATGGAGTCTGTGGGGAAGGGAACTGAGGTTAGGGGTGTGGCTTGTCAAGGCAGGCCCATAAAGAAGTCTCCATGATACCCAGGACCAGTGGGGGACACAGACCTGGCAGAGGCAAGCTCCCAAACTGCCCCACCCCCACAGTCCCTATCAGTGGGAATGGGGGACTCCTGTTGTGCCATGTAGGGGCTGGAAGGAGTCAGCTTTGGAGAAGACAGGCAGGACCTTCCAGACCTCTGGAGGGGTCGGGACTGCAGCTTGTGGGTTGTTTGTGAGCACCACAGAACTCAGGTACACAGAGCTGGGCCTAGCAACTTGTGCTTGACAGCATCATTACTTTTACTGCCTCAGATCCTGCCTGCTCAGGGATAGGGTGCTGCTTGACCTGACAGTCCTCCTCAGCCCACCTCCTGGGGCAGGGGTACTCTTGGCAGAGGCTGGGTACTTACCCTGCACTCCCACCTGGATACGAGGGGCAGGGAGCACGCTAGTGGAGGCTGGGCACCCACAACAAAACCTTGCACAAATGACCCCAAACTCTGTGACTGCCCAGGCCAGTCTACGTGAAGACGCTTTGTGCAGAAGACTGTCAGAAGAACCCTGCTGAGCCTGTCACCCACAGCTGGGAGAGATTTGGATCTATGTACATCCCAAAACCTTGGAGGTCACAAGAAGGAGCTACACATAGGAGACCCTCCCTCTCAGATGCCTCCCGTGTGCTTGGCGACGAGGACAGACTACTGGCTCTGGTCAGCCAAACGGGTGATGCCATGGGCTGTGTGAAAAGGACACACTGCCTGAGCGCCTCCAGAGCAGCTTGCATTTGGGCTGGCTCACCCTGCTCACACACCTTGTCACATCCTGGGGGACTGGCTAGAGCCCCAGTGCCAGTCAGTGCGCCAGGAGCTCCTCACCACGGACACTAGCCACCCCCCCATGGCCTGCCCTCCAACCCCATGCCCAGGGCTGTCCATGCCCCCAACAACACACCAGCCCATCCCTCTCTACCTGCTATGGTCTACTCCTGGCCTAGACAGAGATAGGGATGACATCTGGGAGGACTCAACCGTGAAGGTTGTGGTCACAGGAACCATGGACATCTGAACCTGGCAGTTCTGCCCCTGCGAGTCCCTTGCTAAAAATGATGTGCAGGTGTGAGTGGGCAGCAGCGCACTTACCCCCTTCTTTCCAGGGATGGCACACTCCCAGTTCATCAGGTTCATCGTGCCGTCGGGATTCTTTGTTGGGACAGCCACAAAGCCCTGAGAGAGAACAGCCACAAAAGCACATCAGCATCGTGGGCTGCTTTCACCAGCTTGGAACCCGCACGGCAGGGGCCGCAGAGCCAGTGGAGGATCATCCCCTGGGGGACACACAGAAACAAAGCTCTCCTTACAAATGGGTGGTCTTTTCTCCAAGCCTTTCTCTCCTGGGCGAGTCTGCTGAGGGCGATCCCCGACATATTCAAAGTCCCTGGAATAGACAGGGCAGAGTGAAGATTAGGAAAGGCCTTCTGGGCCCCTCTGTACCTCCCTACTCCCACCTGGCTGGATCAGGCAGACTGTTCCCAAGAAGCAGATGAGCAAGACAGAGCAGCCCACCAACCTCTAGCAAGTGGTCCTCCTGGTCTGCATTGTACCTCAGGCAGTCTCCAGGAAGAGCTCACCAGCAGCCTCCCAGAATACCTCCAGGAGGCAGGGAGGGAACCATCACCCGGTCTTTCCCCTGGCCTCCACTCCACAGTGAGGAGACAAGAGTTCAGTTCAGAGGCCTGGCCACAGCTGCTGGGTGCAGTGGGAAGAGGGCCTCCCTGTACACAGAAGCCACCACTTCCCCAGCAGATACTGAGTGCACCTGTCCCCTCTCTTCTGTCGCAGGCTGCAACAGGTTAGAATGACCAGGACCCCTTCCACCAGACTCTCAGGAAAGGAAGAAGCTGGCAGGGATGCCCCCAGTGCTGGGATAGGGTGTAGCTCAGTAGCAGAATACTTGCCTAGCATGTGCAAGGCCCTGGTTCCACCCTCAGCACCACAATCCCCCCAACAAAAACAGTGCTAGATTGAGACTGGGGACAGGAACAGAACACTCCCCTCCCAGTGCACTAGATGTGGGGGGCTGCTGGGACCCTAACTTAGAATTAGAATCAGGACTCATACTGAGATTCAGTACTGGCTGGGAGGATGACCATTATGCTTGAGGGCAAGAGAGAAAAGCATCCCACGGTAGGAAGCAGGTAAAGTGCCTCACAGACAGGTCACTTCACAGGTCAGGCTCTCCAGCCTTCCTCACTGTCCTGCTGCCGCCCACCACATGCCTGCCAGCTCACGGTTACACATATGCCTTCAGGGTAGGTCGGAGCGAACACGTGTGGGGACCTATCTCAGCTTGCCTGGAGGGGCCCAGGCCTCGCATCCGTGCTGGTGAAGATGCACCTCCACCCTGGACCAACAGTTTGAAGCACCTGACCCTAACCCCACCTGGTGCCATATGGCCAAATTTGCCAAAGCATGTGGGTCTTCAGTCCAAAGAAGCATGGAGCTTTTCTTTGAAGTGGCTCACACAGAGTTGCCGGTGACAGGTCTCTCCTCTGCATCTTAGAGGGAAAACTCACTCCTGAGTCTGCCCTCTGCCCTCTATGCTGGGCTTGGAGGCCCTCATCTTCAGGTAAGACCTGCACCAGCCCAGCCTGTTCTCCAGTGCAGCCTCCACACAGCAGTGAGGCCAGACCACCAAGTGGACCTCAGGAGGTGAAGGCATGAAGAATCCTCAGAATCCTCACCTGAGATGCAGCCTCCACTTAAGCCCAGGTCATTGATGCTGAGTGGGACCAGTGTTCCTGCTGCAGCCTTTGCAGCCCCTCCAGTTGGGCTCAGGCTGTCCACTTGGCCTGCAAGGCCATGGCTGCCTTTACAACCACATAGCATACTTCACCCAGCATAGGCCCAAAGCCCACCTGTCAGTCTACAAACCAAGTGTGGCAAACGGGTGCCTTGCTACCCTGAAGCACAGGTGTTCTCAAGGCAGCCCCTCCATCAGCATCACCTGGGGCTTGTTAGAAATGTAAACACACTGTGTCAGGCACCTGAGTAGGGTCCCGCACTGGGGGGGTCTATGTGGCTTGTGATGGCTCTTACACCAAGTAGCCAAGTGGAAGGGGGCTGCAAATGGCATCAGAGGCTCCAAGCAGTCTCTGACATTACCCCAAGAGCCCAGGTTTCAGGGAGTTGAGGGAGTGAGTCACTATAAACCATCCAAGTGGTACATGAGCGCTCAAGCCAACAGATAAAGGAGAAGGCAAATTCTCCCTTGAGAAGCTCAGGCCATCAGGGCAAGACTGTGACAGATGACCCTGTGGTCCCAGCTTCAGCACCTGCGCCCAAAGCACACGCTTTAAATGTTTAATCCTCAAGATTGAGTACACACAGACATACAAGACCTGAACCCAAACCAGACTGCCCTTTCCCACCACATGAGCCCAGAGCCCTGCTGTGCCTCCTCTTCCTTCAACAGTGAGGCAGAACCCTCTAGTAAAAGCGTGAGAGCTAGAGCTTCACCCTAAAGCACACCCCCCAGAACACAGCTGTCTGGAACATTCACCCCTGTAGAAAATATGGGCAGTAGTCTTCTAAGCAGAGGGGAAGTGAGACACGATTGCTGCCCATGGAGGCTTACTGATAAGGAAGAGTGGAGTGCCACCACACTTAGGATGGGCACTGGCATGTCAGGTGGGCTGGCCCGGGTGACACCGAGCAAAGTCATGAGAAACTTGGCAGACTACTTGTGTGTGGGGGGGGAGGGGAAACACGATTAACACAGGAGGACCTAGGGGCCAAAGGTCCAGAACTCATTTCTGTAAGTTTCTCAAACCCTTCACTTCAGTTGGCTCTTCTCAATGGACTGGTCCAACTGCATCCCCAGGGCCCTCAAAAATCAACACCACCCTCTCTACCCCAACCTCCCCCCAGAGGGTGCAGCATATTCTAGTTTCCCA
This sequence comes from Castor canadensis, assembly GCF_047511655.1. Lineage (NCBI taxonomy): Eukaryota > Metazoa > Chordata > Mammalia > Rodentia > Castoridae > Castor > Castor canadensis. The sequence goes on along the minus strand of NC_133402.1, from coordinate 1,094,742 downwards.
CTCTAGTTTCATTCTAGTTTTCCCAACTAAGAGTGGGCTCCCTGAGGGCAGGCAGCACACTGAGTAGCTACAACAGCTGTCCCATCCCCACCCAGGGAAAGCAAACAGTGCAGGCTGGCGAGGCTCTGCCACATTCAGACAGGCTGTCTAGGTTGGCAAGTGGCTGATTAAGTGACAGATCACCAGCATGTCCCAGCAGGACATGCCCCAAACTAGTGCTCCAGACTGAAGTCAAGACCACTGCCACAGGTGGGCAGGGATGGTGGAGAGGCTCTGACTGCTATGGGGAGCACTACCCAACACCTCTCTTGCTGAAGGCAGACACAAAGCTGTCCAGGGGGCCCTGAATTAGCATCCAACTGTGGTTGTCTAAGACACTGAGGGTGATCTTAAAAGAATTCCCCTGCTTCTTCCCAAGGCCAGGCTGCATCTGAAATGCCCCCCTGCCCCAAAGCAGCCTGACACCAGGGGGTGGGTCTGAGGAAGCTGCCTCACTGGTCCAGGCAAAAACCTCGTCCCCAAGAATGTCCTCCCACTCTTTCTGACCTGGAGTCCGTGAGAAAGCAGCTGATCTATCACGATATGGAAACATTCCAAATCCCACTAAAAATTAACAGAGAGCAACTTAATGATCAGTTGACTATTACCAGAAGCTTCAGAACCAGAAAATTTTATGGTGTAAAGACAAAATAACCCTAACTATCAGACACAAGCAAAGCACAAACACTGCTGAAACAGGAACTCAGAGCTGCTCTCACCCATCTCCAGGGCTCCAGCGGATGGGCTGTACCTGGCACAGATAACACTATGGACTTCAGAGGTACATACTGACCCCATGAGCGTGTGCAAGGTAGCTTACCTACTCCCCCACAGTTGACTTACTAATGTGTAACATGGCTACCACTAATGGATAAACCTAAGCAGACCTCTCTCCCCTCTAACACATTCGACAAGCCCCAAACAGCCTGCACTCAGGAGGCCTGGCCACACCAGGTATATCGCAGAACCCCAGGCAGTTTCTGCAACGCGGTCCCAAAGACCGAGAGAGGCCAGACAAGGGCTGGACTGCAACCGCTCCAGAGGCCTAGGGAGAGAACCTCTTTGTAAGCAGATCAGGACACATTTCGGCTCCGTGCCCGTTTTCTGTTGGGTAGACAGAACACCTACCCATGAAGCCAACTTTCCTTAACAGTAAGTGACAGCGAAGGCTAGGGTCCACGCAGGAGCTAACAAAACCCAGCAGACAGAATCACCGAACCCGCGAACCGAGGCACTAAGTAGCCCCGACGATACAAACCACGCCAGCTGCTCTGTGACTCTGGCTGCCCGCAGGCCGCGACACGGCCGGCTGACCACGGCCTTACCTGCCTCTTGGCTCGCCCAACTTCCAGTACCCAGTACCGTCCAGCAGCCCCGCGGAGCCGGAGCGAAATCTGCTGCGGGCCGACGCAGAAGCCCAGGGAAACCGAGCTTACCCTGATGGCCAGCGGGATCCGCCCGCCTTGTGGATAGCGGCGGGGAACCGGGAGCCCCGAGGGCGGAAGAGCGGGAGGGAGGCGGCGGGCCGAGATCCGGGCGACGGCGAGGCCGCGGTGGGAGGGAGGCCGCGGGCAGGGAGACGAGAGGGAGGAGGGAGAGAGGCCGCGGCGGGCTCGGGGCTCCGCGGGTTCGGACCCGGCCACACCCGGCGGCCCCGCGGCCCGGCGGGAGACCGGCGGCGCGGAGCGGGGATAAAGGCGGCGGACCCGACAGCGGCTCACCTGGGCGGCCGCGGCCCGGCGCGTCGCGGCGGCAGAGGCGGCGGCGCTCCTTTGTCTCGGGACTTCCCTCCGCGCCCGCCGCGCGCAGCCCCGAGCGCAGGACCCCAGGCGGGCGGGGCGGGGCGGGGCCTGAGCCGGACTGCCCGCCGCGCGCCTGCTCCGCGCGCCGCCGTCGCCACCCCGCGTCCAGCCCCGTCCGCGCCGACGCACGTCCCCCGCCGTCCGCGCCCCGCCGCCGCGCGCCCGCCGCTCGGGTCCGCCCGAGGAGCCCGGACCGGCGGCGCTTCTCCAGGCAGGCGGCGCTCTGGACGCCCGCACCCTTAAAGGAGCCGCGTCCTCTGTGCCAGGGAGCGTCTGCAAACTCTCCTTCGGGGTGCGCGCGTCCATTCGAGGACACGCGGAGCAGCCGTGCGGGAAGAGGGAGGACGAGATTCCCCAAGGACTGCCCCGATGCCCGGAGGGAACCTTTCTGGACATAGATCCCGGAGGTCTTCTTGGGGTCAGGGCTCGGGCTTGGGGAGCAAAAATCACTGAGGCCTAAGGATCCCAGAATCGTCGCAGGACGGTGACAATCCTCGGAGCATAGCGCGCTGTGAAACCCTTTACAATTGGCCACCTCAGGGTCCTGGGCGGGGCGTCCCTCGAATCTGTCCAATGAGAGGGCCCCATACAAAGGGCCGAACGTGCTCCCGACCGACGGGAGGAGAAGTATGGATGCTCCCTAACCCGCGGGCCGGCCCTGTGTGGGGGAGGGGAGCAGAGCCAGAGCCGTGGGGGAGGGGCGGCGGCCATGGTTGGGGAGGGAGGGGTAGCGGCCGGACACCCCCGTCCCGCCCGAACCTCGAGTCCACCGCGATCCCGCACGCGGTCTCTCCCGGTGCCGCCGGCACGTCCCCGTCCTGTCTCTGCCCGGTCTAGTTCCCCCAGCCCGGCCCCTGGGGTCCCCACTCCGTGGTCCAGGCGCCTCTTCACCGACGGGACTGGCGTCCAGCCCGGCCCCGCGCTCTCTGCGCCGGTGGGGTGACAGATGCCAGAGGCTTCCATGGGCTTAAGCTCTGGGGGTCAGGGGCTCAGGGGGTGGCTGGAGGACAAGGCGAGGAGGGCGGATATTGCCCGGGAATTGTGCTGGGATGGATAACCTTCATCCATCCATCCGTCCATCTGCCCATGCATTCTCCCCTCTTCTTTTTTCTCTTTACTCCCTCTTTTCTCTCCTTGCCATCTCCTTTTCTTTTTCCCTTCTCTCCCTCTCCCTCTTTTTCCTTCCTCAGTTTCTTCACTGAATAACTCTGAGGCTGTTGGATCCCTTTGTCCCTCGCCCAACCCTCTGGGTGCTCAGTGCATGGGTTCCAGCCATCCTCTTGAAGTTAAATCAGGATGGCCTGGCTGTAGTGATGGGGATCCTGGGAGGGCTGGCTCACCTAGGTAGAAAGCAGGTATTACAACTCTCCCAGACCAAGGTCCCAGGACTGTTAACTCCCGGGCCCCATGCTGACTCAGCACTGCCCTGGCCTGGGGTCTGTACCCGCAGGGGCTCCGCAGATCATCTGGGGCCTCTAGGCATTTGCATGTCCGCAGTTGAGCCTGGCCTGGTGCTTTCTGCCCAGTGCCAGTCATGGGCAGAAAGAGGGCAGGGCTGGTCAGGTGGGGGTGGCTTGAAGGGGTCATGAGGAGTGTAGTTTGAGGAGGCAAACTCCATGTGGCATATGGTTGTGAAGGAACTGAGTCTGATGGGGGTAGGAGGGCAAGGGAAGTTGCAGAAGGTTGTGGAACAAAAGCAAGACCAGCCCCTGCTTCCCACTCTGTGTGTGGTGAGCAGATGGAGGAGAGACACTTGCCTGCAGTCTTGAGTGCTGAATTCCAACTAGCACTGTGAACGTCCTGGTGGACAGAGAGGTGAGGTCCAAAGACCCTCTTGCTGGATGGAGTGTTGGGATTGGTTCGAAGGAAGGGGTCACTTGGCTTTAGAGTGGGGCAGGAGGCTATCTCAGTTCTGGGATCCTCAGGCCAGACACCCTCTGAGCAGCCTGCATCCCACCCAGCACACCATTCTCAGAGGTCTGTTGATTTGATTGGGGCCAGGTACTTCGGTACAAAGGAGAAACCAAGGCTTAGAAGGGGTGAAGGGCTTCACTGTGCAGAATCAGTGAAGATAAAATGGTGAGGAAGGATTCTGGGTGCTGTGCACAGCCCCCTTGAAAGAGGGATTAGTAAGTGTGGCACTGCCTGAAGTGAGAGGAAGGACCCGGCTCTCCTGGGTTCTCCTTCCTTGGCCTGTTGGGGACCGAACTCTGTATACAAAGGGTTGTAAGCAGGGGCCACTGTTTCTAGGGCTGGTTTCAAGAAAAGAAGATGTACAAGCAAAAGAATGAAGTTGGACTCTTACCTCACACCTTATATAAAAACTAGCCCAAAGTGGATCTAGCCAAGACCTAAAACAGAACTAAAACTATAAAACTCTTGAAAGAAAACAGAAAGCTTGACACTGTTTGGCAGTGATTTATTAGATAAGACACCAAAAGTACAAGCAACAAAAGCAAAATTAGACTAATTGGACTTTATCAAAATGAAAAACATGTGCATCAACATTATCAAGACAGTCAAAAGACGGCCCCCAGAACAGGAGAAAGTATTTGCAAATGTCTTTATACCTGCTAAGGGATCAATATCTAGAATATATATTTAAAAAATCTACAATCCAACAACAAAAGCAAGGCCTCCCCTCTCCACCCCGGGTCCAGACACCCTTTGCTTCCTCCCATTGAGGCCACACCCTCGACCTTCAGGGCCTCCTCTGCCCTGTGGCCCAGCCTAGCCAGGCAGAGGCTTTCAGAAGATGTGGTAGGTAGCTGTGGTCCTGATCCTGCTGTGCTGGGGACACCTCTCGAACACCCACCCTGTGTCCTTCGACTCTGTCCTAGCCCAGTAGGCACAGAGCTCACCTAGCATCCCAGACGAAGTGTAGGCAGCCTTAAGGTATAATGTCCCTGTCCTTCATGTCGGAGCAGGCAACCTGGTCAGTGGTCACCAGGCTCACTGAGCCCTCGCCAGTAGATAAGCAGAGAGTAGGTACAAAGTCCAGGATGCTCTCTGTTTGGACCATGACCTGAGCTTCGATTGTTTCTCTGCCCCATCCCTGAGGATGCCAAGTGCCAAATTGCCACTGTCCCCAAAGAGACCAGGCTGGGTGCTCAGAACCTGGCTGTGGTCTGGCCTCAGTTAGGTGTCCCCGTTTAACTGCTGGAATGTGGGGACAAGTCTCCAGTTCTGCTCGGGCCTGGTAACAGAGTGCTGAGAGATGAGAATGATAAGCGGCTGACCTGCCCCAGCTGCAGAGAACAAGGGACCGTCTGGTGGAGTTGTGATGCCCCCCCACTACTTTGTAGTCATTTAATATCTGTCTTGGAGCTAGAAGTCTTTGGCTATGAGCTTCCAAACTGATGGAAGACCCCAGGGACCAGGATGTGTGGAGCCTGGTCTCCTGGCTGCTCCAGGCTGGCTCTTCATTCATCCATTCGTTCACTGAGTGTATGTTGAGCCCAGGAAGGAGGGAGGCAAGCACTGGTCTGTGTTTGTTTTCTGGTGGAGAACACATTCACTGCCAGGGCTCCTCCAAGAGAATGGAAGAGAGCTGCACACTGCATGAACGACCAGGGTGCCCTACAGGTGCACAGGCCGCACCCACCTCTGGAGCCTTGTGCTCCGCTTGTAGTCTTTTGGTCTAACTTCTTCCCAGAGGTCCTCAGACAGCAGATGTCTGATTGAGCCCATGTCCCTGCACACACGTCCACTTCTACATTCCTGTCTTTGCTCCTGTGGTCCTCTCGGCCTGCATGCTATCTCCTCAAGGCCAGTGGTAGGCTGGGAGCTCCTTGCTACCTCCCCTAGGTCCCAGCGCCCGGATCTCAGGCAGCTGGTGGAGCATTTGAGGATGCGGGAGGCTGGGTCTGCAGGGGAGAGTGCTGGAGACATGTGTGGGAGTCTTTGCTGAGCCAGTGTGTCTGAAGCTCTGGGCAGATGAGCCATTAGGAGAGGTAAGAAGGCTACGTTGGGGTTAAGAGGTGGCACCAAGAGTCCAGCAGAGGCACCTGGACACTGGTGAAGGAAATCAGGGAGGTTTGTTAAAGAAGGTGTCAGAGTTCAGGAGAACTTGAATGGACTCCAGCTGGACAAAGGTTGATAGGAATTCAAGCAATGCCCCTATGACCCATGTGTCCAGAATCCAAGGATGTTCAGAGTCTGCACGGGGACCCTCCAGGGGCCACAGCCTTGGCTCTCTGCCACCCTCTGATGGCTTTGTTGGGGGACATTAGTGCTTTGGGGAAAACACACTAGGGTGGGACTAGCTGGCTTGGGCTAGGCTCAGTGCTGAGCCAGCGGGGACCCCCTTCACAGACACCATGGGCCTGAGCCCAGAGCTGCATCTGCTGCGTGAGCTAAGGTCAGTTGTGTTGAGATGCCAAGTCGCGGGCACTAACTGGTATCTAAAATGCCCTGTGAGTGGCCCAGGGCTGTGGCTACTCCTCTCAGCCACACGGGGGGTGAGGAGGGGCCAAGGGTGGGGCTGCAAGTCAGACCTGTTTCCCCATACCTGAATGCCCTGCAGGTGAGGGCTGGGCTCCTGACTGACCTGATTTGTAGATCCACCCAGGCCAACCTCTTAAACTTAAGCTTCTTAGGTAGGTGTTAGGGTGTATGGAAGTGGTTCACGATTTTGTGCATATAAATGTGAGTGCATACACACACATGCATGGTACTGGCCTGCTCACCTGTAGGTGTTTTGGGGGTATATAATGTCCACAGCATCGACTAATCTATGGAGGCACAGGTAATTTGCCTTAAGAACCTGTTCTCTGGGTGGAGACTTCCTGTTAATCTTGTTCAGGTCTTGGTCCTCCCCAGGAGAATACCAGCTCCAGGATGGCTGGGCCATTTGTCTGTGTGCCCCACTGCCTGGCATTTGGGTGCTCAGTCCTTATTTGTTGACTGAGCAAGTAACTGAAGCCTCAATTGAACAGTGTGGACTGAGCTGGCCGAATAAGACAGATCTGGAGTGTATGAGAAAATGGACAATGTCCCTGCTCTCTGCACTGAGACTTACGTTAGAAATAAGACACCCCCCCCAAAGACCACTGGGGTCACAATTGAAGACACAGAAATGGAGAATTGTCCCAGCAAGGCAAAATTTACTTGTGCAGAAGGCTGCTCAGGTGCACTGGCACAGTGAGTCCTGCCTCTTTACTCAGGTGCAATCTGTTCATGATTGGCTAATATTACACGTGGAGTCTGAGGGTGGGGTAGATAGTAATTTCAGCGTGAAAATGGAGCTCAGTGAACAAGAACCCAGAACTGCAAGCAGCTAAGATGGCGACACACTGATAGAAAAGGCTGCTTCCATCACAGTTCCTCCTGTTTTTATTTTTCATTCTTTTCTTTAAACTCATTTAACATTATTTGACTCTTGTCAGCTGTACTCAACAACAATTGGTATGATACAGGGGTTTCTATGAGTCCAAGAATTCATTCTTGTATACATGGTATAACACAATACCCAATTAAAGCCACTGCCCCAAATACAACAATGAGGGATGTTAAGATTGAGATCATCACTCCCTTCCATTTTCCAACCCATTGTTCTAGCCAGTTAGTAAGGGGGTCATTTATCCATGAGTTCTTAGCCAGTTATTTGATAGGGCTGTCAGGCCTTGGAGAGCCTTGGCTATGGTCCCATCCGGAGCTGTGTAGTTGGAGATCAATGTGCAACATTCACCTCCAATCAGGACACATTACCTCTCCCACTTTTCTGCCAGAATCATGTCTAAAGCCATCGATGGGGCCTATTTGTTCTGCAATTCCCTTTACTGTATCCCTAGTATAGTTGACAAATCTCTTTTGGTTATAATAGATATAGTTAATCCAATCCGGAATTGTGCTGATTCAACTCCTGATGCTATTTGATTCCTTGCTTTGAATTCATCAGGGACTCCTTATGGTACCCCAATGGCATTTGTGTAGACATGGGATCAAACAACCCTCCAGGGGAAACAAGATTTCATTTCTGTCTTTGCTTGGTTAGGGAAGGTTTGGGTTTCTGGAATGCCAGGGCGAAAGGTATAGCCAATTGGACTAAAGTGCAAGTCCCTCTCCATTTGACTGGAAGAGTCTCAGGTAAAGATTCACTGCAATTCCACCAGACATCTGCCCTGGTGACAATTAGAGCAGACTTATTGCTCATCTCTTCAAAGAATCAGCAATTCTTTATTCTTATTGCTCATCTCTTCAAAGAATCAGCCTTCGCTGCACCCAGATGCATTTCCCAGAAACTCTAACCCTTTCCCCCACCTAGAGAGACAAGAGGCAAAGTTAGAGCTTTGAGATGGGGGTCTAATCGACCAAGGTAGCTTTAGTCTGTCATGGTCATTAATTGTGGGAAACAGTAGTGACAATGTCTTGCAAGACCCATTGCCCAAGACTGTCTGTTCTTGGAAGAGGGCAGTTGGAGGGGGCGCTATTTTTTGCTCCCTCCCTTGTTACGGTGAGATTTCTCTCTCGCTCCTGGTTATTACTGAGCCTAACTGAGCTTAACTAGGGGGCGACTGGAGAGTCAGAAAAGACAGAGGATAGACAGACAGAAAGTGAGGTTAGGTGTGTTGGGCACTCGGGTGAAGACGCCCAACCCTCATTGCTTCTTTCCTCTCTTGATTCTTTAAGGCCTTGATCCTTGCAGTTCTTTAAAACCTCTTTCCTTAGACTTGCTTTGTCCCATGTTTTCTCTTAGCTTATCTTTAGCCTAATCACTCTTAAAGTCTTTTGCCCCCAGGCTTGCAGCTTTTCTTTAGCATCCTCTCTTTAGCTTTCTTAAAGCCTCTGGTGCTCAGACTTGCAAAGTCTCGGTCCTCTGTCTTGCACCGTCCCATGTTCTCTTTGGTTTTTCTTCAGCTTCTAAAGCCTATGTTAAAGTTCTTTCTTTGGCTTAGCTTTCTAAGGCCTGTGTTAAAGTTCTTGGTGCAGACTTTCTATCAACCCCTCTTTAGCCATACTTTTCCATTCAGCAATTCTCCTGCAATTCTTTTCCCTTCAGTAATTCTTTTCCCTTCCTAAAGCTTCCTGAACCAGAAAGCCCAAAGCAAAAGCAAAAGCCCCAAAAGCCCTCCAAAGCCCAAACTAAAAACCTAAGGCAAAAAGCAAAAGCCTCAGCCAAAAGCCCCTCTTCCTCCTTCAGGGGTCTTTTATGAACAGTGGCAAACAGGGTGGAGTAGTGGTTCTTGGGGAGGGGCATGACATTGCAACAGGAGAAACCTGTGTTCCTGTTGCTCTGAACACAGCTTAGGAGACACAGCTGTTCTGTTTTTTCTGTTTGTGGCCAGGGCTGTGCCTATCTCTGCCTACAGGTAAACGTAATTAAGCCACATCTCACCTTGCTTATGCCCAGATCTCATAGGCTTTTCACAATATGCTCTCCTCAGGCAGTCATGCATGCCATTCCAGCAGGGTCAGTGGTCCATCCCAGAGGGAAGGGGACAACTTGGGGTTCTGGTCTTCCTGTTGCACATATGTAGCAATCGATTTTGTTTAAAGGGTGGACAGAATATTTAATCCATTCCAAGCAGTCATTCATTTCCCTATAATGAGTTTTAAGAGCTATAGTCTGTATTAGATCTTTGACTTCCACTATAGTTATCCTGGACTGATTATGATGGAGCTGGGGGGAGGGCACTAGGGGGTGCTGTGGTAGCAGATTCTTTGAGCAATTTTAAGAGAAATGAGCCTATAAGATCAGTGTCCCCAATAAGATCAGCTCTTATCAGTAGTGCCTTAAGACAGATGGCTCTGTAGTCATAGAATGGAGATCATTTATGATAAGTCTAAGGGGGTTACATTGGAGGGATTGACAATTAGGAGGGGGAGTAACTTTCTTAAGCTGGATTTTTCCCTTAACTCCTTACCCCATTTTTCCTTCCCTTGTGTCATCCCCTAGCTTGGTAAGACATATGCCCCAGGTGTAGTTGTCAATCCTATCATTGACCATATGGAACACAGACCATAACCACTTTCATAACTACCTTTTCAGTCACCAGGGGCAGGGTCTGGACACATTTAGCTCTGCTATGGATGTAACACTGACTCTCAAGCTCTCCACAGGCATTATAAACTCAGTAGCTAGAGGAGAAGAGGTCTGAGTGATGCTGATATACTGACAGTTTCTCAAATGGAAAAGGAATAACAACCCTAGTACAGCCTCTTTAAGGTTATTTTTGTGTTGCCAGGACTTGAAGACACAGTCCATCGTTCCTCCTTGGGAGCTCATTTTATTCGGGTATGGCATGTCCATCCCTTCTCAGAGGTCCACCCTGCTATCCCAGTAGTGAGTAACACCTGATAAGGTCCCTCCCAGGGTAGCTGGAGCTTCTCTCCACTCCAATTCCAGATCAGAATATAATCTCTTGGTCAGTATGGATGCACTGGAAATTCAAGTGGAGGAGTCTGGGCCAGCAGTCCCTGTTGCCTAAGGGATGACAGAGCTCAAGAGAGACTGAGCATATAATTCCAGAGAACCTGATCTTTTGTTTCAAAGGAGGGGAGGCCAGAGGGCCAGTCCAAATAGGGTAAAACATATAACATTTCATAAGGAGAAAGTCCTGTGTCCTTCCAGAGTGCAGTCCTAATTCTGAGTGAGGCTAGAGGTAGGCATTTGATCCAGGGTAGTCTGGTCTCAAGAACTAGTTTAGTCAGTTGTCTTTTTAAGGTCTGACTCATTCTTTCAACTTTTCCCAAAGAGGGTGGGTGCCATGGAGTATGATATTCCCACCTGATACCTAGAGCCCTCGCCAATCCTCTGATTATGTTAGCTGTGAAGTGACTCCCGTTGTCTGAGTCTATATTTTCAATAAGTCCAAACCAAGGAATTATATCGTCTAAAAGCATCTTAACTACTCCATTGATTAAGGCCTGTTTGTGAGCCTTCCTGCAAGTTAGACAGCCTTCAGAAATCTGTTTTCCTAGAGTATGGATTTCTGGATGTTCATAAACTCTGAGAATGGCACCACACATAGCCTGGAACCTCCCCCCCCCACACCCCATGACTTCTTTGGTGTAATTGGGTTAATATCTCTTTCATGATAGGTTTGGAAAGTACTTTCCTCCCATCTGGAATGAGCCATTTCCCTTCCAAGGTCTGGGAGGCACCCAGCTTCCCAAATTGAGCTTTCTCCTGGTGAGTGAAAACAGGGGTTAAGGACCAGGTCTGAATGACAGGAGTGAGGTGTAGTATTGGTATCTCTGGGCTTGCAGCTTCATCAGCTAAATTGTTTCCCTGCACCTCAGGGGAGTTGCCTCATTGATGCCCTGGGACATGGACTCTCCTCAGGAAGCATAAGATTCTCTAGCAACTTGATTATTAGCTGCTTGGGTACCAGAACCAGCTCCTATCCTTTACTATTAATCTTTCAGCCCATATTTTCCCAAAAGTATGTGCTACCCCAAATGCATATTTAGGTTTGGGGAGAGCAATTATTGGGTAACCTCCCTGATTCAGTAACTTTTAATCTGACTCCATCTACCACTGAATATCCATTATGTCTTTTTTCCTTGAATAACTGTAGAGGAACCATCCACAAACAGCCTAAGTCCATCCAGAAAGGGAGTTTCCCTGAGATCGGGTCTGATTTTGGTCTGGTATTTGATAAGATCCAGAAAGCAATACCCCATAGGGTCCTGGGCTTTCCCTCCCAGCAGAAATTCCGCTGGGTTTAAATAGTTTTCGGTGGTGAGGACCAAGTCATTCCTTTCCAGTAGGATCGTGTCATGTTTTAATATCCTGGAGTCAGTCAGCCATCTTCCTACTTTCTGCTGAAGAATAGTTCTGACCTGGTGGGGTATGCTAGCTATTAGGGACCCTCCAAAAGTTAATTTTTGACTTTCTTCAGTCAATAGGGCCAACTGCTTGAATATATTCTGGCCATCCTCAGGTTACAGGGCCAGAAATTTGGATAAATAGGCCACAGGTTTTTTCTTTCCTCGATGCTCTTGAGTGAGGACCCCAAGTGCTATTCCCTTATCTATATTAACAAATGTACCTTCTCTAGGGAAGGTAAGGCCAATACAAGGGCTACCTGTGATTAAGGACTGTTTAAGGCTTTCTATTATCTGGACTTCCTCTTGCTCCCAACATAAAAGATTGGGTTCTCTTCCACAAGTTTGGAATAAAGGGTTTTGGTCCTGAGAGCATAAGAGTCTATCCACAATCTGAAATATCCAATTAAATGCAGAAAATTTTGACGTTCTCTTTTGGTCTCTGGTAGAAGCATACCAGTAATCCCCTCTATTCTCTTAGGACCTAATCTTCATTTTTCCTTGCTAATCAAATGTCCCAAATATTTCACCTCTTCTTCAACAAATTACAACTTAGTTTTTGAGATTCTTAATCCTTGGTGGCCCACGAAGTTTAGGAGACTGGTTGTAGTGTCTGTCACCTCTTTCTCAGTAAGTCCAGATAAAGAAGATCACCCCCATATTGTAATAAATTCATCTGGGTGGAAAAGGCAAATTCCTCCAGCACTTGTTCTGAGACCTAGCCAAATAGGTTAGGGGAGTCAGTGAAAACTTGTGGAAGGATTGTCCATCTGTATTTTGCTTTCTCCCTGTCTGAGGGTTCTCCCATTCAGAGGCAAAGATGTCCTTACTACCCTCTGCCAGGGGTCGGGCCCAGACTGCATCCTTTAAATCTACAACACTAAACCATCGATGATCTGGAGGTGTTTTATTGAGGAGACTATAGGGGTTTGGGACTACTGGGTGCCTGCTGCGAACAATGTGTATTAATGGCCTGGAAGGAGGTCATGTACCAGCTAACAAGATCCATCTGACTTCCTGACTGGCAGGATGGGGTGTTAAAAGGGAACGTACAGGGCTTAATTAGCCCCTTGATTAGGGTTTCAGGCCCAGCCTCCCTTCCAGGGGTACAGGGTATTGTTTCCTTCATATTGTCTCAGCAGGAGTTTTCAGGTCAATATGAACTGGGGGAATCTGTAGCCCTCCCCTGTTCCCATCCCCAGTCCAGACCTTGGGGAGAATTTGGTCCTCACTTTGTGCTGTCATCGAATTTAATGAAATCTTAAAATTATTTTCTGTAACTTTTATTTCTATGCCCAGCTCAGACATTAAGTCTCTTCCTAAAAGATTGAGCCCAGTCTTAGGTACAAAAAGGAGATCAATCCATGCCACCTGATCTTGGAATTTTACCTGGGTACCTTTGAAGAGGGAGACATGAAATTCCTCTCCCTTTACTCCTGAAATTGGGAGCTGCCCTGAGGACAGGGACAGCCCTGTGGGCAGGGCATAGTAAAAGATAACCTGGCTGCTCTGGAGTCAACCAAAAGGTGATTTCTTTTTCTTTGGGTCCTACTTTTAAATTTATTAAGAGCTCCCTGTAGGACCCATCCACATAAAAGAGCCCCTACCCCCTATTCTTTCTCAAAGGCCATAAGGGGAATTATCTTCTTTCCCTCCGGACATTCTTGATTGAAATGTGCTGACTTCCCACACTGGTAGCATCTGTTCTCTTCCTTTCTCCCTGAGGCTATGAGCTTGGCCTTCCTTTCTAGAGTTTCCAACTCTTTGAAAAGTATTTTTCTCTTGAGTAATCTGCCTGATTGTGGACAACATGATCTTAACTTTTTGTTTCCCTTTCTTCATCTTGTCTCACATAAACCTTTTGCACCTCTCTTAATAATTCCTCCAAGGTTTTGTACCTCCGGTTTTCTATCTTTTGTTATTTCTTTACAGTATCTAGCCAACAATTGGTCACAAAATGAAGTTTTAGCATTCCCTGTCCCAGGGGGTCATTTAACTTTAAACTTGAATATTTTCTCATTTGGTCTGTTAGCCTGTGAAGAAAGTCAGCAGGTCCCTCATTCTTTCCTTGTTGTACATCAAAGGCTTTGGCTAGGCTTTGGGACTGGGGAACAGATTCCTGGATTCCTTTATTGATCATATTTCTCAAATCCCAATCTCCCTTCTGTTGGCAGGATCGTTATTATTCCAATGAGGGTCCTCAAGGGGAAATTTCCTGTCTGCAGGCTGAACGCTGGGGCTTTCTTTCCCATGTGGCCATGGCAGCCTTCCCAGTCATAGCTCTGTCCTCCCCAGAAAATAGGATCCCCAAAATAGACATAAGTTCTACCTAGGTGTAAGTTTGAGGGCCTAGTCAAGTTGATCCACAACTTCATGTGGGTCTTCTAAAAGTGATTTTAATTCTCTCTTTAAATTTTAGACTTCTGTGCCACTCAGTGTGGCTTCAATAAAACCAGTTTCCACCTCCAGTTGGTACCTCTCTGAGTGGTAAAAGGTCTGTGAATGCATTTTGGGTGATGGGGGAAAGGAGAGATTCTGAATATCCCTCTGACATTGTTGGAGTTCTCTTCTGAGCCCCAAAAAGGATGAACCGTGACTTGAAGGTGGGGCCAAAGCTGACAGGGAGTCACTTGGAGGCTCAGAAGGCAGCTCAGGTTGGACCTTCAGAGGCTCCTGAGGCAGAGTCTCCATCCTGATCTTTGGATTCTGCCTGAAAAGTCAAGGCTTCTGGATTATAAGGGGGAGGTAAACAGGAAAGGGGGTCCCACTTGAGGGAGGTTTCCTTCGGCTCAGTTTTATCCCCCTTTCCTAATTTTGAGGGAAAGAGAACCATGGGTCCCTGTCTCCAACGGAGGGCATGCTCAATCTCTTCCTGACTCCCGGAACTCTTGTTTAACATAGTCAATAAGTAATTGGGAGACCCAGCCCTCATCTGATCCAAATTTTGGCCAGAAAATGACAGGTTTGAGAATGGGTCCCTGGGTCCAGATAAAGCAGCAATATTTGATCATTTGCTGCTTCTTTTTACCTTTGGTTCAAGGATTATCAGACCAATATTTTAACATCTGTCCTAGTGGACTGTCTGATGGGATTTTATTTTTAGTTTCATCTTCCTTAGAGCTCTTTTTACTTGTGGTGTCCCCATCCCAGTCTACCTGGTTGGTGAGAGCACCCAGTGGATGCTCAGCCTCCCTCATTTTCTGGAGATGTCTCGCACACTACCCCATGCATTTCTTCCTTCTCCCACCAATTCCCTTGTGTGACGAGATCCACTTGGTGGTGCTACTTGGCAATAAGCAGAGGGATGAAAGCCCCTGACTAGGTCCTCATGGACTGCCAATAAGCTGTATGTAGTTGCCTGGGTATCTACGGAACTGTGGATTGGGACTCCACACTCACCCCACGTCTCAGACATGTTTCATTCACTCTCACACAACTTCTGAAATCTTCCCTGACCACCAAGGAATACCTCACCAATTGGTGATATGTCTTAACCTTGGTCCGTGCACGGAATCGTTTGTTTGCCGCAGTGCTTGCTAAGGCCCTTTTCCCCTGGGTTGCCGAGATAACTCAGTCCCAGAATGAATTTCCAGTCCAAGAGTGCTGGTCACCCAATACCTCAGCGCCACCACCACAAGGTGGAGGGATGCATCTCCCTTGGGAGAAAGGACTTCCCAGCATCTCTCCCGGATGGAATTATCCTGGACAAGCCTCCCAATTGTTAGAAATAAGACCCCTGAAGACCACTGGGGCCACAACTGAAGACACAGAAATGGAGAATTGTCCAGCAAGGCAAAATTTACTTCTGCAGAAGGGTGTGCAGGTGCACTGGCACAGCAAGCACAAAGAGCAGGGAGTTTATCCTCCTTTTTATTCCTGATGCAGTGGGCCCTGCCCCTGTACCCAGATTGGTTGAGCTGGGTGTACAATCTGCTCGCGATTGACTAATGTTAACCTTGGAGTCTGGGAGTGGGGTAAGCAGTAATTTTGGCATGAAAATGGAGCTCAGTGAAGAACAAGAACCCAGAACTGCAAACAGCTAAGATGGTGACACACTTTGATAGAAAAGACTGATTCCCTCACACTTAGCACCTGAATCTTTCACATTCCTAGGTGCGCTCCCTGGTTGGACTTTGATCAGCAGGAGCCTAGCACTCTCCCCTCCCCAGGTGTTGGCTGGGGGGGACCCTCAATGCACAGCTGGAGGGGAGTTCTCTCTCCCACCCTGCAGGTGCTGCAGGGATCTGGCTGTGCTGCCCCCTCCTGCTCCTTGTCCTCCAGGATGCTCTCCCACCGTCATCATCCCTCATCTCCCTCCCAAATTTGAAGGAGGGCCTTGGTCACTGAGCTGACTCCATTTGTCCTTTTCTGACTCTGTTTTTGCCTCTTTAACCTTTTCCTCCTGAGTCTCCACTCCACAGTCTGGACTCCAGGAAGGGCAGGACTGATAGATAAACATCTTGTGACAAGAGCCATTGTTGCCCCCAGAGACAACAATGCCTTTCTAATTGTGACCAAGCACAACCTGACCATCCTGAGATAATGATCAACAGACGACATCTTTAACCAGAGACTGCTTACTTATGCACACCTCTTGTCCGCTGCCCCAGTTCTTCCTCTACTTAAACCTTAAGCTCATGTCATACCTGGAAGATGATCTTGGAGTCCCTGAATCTCTTAATCTGTCTTCCCAATGTGGCCATTTTCTATTAAATCTGTTTTCTCTGCTGTTCATTACTCATGTCTTTAATTGGAGTCTGGGGACAGGTGGCCAAGCCTCCTCCAGTTGACTCCTAGAGCTGAGGCTTTCCTCCCTAAAAACTCTGGATATATACTCAGTGAAGATTTTCTCTATGTCACCTTCCCAGGAGGGGAAATGTTGAGGAGGGGTCACAATTACACCTAATTTCATGAAGTATGGCTAAATTCTTTTTCAGATGGTTGTAAATGTTTGTATGTGTCTCACAGATCTGGGCTGTGCAGAATCAAAGGTGTTGACCTCTTAAAGGGGCATGAGACAGATGCTGGGCACTTTGAATTCTCTGTGCCGCAGAGAAGTAGGCAGGAAAAAGTGCTGTCACCTGGGCAGAGACCATGATCACAGGCAACCTTGCCCACATTTTTTTTTTAAAACATCTTTTGTTCCTCAGGTTGGATACTTCTCTTTGACCTGTCTTCCTTTCTCCTGATCTCTCCTTTGCCACATTCACCTTGCTGTTCAAGTCCATCCCCTAACTTTTGCCACATTCACCTTGCTGTTCAAGTCCATCCCCTAACTCTAAATATCAGCTATTTTCATCTTTTTCAACAGAGTATTTCAATCATAAGTTGATGTGGTTTAATTTTTATTGATGACTGTGTTTAGTGACTCAATTAAAACTTCCTAAAGTGAACAATTAGCTTTTGTGTGCCGAGCTGAGCCAACACTTATTTGCATAGACTGGGGGTCAAGTTTGTTGACCTCCCACCTGGGTCCATCACCTCACTGCTGTCTTGACTTCTTGTGTACCTGAGGGTGAGAAAAGGCAGACCTGCCTGAATCCCATGACCAGGCTGTGGATAATTCCTGGGTGCTCATGACCTTCATAGCTCTCCAACACCTTCTTGGTGTTTTTCATTTGCAAATCTAAGCAGCAGAGCTGTCCCTGGACCTTTAATGGAGACACTCATATCCAGTGATCTGAGCAAAACTGACCACAGGCTCCAGAGGAAGGGTAGTTCAGGCAGGAAATAAATTTACCTAGATGGTGGCCATTGGACTGAAGACTGTGTCTACCTGCTTACTCATGGTTGATAGACCTGGGAAGCACAGAGCCACACCAGCCTGTTGATTGTGTTGGATAGAGAGCAGTGAGGTGACCTATGACTGCCCATTGCTCCCCAAGTTTATCTTCCACTGTCTGCTGGTTGCTGACATGCCCCTCTCCCTGACTCCTCCCCCAGCCTCAAGGGTTGGGTACATTCTGGAAGTTGTAGAGGATTCACACCCAAAAAGGAGAGCCAGGTTCTAGGCCACCAGAAGGGAACCCTTCATTCTCAAAGACAGTTAATGATCCAGGTAAGGATGGAAGGGGGCCTGGCCTGGGAACCAGGAAGATATCCTCCTTATAAGCACTCCCCTCAGCTTCCCCCTCCCTGCTCTTCCCTGTGTCATGCCTTCTCAAACTACCTCTTCATCCTTGGTGTCCTGTGTTACAAAACAGAGCCCAGGGGTCACTTACTATCTCTTTGGATCTCAAACCTGGTCCTGCCAGGAACCCAACACCTTGGATCCAGCTGTTAACACCTGCCCCACTGGTCTCTTTCACCCAGAAAGCTGTCTTTGTCTGCCAGGAGATGGGCTGCCCTCTCCCTGCCCATTTCCTTTATATGAGAGATAAATGGGCTCTGAGAGCTGCCAGGAGAGGGCAGAGAGACCAGGAGAGTGAGAATACCTCCTCCTTCAGACCCTCCATCCACAAACACCAGGTCCAGCTGCTGGTCCCATTAACTGGGGCCCTGCGCCTTTCCTCTGAAGATGCTGTGGCTGGTGCTTCTGACCTTCCCATGCCTGGGGGGCTCCACAACTGTGACTCAAGGTAAGTCCTGACCTCACCCCATGCCCTCCTGTCCCAGGACCTCACCACTGCCCCTAGGGCCCACAGGACCACCCATGAAGACCAGGGAACCGTTCAGTTGCCAGGAGCCTCACTGACCCCTGAGCCCTGAGAACCTCCACTTGGTCCCCTGATGGCCCCTCCACTTGCTTCCCCAGAGCCTGCCCCAGGACCAGAGCTGGTGGGTATCATTGGGGGCTGCCCTGTCTCAGCCAGGAGGTTCCCTTGGCAGGTCAGCCTGAGGTTCTACAGCAGGAAGAGTCACCGGTGGGAACACATGTGTGGCGGCTCCCACATCCACCCTCAGTGGGTGCTGACCGCTGCCCACTGTGTGGAGCCGTGAGTGGAACCTGCCCCATCCCCTTGGTGTGGAGCAGGCAGGGAATCCAGAGGGAGGTGGGGTGCTTTGGGCAGCATCCGGGGATGGAGGCAGGACTTCTGGGCCCCTCCCCAGATTGCAGAGGGAGTCTTTGGGCTGATTGATGTCTGTGGCTCCCCTGAGCGTGGCCTCCCCTGAGAGGCTCCTGGTGGCTTCTCCCCAGGGGGGGATCTGGAGGCTTGCGCCTTCAAGGTCCAGGTCGGGCAGCTGAGGCTCTATGAAGAGGACCGACTGACGAAGGTGGTCCAGATCATCCGTCACCCCAAGTACAACGAGAGTCTGTCTGTCCTGGGGGGCGGGGACATTGCTCTGCTGAGACTGGAGGGTGCTGTGAAGTTGTCAGAGAGCGTCTACCCAGTCTCCCTCCCAGATGCGTCCCTGACAGTCTCCTCGAAGAAGATTTGCTGGGTGACCGGCTGGGGTGACATCAGAGTGGGAGGTAAGAATTAAGGACCTTTGCATGGGGACATGGGTTGAAGTTGGGAAGGTGGCGGGGACGAGGGTGTACCGTGGGTACCATGATTCTTCATCGGTGCTTCTTTCTGAGACAGCCTTGTACAGGGCCTGGGGGTTTCACAAAGTCACAGTTCCTCATCCTGGGGCTGCCTCAACAAGGTCACTGTGTAGGTGCTCAGAACAGAAGTGTTTGCTCTCAGCAGTGGAGGCTGCAAGTCCACAATCCGGGTTCCAGGTGGCTGGCTTCTTTGACAGACCCTGAGGGATGATCCTCTCCCATCCTATTGGTGACTCAGGGGTTCCTGGGCTGTGGCCATTTCCCTCATCTCTGCCTCTGTTGCATGTGGCCCTGCAGCCGTGTCCTGATTTTGCTCAGCTCAGCTTATCCCCGTAACACAACAGTCACCGGGTTTAGGTCCCTCTAATGCAATGTGACTCATCTTAACTCAATGACAATTGCCAGGACCCTGCTTTCAAATATAGTCACAACAACAAGTAACAGGGCTTAGGGCATGGATTTTTTTTTTGAGGGACACCGTTCATTCCACACCAAGTGTTGGATGGACTTTGTGTCCAGTCCTTAACACCCTCTTCCAATGGCTATGTTCCCCCCGACACAGTTTTTTTTTTTTTTTTTTTTGGCAGCACTGGGTTTGAACTCAGGGCCTCATACTTGCAAGGCAGGCACTCTTACTGCTGGAGCCACTCCATCAGCCACTTTTTGTGATGGGTTTTTTTCAAGATAGGGTCTCAAGAACTATTTGCCTGGAATGGCTTTGAACCGTGATCCTCCTGATCTCTGCCTCCTGAGTAGCTGGGATTACAGGCGTGAGCCACCAGCACCCAGTTACTGCTCAACTCTTGGCAAGAAGCAGGACCCAGATCCCCAGGCCTTACTCTGCTTCTCCCTGCAGAGCCACTGCCCTGGCCCTTCCACTTGCAGGAGGTGAAGGTGAAGGTCATGCGGAACAAGGACTGTGATCACACCTATCGCTTTGCCTTCCCTTCTAAACACATCCACCAGTTCATCAAGGATGACATGCTGTGTGCTGGAAGCTCAAACTATGGCCCCTGTCCAGTGAGGCCCCAACCTACCCTCCATCTTCTCTCCCCTCCTGGCCCAGGAAACTGGGACCCACCAGCCCTGGTGCTGTGGGGCACAGGAAGCACTCACTGAGTCCTGCTTCTCCCCACAGGGTGACTCCGGAGGCCCCCTGGTCTGCACCTGGGTCCAGGTGGGCGTGGTGAGCTGGGACAATGTCTGTAGCCATTGTTCCCTCCCTGCAGTGTACACCAGAGTGATGAGCGTCACGTCCTCGATCCAACATTATGTCCCCCAGTTCTCTGGGCTCTAGACGGGGCCACGTGACGAAAGAGACCCCCCTACTGCAGTCTTCCTTGTTGGTGCCCCCTCCAGGTCTTTCCCTGTTTCAGCCTCACCATCCAACATCCAGTGTGTCCACTCCTGGCTCCTGCTCCAGGTCACTGCTGCTCCCTTTAGCTTCATTGCCTTCCTGTCCTTGAGGGACAGACAGGAGCGGCCCTGAAGGCTGGTGTCTCCCCCAAAAGGGGTGTGTACAAGAAGGATGAATCCTTGGTCTCCTACCTTCTGCTCACCCCATGGGTCTCATTAAACTGAGCAAAGTAGTGTCTATGTGGCCCAGTGCATTTGTCCTGGTGGGTCGTCCTCTTGGGATCTCTGAGCTCTGCCCTCCAGGTGGAGCTACATTGAGCTGGGTGTGGGCATGGCATGTTGGGGCCCAAGTGCTCAGTCTGGCTGGTGGCCTCCTTATTCCCCTTTCTCCCATCTTCTCTCCTTCCCTCATTATCAACCTGTGGGCCAGGTACAGAGGTGGATAAGATGGTGGCTTCATGGTGGATGTCATAGCCACAAACTGCCATGTGTAGTGGAGACGTCGGCATGGGTGTCCCCAGGCTTTCCCAATACAAGCTGCCAGTGCTAGGCGGGTCAGATTCTTTTGGGACAGAACTATGATGGGGTCCCAGTGATGTGCTCAGCAGGCTAATCAGTCCAGGTGGCAAGAGTTTTGGCTCCAATTGTAGGTTCTCATCCTGGCTTTTGACTTTTAAAGGAATCAGAGCCTCCAGAGTGGGGACACTTTGTTTGGCCTTTTTGCTCTGGACTCTGGTTCAGGGCTCCCACCCCACAGTTTGCCTTGCTGGGTGTGGCATTTGCTCTGGGAGCCTCAACCTTGGAGGCTTCTGTACTGGGTAGTGATGTGTGCGTTCTTGGGAGTGGGGCGTCCCGTTCCTACAGACTCTGCTGGAGTCAGGGGCAGAAGGATCGATGCCTTCGGTGATTGATATGGGCTCTAACAGAGAGCAGGGGCCCAAATCCTTCAGAGGAGACCCTTCCCATCCCAGAGGATGGGGAGAGGGAGTACAGGCCATTGGACCATGTCACACCAGGTGTTTATCTGTAACCTACAGTTCATCTGCCAGCTACCCTGCTTTCTTTCCATCTAGTCAGTCAGTGTCCAGAGCCTCAGACTAAAGGCATCCAATAATGGGGTCTGTCAGCCTCTGTATTTCCTTGGGAAAGGGCCAAGACTCCCTGCTTGCCTGGACTTTATGTCCTGGGGCTTTGTCCACTGGTCACTTGAAACATTTCGCCTAAGGCCCCTCCCAGGCCTCTTGCTTGAAAAGCCTGGATCTAGGGGTGACCCTGGTGACAGGAAGTGGCCAGTTTGCTGGGCTGTTCAGGGTGGTGTAGGAGGCAGCAGCTGGGGTGTTTAACCCTGTCTTTGCTTTCCTGGGGGCTGATCTCTGGCCCCATGTTCCCCATCTTTGTGTGTGTGTATGTGTGTGGTACTGGGGTTTGAACTCAGGGTCTACCCTTCAGACCTTCTATTGTGATGGGTTTTTCGAGATAGGGTCTTGCAAACTATTTGCTCAAGCTGGCTTTGAACCATGATCTCCTGCCTTCTGCCTCCTGAGCAGCTGGGATTATACTCATGAGCCACCTATGCCCGTCCCATGTTCCCCATCTTAACCCAGCCCTGCAGGCCGAGGGAGAGCACTAAAGACCTGACTGGGGAGAAGGACCAGGCTCTCACTCTCGATCCTGGGGTCCTGAGGCTCTGGTCCTGTATCTTGGGCTGCATGGGCCCCACAGCTTCTCCTCTAGGGTTTATAGGCTCCTTGGCTCCACTGTGATGCAGTATGAGCCTGGCAGTGGCCTGAGGCTGGGGCTTGGGTTGGATAATGACCACTGTTGCTCATTGTTTAATTGTCTGTGTTTGCAAAGCTGTGTCCAGCAGGCCAAGGAGGGTCTTGGATGGGGCTGATGACTGCTTAGGGTGGGTCTCCATAAGGGGCCCAGACAGGGTCTGGGGGGCTGGGTTTCTCATTTTCAGTGTTTCTTAGTGTTTTTGTGCTGAGGAACCCATGCATAGCCACTTATTCATGTCATACTTCTGTTTTTCACATCATAAAAATCAGACTGCAAGTTGGTGCAAAATTCAGTACCAGCATTTTGGAGTTCTTTGGCTCACTTGTAGCACTAGAAGGAATCATCAGAGGGGTAGAACATTTTAGACACCCATGGAGAGGCTGCAGTCCACTCCGCTCTTCTTGTGTTCCCAATGTCCATCCCAAATGAGGGCCTGAAGCCAATGGCTTGAGAGATTTTTGTTCTGGTGCCCTAGGGCACAAGTCTGCTCTCAAGGTCAGGTTTCCCCCACTTTTAATCAGGTATACAGAGCAGGTACAGTCCTTGGAGAGAAGACAGGTGTGTTCATCCCCATGTGTGAGCCCCTGTCTCCAGCAAGTGCATCCTGCCATCTCAAAAACAACTGGCAACCCTAAAAAAGGAAGAGGAATGGGAAATGGAAAGACAGAATCTCCACGTTCTGGGATTCGAGAATGGAGGTCTTAGAAACAATCTTACAGGTGTTGTAAAGATGGATCTCAGTAAATGTTGATGGACAGGCTGAACAATAATTAGCACTGGCTCCAGCAAAGGAGAAGACCTTTAACCCAATATAAGTTTCTGATGGGGAAATTGAGGCTCTGAGGGAGGAAACGACAAGCTTAGGGTCACATTACTGAGTGTGACACCAACTTAGTACCGGAACAAACGATCCTAGTGAGGCTCATCCCTAAGTGGACACTGCCCAGGGTTAAATTAATCTCATAGTTGCTGGGCACTGGTGGCTCATACTTGCAATCCTAGCTACTTAAGAGGCTGAGATTGGGAAGATCATGGTTCAAGACCAGCCCAGCAAATAGTTCGTGAGACCCCCATTTCCAAAATAACCAGAGCAAAAAACAAAATGGACTGGAGTTGTGGTTCATGTGGTACAGTGAGTGCCTTCTTTGCAAGCATGAAGCCCTGAGTTCAAACCCCAGTCCCAAATCTCAGTCGGGTGGGAGGAATCATGGGTCCACCACAGATTCATAAGAAGTCCTAACAGCAAGAAGGAAGTCCCTCCTCTCTGTTTTCCAGCACAAACCTACAGTCATAGGAATACATGGTTCTTGGCTTTTCATCATTCTGTATTCCTTTTAGAAATTCTCATCAAAGTCAGTAAGAGAAAATCCCCCTGGGATTTATCTTGACTCACAGAATGTGTAGGTTTCTTTGGGAAATCATAACATCTCCCAGTATGGTAATCCTTTTCTAGCCAAGACTGCCTCATTGCTTCTTTTGTAGTTGGTTTGCGTCTTTTGCATAGTCTCTTTAATTGGGTCTTTGCTTTTCTCATTTTGGAGTTTTGAGAAAGAACTCTTCATATGTTCTGGGTACAAATACTTTGTTTTGGAAATATTTTCTCCTTGTGTGTAGGTTGGTTTTTCTTTTCTTAAGGGTGTTTCCTGGTGAGTGTAAGCTTTTAAATTTGATGAAATCCAACTCATAATAATTTAAAAAAATTAATCATGCTATTTTTTGGCCAGTTCTTCCCCATCTTTTATTATCAACCTTTTCTTTTTTTGGCACTGGGGTTTGAATTCATAGCTTATGCCTTAAGCCACTCTACCAGCCCTTTTTTTTGTGATGGGTTTTTTCAAGCTAGGATTTGTTTGCCTGGGCTGACTTCAAACCATGATCCTCCTGATCTCTACCTCCTGAGCAGCTAGGATTACAGATGTGAGCCACTGCTGCCTGGCTCAAACCTTTTCTCTTTAGAACCACCTTATATCTGGATTTTTTTTTTTTTTGGTAGTACTGGGGCTTGAACTCAGGACCTTGATGCTTACTAGTGTTGGGAGCCTAAAGGACAGATGAGACAGTCAGTATCCCATCCCCCATGGAGAACACTATGGGCCTTGAACCCTGAGGAGCTCATAAATCTGCATTCCTGCACCCTGAGGAGGAGATACATGGCCTCATAAATCTGCCACGGGGCTGATAGACAGGATGCTCTCAAGGTTGTCTCCCCTTCTCCCCCATAAGGGGCAAACAGACCAGCTCATCTAAGAGAGCCTGCGCGCTCAAATCCACGGCCAATGGAAAGAACCCACTTAACCCATACCCTAACCCAGAGTTAAAGCGGCCATAAAAAGCCCCAGTCTTCACCTGAGCAGGGATTCATGGGTTTCCGGGCTCTGCAGCCCTGCTCCAGCTGTAACCTTTCCTTTCTCTCTAATAAATCCTACTTTGTGTGCCGGCCTTGTCTCACGAGTCAGTCTGCTGTCTCATGAGCCAGTTCTCTGGCCTGTGAAGGAAAGAACACTGGACATCAGCACACAACATTTTACACCGCCAGGTAACACTAAGCAGCCATTCTACCACTTGAGCTGCTCCACCAGCCCTGGATTTGGCTTCTTATAGCCCCTTCAATATTTGTATCTTAACTGGCAAGCTTATTCCTTCTATACTAGAATAGTTAACATACTTTAATTCAATTGTATTTATTTTTCTTCCTTTTTTGTTTTTACTTTTTTCCTAAATAGACATCTACAATCAGATAAGCTTATCAGACCCTCTGTGTTCTGATCCCTTCTCCTCCCCAAACCCATCACCCTGATAACCAAGTTAATTCTTGGTGATTGTGGATATATTTCCTTTTTGTCTTCGGTGTTATCTATTTTCTAAAGGTAACAGTAACTTTGATGGTCTTTAATCTCCTTTGCAACTGTGTAATTATCTGTCCTTTTACCTCACAGTTTTATCTAAACTGTTTCAAAGAGTGTGAGGTGTGGAACGCCTGAGGATGTTCTCACTTTAGTCTCATCCTTGAACCGGCATGGATAAACATTCTGGGGTTATTTATACAAACTTTCTCACTTAAAAACATTCTCTGTTGTCAATTTGCATTCTGACACTGCTTCTTGTTTATGGAGATCTGGCTATGTAGCCAGGGCTGGCCCCCAACTCCTGATCCTCCTGCCTCATATTCCCAAGTGCTGGGACCACCATATCCAACCTGATTCACGGTTTGCCAAATGACTGGTGGTTTCTCAAAATGTGGAAAAAACACAAGATCCAGACTTCACCCCACTCACCCTGACCACAGCCCTCTCCTTCTTTAGAACATGACACGCTCTTGTACCTCAGCATCTGCCAGGAGCTGGCCCTGGAAGTGGACTTTTGGAAGGCAGGGCAGGGATGGTGCCAATGATGTGTGCACTAGGAAGCCTGCTTCCATTGTGGGTCCCTGGAGCTTCCTGTGCTGGGGAATTCTGGGAGCCAGAAGCACATGCTGGAGTGTTTCTTTCCTGAGGGACTGGGGAGCAGGACATGTACCTACGAGCTCCTGTGGGCAGTTGGAGGTCCTAAGAAATTCCACCCTGTTCTGTTTAAGAGCAGAGCTGGCAGGTGCTGGGCCTGGAGGTGGAACTCAGTTGCACCAAGGTGGTAAGGCTGAGGGTGTGTGTCTGTGCTCTGCTGGGATACGCTCCAGGTAGCAAGGCTCCCTGTGCAATCAAAACTCATAGTTTGGGTTAAGGGTGTAGCTTAGGGGTACAGTGCTTGCCTAGTATGCATGAGGCCCTGGGCTTAATTTTCAGTACTGCCAAAACAAAGAAACAAATAAACAACAACTCCCCCCACGCAAAATAAAAGAAACCCACCCCCCCCAGCATCTCAAGGTTTACATGTGATAAGAACCTGAACTTATACTCAGTTCCACAATAACAGAAAATAGGGGATCATGTTTGGCTGGCTGAGGCCAATGTTTGATGTGCAGCACTTTGAGTTGTCTCCCCTGGTGTGAATGAGATTTACACCAGGGGACACTGATATGAGGTGAGCCTGGGAGTCAGAACCAGAGCAGGAAGGGAAGCGATCTTCAGATGAGAGGGTATCCAAGTCCACGTGAAGAGCTGAGCTTTGCCCTGCTGGTCAGTGGTGGCCACAACTTCTCAGCCTGAGCAATGTGTCTGCAATACTGATGGAGCTTGTGAGAACACAGACCTGCTCACAGAAGCAGCCATCAATCAACGTATAAAAACTGGTGTCCTTCCTGGTCACTGGGGAAGTGCTATGTAGCACACTTGGGGCCCCTTTTTGCACTTCTTTAGACTGGAAAAACTAAAAACCACAATTATACCTAGTGTCTGGAGGCCCCAGAGAAACGAACACTCAGTACAATGGCAGGACAGACACCATTCCACTTGCTCTGCAGGGCAGATGGCTAGGGCTCAGGCAGTGGGAAGAGTGTGCTGCACAGCTAAGCGTTTCCACCCTGGTGTGTGGACTACCGGAAAATGGGGTCTGCTAGGGCTTGGTTTAAATGAAAATGCACCATTCACATTTGTGCTGGAAAGAGCCTGAAACCTCTTCCAGCTCGAAATGGATAGATCCCAATGGTGATCCACCCTACAGAGGAAAGATGTGCAAACCAGTGATGTTACTACCAACACAGCTCAGTGCAGACTCAGTGATGTGAGTGAACGACGGACTCTTAAGACCAGAGGGTGACAGGCTCTCAACATCATAGCTCCCCTTGTCAGGCTGGAATCTGTGGGCAACAGGGGCACAGAGTCCCTTCCCTGGGGACCATGGTCAGTCCTTTAAGTATCTCCAGCCCCAAAGGAAAAGGGGCTACCTGGGAAGGCCAGGTGATAGGGAGATGGGGTGATGACTCTGGGTCCATTGAGGGTATCAGGCTGAAAAAGTCCTGTGATGTGGTGCTGGGACCACAAATGGTCTTTGCTGGGACCTGCACACATGGTCTGTTGTTATGGTGATGTGTGTGGCAGGGGACAGACACACCCTGGCTGCAGCATCTAGGGATCTCGCTAGGTGGGAAACTTGTGCCTCAATGTGTGGCTTTAGTAGGTGCCAGCAGGGGCTTTGGGAGACCTGTCCTCCCTGCTACTCATCTCTAGTGTCTGCCTCAACACAATTCTGCAAACCAGGGGAAGGTAGACACCTTGCTGTCCCGCAGGGGTGAGGTGAAGTTCTGGCTCAGCTGTGATGCAACTTGGACTTAGTCTGGGGTCTGAGATAGAGGTTGGGCAACACCTGCTGTTGCCTAATCTCTTCTTGCAATACCATGTGAGGGGCAGAGGTGAGCTTTGATGGGGCCTCAGACACAAAGGATTCATGGCACAAGAAGGGTCCTGAGTGTCCCCTCTTGGGTAAATGAGGAATGTGTGATACCTTATGTGAAATAAAAACATAGTACAACTTATAGGGGAATTCTGTTTTCACTTCTAACCAGGCACTGCGTCCTAATTTCCTTTCTAAAGTACACAGACCGGGGTCTACTCCAGTGACCTTGCTTTACCTTCATCACCAAATTAAAGATCCATGTCATCTAAATGCAGTCATGTTTTGAGGTCTTGGGTTTCAGGTTTAAAATGAATTTGGGGGGACACAATTTTGCCCATAACATGAGTCCACTCTTTGCTGAACCCTCAGACCCCTTTGTCTTTTAGGAAACTGGACAAAATATTCCTTTTGGCTCCTAGGTCTGGCTGTCTTCCCTCAAACCACACACTTCCCACACACTTAGCAAAACATCCTCAAATGCTCAAATTTTTCTAGAAGCAGGCTATGGTATCACAGAGGGCTTGTGGGGAATGGGAGATGGAGGGAAACTTCTGCACCTCTTGTCCCTGACTCAGAACCACAATATAGCACAGTCCCCCAGCAACCCACCCACCACATGTGGGTCCACAGATGCATCCCGGTTTCAAGAGGTGTGGGGATTAGAGGTTTCAAGAGGTGTGGGGATTAGAGGGGCCTGACGGAGGCATGCAGACAGGCCCAGGGACATCTGTCACTATTTAGGGACCCAGGCCCCAGCACCTGCCAAGTTTGGGAAATTCCGCTGAGAGTCCTGGCAGGGAGGAGCCTCTCTCCCTCCAGGTGGTCACCTTCCTGCCTCCCAGAGCCTGGGTGCCATCTGTAAGCCAACTCAGCCCATGGAAGGACCCTACTGTGTTGGGAGCTGGGACATTGGAGGTCAGCAGTGTCCAGGTTCATGCTACAGGGAGGCAAATGGGATATGGACCACCGTAGGCCTGCCCAGATAGTCCCAAGGAGGTGGCACTGGCAGCTTGGTCCCCCTCTTTCTCTTCCCTCACCTCCTATGCAGGAGGTCATTGTGTAGGGTGGACATGTCCCAGAGGTCTGCTCAGTGCCCTGACCCATGTCTACTAGAACTGCCTTATGGCCCCCCCAAGACCCTAGCCCACATCCTGGGCTGTCATGAGCTGAGGTGCTGGACTCCTGTGGGCTGAGGGGCTGAAGCCACAGCTGGGGACAGAGGGTGCCCCTTTCAGAGTCCTTCCTACTGTGCCTGGGGTGTCAGCGCATAGAGGAGTGCACCCCTCAGGATGGGTTTCTCCTTTATCTCATCTCTTCTTTTCAAATTTGCAGCTGTGTCCTTCAGTTACAGGACATGCTTTGAGCACAGCACACCCCACCACTTGCCCCACCTGCTGGGAGCTGTGAACATGTGTTGACCCCAGTAAGAGAAGAGGGGCTTGGCCACCACAAATGCACTCCTGGAGCACAGCAGGGGTGCCTGTGCCCACATCCTGTGGGAGAAGGATAAATGGGGCCTCAGTAGCTCTGACAGAGGCAGAACAAAGCTGCTCCTGGCCCAAGAAGCTGGAGTTTGAAGCCCTTCTGCTAAGACTGCCCCAGGATGCTGAGGCTGGTGCTTCTGACCCTCTCCTGCCTGCGGGACTCTGCACTTGTGACCCCTGGTAAGTTCTGCCTCCACCCCTGCTGCCAGGGCTCACAGGACCACTTATAGGGACCAGGGACACTTGCCAGGAGCCTCACTGACCCCTGAGCCCTGGGAACCTCCACTTGGTCCCCTGATGGCCCCTCCACTTGCTTCCCCAGAGCCTGCCCCAGGACCAGAGCTGGTGGGTATCATTGGGGGCTGCCCTGTCTCAGCCAGGAGGTTCCCTTGGCAGGTCAGCCTGAGGTTCTACAGCAGGAAGAGTCACCGGTGGGAACACATGTGTGGCGGCTCCCACATCCACCCTCAGTGGGTGCTGACCGCTGCCCACGGTGTGGAGCCGTGAGTGGAACCTGCCCCATCCCCTTGGTGTGGAGCAGGCAGGGAATCCAGAGGGAGGTGGGGTGCTTTGGGCAGCGTCCGGGGATGGAGGCAGGACTTCTGGGCCCCTCCCCAGATTGCAGAGGGAGTCTTTGGGCTGATTGATGTCTGTGGCTCCCCTGAGCGTGGCCTCCCCTGAGAGGCTCCTGGTGGCTTCTCCCCAGGGGGGGATCTGGAGGCTTGTGCCTTCAAGGTCCAGGTCGGGCAGCTGAGGCTCTATGAAGAGGACCGACTGACGAAGGTGGTCCAGATCATCCGTCACCCCAAGTACAACGAGAGTCTGTCTGTCCTGGGGGGCGGGGACATTGCTCTGCTGAGACTGGAGGGTGCTGTGAAGTTGTCAGAGAGCGTCTACCCAGTCTCCCTCCCAGATGCGTCCCTGACAGTCTCCTCGAAGAAGATTTGCTGGGTGACCGGCTGGGGTGACATTGAGTACAACAGTGGGTATCATGTCCGTTCTTTCTCCACTGTTGGGAGTTGGTGGGAGCCCTCAGCCCCTGGTTCTCACCTGGCTCCTCCCCACAGCACCACTGCCCCCACCCTACCACCTGCAGGAGGTGGAGGTCTACATCGTGGGGAACCAGGCCTGTGACTGGCGGTACAAGAATGCCTCCTTGGACAGCCTGGATAGGGTCATTAAGGACGACATGCTGTGTGCTGGGAGACAGGGACAGAATTTCTGCCATGTAAGGCTTGAACCTATCCTCCCTCCTCTGTCTCCTCTTGGCCTAGCAGCCCTGGTGCTGTGGGGTGCAGGGGAGCACTCGCTGAGTCCTGCTTCTCCTCACAGGGAGACTCCGGGAGCCCCCTGGTCTGCAGATGAATTGCACCTGGTTCCAGGTGGGGGTAGTGAGCTGGGGCAAAGACTGTGGTCATCACAACCTCCCTGGGGTGTATGCCCGTGTCAAGAGCTACGTGTCGGGGATCTATCACTATGTTCCCAGGTTCCCTGGGTCCTAGATGGGGCCTGCATGATGGAGGGAACTCCCAACCTTTCTTTTTGACACCCCCTGCTTCTCCAATTCCAATATGGTCTTCCCCTCCAGAGCAGTGAGACCTCCCTGCTCTCCTGGCCCTGGGTCTCCCTGAACTCTGGGAGGGAAGGGCTGAGGGTGGTGTCTCTCAGAAGTGGAGTGGATGTGAGATGAGTGGCCAGGCCCCGGCCTCTTGTTCACCCTCTGTTTCCCATTAAACTGTGGATTGTTTCATTGATCTCTGTTTGAACTTTAATCCCAGCGGTGGACATGGTGGGAGGGGGAAGGGCTGAGCTAGGAGAGTGGGAATTCCCTGGTGAGAATCATAAGACACCAGTGCTGGGAAGATAAGGGGCCTGATAGCCACACATTCATCTGGTGCTATCAAAAGAGGTCAGACCTACAGCCTGGATGGTCCTGGGCTGCACCCAGGTTCTAGAAATCACCCCAGCACTTTCATCCCTACCTAGCAGTGTCAAAGTCCCTCTCTGAGTCCACATGGCAATTCAAATTCTAAAAGCTCGAATGTTTATTTCCTCGGCATGGGTGCTTTGAAATCTGCCCACAGCGAGCCTGTGGGAAAGGCAGCCTCCCAGTCCTTACCTTCCTTCCCATTCCCCACCCCAACTGGATACAGTGAGAGGAAGTGGGTTCTTGAAGGGTCTGCAGATGTACCCCACAGATGGTGCCTGGGAGAAACCCAGTCTTCCTACTGTTGTTGCCAAGTCCTGAATTTTGAAGCCCTAACCCCATGGATGGTGGAATTAGGTGATTAAAGGATTAGTGTCCTTATGACAGGGACCCCAAAGAGTGTGCTTATCTGTCCAGCACGTGAGACTACAGGGTTGTCAATGGACTCTTACCAGAACCCAGCCATGTGCAACTTGACCCAGACTTCCAACCTCCACACCACCAGAATCAAACACTTAGTATTCTAAGCCACTGTGTCCCTGTCACTAGGTTGGAGCAGCCCTCGATGTCTGACAACACATGCCATCACCACCGGCGCAGGGTACACCAGCCAGGGCAGGTGTCTACAAGCTGTAGGAACTGATGCTTAGGTCGGGAGCAGGGTCACACAGCTTCCCCGTGTGGATGACACTACACAGGAAGGAGCCCTAGTTGAGCAAGCAAAGCCAGTCACAAAGAACCACATGGTATGAGATGCTCAAGACAGGGAAATTCATAAGGGGCAAAAAGTAGACTGGTGGTTGCTAGGGGTTGGGGAGGGAGCAAGGGAGCCTGGTGTCTTTTCAGGGTGAGGAAAATGATATAAAATCAACCATGGGGATGTCTACACAGCCCTATGAATGTGCCAAAACCCACAGAACTTTTTACTTCAAGTGGGTGAATTGTGTGGCATGTGAATCACATCTCAGTAAAGCTGTTAAAAAATAAAAGTTTAAAAAAGTCCTTACCACACATTTTCCTGATTCTTTTAAAGCTTCAAACCAGACACAAGCTCCTAGAGAAGCTGCCTGGACACCTGTGTCCACAAACAGGCTCCGGCCTCCTGAATGCCCTCTCTGTACACTGACACTGGGGTCTTGCAATTGTCCTGTCCTCCAGAGGCAGGGCCTGCAGCAGGATGCACTGGACTGTGGTGCTCAGTTTGGGATGGAGTGTCACATTGAGTGGACAGGTGTGGCTGCTGTGTCCACCTGGAGGGAGCCTTGAGGTCAAATGCACTGGGCCAGTGTGAGGCCACCAGGAGTAGGATGGAATGTCATGTGCCCTCGACTAGAGGCCTAAAGTCTCTCTTCTCTTTCTGTGAGACCCAGAAGTCCCTGTGCTCCCAGAAGGAAGCTATGCCTCTTTTGCTGGGGAACACAGGGGCTGGAAGGTGTGTGGGCAGGGTCTTTTGTCACTTATCACCTACAAGTGACACAGGGTCAGGGGCTCTTCTTCCTGAGAAATTTCTTCTGTTCCACCCAGCGAACAACCCTGGGATGCAAACAGGAGCAGGTTGCACACCTGGGATCCCCACAGGGCCAGGGGCCTGTGCATCCAAGCCCATAGGAGTGGAGACAGGGCAGGTGGCAGGTCAGGGATGGGACTGAGGGTGTCTGGGCTCCCAACAGGCGAAGAGAGGTGACTCGATCTGTGGTGGAGGTTGAGCTATGGCTCAGGTGCTGTTACCTCCCAGGCCCCTTTTGCAACACTACAGCTGGGGCTGGGTCCAGGTGGGCACTGGAGGGGTCCAGCAGTTCAAGATTGTCCTCAGGGTCCACATGGGTCACAGTAGAAGGCTCCAGAGGCCTGAGATCCTGGCTCGTGGAGGCCTTTGTCCATGTCACTGGCTGTGTACTGGTCATCCCCAGGTCTGACCAAGCCCAGGGATACAGAGGGCCATGGGACAATGAAACCCAAGTCTCACCACTTGACTCCTGCCTGCTCACATAGGATGCAGGCCCACTGAAAACTTCTGCACCCTACCCTGGTCATCTCAACGTTAGAACACACCCAAGTCCAACAAGCTCCAGCCAGCTCCCGGGCAGAGCTCTGCTCCAGCACAGCAGGCTGAGCTGCTGGGAGCAGCCACGTGTTTTTCTGCCGCGTCCCAGCCACATCTGCAGTCCTAGACTTGGTCTTGCTACAGAGGCAGCCTCTGAGAGTCATCCAGTGTACACATGTGATTGTGTGTGTGCAGGGCATAGTGTACGTGTGCACTCACTGTGTGTACACGTGCATGCATATCCACGTGCAGGTGTGTGCATGTGTTCACAAGTGCATATACACGTGTGCATGTGTATATCACGAGTGCATGCATATGTGTGCACACATTTCACAAGCACACAAGCATATGAAATTGCATGCACGTGTGTATGTACGTGTGTGTGGTTGTGTGGTTACATGGGTTTAAATATTTGCAACAGACATGAAATAGACATGAAATGTACAATCACGCTTCACTGTCACATGCAGGAATGGGCAATGACCACAACTACGCATCATACAATGTGGAAAGCTTTCACCAAATTCATAGTGGCCTAAATTTATCAGTGAGAATCCTGTAATGACATCTTCACTTCCCTGCCTTTGTTATCCCTTCAGTGGCTGTTGAGCTCAATTCTCTGCTGTCACTCCCCTCATAGTTAAAAACAAGAACAGTTTAGCTGTTATTTTTAACTTGCTCACACTTACACTTGGGCACAAAGCTTCCTAATTCTGGCAATTAAAAAAATACACTTTAAGCTAGGCTCACACCTGTGATTCCAGCCACCAGGAGGCTGAGTCAGGAGAATGGTGAAACCCTGCTTCAACTCCCCATTGCCCACTCCACCCCCAAAAAACAAACTAAAAATCAAAGCAAAACATATCCAAGGCTGGCAATTGTGCTCCGTGATAAAGCACTTGCCTAGTATGCATGAAGTCCTGGTTCCATTCCGGCACTGCAAACGTGCAAACAAACGACCCCCCCAACACAAACACACACACAAACGCTTCTAAAGAATTCTTAGGTCAAGGAAATATCAAACAAGTGACAACTCCACCTTCCAGTCCTTGCCCAACCTGCAAGGAAGAACCGGTCCTTCTGTGACTTTGTAAAAACGAAGGACAACAGGAAATGATGTCCTTAGAGCTCAAGTTAAGAAGTGACGAGACCATTTCTTTTGATGAACAGAAGCTTTTTAGCTTTATGAGGTCCCATTTATCTATGCTATCTCTTAGTTGCTGTGCTGCTGGGGTTTCGTTGAGAAAGTTCTTACCTATACCTACTAACTCCAGAGTATTTCCTACTCTTTCCTGTATCAACTTTAGAGATTGTGGTTTGATATTAAGATCCTTGATCCATTTTGAGTTAATATTGATATAGGATGATATACATGGATCTAGTTTCAGTTTTTTGCAGACTGCTAACCAGTTTTCCCAGCAGTTTTTGTTGAAGAGGCTGCTATTTCTCCATCGTATATTTTTAGCTCCTTTGTCAAAGACAAGTTGGTTATAGTTGTGTGGCTAGCATGTGTTGCCCTTAACGCAGAGAAACTAAAGCAGATACCTAAAAGCAACTGAGGCCAATAGGAAAAGGGGACCAGGAACTAGAGAAAAGGTTAGATCAAAAAGAATTAATCTAGAAGGTAACACACATGCACAGGAAATCAATGTGAGTCAACTCCCTGTATAGCTATCCTTATCTCAACCAGAAAAAACCCTTGCTCCTTCCTATTATTGCTTATACTCTCTCTACAACAAAATTAGAAATAAGGGCAAAATAGTTTCTGCTGGGTATTGAGGGGGGGGAGATGGAGGGGCGGAGTGGGTGGTAAGGGAGGGGGTGGGGGCAGGGGGGAGAAATGAACCAAGCCTTGTATGCACATATGAATAATAAAAGAAAAAGGAAAAAAAAAAAAAAGAAGTGACGAAGCGTGTTCATCCTGGTGCTGGGAGTGAACGTTAGGCCCTGGCAGCGGAGGGGCAAAGGGCGCTGGACCAAACTCCTGGGTCCATTCCTACAGCTGGGTGCTAGTTCTGGGGTCCACGCAAGGATGCAGTTTCTGCTCAGTGCCAGGTAGGCTGTCTTGCATGCAGCTCTGTGGCCATCCCATGCTGGAGAGGAGGGGGATGTGGCACGGCCCCCTACCCAGTTCTGGGAGGCAGAGAGGACCTGGGCTGCTGGACAGGGGAGCCTGGAGTCTGAGGGGGCAGCAGGATGTGGACTGCATTTTGGGGCTGTGCTTTTCTGCCACAGGAAGGTGACTGTGGACCTCCACCCTAATGAGCTCAGCCATGTGGGCCCCCAGCTGGCGGCATCTCTGCCTGGTCTTCCTGATTGTCTGTGTCCTCTCAGTAATCTCCTTCTTCCTCTACCTCAACTCAGGCCTTCTTACAAGTGCTCTTGACCTGTCTGTTCTGTGTCCAGACCACCACCCATAGATGTCGCCTGTGGTTTTTGTATGCCTGTCCAGTAGACCACTGGCACCCAATACCTCCTCTTCCAGTCCCCAGACTCTTGGCCCCATCTGGGGAACCTGGACCATCTTTCTAGATGACAGGTTTGGCAACCAGATGGGGCTGCATGCTGCATTGCTTGCCCTGGCCTGACTTGATGGTTGCCTTTCTCCTGCCAGCCATGCATGCCACCCTGGTCCCCGTGTTCTGCATCACCCTGCCAGGGCTGACACAAATGTTGGACACTGGCACACCTCAGCTACAAGACTGGATGTCTGAGGAATACTCTTGCTTGATGTGGCACTTTCTGAAGCTCGCTGGCATTCCCTGCTCTTGGACTTTCATCCACCATCTTCGGGAACAGATCCGCAGTGAATTCACCATTCACGACCAGTTTCGGGAGAAGGCCCAGCAGGTCGAGTTAGCTCAGCTTGGGCCGCACTGGGAGCTATTCTTGTACCTTTGCGGGGGCACACGTGTACCATGGGGACTATTTGCAGGTGATGCCCTAGCACTGGAAGGGTATGGTAGGCGACTGAGCTTACCTCCATAGGTTCTGGGCACAGCATGAGGGTCCCATCTTTGTGGTCATCAGCAATTGTATGCAGTGATGCCAGGAAAACATGGGTACCTCCCAGGGTGACATGGTTTTTGTTGGCCATGGGCTGGAGAGTACACCAGGGAGGGACTTTGCTCTGCTCATTCAGTGTAACCACACCATCATGACCATTGGCACCTACGGCTTCTGGGCTGCCTGCCTGGCTGGTGGAGACACCGTCTACCTGGCTAACTTTGCCCAGCCAAATGTTGAGTTCTTAACGATCTTTAAGGTCCAGGCCTGCCTTCCTGCCAGAGTGGGTGGACCTCAATGCAGATTTGTATCCACTTTGGGCATGGGTTTAGTTTTGGGAGCTGGGGAGACTTTGAGGAATGGTCTAACCAATCTTGACCCAGTGGTCCATGTCTCCAGAGGCCTAACAGCTTCAGGATAGCCTGGGGTCATCCTGGAGCAGGCAGACACTCATTTCTGGAGTGATTCTACTTGACCAGTCTTGGAGGGGAGGGTGCTTTCTGGAACTGCCTGACACTCTAGATCCAGAAGAACATCTTTTCCCTATGCTGGCCATGTTTGGAGACGCTCATGGCAGTTGTAGAAACCTGTGTTCATCTGCTTTCCTCTGGATGGCTGCTCTCAGGAACAGGGAACTTTTCCTTCTAGAGCTGACCTGTTTTTCTCTAGGAGAGGTGTTACTTCTCCCCCTGGGTCTTCAGGCAACTGAAGAAATGCATGGTTTATCTAGAGCAAGTGCTCACCAATTCCTGCATTTCTGGAGTGGTTCGGGGCTGGGGGATTGTTCTAGAGAGGATCACATCTCTAGATGTGCCTAATGACTGTTAAG
Source organism: Castor canadensis (assembly GCF_047511655.1). NCBI lineage: Eukaryota > Metazoa > Chordata > Mammalia > Rodentia > Castoridae > Castor > Castor canadensis. The sequence continues at coordinate 1,057,948 of NC_133402.1, read as the reverse complement.
GGCTCTGAGGGGTCCTTCCAGAGGGGACAGAGTTCCACAATTCTGGATAACTCTGGTGAAGAAGCTAATGAAGATAGAACCAAAAACTCAACACCCCACCATGGCCAGGAAGGTCAAGAGATGAAGACTGCCACTAGCAAGCCCATGTCTTGTTCTGCTAACAGGCTGTGGAAAAGTTGAAGCATTTGTGGCCAGAGCTGATCTCTGAGGAACCCTCAGCCCTGAGAAAGCCTCAAAGACTTTTGGGGGATGGGGTGGGGAGCAAACAGGCTAAAATAGGGTAGAGGGAGAAAGATGGCTACTGTTGAGACAGTGTACCTTCTGAGGTATACAACCTTACAGAGATATAGGGATTTTTTTTTTAAAGCTCAAAACTGCCAAAGACAGGAATTACATACATTGGCTCGAGTTTAAGATCAAGAAAGTTTCTTCCTCTGCAGCTGAGATGCTGGGGATCGGAATTCTGTTTTCTGGACATTAGCAGACCTGCAGAAAGTAGAGGGGTCATGTGCTCCTTGCCAACCATGGTGTAACCCCAAATTTATGAAACCCACTAAGCCCGGCTCTGGGCAGATCCAGGATTAAAGGACTGAGAGGTTTACAGACCCCTGCAGGAATACAGGGGCTGACTAAGGAAGGTGGGATTTTTTTTTTTGGGTGGTGGTGCTGGGGTTTTAGCTCAGGGCTTCATGCTTGCTAGGCAGGTGCTCTACCACTTGAACTGTAGCAGGGAGGAGGAGCAGAAGAAAACAGACTAGGCCTGAGTCCTGAGAAAGAAGCAGGGAGGTAGGGATGGCGTGGCAGAGAGATAAAACCTGAGGAATCTGAAATGGAGAGGGTCACATAGCACTGAGGAGAGGGAAAGTCACATAGCATTAGGGTAAAGTAGCCTATAAAATTGTACATAACCACATATAGATTAAACCTTGCTTTTTGCTCCTGTAACCTGCTTGCAAGGGTACGTAAGGTGAGACCCCTTTGTTCTTGGGGCTCAGCCTTTGGACAGGAATCCACTGGGTCTGTGCCAGCACAATAAAACGTTGCTTCCTGCTAAACTGCCTCAGTGTCCCGTATCAGCTTGAGATTCCTGCCTCATGTCTCATCTCAGCTTGAGATTCCTGCAAGACTATGACTCCTTGGCAGGAAAGACACCCTGGAGAGCCACTCCAGGTCATTTTGTTTTCCTCACCCAGGAAGAAGAATTGCTGGCATTAGACAGAGAATTGTCTCATGCTTCAAAGTGTACATGTGACTGTGTTGCTGACCCCTGACCCCAATGAGGACAGCGCATCATGTCAGACACACGTGCAAGCAGCCTGGCTCCCAAACCCAACAGGCTTCCTGTACCTATCTGTCCCAAATTCCCAATATGCCTGGGTTCCTACCAAGCTGTCTGGCTGTTGCCCCCAGAGCTGCTAAGTGACCCCCACCCAAGCCCTGCTCCAGTGTTCTGCCCACCTGGAGTGCCCTTCCCTGCACAAAGCATCCTGAATGCAGTAGCCCTCAGTGTAGTGATGCCATGTCTGCTGAATTCCCCAAGCTTTACAGTCTGCAGACACACAGCCAAATGCTGCAGGGCTCCCTCCCACAGTGGGGAGGGGGGCATTGCTGACTTTTTGGAGAGTGAAGGAAGGTTTCTTAAGTAATGTCAAATCTAATCACACACCAGACATCCAAGAAGCCAAGCCTCTAGTCTTATCCTTTCCCAGCTCCAAATTACCAAGAAAAAAAAAAAGTGAAAGAGATAAGAGCAGAAGAAACCCGAAGGAAGATGAGGACTAGCAGAGAATGCAGTTAATGTGAAGAAACTGTCAAAAGCTGGTCCTTGGCTAATGAACCAGGTGGGGCTCATCAGATTGAACAGGGAAGACAGTGCACAAGTCACATTAGTCGTCAGAGGCGGACAGAGCAAGGATGGGTTTAAACACCGAAGTGAAAGGGAGCATGTCTAGGAAAACACAGTGCACAAAACAGGATTCGCACCTGCGAAGATCTGTAATTGGTAAAGGACTGAGTTGGTGAAAACCTACCCAGACATAAAGAGCAAATTAAAACACCGTCCTCTGTGGCTTTTTGATTTATAGCTTTAGCATTAGACTAAAACTTTGAGACTCCCCACTTTATGCAAATTCTTCCAGAGAAAAAGAGAGAAACTTCCTGCTGATTTGATAAGATCAGTACAGCCCGAAGAACAGAACTGGACAAGTAGAATTAAAGAAAATTTCAGACCAAGTTCATGTAAACCCACAAAGATTCCAAAGTCCAAAATAAAACAGTAACATACCAACTCTAATAGTGTATAAAAAATCACAACAACCCCCCTCGAGGGCTTAACACCGGGAGTATGGACTAGCATTTCCCATGTTGACAGGGGAGGGGCAACAACCACGGGGTGATCTCCAGAGATGAGGAAAAGGCTTTTGGTCCTTTTTCTCTTTCTTCTTTTGCAGTACTAGGGCTTGAACTCAGGACCTTCACCTTGAGCCACTCCACCAGCCCTTTTTTGAATTAGACATTTTCGAGATAGGGTCTTGTGAACTATTTGTCCGGGGAACCCTATCCTCCAGATCTCTGCCTCCTGAGTGGCTGGGATTATAGGCGTGAGCCTTCAGCACAGCACTTCTGATTCTTTATGATTGATATATTCAACCACCAATCATGATAAAACTCTTGCAAATCTGGGGGATCACACCACAGCCTGTAGCAAACATCCTGCTTCAGGGTGAAACACTGGAAGACTCTCCTCCTCCTCCCAGTGAGGGGCCAACAGGGACAGGGCGGTCATCTCCCTGCCTCTGCTAGCATGGTGCAGGCCACTCCAGGTGGCAGGTGAGCTGGGAAATAAACAGAGGTACAAGGATTAGAAAGGTAGAGATGAGGTGGCCCACCTGTTATCTGCAGAGCATGTGACAGTCTACACAGACTGCTCGGGATCCTCTATGGACACCCTAGAAATGACTTTAAACAAAGTCCATGACAGACCGATGCACTCAAATAACAGGGCTGGCAATGACCAAGGAGAGAGATATAATCAGTAAGACAATAAGACAGCATTGCCAGTCACAAGACTATCGATTACCCGGGGAGAAGTCTGATAAAAACACAAGCACGTTCTTACAGGGGCAATTACCCAACTAACTGTGAGGACGCAGCCTAAATGGGCCCGATGCACGTGGCCACAAACAGGGAGGATTAACGCCACAAAGATGCAATTCTAGTAAAAGATTAACAAGGTTTTGCAGAAGCACCACAACTTAATTTTTAAGTTAGTAATCACAGAATTATGGAAGTAGAAAGTTATCATTGAACTATGAACAGTGACCCTCAGACAACACTGGGCCTTGACCAAGTGGTAAGACCTCTCTGTGTGTATAGAGACACACTCACCACACCAAGGACCACTAGAATTGTGGACCACACGGCGACTTCAGGAACAGGTGATCTGAACATATCAAAGGTGAAAACTGGAACTAAAATATCCCAAGAGTCGAAGGTGTTGTGTATAACATGAATTAAACTCATTTAATTACACTTAAAAAAAAATCCCTATCAACTAAAAGAGAATTAACCCTTGTTTATAAGACACAAATAGTATTTGACAAGAAAATCCTCGTGTAAAATATAGTTTGGAAGTGTATTAACTTTGAAAATTCAAAGTGCAAGACTGGTCCTGGCTAGCATCGCATTTCCCTATCTACTCACAAAGTGTTTTCTTCTTAGCTTTTTTTTCCTCTTCAGTACTGGGATTTGAACTCAGGGCCTCACCCTTGCTAGGCAGGTGCTCTACCACTTGAGCCACTCCACCAGTCCTTTTTTGTGTTGGGCTTTTTTGAGATAGGGTCTCACAACCTACTTGGCTGGGCTGGCTTTGAACCACGATCCTCCTGATCTCTGCCTCCTGAGAGAGAACTAGGATTACAGGTGTAAGCCACCGGCACCTGGCAAAGATAATTAACTTCAATTTTTTGTGTGCGTGTGCTACTGGGGTTTGAACTCAGGGCTTCACACTTGCTATGCCCGTGCTCTACCACTTGAGCCAATTCGCCAGCCCTACAAGTCTTAATAAGATTCACGATTATTTACCGGGTATTATTAAATAAATACCTGTGTTTTCAAGGAGACAAGTTTTTGTTGTTGTTGTTACAGAGCTGCAGAAAGGACCCATGGCCTGAGCATGCTAGGCAAGTGCTCTAGTCTCAGCTTTTTCTTAAAGAGAATTCAAGACCCAAAGGTGACACCAGGGAAAGACTGGTGACATCCAGACAGAACATGCGGGAAGGGACACTCCGGAGGATGCCGTACCCAGCGGCATCATTCGGTCTCCGGATGCCCTCACCTCTCACGCTTTTCCAAGCTCAGGGCTCTGGTGAAAACTGGGGTCCACAGAGTTGGGGGTGGGGGCGTGGCACCTTCCTGTGCTTTCCTGCGGGCCCGGGGTATGACGGGAGGCGGGGCTGTGGGCCATTGAGCCATCGCGGAGTCTGCAGAGGAGGAGGATCTACTCCAGCTGGAACCCACACAGGCTCACACTGCCCCTCCTTAACACACGAGCACCCCCTCACACCCCACACTCCCGGGCAGCCCCTCCCGTCTGCTGGCCGGGAGGCTTTTGTTGTTGCAGTGCTGGGGCTTGAACCAGGGTCTCCTGCTTGCTAAGCAAGCTTTCTGCCACTTGAACCATGGCCTCAGTCCTTTAGCTGTTAGTTTGTTTTTCAGATAGGATCTCCGGGCTGGTCTCAAACCACTATCCTACCTTCGCTTCCCCAGTAGCTGGGATTACAGTTGTGTGCCACCATGCGTGCCCCCCAATAATGTAAATAAAAACTCCCGACTCATTCTCTAAAATTCCTTTTCTGCTCAGATAGCAAGCCGGTTTTTCAAGCTCTGCTCGGTACACGCAAAAAGCACCTAGGTGATCCTGGGAGGAAAATCCAAACGGCCAACAAACACAAGATTGGTCACCAGACAGATGCTGGCTGAACTCATATTAGTTTTCTCCAATGTTTATCATGAGAACCTTCAAAGCTATGGAAAGGTGAAAGGATTTTCCAGTGAGCTCTTACAGGCAACATTTCCAAGTCTTTCTCACAAGGCATAATGCATACACCATGAAATTCACCCTGGTGCTGTGCACACTTGGGTGGAATTTTGTGCATCCGTTGATGGTACAGCAGTCATCTCTAGCTACTTTCAGGACATTTCATGGTCCTCTACACACCCAACCCTGCACCTACTGCTCTGCTTGGTCTCCCTGGCTTTGCCTCTTCTGGACAGGTCAATGGGTCAGAATCACAGTGTGGTCCGTGTCTGGCTGCTGCACAAAGCCTCATGTTGACGGCGATTCCCTTAGGAGGATTTATCCCCTACCCGTCACTGTGCCTCTATTTCTCCAGCAGTTTTATGGTTCTGGGGGGCTCTCTGGACACACCATCCACGCCCTGGCCTGCCCAGCTCCCTCCTCTGTCTTCCAAGATTATTGAAATCTCTCACCCATAACAAGTCCTTCCTGCCACCTCCGCCCTTCTGCCATGTCTCCGGATTCCAGGAGCGAGAAGTTATGGAGCTGTGTTGTCTGTTTCACCTGAAAGAGCAGCTGGAACCCCTGAGGACCACCCTCTATTTTTGCCTGAATCTCCCAGTGAAATGCCCATGGAGCTGACACCAAGCCTTTGTTTAAATTCAGCAAGAGTTCCTGATTTCCTCACTCTCTGCTTCTGGTCACCTGTGTTAGTTTTCTGTGGCTGCCCGGGCAACTTGCCACAGACTGGGAGCAAAATTTTACTGTCATTCTGGAGGCTGGAAGTCCAAAGTCCAGGTCGCTCCCAGGCTCTGGCCAAGGCTCCATTTCTGCCTGGCTCTGGGGTGCAACCCTTGGAGACTTGGGGCTGTACTGCTGCAAACTCTTCCTCACCTGGCCTCTTCCCTGCATCTCCAGGTCTCCCTCTCTTTTTCTCTTAAAAGGACACCGGTCACTGGATTTAGGCCTACCCTAAATCCAGGATGATCTCCTGGACTTAATTGCATCTGCAAATACCCTATTTCATGGTGTGCAGGATTTGGGATCAGGACCTGAACATATCTTTCTGGGGACACTTCAGTGCCCCCACCCTCCAGCCCCCAGCTCCTTCCCCCTGGATGTGTCTCCTGTAGGAGCCTCTTGGTGGGCCAGTTTCCTGAGCCTTCCCCATGCACAGAGGTCTCGTTAAAGTCATCTGCACAACTGATTCTAACCAGGACCTGTGACCTGTGTTCACCAAAAGGAATCTAGTGTCCTGAACTCTGTGCAGTTAGGCTCCAGACACCCAGGCCTGGAACTCACTGGGTTGAGGGCTCCTTCTGTTTTCCCTGCAGCCCCACCCCTGCCTGTGGCAGCAGGTCACCCTGGAGCCAGGGTCTCCCTACTCCACCACTCCAACCAACTAGCTCTGCCTCCACCTCTGGGTCTCTCTGGTTGACGAGTATCTCTGCCTCAGCTGAACCCCTGGACGCAGCTGAGGGTGGGAGCCTGTGAGTATCTGGTGTCCCAGCCTTCCTTGCAGCTACCACATTGCAGAGTCAACTTCTCCTGTGTCCCAGCCCACAGAGGAGTCACCAAGAGCCAGGCCCTCCAAGCTGTGCAGCTTGGTCCTCACTCCCAGGTTTCCAGGCCTCCAATTTAATTTAAAATATTTAGTAAGTGACAGTGTAGGTGGCACAAGGCCACAGGAATGCTTTGCTACACCCAGATGTGGGAGGCAAATTAATATTTTTCATGCCGCTGTCTAAGCAGCCCCTCCTGAGAGAATGCTCTTCTCTCTCACTCCCCTCACAAACTGTTCCCAGTCCTTCAGATGTCCTTTCCAACTGTCCTCTTTCCAGGAAGCCTACCCAGATCCCATGACCATTCTGAGGGATTCCTGCGCCTCATAGCCTCCAGTTGCTCCTGTTTCCACTTCTTGGCCTCCATGGAGCATCCTGGTCTGAGGGCCTGAGCTGGTAGCTTGGACTCAGCCTGTGCTGGCTGAGTCCTGTGGGAGTGAGGACAGGCCAGCCCCCGTGAGGAGTTGCTGGGTCCTGGTGGATGAAGGCAGCTGAGCGAGAGGCAGATGGGAGAAGTTTCTGGGGCTTCTCTCCTCTTTGTGCAGGGACAAGCAGGACTGGGCACAAGGTAGGCGTCTGCTACCCAGGAGGACTTTGCAGCAGTAGGTCTAGACCTGAGCACCCGCCTCCTTCTTTATCTCCAAGGAAACCTGTGTTGTCACCAGGAATCTATTGGAGCTGAAGCGAGGGCTGGATCTGCTCCATGTACACGCACCACCACACGCTCAAATGCTCTGTCATTGGCATGGGAGCCCAGGGTCCTGGTGCGGCAGTCACCAAAGAGTAGGTCCAACCTGACAGGACGATCTTGGTTGGCCTCCATCTTGCCTGCCAGGCAACCCTGGCACATATTCAGACTATATTGGATAAACAAAGTCATTAGGGTAGTCAGCTGAGCGTTTCCTGCCAGGCATTGACGCTAGGACTCCCTCACTGATGCTGAGTATAGTAATAGTTTTAGAAGAAGACACAGGAACACTCCAGTTGGCCATGGGTCACCTTTGTCCAGCTTAGCATATTAGCCCCTTCCTCCTGCCTTGGGTGTGGGATCCTCTGTCTTGCAGCCGCCTAACATATGCTTCTGTCAGTAAGTCCACAAGAAATTGCTCTCTGGGCAGTCCTGGATCTTCCCATCTTTCTTCGGTCTCACGGCACCTTGCCCTGGTTCTCATATGTCGGGACTGGGTATTTTGGGAACAGGTGAGTCCCCAGCCTGGCTCTGAGCCATCTCCGTCAGCCCCCATGGTAGGGGCATGAGTGCCCAGCCCGTCCTGTGTGGACCGTGGGAAAACTGCAGGTGACAGGTTACTGACCATTTCCTGCTGAAGTCTAGAGACTTCATGAGAAGTCTTTGACCTCCCAGGGACTGGCCATGAGCCAGGAGGGTAAGATGGCGTGAGTTTGTGCCCAGACTGGGGTGATTTCACTGGGCATTGTGGACATTTGGAACTGGATAGCTCTTTGTGGGATTGTCCTGTGCATTGCAGGCATTTAGTGACATCTTTGGTAGGTACCACGTGCCAGTGGTACCTATGTAGCCCTGCAGACAAAAAATGCCTACAGACACCTTCAGATGTTTCCTGGGGGCACATTTGCCTTGGTTGTGAGGGGCTGGTCTAGGCAGGGAACCCAGGTGGTCTGTGCATTCCTGCCAGGAGCACTGTGGTCCCGGATGGGGGAGGAAGGGGCTACAGATGGTGTCCAATGTCCTCAGCATCACCCTGGCTGCAGGCTGAGGGTTGTGCCACTTTCCCATTCAATTAGGAAGGTCCGACCAAATCCTACACATCCCTTCCTAAGAAAGATGGAGGAGTTTTGAGGGGGTTCCAGGGAGGAGAGCTGTGATGTCCAGTGTTGAGGAGGCCGAGGGTCTGTAGGCCACCAAGGCCAGCTTCCCATCCAGATTGATGAGGATGAGGCAGAGAGTTAGGGAATGTGATGGCTGAGATCCTGACTTGGACTTAGATGAGAAAAATCACATCCTGGACTACTGCTTCAGCAAAGCAGCTTGTAACACACAGCAGGGTCTTGCTGACCCACAGCCCCTGGACCCCACAGAAAATAACAGTTCCCAGTCTGGCCGTCCAAGACCCAAACTCCCCCTACCTGACATGTAGGAGAAGTTGAGGACATGTAGCCAATCTCACAGTTAATGACATATAACCCAGTTTTCCAGGACTAACCACCCCCATTTCTATAGAGCCTAATAAAACTTGAGGTCTTGGGACCTCCAGCACTGCACTCCTTCTTGAGTCTCCCCACCCTCCTGTTGAGGGTGCATTTTTTCTTCCCTTTGCATAAATAAACCTGCTCCATTCCTCCTATCAGCACAGCAATGGTGGCACTCCCTGAGCTCAGCTGCCTGCTGCTTCTCTGCATCCTAATAAACTTCTTGCTTGGTAAATTCTTTTTTTCACTACAGGGGATGAACTCAGGGTCTACAACTTGAGCCACTCCACCAGCTCTTTTTTTGTGGTAGGTTTTTTTGAGATAGGGTCTCGTGAACTATTTGCCTGTGCTGGTTTTGAACCATGATCCTCCCAATCTCTGCCTCCTGAGTAGCTAGGATTATAGGCGTGAGCCACTGGTGCCTGGCATACTGACCTGTGGCACCAAAAAATTCCAACAAGACTATGACTTCCCCTCCTGCTGCTCCTCCTGGCTCTCCCCTATCTGGGGGCTCTGTGCCTGAGACCCCTGGGAATTCTAACCCATCCAATGCCCAGTCTGCCCAGGACCCCCATCCTGTCCCCCTAGAGGTTCACCCTCAGGGCCTGACTGAAGATGGGAGGTAAAGCCCAGTGCTGTGGGAGGCTGGTCCTGGGATCCCTGACTGTTCATGTTGCTTTCATCCAGGAACAAGCTGATGGGCCTTGTGGGAGGCCACAATGCCCCCTCCCAGGGAAGTGGCCATGGCAGATCACCCTGAGAATCTACAGTTACCTCTGGTTTACAGAATGCACCTGTGCAGGGCTCCCTCACCCACCCAGTGGGTGCTGATTGCTGCCCACTGTATTCACCAGTGAGACTCAGCTGGGGACTTCCTGATGGGCAGAGGGTGTCAATCGGGGCTGCCCAGACCAGCTGCTTCTGAGAAGCCTCAGGGTCTGTCCTCCTCCAGGAAGGATGCTGACTCTTCAACACACTAAGACCAGGCCTCAAGGTGTCAGCCAGGAGACCAGCAAGCAGGTCTTCACTTGCCAAAACTTAAAGGACAAGTGTAAGAACAGAAACAATTAAAAACTTCTAAAGCAGGAGGGGGAAACAGAGAGAATAAAGAAAACCCCATCAAGCCAGATATTAAGAAAGAAAAGCACAGCCAGGAACTGGTGGCTCATGCTTATAATCCTAGCTACTTAGTAGGCTGAGATTGGGAGAATCACAGTTCGAGGCCAGCTTGGGTAAATAGTTTGTGAGGACACCCCCCGACCCCAATCTCCAAAATAACCAGAGCAAAAGGGACTGGACGTGTGGCTCAAGTGGTAGACCGCCTTCTTTGCAAGTGTGAAGCCCTGAGTTTAAACCTCAGCCCCACAAAAAAAAAAAAAAGAAAGAAAGAAATAAAAGCACAATAGTGTTCTCTAGAATCTTCTGATCTCACTAGTTAGGGAGCTCCGTGTTGTCACTAGGATTAAAACAAGAGTGAGAACTAGGAATGATTATTTACTGGTGATGACTGTCCACATCCAAGAGTATCTACCAGCGAGCTGTTGGAACCAACCAGGGTCCACAGCCTGACGAATACAAGAGGACAGGCAGAAGTGCACAGCATTCCCCAGCCAGGTCTGGATGACATTGATAATAGTTGCAAAGTCATCGGGCACGCAGGGATAAATTTAGTGAAAGTTGTGTGAGATTATTACGTGGGAAATTATGAAACCATAATGAAGGTCGCTGGGAGGTAGTCCAAGAGAATGGAGAAATGGAGGAGAAGATGCAAGGCTAGAAGGACGATCATTTCCCCAATTGGTCTAGCAATCCAGTTTGGTTTCACCCCCCGGAGGTAGAAGCACTGCTTCTAAAATGTATAGGAACGAATAACAGGAAATGCTGAGCTGAAGGCTCAAGAGGATTCTGGGATACGAAGACTTGGTTAGGAGGCCGGAGCTGACACAGGTGTTCTTGGGACAGCCGGGGCATGGGGCAGAGGTGACTTCTCTCGACCAAAGGTACTGGAACTTGACAGGGGCCTTGGACCTGAGCGTTGCTGCTGCTCCTTTTCCTCGTTCACATTTGGGAGCTGACAGCCTGTCCCGTGCCTAGGTTGGCCATCTCCCCACCACAGGCTATGGGAGACACCGAGCACTGGCAGGGGCCCGGAACTTGGTGACTTGGCTTTGACACCAGACTAAGTGATTTTTTTTTCTAACATGATGTCCCTCCAGTGAACTAGTGGGAGTTGATACGGTGGGACAGTGGGTATGGCTGGGTAAGGGATTATAGAAAATTTATACTTACACAATTTTTTCCATAGAGTGGGTCTTTTACATGACTTTCATAATAAAAGCTGTTTTCGTGTTGGAATAAAATAATAATTTTTGGACTTCAAGCCACATCAGAGAGGGGTTCATGCTTCTCACAAAATAGTTGTTTATATCTGCTAGCAGCTCAAGGGCTCCACCAAAATACTATTAGGACACCCCCCTGGCCCGGGCATTGCAGTGGCCCAGTGGTGGAGGAGTACCAGTGCTCAGACGGGCCATTCGAGGCCGGGCCGTTTCATTCCTGGGCACTAATGAGATTCTTTCCAAGGACTCTAGGATACCCCTGGGGAGGACAGGTCAGGTCTTATAAATGTGCTGTGCACAACAGAGGGGGGCCGAGTTTATCCCTAATCCATGTTCCACCTGCACACAAGGCTGGCTTACAGTTGGGAACATGGGAAAAACCCAGTCATGGTCCCTTTACCTCCAGGGACCTGGGGCTCTCTGTAGCCTGAGTTCTGAGATGCCAGTCCCCTGTGTTGACCCTCTGTCCAGCCCTCTTGCTACATCAGCCCTGGGCAGTCACATCCTTCACTTAACAGCATCCCTGAGCCTAGGCACCCTGGTCACAGCCTGGACATGGTCCTTTCATTGGCCAGGCCCTTGACCCCATGCTAACGGCTGCACGACCCTGCTCATGCAGTCCCTGGTTGTTTCACTGATCCTATCACAGAACCAACTCATGGTGACCTAGTCCTGCCCTATCACGTATCCTGTCCCCAGGCCTTATTGCCCAATGGCTGCAGCAGAGACCCTGGTGAGAGGGGCTTGGGTTGATCCCACTAGATAAGGAGGCCCAGGCTGCACGGTAAGCAGGACACAGAGGATTTCTCTCCATTTGCCCTCATATCACTCCTAGGCTGTGGGGGCGTCCCAGGAGGTGGGAAGGGTACAGTGTCCTTCCAAGTGGTGGGATCCAGGCTCACTCTGCTGGGCTTATGGGGCCCGTGCTCACCAGAACATCCCAGGCCCCGACTCCTCCCAGGCTGAGAGCTCCTTCCCAAATCCCAGCAATATCTCTGCCTCCCACAGACCAAATGATGCTGAGCTTAGGGTGGTGTCTCCAAGAACCAAGGGCTCTTGGCTCAACCTGTCCACAGCACTAACTTGTGCCTAGGCACCCTGCACACATACTCAGCTGCTCAGTCTCCTGCCTTCTTACCGAAGGACCTCTGGGTCCAGGTGTGTATTTTCCCAGTTTTGGAGACACATCCAGCCCTAAACCACTCAGAGCCATGTCACATAGTATCAACAGTCACCTAAGAAAGGACAGGAATCACTCTTTGAGTCCCCATAGGGAGCTGTTCCCAAAGGTGGAAAGGCAGCCAGAAGAGGAGGCTGGCTTGGGTCTCCACAGAGCTGCTCTGCACACTCAGAGGCCAATTCTGTCATGGAGCACCGGCTGGGGCTGATGAGTGCAGACTCTCTGAGTCTGGCCTTGAGTCCCTCAGGATCCCCTGTAGGGCCCACACCTGTCATGATGTCCCAACTCCCTGCAGATGCCATGGGGAAAAGAGAATTGTCCACACTGGCCACAAATAGAAGGGGCATGTGGCCCAGGACCACTGTGGGGAAAGTAACAGCGGGGTAGGTCACAGGGGCCACGGGCTCTGGGCTCTGAGTGTCCCTGACCAGTGCTGGGTTTCTTCAAGCCTCAGACTTCCACTTGAGAAGTGAGGAACAGACCTCAGGTCCGTTGGCTGACAGCTATGGTGCAGCCTCCTCCCCTTTATGTGAGGCAAGGAGGCCCTCTCCCCCAGAGATACAGTCAGGGCGTCAAATCCAGGAGCTGTACATGGTGGCGGGGGTGGGGAGGCTGCAGGTGAGGCAATGGAGCAGACCCTCTGCCTCTGACAGCTTCTCCTGTGCTTCTGTAATAGAGGATCTGGTCCAATTGGTGCTGAGTGCTACCTGGACAGCTGGGGAGGGATGTTGACCTACACCGTCCCCACCCAGACTGCAGGCTGTGCCCGGAATGAGCTGGTACCTCTGTGAGCTCCCGAGTGACAGCCCTCCTCTCTCCACAACTTTCCCTGTGACTACTGGAGGCAGATGGTGATGCCCGTGTGACCACGACTCTGGGTTCCCTGGCACCTGGGGAAGGACCTAGGTCCACAAGTGTGAATCACCAGTCGCCATTTGTCTCTACCTGAGATCAAAAGCCACTTCCTTCTAGTTTCCTCCTCCCAGGGAAGGACTGGCCAAGACTCCTGCTCACTTCCTGTGGATGGAGAATAAAGGGGGCTGAGAGGCTCAAGGAGGATGGCATTAGGGAATCTGCCACGGTAAGGACACAGGCTCCTTCCAGCCTCCCGCGGGGACTCCAGCCCTCTCCACCCCGACCCTGGTCAGCCCAGCCCCTCACACCCCTTCCCGACTCTCTCCCCTGCAGATGCTGAGCGTACTGGCCCTGACTCTCTTCTTCGTGGCAGGATCCACTGCTGGGACCCCAGATGAGTTGATCCCCTGCCAGCCCCTCTCATCTCGAGGCTCCTGGAAGCCCTGTCCCCAGCGCTGTCACTGCTGCCAACAGTGGGCAGCAGGCTGAGCTCTGCTCCCTGACCTCCTCTTGTTACCTCTAGCACCTGTCACCAAGAATGAGCTGGTGGGCATCGTGGGGGGCTTCAATGCCCCTGAGGGGAAGTGGCCTTGGCAGATCAGCCTGAGGGTATACAGCTACAACTATACTGCCTGGGAGCACAGGTGTGGGGCTCTCTCACCCACCCCCAGTGGGTACTGACTGCTGCCCACTGCATTCACCGGTGAGCCGGGTTTGGAGGCTGAAACCCCAGTTTCAGTTGACTCTGTCCAGAACTGCAGAGGACCTCCCCATGTGGCCAGGGGTCTCTAGATAACGGGCTGAGGTTGTGGCTTGTTTCTGAACACAGGAGAAATGCTGACCCATCAGCCTTCCGGGTCCATGCTGGAGACGTGTACCTCTATGGGGGCCAGAAGCTGCCGAGTGTGAGCCCGATCGTCATCCACGAGGACTATGTGCATGGTGTTCTGGGTTCCGATGTGGCACTGCTCCAGCTGGCGGAACCTGTGCACTGCTCTGCTGATGTCAAGCCGGTCAAGCTGGCTTCTGGGAATCTTGAGGCCTCCCAGAAAAACCAGTGCTGGGTGACAGGCTGGGGCGATGTCCACTTTTTTGGTACATGTTGGGGGAGCTGGAGAAAGTTCAGACTTGGGGACCAAAACCTGCCATTCAAGAATGACTGGTGGGTAGGTGGTGCTGAGATCCTGGGAGACAGGTTCCAGAAAAATAAGAGGGGGCTATTTTTATTTATTTATTTATTTGGTGGGACTGGGCTTTGAATTCAGGGCTTCATGCCTGCAATGCAGGTGTTTTATCCTTGAGCCACACCTCCAGTCCACTTTGCTGTAGTTATTTTGGAGATGGGGTCTAATGAACTATTTGCCCAGATTACCTTTGATCTCAATCCTCCTGATCTCAGGCCCCCAGGTAGTTAGGATCACAGATGTGGGCCTCCAGTCCATGGCAAGAAGGAGCTCTTGATGAACATGGGGCACCTCCGGCTCCATCTCCACAGATACCCTAAAGCCTCAGCTGCTGAAGCCGATGGCAAATGGAGCCCGGAACTCAGTGCTCTGAGGCAGGAAGAACTGGTTATTTTCCACCTGAAAGCATTTGGAGAAATTCCACATAAATGCATCACTCTGTATGTCTCTGGTCCTCGCAAGCGCTGGCAGAGAATCCAGGCCCCTGCATATTAGTGTCTTCACACTCTCTGATCAGGACTCAAGCCTGAGGCTCAGGGAGGGGGATGGACTTGGGCAGGGATGGAGCTATGGTGGAGCCAGGGCTGTCCTCTGTCCCCTAGGACAAGCCTGTTGAGTTCACGGTGGGGTCTATGGCACCAGCAGCCCCATCTCTTCTCTCCTCCCAGGTTCGCTCCCCACCCTACCGCCTGCAACAGGTGAGCGTGCAGTTGATGAGTAACGCCATCTGTGAGGAGAAATAGCACAATGTCACTGGGCCCCGCCACAAGGACCGGAGCTTCATCCAGGATGACATGCTGTGTGCTGGCGGCCTTGGCCGTGGAACTTGCTATGTGAGTCCCAACCTGCCTCCCTCCTACCCATTTGTGCTTCAGGACAAGTTATCATGGACCGCTTTTCTTTCTCCAGGGTGACTCTGGTGGCCCCCTGGTCTGCAGGGTGTCAGGCTCCTGGACCTTGGTGGGAGTGTTCAGCTGGGGCTACGGCTGTGCCCTGTTTGATGCTCCTGGAGTCTATGCTCGAGTCCAGACATTTGTGCCCTGGATCTCACGGCAGATACAGAGATTCTTCTGAGCCGGCCCAGTGGCCCTGTGCTGGTCAGCCGAGGAGGAGCTGCTGACCTCTCCCAGCGCCTGCTGCTTCACCTTTGACCCAGCCTCCTGAACCTGACCTCCTCCTCTGGCCTTCTTGGGGCCTGGACTTCCTTGACAACTGGGAGGAAGTAGGGACAGGTCAGGGGGAGTGGGGCAGTGGCTTGTGCTCTGTGGCACAGATGCCCATTCTGCTGTGCATCTAGCTGTTGAAGGACTTGCGGTTTCTGCTTTCTGCCTCTTCTGAATAAAGATGTGATAAACATTGGTGTTCAGGTTGTTGTGTGAGCAGAAGTCTCTTTTTCTCTGGGAGAAATACCCACAGGGACTGTTTTAATGCCATTTTCAGAGGAGGAAACTGAGGCTGGAACTTGCCAAAGGTAGAGCTCAGGTAGACACCAGGTCTGCACCCACTCCAAGCCTGTGTGTGCTCTGTGTCCTTGTCCCTGATTCCCAGGCTGTCTAGACAGTTGCTAGGCTTAGATTCTTGTCACTCTTTCCTTAAGTCCAGGGCATCCCCACAATGTCCTGAGTCCAGATTCTGCTACACTGGCAGAGGTGCGAAGTGGGTGACAAGTAAGATGCCAGGCTCCTAGAGATCCCAATGTCCCCAAATCAACCTACTGATCTACCTACTCCCCACCCCTGAGCATGCTCCCAGTTCTCCAGAGGAAGACCTGCCTCTCCTGCCCTCGCCTCTAGGACCTCCTTAGGACTGAGAGGGTGGGAGGCCAAGGGGCAGGACCTGCCTGTCCAGGTCATCAGTAGAAGGCTTCAGGGGGAAGAATGGCAAAAGGAAGGTTTGTGGGTC
Source organism: Castor canadensis (assembly GCF_047511655.1). NCBI lineage: Eukaryota > Metazoa > Chordata > Mammalia > Rodentia > Castoridae > Castor > Castor canadensis. The sequence goes on along the minus strand of NC_133402.1, from coordinate 1,041,740 downwards.
ACCTCCAAAGGCAAGTAGCTGGGCTTCTGCAAAAAGCAAAGGCTTGGAAGTAAAGGCTTCCTGTGCTGTTCATTTAAACCACCACGGAGGCCCTGCAGGACCCTGGGGGTGCACAGCTTGCATGGTCTGGGTGCATGGGGCAGGTGTGCATGGTGCCAGTTCACAAAGCAAAGCCCCATGGAGGCACAGCTGTTCAATTTGCTGGGCCTGTATTCAAAAGGCAGGTAGCAGCCTTTTCCATTCTTTTCGGGTTATTTATGTATTTATACACAGACAGGGTCTTGCTGTGTAGCCCAGGCTGGCCTCAAACTCCCTATCTTTCCACCTTAGCCTTCTTAGCGCTGGGATTACAGGAGTGCACCACCATGCCAGGGTCTTGGGGCTCTCTTTTCCTGGGTTTTGACTTGCTATTTTTCTTTCTTTCTGACTTGCTATTTTAATGGCCATCTCCCTAGGACACGGGATGATGGCAGAGGGAGTGTGAATGCTCCTAGCCGCAGGGAGGGCACCGAGGGCGTCAGCGAGAAGCAGGGCTTGGGGGACCCGGACCTTCCTCCGGGAAGGTAGGGGTGCGGGGGACGAGGACGCACGCCCAGGCCCCAAACACCCCCACCCCACCGTCCCACGGGACTTCACTTACAAGGCACAGGCCAGGAATTTCAAGACACGTCGGGTGCGGCTGCGAGGCCCTAAGGTCACCAGGCACCAGGCCCCGCCATCTCGGAGCTGATGACCGCCCCCTCTCCAGTCGCTGCAGAGTCTTCGGCGTGCTGGCCGGGGAGAGCCGCGCCATCCTAGGCACTCACAAGGCTGCTCCTGATTGGCCGGAGGCCGGCAAAGGGGGCCCTGGATTGGCTGCAGGTCCCAATGACGTCACGGGGCGTGGCCGGGCGGGGAGGGTCCCAGCTTGAGCGTCCGCTCAGGGCTATTGCCCACCCCTCCTGTCCTTCCTGTTTTCCGGGGGGGGGGGCCGAGGGGACCCCTGGGGAGGTGGGGTTTGCTTTCTGTCCTCTTCTGTGACCCGCTTGCCCCCTGCGTCCTGCTTCGGAGTTCACACGTGTCGCCCAAGCGTCCTGGCGCCTCCATGGCGACCGAACGCTGTGCGTGGAACGGATCGCCGCTGTCTGATGGACATCTGCGTTGTTTCCAGTTTGGGCTGTTAGGAAAAAAGCTGCTGCAAACACTGATGTGAGCATATGTTTCTGTTTCTCTTGGAGAAGCACCGAGTGGAACGGCGAAGTCATATGGTACACGAGAGGCTTCCAGATCGCTGCCGGGGTGGTGGGATCCGAACCCTCGCCAGAGCCGGCTGGCAGCGGGCATTCCAGGATGTGCGTGGTTGTCGCTACGCTTTAATCTGCATTTTGGTCATGGCTTGATGGTGTGCATTTTACCGGGTGCTTGTATTTTCTATTCATGTGTCTTCTTTGGTTAGTGTGCAATTTTTTTTTTTAATTCACTTCCTAAGGTAAGTCCCTTATAATAGATGTCTGGATTCAAAGTGCTTTAAGCATTGAAATGTCCCACTGAGAGCTGATCTCATTACACAGAATATGAGGATAGAGGTGAATGGAGCAGGTAATCAAGAATGAAAGGGAACTGAATGTCATAAAAGAGTCAACCCTTTCTCAGTTCAGAAAATTTTCCAGCAGGAGGCCACAGGGCCCACAGCAGGGACAGGAACACAGACCACCCTGAGCCCTGGACCTGCTGGCCTGGCCTAGGGTGGGGTGGGCCTCACACCTGCTATCAGGCCAGCGGGGAGAGATCCACTGACAGGCTCCACCATGGATGGTTTCCTGCAGGTGTTAAAGTGGACATGCCTTGCTCTCCAGTCACCAAGTGGGAGACACTGCTTACAAAACCGGCCCAGGTCTTCCTGTGCTTTGAGAGGTGGACAGCAGGAGGCCTTCTTTCCCCCACCTTTTGTCTGGCTGCAGGGACAGATGTCCAATGGGGCTGGGAAAAGACTTGGAAAAGTGCAGAAGGTTCCATGACCACTGTTTTAGAGCCTTGCCTAATACAGAGGTCAAATCTAGAGAGATTAAAGGGTAAAAGTGCACATGCACGTGTACGTCCATAATAACTGAAATCTTCCATCTATAAACATAGACACCCCCAAGACTAAAAAGCAACCAAAACAATTTTCTGCAACTGCTAAAGACAAAGTGTTAGTTTTGTTAAAAACCTCTAAATGATTTAGAAAAGCCTAAAACTCCGATAGGAGTTTGCTGAAGGAGGAGCAGGGCCACTGGAAGAAACGAGCATTGGCCAAGACTGGGCAGGAAGGAAATGCACAGTGAGCTTTGGAACAGTAAAAGGATTCCATTTGCTGCACCAATTTCAAAAGCTCTGATTTCAAAGCACAATCCAAAAAATGAAAAAGGGGGCCATTTTTCCCACTGAAGCAAATGAAACATGTATGTCACACCTTGTCGTGTGTTCACATATTACAGTGTGTAATTTGTATCTTGTGTTCTGTGCATGGCAAGTGCTTAGTCTCACTGACTGCCAGGATAAGGCGAGTTAAAACTTCCATAAGAAACCACAACTCGCACAGGAGAATGCAGAAAGTTAGGGGCTGGCGGGGGGCAGAGGGTTAGGTGGCAGAGCACCTGCCTAGCAAGTACAAGGCTTTGAGTTCAAACCCCAGTACCGCTAAAAACAAGGGAATGGAAAAAGTTAGAGCGGGCAGTACCAGTGTCTTCGAGAATAACTATTTGTGGCCACTCTCTTGCTTGGGAGGTGAGGACACAGCCCCTCCTTGGAAAACAATTTGGCCTTGTCTAGGCAAAAGGAGAAGAGGCACTCGAAGACTCTCTAGCTACTCCCCTCACCTGCTTGGTTTGGGCCCCTGTGTGTGCACAGAAACAGCACGACTGCCCCAGTCCTAAGAGCTCTGAATGGGAACACCCCAAAGTCCACCGACAGCAGCCCTGACATGGACACCACATGGGACTCTGCACAGCAGGGGGAAGAGGTGACCTTGGCTCCACACAGCAGGGTGAGGCCGTAACGGACGCGGTGTCCAGTGAACAGGCGGCCTGCAGGGATTGCTCCAGGCAGATCAGTCACAGACCCACCAAATTAATCACAGGGAAGGTCTCCTGCCACACCAGCGGGGACAATGGGGATGAGGCGTGTGTGAGGGAGACGGGTTGAGCTGACGATGCTCTATTTCTTGACCCGGTTGGAGGTGCCTGGCTGTCCTCTACATCCATCTTTTAAGGTGCCCTGTTGTGCTATGTGTCTGGAGGGCATGACACCACTCACAAAAAAGAAATGAGTGTGAGCAGAGAAGGCCTCCCTGGGGACAAGGGGCTGGTGAAGATGCCCCACCCATAGCAACACCCCACCCCTCAGGGGCTGGGGACCCCACAGCTCCAGCAGCTGCACCCCAGCCCTGCCCGGGATCCCATTCTCCCCTAGGGACGCCCACGACCATAAACACAGTGATGCCCACGCTGGTTTTCATGCACTTTAATGAGAGTGTGCAGGATGAGTGCCCAAAGCCAGCTGCCTGAGCAGGGAGGGTCAGAGGGGACAGGAGGGGATAGGGGCTTGGGTGGGACAAGGGAGAGGATCTCAGGAAGGGGAGGGAGTGCATTGCAGGGGGGAAGGAGGGGACCCGATCTCCCCTGACCCAGGTGGCGACTCTGACCCACTTTAGGAGTCCTGGGGGACATAGCGGTGGATCCAGTCCAAGTAGTGGGTGACACGGGTGTAGACGCCAGGCCGGTTGGGCTCTGCGCAGCCCTCACCCCAGCTGACCACGCCTGCCTGCAGCCAGGTGCCCTTCACCTTGCAGACCAGAGGCCCTCCAGAGTCACCCTGGGGAGAGCAAGGGTCAGTGCTCCGTGAGAAGCCCCAGTGGGTGGGGATGCTGGAGTTCATGGGATCCACCTGGCAGGAGTTTTGATCTTCACTCCCAGAACGCAGCATGTCGTCATACAGAGGCCAGTGTGGTACTTTGTGTCGCGGAGGTGGTTTTCCACCATGGGACCCTCCACCTCCTTCGGGAGAAACAGTGGTGGCAGGTGTACTGTGGTGAGAGAAGGGATAACAGGCTGCGTGGGGTCCCTTCCACCTGAGACAGACCTAGACAACCCTGTCCTTTGTGGGTCAGCTGTTGGGGGCTGGCTGAGTGCCACCTCTGGGCCAGGCTGCTGGGCTCTGGACATTGAAGTGGTGAGTGCTGCTGCCTGGGCTTCTTCCCTTGGCTGTGGACTCAGATTTCTGACCTTAGAGAAGGAGAAGGGTCCTGAGGTTGGTGAGGGGCAGAGCCGAAGTCCACTGCCTGCCCTCTGCTTGGCTGACTCTGGCCTAGGTTGGTCCAGATCCTAGTGGAGCCCTAGTCCCAGAACCCTTTCTCCCTACCTGCGTGGGGAGGCTGGGCGGGACGCTGCACATGCCTGGTGGACCAGGCTCTGCTTCCTTGTGCAGGGCCTGGACGTCATGGCCCAAGGCAAGTAAGCATGGTAATGTCCCCAAAGGTCAGCTCTGAATTGTGGGTAAAGTGGACAAGACCTCCTAAGAGAAGTGGAGCTGTGGATGTTAGCAAGTCAGGTGAGCTTCATCCAGTTCCACCCAACACCTTCCATCAAGACTCAGAATTTCTGTGTCTGGCCACAGTATAGGAAAACACAGGTTCCCTGCCCAACAGTGGCGAGCTCCTTCCATCTGCCTGTGACATACTTGGTGGGTGGGATTTCTCTCCCTCCTTACAGCAAACATGGAAAATTCAAAGCAGGGCTGTGCCTTTTTCAGGTGGGAGGGGAATGAGGCTCGAAGTACCAACTGACTTGTCCCAGGCCACCCTGCGGGGAGGTGGGGGGTATCCCAGGCCAGTGAGACCCAAAGACTCCTCTCCAGGCATGTGCTCACTTCTCGACCCCTCTACCTTCCAAGATCTCCAGATTCCTACTCTGACACAGGGTGTTGGGTCCCTGTCCCCCAAAGGACACCTGAAGTGGGGGCATAGAATGACCCATTTCTCACCTTTCTAACCCTCAGTTGACCCTGCCACACACCATGGTTGTCCATGTCACCCCAGCCTGTCACCCGGTATGACATTCCCGAGGGGAAGGTTTCCAAAGCAGGGGGCAAGGAGACAGGAAGCATGTGGCTGGAGATGTTCCCAGGAGCCTCCTGTCCCCCACAATGCCCACTCGTTCCAGGGATGGGCCTGGGGTTGGGCAGGGCAGAACCTCAGGACCATGGTACAGCCCCACTCTGGCTCGAGCCTTCCCTGAGCTAGGGCAGCCCCAAGCTTCTCTGAGCCTCTCACACCTGGCCTGTGAGCTGTGGGGGCCAGGGACTAGGATGGGGACAGGGTAGGCCTGAGGAAGGACTCATCAGGGGCCATGTGGACTGGTTGAACAGGAAGGGGCAGTGCCAGCACCAGCAGGTTCAGCTTTGGGAAGGAGTGAGGAGTGGGCAGTGTGAGCCAGGCTGGGGGAAAGGGCGGGACTGGGGTCAGCAGAGTTGGACTGCAAAGTGGGGGCTGGGGGTTGCGGTGGTGAGGAGAGTCTCAGTGCTCTTGCTTGGCCACTCTGCTCCAGAGTGACACAAGATGTTTGGTTTCTGAGATGGGGGACTTACCCTGGCCACCCTGTTGCTTTCTACCTCTCTTGCTCTCATCTCTCCACTTATCCTTCCAGACCAGGATGGGGCCAGAGGAGAGGTGTACCATCTTTCAATCCAGGCATGGAGGAAGTTGGTGAATCGGACCCAGGGCCAAGTGTCTGGGCAAAGAAGGGTCTCTGTCATCCTCCTGCTCCCATCAGACCCAGCTCTGCAGATAAATCCTGCAGCATTGCCTCTGGGCCTTATCTGCACAGCTCCTCTGACCACTGACCAGAGGAAACCTGCTTATCTTAGGAATCTGAGCTTAAAGAGGGGCAGCACTTTGAAATGATGGCCAGATGGCAGAAGCCAGCGACAGCCTCCTCTTGGGCACTCCTCCCCTAAGTCACCCCTGTGCCTCCTCCATGTCCAGGGCTGGCCACTGTCCTGCCCATCCATCTACACTACCTCCTGGTTACTGCCACTCTCAGGGCCCCTCCTGCTGCCCAAGGTGGGGGATCTGAGCATCGCCCCCACCCTGCCCCCTGCACATCCAGGGAGCACATTCCTGGTCTCCTTCAGGGCAGGCAAGGGTTTCCCACTCAGCAGCTCTGCTCCCCATTCCTTCTCTAACACCTCCCTCTGAGCCCTCTCAAACCCAAGGCTGACAAGATTGGACTGAGAGGAGCCCACAGGTGGTAAGGATATGGGGGTTGGGGGATGGAGTGGAGGTGGGGGTTAGGGACAGATGGTGGGTGGATAGGGGCAGCTGGGCCAAGGCCTGCAGGTACCACAGACTCAAGGGCTCTCTGATTGGCTCAGGCCTGAGAGGTGAGCCAGTCAGCAGCTGTGAGGGTGTGATTGGCTGACGCTGACGCTGGGTCAATCAGTGACCATCAGGATGAGATTACTGTGATTGGCTGACACGAGACCAATCGGGACTGGTCCTGAGGGTGCTTTTCCTGACACCCTGGTTCCTTGCCTAGAGGCAGTTCCACTGGGAGATGGGTGGACAGGAGTTAATAAACCTCATGAGACCCTGCCTGGACGTCCTCTCAGGGTGACCTTCTTAGTCCATGAGTACCATGTCCTCACTTTATTCAGCAACACAGAGTTCAATTCTTCATATATAGTCAGTATCAAACAAAAATGAAATCAAAATCCCACAATTCATTGAAGAGAGGTAAGTGAAAAAAAATTCGATCTAGTAAGTGAAAATGCAAAATAAACAACAATTCTTTCGGGGTTTAAATTTACAGAGGTTGTGAGATACATTACCCACATTACAGGAGTATGGTGTCTCGTGGACTTGGGAAGAGATGCTATTGGCAGGTGGTCCACCCAGGGCCCTGAGACAGTGACCTCCTTGACCTATCTATGGATTCCTAGCATTTTGGGACCATGACGATGACATGGGGCTGGCTTTACCGGTGTGTGAGCTGCACACCACAGGGCCTGGCCGCTGTGACCATATTTTGAACCTGGACCATGCGTGTTCGGTTTTCACTAAGTCCCCAGATCCTGTAGCCAACTGCAGGTGGTGTGCGTGGCACTTCTGCTGACAGGGCAAGCCAGGGTCCTGAAGCTCTGACCAGTTTATTCAGATTGCATCTGCTTCTCACAAGTGTGTTTTTCTACCTAGTGTCCAATCCGGGGTCCCTCATAAGATCAGTCATTGAAACCTGGGTGAGGTGCATGGCTGTAACCTCAGTCCTTGACAGATCAGAGCTTGAGGCTGACCTGGGCTACGCAGAGAGATCCTGTCTCAAAAACACTTAGTCATTGGGCCGCCTTCATTTTCCCTAACCTGATGTAAATAATCGGTCAATAGGAGAAGGGTATGGTTTTTTTTTTTTGTTTTTTTTTTGTGGCACTGGGGTTTGGACTCAGAGCCTCGCACTTGTTAGGCAGGCACTCCACCATTTGAGCCACGCCTCTAGCCCGGGAATTAAAAAAAAATGTTTGATTTTTTTTGTTCCTTGCTATCACACTTTTGTTATGACTCCCCTTGACCAGATGGGGGCTGTGGATTCAGGGAAGAACCCTGCAGAGGTGAAGGGTGCTTGTCTCAACCCATCAGGGGTACCTGTTGTCAATGTGCTCACCATGGTGGAGGACATGCACATCTTGCAGGGGTCACCCTCCTGTCTCCCCTACACACCATGGGGTGCAGTTGGGGAGATGGGGTCCCCAGTGCTGGAGGCAAATTGAACCAGGACAGATGAGGACTCTGAAGTCCCCTCCTGTGAGGAGCCCAGGGATGACCCTGGGGGGGTCAGGGTGCAGAAGATCTGATTCCATGAAGACCCCCCCCACCCCGACTGGGTGACGCCAGGCTCCTGGGCCCTGGGTAGGAGCAGCCATGGTTGGGCACTGGACTCCCACCCTGTTCTGCTGGGCTGGGCTGACTGGGCAGGTGCCTCCTTCCTGGGGCACACCCTCCCAGGTGTTTGGTCACCATGAGGAGGGTCCCTGCCGTCACGTAGAGCGAGTGGAGGTCTCACTCATCAACACGTCAGGAATTTCACGCAAACCTCTGAGGCAAGGGTACCACCAGCCAGGTGCTGGCGTGTTGTTTGAGAATCAACTAAAGTCGGGTCTTTTCTGTCAAAGGAGTTGACGTGTAACTATCATTGTGTGGGTGTCAGCTGACCTCCCCAGTTGCTGCCTACGTGCTTTGTGAAACATAGCCTGACCCTGCAAGGTTCTGTGGTCAGACAAGGAGCTGTTTACCGCCAGATGCCCTAATCTCAAACTGCTTGATGAGTAAAACGTCAGCCCCCATCCCCTATGTTCAGGAGACCTTGAGAAATCACTTTCTCACTGAGCTGTAAAAATGTCACTGCGTAGGCAAATCTTGCCCTTACGCCAAACGATCGCTAGCTGCAGAGTGTTCTGAGCCCCAGCGTGGACCAGTCCTCGTGAGGATCAGGGAATGACGTGTCAGGAATAGAATCTGGGTGGACTGCCCACTCAGGTGTGCTCTGCCTATGAGACGCTGGTCTGCAGCTTCCCCCTCTGCAGAAGTAAAACTTTTCTTTTTGCCTTGCTGAGCGACTGTTTCTTTGATCACCATTTGGGAACAGCACTTTTAACAGTTGGAGGTCAAATCTGCCCATGGAGTTGCAACTTCTAGATGCTTAGGCTACACCTCCCTGTGCCTCAGTTTCCCCAATTTATCAGGGGATTCTTGACCTGAAGGGTCCCAGTAGGACCCTGGCTTGTGAGTTGGAGCTGGGGAGGGGGCAGAAAAGTCCTAGGCTCTCTTCAGGGTCTCTAATCAACCTGGCCATCAGGCCCCAGGCAGACATAACGGTTAGGAAGGGCCTGCCCTGTGCCCGTCTGATTCGCAGTGGAGACCACTGGACCAGGTGGATGTGGTGGCAGGGATGTTGCAGGTGGTGGGGTTTTCGTGGGGACTCTGGCCATGGGGCGGGGTATGAGATGTCTTAAGAAAGCTCAGTTTGGACACTGTATTTCTTCATTCCTTTCTTTTTTTTTTCAGTGCTGGGACTTGAACTCAGGACCTTCACCTTGAGCCACTCCACCAGCCCTTTTTTGTGATGGGATTTTCCGAGATAGGATCTCGAAAACTATTTGCCCAGGCTGGCTTTGAATTGCAGTCCTCCTGCTCTCTGCTTCCTGAGTCAGTAGGATTACAGGTGTGAGCCACTGGCACCCGGCTCATTTCTTTCTTTAAAAAAAATATACTATTTTGGGTTTAGAGTTACAGAAAACCATATAAAATGGAGATACCCATAGACCCTGTACTCAGTTTCTGCTATGATTAACATCTTACATTGCAGTGGGTCATTTGTTATAATTAATGAGTCAATATGATATACTAGTCAGTTAAAGTTCACAGTTTATTTGGATTTCATTACTTTTCCCCAAATACTCTTTTTCTGTCCCAGGACCCCATCCAGCCTCCCATATGACATCTCTCTCTCTCTCTCTCTCTCTCTCTCTCCCTTTTTCGTGTGTACTTGGGATTGAACCCAGAGCCTCAAGCATACTAGACAAGCTCTCTACCCCTGGAGCCACACCTCTGGCCCTTTCATTTCTATTTTGTTTTTAAGATATGGTCTTGCTAACTTTGCTCAGGCTGGTCTAGAACTCGTGATCCTTCTTCCTCTGCCTCCCAAGTGCTGAGATAACAGGCATGGCCACCACACCAGGTTTCCTCATGTCTCCTTAGGCTCCTATGGAAGGTGACAGTTTCTCCAACAGCTCATGCTTGTGAAGACCTCAGTGGTGCTGGTTGGGATGTTGTGGAATGCCTCTGTATGGGGCTTGCAGGTGTTTCCCCCATGGTTAGATGGGGCTGTGGGTTCTGAGAGGAAGGGCAGAGGGTGCATAAATCTGTGGGTGTCGGCCTTGCTCACTGGTTCCCCAGGCAAGTAGCTCTGACTCCCCCTGTGCAAGCCCTGGTGCTGTGTGGGTGGAAGTCTCCGTGAGCAGCCTTAAGAGGAGAAAGTCACCCTGCTGGGAGTTCAGTATGGGGCATTGCCTTGCTCTTCCCATTTGCTTATTTATTCAGCTAAACACTTGTATCAGTATGGGCTCAAGGAAACTCAATCTAATATCCTTTCTTTCGGGGCTCTATCGGTTTCAGCTTGCCATCGGGAGCTCTTTGGCTAACTCTTGACACATCCTCATTGAATTGGGTTCCCCTACGTAACTCAGGCTGGTTTTGAGCTTGAGATCCTCCTGCCTCAGCCTCCTGAGGGCTGGGATTACAGGTGTGAACTACACTCCCTAGTTTTCCCTTTCCTTTCCTTCCCTTCACTTCTCTTCTCTTCTTTTCCTTTCCATTTCCTTCCTTTCCTTCCCTCTTTCCCTCCTCCCTCCCTCCCTTCCTTTCTTTTTTAAGCACTTTCTTCCTTCTGACACACGTGTTGCATCTCATCTTGTATGCTTCTTGCCCAGCCCTGGAATTCCATTTCTCCAAGGAGCCCTGGCTCTTTTCACTGGCAAAAGCACTGGACATTAAGATCCAAGTGCCGGGCCTGTTGCCACTCCAGGGCTTCGTCGCTGCTGGACCCCTGGGCGACAGGAAGGAGACGCATGTCTGCATAGCTGATGGGCAGACACTTATCTAGAAATCATTTACACGTAGTAGGGATCTGTGTCCACGTGAAGCCAAACGTGAGTGCCCACTGAAGTCTCCAATGTTAACCGAGCCCACTGTGGCCCAGTCCACCTCCTCCCTCTCTTACTGTAACCCTGCTCCACCAGGGAGCTGCCTGCTCCCATCGCCTGCCTCCACCTGCTGCACTGGTCAGGTCCAGCCTGAGAGCAGCACTGAAGCCACTGACTGCATCCTGTGACAATTTATCAACCAGAACTCAGCACAGAGTCTTAAAGACCCCACTTGGTCCCCCACAGAGCTTGGCCAGCACTTCCTCACCCTCCCCTCCAGCCACCAGGACGTTCTTCCTGTACTGCTTCACACACACTCTGCACTTCCATGCTTCTTTGCACCACACTTTGTTCTTCATTATCACCACCTCCCAAGTGGCTAGAATTACAGGTGTGAGCCACTGCGCCCAGCTAAGAGTTTATGATTTTTTTCCGTCAGTACTGGGGGTTGACGAAACCACTTGTGTCACAGCCCATTAGTGGTTTTTTGAGTTCCCTTTGCCTTTTCAAGGTGGTGGAGATTTTCTTACGGTGTCTTTCTAGATGTTGCACGGTTTTAATTTTTTACAGTAAGGTCTATAGTCCTTTCTGAATTAGTTTTGTGTATGTTTGAATAACGGACTTTATTTCTCCTTATATATTTAAATGTCCCAACACCACTTGACAAGGGATATCCTGTCCCTGTGGCAGGAGGGTTTCTCTCCCGTTTATGTGTGGATTTCTCGGGGGTATTGGTTGCATTGGCCCGGACCACTTTCTCCTCCTCCTTCATTTCTTTCTCAAAGCATTTTTATTAGCGTACATTAATCATACAGGGGGCATTCCTTGTGACATTTCTGAATATGCCTCCACTGTACATTGCTTAGGCTAGCTCCCACCATCTCTCTCCCTCATTCCCCCCCAAGAAGATTGCGAAAGGTTCCATTGTTCTAGTTCATAAGTATAAAAAGCACATTGACCATATTCACCCTCACTTATCCCCTCCATTCACCTTCAGCCCTCCCACACTACCCCAGCCCCAGGACCTACATTACATTCTTGTCTTTCATTTTTAATTCCAGAGTCATTGTTCAAAGGGGTCTTGATGTATCTCAGCTGTGAACATACTGTCCTTTGGTCAGTTCAACCCCCTCTCTTACTCTCCCCTGCTCTCTCCTTCCCACCCCCGTTATTCAGCAGTTTTCAGTAAATTTCCCTATGTCGTCTGCTGCACAACTACAATGTATTGTGATACTGTTGACTCACCATTTTCTTTTCCTTTCTCTCCTCCCCCAAGCTCCACAGAGTAGTTCCATTATTGCAAATACAAATGTGTATGTGATCTGTTTGCTTTGTGTATATGTTTATCTTTTGGATCTATCTCTGGACATCATTCTTAAACCAACACCAACTCTGCATTGCTGGGGCTTTATAGTAAGTCCATCAAAGTGTCGCCACCACCGCTGAACCCTCCCCCTCCCCGAGAACCTCTGCGGCCCCCCCATACAAACTGCGAGAGGCAGAAGTCTCCATTTCGGACACTGAGAACCTGCAGCCTGGCCTACCTGAGCCCAGACGGCACCACTGTACAGCTAGACATGCTCTGTGTCCAGGGCCCTGGGGATGCCTGCCAGGTGAGCTTGCTGGGCATGGCAGAGGATGGGGAGCCCAGAGCCAGAGCCCAAAGCAAGCCCACTCCCTGGCAACCTGTCCTCACCCTACTCTGCCCTGCAGGATGACTCTGGAGGGCCTCTGCCTTGCCAAATGGACAGGGCCTTGCTGCAGGCTGGGGAGGTCAGCTGGGGTGAGGGTTGCGGCTGCCCGGACCAGCCTGGGTCTTCCCTGTTGTGTAAACTGGATCCACCACGTCTCAGAGTTAGGGGGCTCACCTGACTCCCTCCCTGGCCCTGGTGCAGCTCTCACCCTGTCTGAACTGGCTGCACCTCCAGTTCAGTCAGAGCAGCCCTGCCTCCTCTCCCCCTGGGGAAACTGAGGCTGAAGGTGCAATTACCTTCCAAAGTCCTGCGCAGGAGGATCTGACAATTCTGCTTCTTCCCATCCACGCTTTCCCACCCCTGCAGGGGCCATGGCAACCCTCAGAGGTCCCCGAGTAGCCCCCGTGGTAGTCAGACCCCGGCTCTGGACCCGACCTGGAGGGACAGCTGGGCACTGGCCGCGCACCTGCGCAAGTCCCTCCCCCGCTCCCACGCCCGCGGGTCTCCGCAGTGGCCGGCGCGCCCTCTGGTGGACATGTGGTGCAACTGCAGCACCCCGGATGGAGATCTGTGGTTGACATTAATGCGTGCACAGAAAACCCGAGGGTCCCACGGACGCGGGGGTGGGTGAACTTAGCTGGACTGCGAGACACAAAGTGAGCCCGCAAAACACCGTATTTCTAAATAGCCTTCACCGATAAGTTCATCTGGAAGCCAATACCGTTTGCTACAGAATAAAAAAAAAAAACAAAACACTGGTCATAAGACAACGCATTGTCTTCCTTTTGCTGTTATTTTAAACTATTATTTTTAGTAAAAATGTCTGCCACATTGACAGGTCTTTCCACTTCTAGATGGAGGTGGCATCTTGTTATTTTCTTTCTGAGGCAGAATGTCCGTCCTCTGGCAGGGATGCTGGCCACACTTTCTCTCAGCCTCTGTGTTGTGTGACAGAATGTCGTCGTGCTCTTCTCCATCTTTTTATTTTTTTTGAAACAGGGTTTCACCATGTAGCACAGGTTGTCCTTGAACTCACGATCCTCCTGCTTCCCCTTCAGAGTGCTGGGATTACAGGCGTGTGCAATGCCTGGATTCTTCTGAAAGATTTTTCCACTGGATGAATAATTCTATGTGGGCAGTCTCATCCCTCCCCTCCCCTTCTTTCCTTTTCTTCTTCTTTCCTTCCTCCCTTCTTTCTTTTGTTCCCATTTTATTAATGGTTCTCCATCATCGGCTGTTTGCTAGTTTCTGTTATTTCTCTTTCACTGAATATTCAGCCAGTTACAGTGTGCCCGGGTATGTTTTTCTTTAGCTTTATTCTATCTGCTGGGATTTATAGATCTGTTGGTTTGTCTTCCTGTCAAAAATAGGAAGTTTTTGCCATCACCCCGCCTCTCCTTTTGACCTTCTGCTTCCCACGTTCCAGGTACCTTGGCCTCTTCAGACTGCAGTCTCCGTCTCAAGGCAAGGTAGGGTCCCCTGGCTCTGCTTGGTCCCTCAACCCTTACCTGTGTCCTGGAGACAGTCATGCTGCACCTTGCTTTCTACACTTCCTGTGTCATTCACGTTTGTGTTGTCACTACCAGGTATTAGTTATTTCAACAATTCTACATTCAATAAAATGTGGCTCCTGTCTGTCCATCCCCTGCAGACAGGAGGAGAGATGATGCCTTCCTGATGAAGGGTGGAGTGCCAGTGAGTGACAGAGTCCCTCTGTGGGAGGATGTCACTTTAGCCTGTCTGCTTTCTCCCTGCTGGGAAGGATGCTTGGGGCTTGTGCAGCAGAAACCATCCTTGCATTTCCAGGCTGTCAAGAAATTTACCAGGGACTCCACCTATTCCAGCCACTGATTGGCCCAACATCAGACAAGGATGGCAATCCAGTCTCTAAAGCCACCAATTGGTCCAGTGTCAGCCAATCACAACAATCCCATCCTCACAGCTGCTCCTTGGTCTACCTCCTAGGCCTGAGCCCATTGGGACATTCCTTGGAGGCCCAGGGCCAGAGCCCCTGAGTCTGTGATGCCTGCAGGCCTGGGCCTCTCTGGTCCTTCTGGCATTGAAGTCCCCTGTCTGTCCCTACTTGACACTCTTGCCACCTGTGGTCATCTCAGAGGGAGGTGTTAGAGAATGAATGGGGAGCAGGATTGCTGAGTGGGACACCCCCTGCCTGCCCTCTGCTGCCCTGGAGGAGACCTGGATGTGCAGGGGGCAGGGTGGGAGCAATGCTCAGACACCTCCTTGGGCAGCAGGAGGGGCCCTGGAGTGGCAGTGAAGGAGTCAAGCAGGGTTGGGGGCACAAGTTCAAGGTGAGGAAGGGGAGCTGGAGACCCCATGACCAGCAGGCCCAGGGACAGCCAGGAGGTAGGGTGGATGGACAGGAAGGACAGTGGTCAGCTCTAGACATGGAGGGGATACAGGGGTGACTTGGGGGAGCAGTGCCCAAGAGGAGGCTGTCACTGGCTTCTTCTGCTATTTCTCTTCAAAGTGCTGCCCCTTTTTAAGCTCAGATTCCCAAGATAAGCGGGTTTCCTCTGGTCAGTGATAAGGTCCAGAGGCAATGCTGTAGGATTTATCTGCAGGCTGGATCTGATGGGGGAGCAGCAGGGCCCCTTCCTGTCCAGAACACTTGATGCTCGTTTCTCTTCTGAGAAGGGCGCGGGTGGAGGGGGGGTCTCCTACAATCCCTCCACTAGTGAGGCAAACTTGAACCTGTGAACTTGGAAGACTTAGGACGAAGCAGCATTACCATCCTTTGAGGGTGTCCCAAAGACACGGGTTCATGCCCTGTGTTCCTCCCAGCTAAATTTTTTTGGGGGGGGCAGCACATAGTCCTTGGGTGCCACCAAGCCTGAGCCCTTCTTGGGGAAATCCTCCACAGTGGGGCAGGAGCCTGGTCCTGATGGCTGGAAGCTGGTGTCATTCCAGTGCTGGAGACATGCCAGCTGGGAAAGGCACCTTCAAATGTCCAGTGCTCAGCCCATGGCAGGGCCCACTTGGGAGTCCGAACGTATGGCTCCTGAGAAGACCTGGAGGCTCTGGAAACAGACTGGACGCCCTGTTGGGAGGGGTCCACGATCTGTCTTCCATTGCCTGGAACATCAGGACAATATACCAGCGAGGTGCTTGTCCTCTGTTGGGTTGTGCACCCGAACCTCGTGGGCCCCAGATGGGCATCTGGATGGTGGGGGCAGATGTCACATGAGGGCCCTGGATCTGAGTCATCCACTTCCTCTATGCATGGATTGGAGGGTGGTGGCCCCTCCTCTGATCCCATCCTGGTCTGGAAGGATAAATGAGGAAGGGAGAGCAGGCTGGGTAGAGAGGAGCAGGCATGGCCACAGTAAGTCCCCCTTAGTCAGAAACTGAACATCTGTGTGTCACTCTGGAGCAGAGTGGCCAAGCCTCGGACCTAGAGACCTCAAGACCGACTCCTAGTCTGGATCCTGTGGGTCCCCAGCTCCCATTCTGCAGCCCAACTCTGCTGAGCCCGGTCCCCCCTCTCCTCCAGCCAGGCTCACACTGCTCCCTCCTTGCTCCTTTCAGATGCTGAAACTGCTGGCGCTGACATTGCTCCTCTTGTCCAGCCGGGTCCACATGGCCCCTGGTGAGTCCTGCCTCAGGTCTTCCCCACAGCCCACAGGCCAGAGGCTCAGCGTAGCCCAGGGAGGGCCTCTCTGGTTCAGGAAAGAGCTGAGCCAGGGTGGGGCTGTACCTTGGTTCTGAAGCTGTTCCCTGCCCAGCCCCAGCCCCAGTCCTGGAACGAGTGGGCATCGTGGGAGGACAGGAGGCCCCTGAGAACAAGTGGCCTTGGCAGGTGAGCCTGAGAGCCAACATCACCTACTGGATGCACCGCTGCGGGGGCTCCCTGATCCACCCGCAGTGGGTGCTGACTGCTGCACACTGCGTGGGACCGTGAGTCTCCAGGAACCGGGCAGGGTGAGGGGAGGGGCTGGGCCCCCTCCAAGGTGCTCGGGAGGCTGCAGTGTTTGGGCCCCTCCCGAGCAGGCCTCTCTCCCACAGGTACATCATAAAGCCCGAGATATTCCGGGTGCAGCTACGCCAGCAGCACCTCTATTACCGTGACCACCTGGTGCCTATCAGCCGGGTCATCCCCCACCCTGATTTCTACACCGTCCAGGCAGGGTCGGACATCGCCCTGCTGGAGCTGCAGGACCCCGTGAAGATCTCCAGCCATGTGCGCCCTGTCTCTCTGCCCCCTGCCTCGGAGACCTTCCCCCAGGGAACGCCATGCTGGGTGACAGGCTGGGGCAACGTGGACAATGATGGTTTGTGGCAGGGCCAGCTGAGGGTTCAACAGGAGGGGATCAGGGCACAACATATCCCCTGCCTTTGCAAGACAAAGACCCTAAGGGCCGGCTCAGGGATGGACGGTGGGCTCCCTCCTGAGGCCGTCCTCCTCTCTCACCCCAGAGTCTCTCCCACCACCATTTCCCCTGAAGCAAGTGAAGGTCCCCATTGTGGAAAACCACCTCTGTGACTTGAAGTACCACAGTGGCCTCTATACGGGTGACAACATCTCCATTGTCCGTGACGACATGCTGTGTGCTGGAAATAGTCGGAAGGACTCCTGCCAGGTGGGCCCATGTCTCCCTGTAACCTCATCCACCAGGGTGTCTCCACGGAGCACTGACCCTTGCTCTCCCCAGGGTGACTCTGGAGGGCCTCTGGTCTGCAAGGTGAAGGGCACCTGGCTGCAGGCAGGCGTGGTCAGCTGGGGTGAGGGCTGCGCAGAGCCCAACCGGCCTGGCGTCTACACCCGTGTCACCCACTACTTGGACTGGATCCACCGCTATGTCCCCCAGGACTCCTAAAGTGGGTCAGAGTCGCCACCTGGGTCAGGGGAGATCGGGTCCCCTCCTTCCCCCCTGCAATGCACTCCCTCCCCTTCCTGAGATCCTCTCCCTTGTCCCACCCAAGCCCCTGGCCCCTCCTGGCCCCTCTGACCCTCCCTGCTCAGGCAGCTGGCTTTGGGCACTCATCCTGCACACTCTCATTAAAGTGCATGAAAACCAGCCGTGGGCATCGCTGTGTTTATGGTCGTGGGCGTCCCTAGGGGAGAATGGGATCCCGGGCAGGGCTGGGGTGCAGCTGCTGGAGCTGTGGGGTCCCCAGCCCCTGAGGGGTGGGGTGTTGCTATGGGTGGGGCGTCTTCACCAGCCCCTTGTCCCCAGGGCGGCCTTCTCTGCTCACACTCATTTCTTTTTTGTGAGTGGTGTCATGCCCTCCAGACACATAGCACAACAGGGCACCTTCAAAGACGGATGTAGAGGACAGCCAGGCACCTCCAACCGGGTCAAGAAATAGAGCATCGTCAGCTCAACCCGTCTCCCTCACACACGCCTCATCCCCATTGTCCCCGCTGGTGTGGCAGGAGACCTTCCCTGTGATTAATTTGGTGGGTCTGTGACTGATCTGCCTGGAGCAATCCCTGCAGGCCGCCTGTTCACTGGACACCGCGTCCGTGACGGCCTCACCCTGCTGTGTGGAGCCAAGGTCACCTCTTCCCCCTGCTGTGCAGAGTCCCATGTGGTGTCCATGTCAGGGCTGCTGTCGGTGGACTTTGGGGTGTTCCCATTCAGAGCTCTCAGGACTGGGGCAGTCGTGACCATTCCAGTGTACACTGCAGCTGGCTGGTGAGGACAGTGGCTGTGGTGTCAGAGTGTCTGTTCCCCATTTGTAAGAATGTCATGTTTTTACCCCTGACTCTGGCAATGCTGTCCTGAGTCTGTTCATTGTCCTTTCCGGCCATTCTGAACTTGTGGGCAGCATTTCATGAAGTTTGCGTTCTCACTTTTATGGTTACTGTCAAGGTCAGTCCATCTTGGATAGACCCTCACCCTTGGTGGGGACGGGAGGTCAGTTGTCCCCAAGCAATGCTGGGTGGAGTCTTGAAGGTCACACATTCAACCTCACACATGTCTCCTTTGGGACCCCTGGTCATGTCCCTTGTGTGGTTCCTATCAATACTTAAGGTAATCTCTCAGTTGGTCAGGCTGTTTCACATTTCAGATGGTTCTCATGTCAGGGATCCAGAAGTCTGGTGGCTCCTCCTGGCTTGTGGCCACCATGCTGATTCTCCCAGACACCCTGACCCTCTGTAGGCATGCAGCTTATCGAGTGCAGATCTGTGATGGGAAGGTAAAACCTTCCTATTATAAGCTGCTTGCACTTGCAAGCTCGCAGTCAAAGCAGGTCCCTAGGTGTGTGGGCCTAGAAATTTTGTTTGTTTCATTTTTGTTCTTGGTGGGACTGGGGTTCGAACTGAGGGCTTTGCTTGCAAAGCGGGCACTCTAGTGCTTGAGCCACACCCTAGTCCATTTTGTTCTAGATATTTTGGAGAAGGGGTCTTTGTCACTATTTGCCTGGGCTCACCTTGAACCGCGATCCTCCCTTTCTCAGCCTCCCAAGTAGCTGGGATTACAGGCGTAAGCCACTGGCACCCAGTCCTAGGAAGTTTGTATTCCCTTTGCCTTTCTGTCCTCTGCCTGCTGTGCAGCGCTGGCTTCAGCTTTTCTCATTCGTTCCGAGGGATCTGAATAGATATGCCACCCTTTGATGGTGCTGGGTTCCTCTAGGTCCTGTGTGCATTAACATTTGAACATGATTATGCTTTTGTACACAAAATATGGAGCTAAACAGAGCCTTCTTTGGGTTGTGTCCTGGGGCTTTTAGGCAGGAAGGAACTTTTTTTTTTTTTTTTCCCGGTACTGGGGTTTGAACTCAGGACCTACCTCAAGCCACTCCACCAGCCCTATTTTGTGTTGGTTTTTTTTTTGAGATAGGTTCTTGTGAACTATTAGCCTGGACTGGCTTCAAACCTTGATCCTCCTGATCTCTGCCTCCTGAGTAGCTAGGATTCCAGGCTTGAGCCACTGGCTCCTGGCTAATATTTATTTGTAATGACAATCATATCAGCCCATCATAAAGACAAAAAATAGGTAAACCTAGAAATCTGTCCTTCCTTTTGCCCTCTCTAGGGGGAGCCCACCCATTCTCTTGGGGTCACTGTGGAAGATAGGTGACCTCTAGTGAGCACCAAAACCCCAATAAGTACATTCAGATGTCCTTCAGTGGAGGCCGTGCAACACAGGAGACAAGGGATCCAAGATCCACAGGAGAAGCGGTACAGCCCTGGGCAGGGGGTCAGGAAGGAAAAGTGGACAGGTGGGGCCAAGGAGAGAGGCAGGGTGACCCAGAGCCTGGGTCTTTTATCTGGCTCCAGATCCCTGAGCTCAGCCCAGCTCAGGCCAGTGGCAGTTGACAGATAAAAGTAACTGTTGGCTCTATCTTGGCTTCCCACTGCAGGGGCAGGCACAGCCAGGAGGCTGTGAGAGACGGGGTGCCACTCGTCTGTCCTAGCAAGAGTTCTTCTTCAGGGCATGGTGCTCAGGTGGTTAGGTCATTGAGGACAGATGCAACCCAAGCCCTCCTAGGGTTTGAGCTACAGAAGACACTCCCTGGTGTGGGCATTGCCAGGGCCAGGGAGCCCCCTCCCTGTGCTCTTCTGTCCAGTGAGGACAGAATAGGGCTGCCCCGGGGTGACACGGCTGGTTTGGAGTTTCTTTCTGGACAGCAGACCTGAAATCCAAGCAAGTCAAGAGCTCTGTAGGGAGCTGGGTGATGGGTGAAAGTGGGGGGGATGGGGTCCCCAGTACTCAAAGCAAATCATGGGACAGGCGAGGGATCTTAAGTCCCCTCCTATGGGAACTTGGAGTGACCCTGGGAGTCAGGACTCACCAGATCTTGTTCTGTCAAGACTTATGAAGACCCTCCACCCCCTCCTGCGTTCAGGTAGGGACAGCCTGGGGATACCTGCGCTCCCCTGGCTTCCCCACCGTGCTGGGCTAATGGAGCAGGTTCCACTGTCCTCCAGCAGCACCCTCCCAGGTGGACAGCCATCCAAAGGAGGAGGGACCCTGCCCATCACCCAGGGTGGGGTGCTGTCTCCTTATCTATCATCAGGTCAGACAGTTGGCATGAAGTGTTGAGCCTCAGCTACGGGACAGGTGCAAGTGTGAAGAAGACCTCGTCCATGTGGATGGTACCGCCTCAGTCTCCCCACACCGAGGAAGGGATGCCTGAGCTAGGTCTCTGTGGGACCCTCCAGCCCTGGCCTGTGATTTGGAACTGGTTGAGTTCCAGGCTCTGCTCAGGGCCCTGCTCAGTCAAACAGGAAGTTTGCCCATCTGATGTGTGGAGGAGACCATGAGCTTCAAGGATGGGTGAGGATAGGGGCTTCCAGGAGGCAGGTTATCACAGGGGCCTGAGCTGACTGGGCCTCAGGCTGAGCTTCCTGGAGAACCCTGAAGGCTGGGCTCCCAGAGGAGGTGTGGGAGGAGGGCACCCCATGGGAGCCAGGGAGGTCTTCCCAGAGGGGGTGTACAGAATCTACCTCTCCCTCGGGGAGAAAAGGCTCTGGTTTGCAGTAAGGTCACCTATTCTCTCCTATCCTGCTATGGTCTGACTGTGTCTCTGAGCTAGTCACTTGCTGTCTGGCCTGTGGCCTCCATGTGGGGAAAAATGGAGGTAGCCCCTTCCTGCATACAGAGTAGACAGACAGGACCTATCAGTGGAATTCTGGCTTCCTCCTCCCCCCTGGCCTGACAGCAGGTGTGAGGCATGCCCCACCACAGGCCAGGTCAACAGGTCCAGGACTCAAGGTGGACGGCCCTTCTGTCCCTGCTGTGGGCAGATGCCATGGCCCTTGGTCCCTGTGGCCTCCTGCCGCTCCTGGCTGTACCTGGCTGGGGTAAGGTAGCTGTTGCTTGGGGAGCATATGCATCCTACCCTGGGGTGGGGTGGGCTCCTTGCCTCTCTGGGCCTCCCCTATATTCACCATATTCCCCCAACTATGGAGCTGGTCCCCATCTGGGAGCTGGAAGCCCTACAGAAATTGGGCTGCCCCTTGGCTGGGTGTCCTGGTGGTCTGTGCTGGGGACGGAGGCTTGGGTGAGGGTGGAGGGTACTGGCAGCTCTAGACCCTGGACTCAGGTGAGACCCTCCTCCAGGGAACCTGAAGGGCCAGGGAGCCAAGGTCAAGGCAGTGCCCAGAGCCTCCCAGCTGCCATTTACGGCTTGTGGCTGGTCCCACCTTGCCCTGGGCTTGGAGTGACAGTTGGCTGACCCCATCCATGGGCTGGATCCTGCTTTCGGCTGCTCAGGATGGAGGATCTATCCCAGGGTCACCTTGGGGCCTGGTGGGCATGGTTCAGGCCTTTGTGGCTGGAAGTGCTTCCTTGGGTCCTCCTTTATCCTTCAGTCTCTATCCCTCAGGTGTCTCTCATGAGGTTCTGCAGCCAGGGATGTCCCCAACAGGTATGTGTGGGAGAAGTTGGAAAGGAGGCCTGGCAGGAGGACCCCAGAGATGATAGTGTGGGCATCCTAGGGGTCATCCGGAGGCCTAGGGAGGTCATGTACTTGTCACAGTTGTGTCCCCTCTGGCTGAGGGGGCACAGCTGGCCTACCCTGCAAGACTGTGCCTCTCCCTGCCTGGTGTTAATTTCTATTTTTCGGGAACTACTTTGAGGCCTTGCAAACCTGCTGAGCCCGGAGGTCCTCTCCTTCCCGTGCTGATGGCTTCTGACAGTCATTCACAGTTGCTGCAATCAGCTGATGCTCAGGGGTGCAGGGACTCCCCTCATCTTTTCTATTCTGTCAGTGTGGACTCAATTTCCCATTTTACTCATTTGTATGGATTTTAATCTCTTAGCCCTATTAAAGGTCAAGTTGACCCAAATCTGGCTGGCGGAGTCCCTTCAAGCTGGTCTCTGCATCTTCATTTTTTGAAAAAATCAAAACGTGGAGGTGAAATCTACATGATAAAACTTAGCCATGATCAAGGGTACTGTTCAGTGGTGCTGTGCACATCCTAGTGTTTCGTGTTCTGTGACACTGCCTCTATCTAGTTCCAAACTTTTTTTGTTTGGTCGTACTGGTGTTTGAACTCAGGGTCTCACACTTGCTAGGCAGGCACCCACTTTGCCACCCCTTTCTTGGTTGGGTATTTTTCAAGACAGAGTCTCATCAAGTATTTGGTTGGTATTGGCTTTGCACCACGATCCTCCTGATCTCTACCTCCTGAGTAGCTAGGATTTACAGGCGTGAGCCATCAGCATCCAGCTAATTCTAAACATTTCGTGATCCCAAAAGGAAGCTTCGTCCCCACCAACCAGTTACTGCGCCCCACCCAGAGCTCCTTCTTAGCACCCACACCTGAGTCCCTTCCCAGCACCTCTCCATTCCTGGGCAGTGAGCTGCCTGCCTGTTTGGCCTGGCCGTCTCTCAAGAAGCCACACCGTGCTTCTGGGAAGGGTGCCGTCCGTGGCAACTGAAGATATGAGTGGGAAGTCCCTAAGAGAGTGGGGAAGGGGTGCCAGGGAAGACTTCCTGGAGGAAGGGCAGTGGTCACAAAGCTGGCCTCCGTGAATCCCAATGATAGCCCCTCCTAAACCCCAGGTTTTAGATGCAGGATTCTGAGTTGTAGGGGCCACCTGCCCCGGCTGGGGTGTGGCTATGGCAGGCCAGCCTCAGCCTGCAGAAAGTGCACATATGCGCGAGTCCCTGCTTAGCCCTGACCGGCTAAGACTGGCTGCTCACTGCTTCTCCAGGTGAGTGTCTGGGGCAAGCAGTGGCCTGAATACCCAGGCCTGTGGGGCAGTGCTGGACCTTTGGTTACCTCTCAACCCTGGGAATGCTTGAAGCCTCAGTTTCCCCTTCAGTAAAAAGGGGGGACTATTTGCCCCCGAGGTGGCAGTGTGCAGTCCCAGTGAGGATGGGGCCCCTGCCAAATCATGGCTGTTGAACCCAAAGGCAGCAACATAGCCAGTACTGATCTTGGAAGTTTCCTGAGCACAGCCAGTGTGAGGCTGTTTGTGCCTCTGCACACCTCGCGTAGCTGAAAGCTGCCTCCTGATCAACCTCTCTGGGTCTTCGGAGTGTTACTGGCCTCCAGCAATGCTGGACACCTCCTAGTCAGCAGCAGTAGGTGCTCAAGGTGCCACCACAGTCCTGGGGTCTCTGAGGCTGGGGCCAGGCTTGGCTTCCCATGCACAGAGCAGCTACTTCTGTATCTGAAGCCAAGGAGGGATGAGTTGGGCATCAGGTCCTGACAGGGTAGGGTTTGAATATTCTGGATGCTGTCTTCCTGCCTGTGCAGCTGGTCACTCTCAGAGTGGTGAAGTTCCATCCTCTCCTTCCCCAGATCCCTGAATTCATCTGGCTACCAGGACCACCTGGGAGAGCTAACTATCACTGCATCCTCCCATTTCTCTACTGTGAGGCAGGTTTCCCTGTACTCCAGCCTCCGAGGGCCACTGGGGTCCCATGGGGACACTGCTCTGGTACAACTGACTGCTCCTGTGACCCTCTCCAGCTGGGTTCTGTCTGTCTGCCTCATAGAGGCCTCAGCTGACTTCTGTCCTGGAACTCGACGCTGGGTGGCTGGCTGGGAATTCACATGGGAGGGAAGTGAGGGGCTCTTTCCCAAAGCCTTTCCCCATGGGAACAGAGGAACACAAGGGCCACCTAACACAGCCTGGGACCCATGACCCTCTGATGACACTATTATCCTCGGTGACTGACACTCTAAGAGCCATTCACATGTTGGTCCATACCTGACCCACGACCAGTGTTACCAGTAACTAGGCCCCTATGGTGGGGGATCTGGACCTGCATAAAGGACAGGCCCTTTCCCTACTCTGGCCAATGCGGGGCTGGTGTCCTGACCACTGAACCTGCCTCTTCCCCCAGAGCCTCAGCAGCCCCCATACAACCTGCAGGAGACAGAAGTCTCCATTGTGGACACGGAGACCTGAAACCAGGCCTACCCAAGCACAGACGGCAGCATCACCCAGCCAGACATGCTGTGTGCCCAGGGCCCTAGGGATGCCTGCCAGGTGAGCCTGCAGGGTATAGTAGAGCATGGGGGAGCCTAGAACCCAGCAAGGAACCTCCTGACTCCTTGGCATCCCATCCTTACCCTAGCCTGCCCTGCAGGATGACTCTGGAGGGCCTGTGGTTTGCCAGATGGGACAGGGCCTGGTTGCAGACTGGTGTGGTCAACTGGGATGAGGGCTGTGGTTGCCCTAACTGCCTGGAGTCTACACTTGCAACCCTGCCTATGTACACTGGATTGGCCACCACATCCCAGAATCAGGAGGCTTAGGAAATCCGGGGCTCCCCTGGCTTGCTGTCCAGGCTGGCCCTTTTCTACCCAGCCTCCTCCTGCTGTTGGGCTCCTGCAGAGAGCTTGGCTTGGCTCCCACTCTTGCCTGAGCTTGGACCTCTTCTCTGATGCGGTAACCAAACATGTTTCTGAAATAAGTTAGTATTTATTCTGCTTAGCCCCCTCCCTTTCCTTCCCCTAGACTTAAGAAGCCACAGTTTTCTGCATGAGATTATTGCAACATTTAACCTGGATTTATAAAACCAAACAAAGGGGCATCAACTGAGAACGGTGGGAGGCCCACTGGAGGTGGGGGCTAGGTGTCTTATTGCAAGGGTCAGAACTCCATGGTGATGTGGCCCTTCCCAGAGTCACTGGGAAGCTTCTGGGATACCCAAGCAGATAGAATGAGGGAAGTGATGTGGGGGGGACAAGGCTGGAGGTGACAGAGAACTCAGACTGTGCGCAAAGGTGAGTTGGCCACTGTGGCCTCGGGACTGAGCACTTGCCCATGAGGGCACAAGAGGCCCAGATGTGTGCTCCCTGTAACGACAGCAGGCTGTGTGGATGGGGCTGCAATGCCTCCTCTCTGAGGAGTTTCTGGTCCTTTTCAAGATGCAGCTGCTCTAATCCTGGGGTTGCTGACCTGGCCCTGGCACGACTTTAGACGGTGGCAGCAAAATTCAGGAAAACCCAAACCTGAATCAGCACGATGGAAGCTCAAGGGACAGAAGAGCTGTTCCTGTGTCGTGGTGCAGAGAACAGCGTCTGCCCACATCTTTCTGGGCTGGTATCCTCCCTGGGCCCTTTTGCTCTCCATGGGGCCTGGGCCGAGAACCACTTATGGCCCCACCCAGGGCCACCATCCTGCAGGGCACCACCAACCCCAGTGCCAAAGCCCTGTGCACACTGAGCCCTAGTTACACGGGCTCATCTGTGTTGTCATCCGGGTCAGGGGTGGCTGAGGGGGGCCGTTTCTCCAGGGGGGCCTGGGGAACTGTGAGGAACAGTCCCCGCCCCTTCTCTGGGGGGTCACCAGAGGGCACAGGAGTCTCTGTTTCACGGGGTTCCAGAAGCACTGTGGCCCCTGAGGAAGCTCTGGGTTCTGGGGTCACACTGTGGCCACCGTCCAAGAAAGGGTCTCCACTAGGGCCCCCCACGTCCAGTGGCTCAAAGGCAAAGTTAGGCACAGTCAGGTGCTCTGCCCTGCAGGAGGCCTGTCCCCACCGCTCCCCCTTGACTGCAGGGTCCCCTCCTGGGCCTGGGCCCTCTGCAGGGTCCAGGCAGTCCCTGTGGGGGGCTGTCTCACAGGATGGGGTTCTGCGCCTCAAGGTGGTGCTTCCGCCCTCTGCTGCAGGGGGCCGGGCAGAGCCCTCATCCTCTGTGGGAGGGTCCACGGAGATACAAGGGGGGCTCATCTTCTTCTTTCTGCGTGCCCCCAGAGCTGGTTCTAGCTCCAGGACCCGGGCTCTCACCTCCCCAGGCTCCTGGTGGCTGTCCCCGCCACCCAGCTCCACAGAGGGCCACCTTTGTGTGTCTGCCCGGCTTGACTTGTCCAGAAAGCCCTGGGAGTCCACGCTACAGAACCTGTGCAGGTCCCGCCCACTGCCTGTCGCCCCTCGGGCTGCAGGGGAGGCCACAGGGGAGGCTCCTGGGCTGTGGGACCCAGCTGCAGGCCAGGGATGGGCGGAGCTGGTGATGTGGCTGACCTCCTCATCGGTGGGGTCTGAGGCTTCAGCCTCATCTCCACTAAGGGTTGGTGGCCGACTGGAGACACAGCGCTGTCCAAAAGTATGCTTGCGGGTGCGGACACTGGCAGGCCGTGGGGAGCGAGGTGGGGACCGCAGGGAGGCCCCCAGGGACGCCTGCCTTGTTGGAGTCTTCTCAGCAGGCTCCACAGGATATGGAGCACTGTCCCCAGTGCCATCAACCTGCCCTTCCAGGGACTCAGTATGCATAGCCTCCTGTAAGGGCAATGGAATCAAGGTGAAGATGAGCTCCCCTTCCAGCAGCCAGGGGCCCATCAGAGTCCTAGGGAGGCCAGGGTGAATAGGTCTCTTGGGGGTAGTAGCTCCTTGTCCTCCAGACCCAGATGACATAGCTGGGAGCTGCTGGTATGACTTCTCAGCCCCTGGCCTCCCCCGCCGACCTGTGAGGCCCCAGCAGATAAGTCTACACCTGCCACACTTTGACACCTGGAGGGGAGGTCTGAGCTCCTGTGGGCAGAGCCTGCTGAGGGCCCCGGGAAATCTGGAGAAGCATGGCATAGGCCACCTCCCTTTAAGCCCCATAGCTCAGCCTGGCACCCCAAGGATGGGGTGCTCCTGACAGCTCCTGTGGGGTGCAGGGTTCTTATACTGGGAGGCAGGAGCTGGGGAGGACAGGCAGAAGCTATGGGCCAAGGCTGGTGATCTGGACGTGGTGCAGATCCAGAAGCCAGCATGCTAGCCACTGTGGGGGCCCAAGGCTGCTGGCTGAGAAGGGGAGTCAGGTGTCTGTAACCAGCTCTGCTGTCACAGGCTGGCCTCTTGATGGGCTTCCCTGAACCACCTGGGCTTGATGTCCTGAGACCTCCCAAAGTGGTAGACAGAAAACTCTGAGCCCCAAGAACACAGTGCCTGCCCTCCTGTGCCTTGGTCTCATTCTTCCTCCAAATAGGGAGAGAAATCCCACGGAGCCCTCTGAGGTCTGTGGGACAAAGGCTTTCCCTACCTGTCTGCAGAGCAGCCGACTGAGGCTGGGGGAGTGGGGTGCATCCTGGGGGCACAGGGTGTGCAGACGGCCGCTGCTCCTGGCTGGGGAGGATGCTGCCGATGGGACTTGGAGGGACGCACGGGGCTCCAGGGGCGGTGAGGGAGCAGAGGTGACCGGGCCTGGGGCAGGAACACATCTGAACCTTGTGGCTCACTAGCCTGGCCCCAGGCCACCCTCCCACCCTTTTCCACCCTCCCTCCCACTCTGTCCACTCTCCTACCCGATCCCATCCGCCCTCCTGCCAGGTCTTGCTCTCTCGCTGCCCCTGCCAGCGTCTGTACCTGAGGGGGCATGGCCCGAGTAAATTTCCATCTCCACCTCCTGCAGTGGGTGAGGGTGAGCGGCTGCGGCGGGTGCCACAGGCCGGAACATGTAGCTGTCATTGGGCAGTGAGAGCATCCTGGACACAGACACTTTGCGTACAACCAGGAGGTTCGGGGTATCTGGCCCAGCACCTGGGCTCTCCTGGGGAAAGAAAGAGACAAACTCATGCCGATTTGGTGGCACCCCCAAAATTACCGCCCCCAGACTCTTCGCTGGCCCGACCTGCACAGCGGGCGGAGGCTGGGCTGGGGGCCCCTGCGCCATAGCCAGCTCGATCTCGGCGTCCATCTCTGCGTCCTCACGGGCCTCCTTGTTGTTCTCCTCCAGGTGCTTCATGAGCACAGCCACTACCACGTTGACCAGCACGAACTGTGCCACCAGCACGAAGGTCACAAAGTAGACAGGCGAGAGTGCCGGCAGGTAGCTGAGGCAGTGCTTGTCTTCACGCGTGCACTCACGCAGTGTGTCCTGGGGCGGGCGGTAGGGTCACAACTCTGGCCTCCCTCCCTCTGTGCCTAGGCCCCAGGGCAGTCCTGCTGTTACCTTCATGATCCCGTTCCAGTTGTCCCCGGTGGACACGCGGAACAGTGTGAGGAAGGCCATGCCGAAATTGGTGAAGGTGGCATGCCTGCTCAGGCCCTCACAGGGGTTGTCCTCGCTGCACTCTAGGAGGAAAAAAATCCCACTAGTCGGTCATGCCCTGGCATCCACTAAGGCTGCCCAGTGGCCCGAGAGGCAAAGGTATCACGGGCCATGGGTGGGCATGAAGCCAGCAGGCCACATCTAGGCGTGAGGCTGGCTGTGGGGCATGGCCTGGAGCCCGGAGCCAAGCTCTCTGCGGTTGCCCTAGCTTCCATCCCAACCTCCTGAGCCCCAGACCTGGCCTCTTGGCTCACAGTCTGAGAAATAGGGCTTTCCTGGGGACTGAGATTCTCTGGCATCTGGGCCTGGCCCAGCAGTTATCAGGCCTGGCTGTTGGGGGCGGTTTTAGGGTCCTGGGATCCTCTGTGATCACACACGTGTGGTGCCCAAGTGGGAGGCTATACCTGGAACCCAGCTCTCTAGGCGGGCAGATACCAGGCTATAACAACTACATGGCCATCTTCCAGACAGGGCCCACCAGACCCTGGAAAGACCCTGGCAACAACTGGGCTGACTGTCAAGGATCTCTACCTGGCCCAGCTCAGACTAGGCCAGGGTCTTGGGACTAGGTAGATATCTGAGTGGCAATCTAAAAAGACACGCTGCTGGCATTTGTCTCGTAGAGATCATGTGGGGTTTAGGTTGAGGCGTGTGTTTGTGTGTGCACATTTTCAAGTGCACACTCATTTACCCTGCCTGCCTAGCTTGGGTGTGGAGATGTGTGTGCAAGCCTGTCTGTATGTCACACCTGTGTGGACATGTCTGTGTGCGTAGTTACTCGTGCAAGTACCTTCTGTAAGCCCTGGCCTCACAAAGTGAAGGCTGATGGGGGCAGGGCTGGATGAGGACACTCTGGGAGGCCCATGGTCTGGGTTGGGGCCAGTTCCCTGTCATGTCCACAGCCCATCAGCCTGTTGTGTGAGGACTGATATGGGGTGGCGGTGGGGGCAGGGATTCCTGGGCTGGCATCTGTCTGGGGATTGGTGCCACTTAGCAGGGAGGTGGCAGGGCCACACTCACCTAGCCTCCCGAACAGCTCCACTCCCAGGGCAGCATAGATAAAAAACAGGAGCATGAAAAGAAGGCCAAGGTTCCCTACCTACACAAGAGAGAAGCAGAACAAGATCAGCCCACGGCACTCGACTCTGCAGCCCTCAGCACAGGCCCAGGTAGACCCACAACTGCCACTCTGGGCCTAGGCAAGGTGGGGCAGGGTCCATTTTAAACCCATGTTCCTCCTGGCTCTGCAGCCTCCTGGGGCCACCAGGAGCTCTCAGTGTTCAGGGCCCCACCTAAGCCAGCCTGAACTGGCCTTTCTCACCCAGCTTCTGCCCCTTCCAGGTCCTCCCATGCACCCTACTCTAAGCCAGTGGTCCTGCTTCCAAGGCCTACAGGCTCTCCTTGGGGGCTCTGGCCTACCCACCATGGCTGCACAGTCCCCATGGTGGGGACCCTGGGCTGGCGCTCAATGGACAGGTGTGCCACCAATGGGCCTCGCCAAGGCCTCCCCTGTGAATCTGCTGGGCCCCCAGCACCCACACACTGCCCAGCACCTGCTCCAGACCCTGGGGCATTGCTGCTGGGATACAGCCAGGCCTAGGCCTCCCACCACCCCAGCTGACAGAAAGCTGAACACAGGGTGGAACACCAAGCAACATTCAAGAGCATCACTCGGGGCTCAAAATGCTGCTGAAAGCAGGGTGTCGGGCCAGCTGAGGTGGTGAGCAGTGGGTCAGTGGGCTGGGCACGAGTGGACAGGTACATGATGGGGAGGTGGTTAGAAAGAGGAAGGTGTGGGGGGTGGGTGGATCAGTGAGTAGTTGGGAAGGGGACTGGTGGACAGAAGGGGCTGGGCTGGTGAACTGACAGCTAGAGGAGGGCAGGGCAGCAGGCTGGACTGTGGTGGGTGGGCACAAAGGGGCTCAGTGCTGTGCAGATGGGGCTGCGTGTGACATGTATCTTGCAGCATGAGATCCAGAAAGGATAAGGCAGGGTGGAGAACATAGGAAGTAGGGGTCAATTTCAAGGCCCCCACCTGCATCCAAGCCGTGGGTCTCTGCTCATAGGCAAGCCCACTTCAGTTTCCTGTGACCTCTGTCCCACCCCTCCTTGCCCCAGCTTTCTTGCCTCCAAAGTGCACCAGCTGTGGCAGGCACTGACCACTGCTGTTGCCTAGAGCCAAGGCCAAGATGGGTGACTGTGTCTGCCTCTTCCGGCTCAGCTGAGCTGTACACATGGGGCACCACCTTGGCCACATGACCAGGTGAGGGAGGGAGGAAGGGATGTGAGCCAGGCTCACAATGGAAGGCTCACGATGTCCACCCTCAGATGGTACCGAGCCCCGACCTACCTGGGGAAGAGCTTGAACCACAGTGTCGAGCAGGGCACGCATACCCGTGGCCATCTTCAACAGCTTCAGCACTAGAGCCAGGAATCGAGCATCAGTGGGGCCAGGCTGACCCTTGACTGTCCAAGGACCCTGGACCCCACCTGGAGACCAGGAACCCCCTCCTGCTATAGACACAAGCTAAGGACGAGCCTGTCTGAATGGCCTGCTGGGCCTAGAATTCCAAAGCCACCAGCAAATCGTGGGGGAGGTGGACCCTTGGGATGAGGTGGGGCGCACGGGACCGCCCGCCGCTGGGGGACCGCCCACCGCATGGAACCACCTTCTACCGCAGGGGGACCGCCCGCCGCGGGGCACTGCCCACCGCGGGGGGACTGACCACTGCACGGGACCGCCCACCGCACGGGACCCGCCTTCTACCGCCGGGGCACCGCCCACCGCCCACCGCACGGGACCACCCACCGCGGGGCACCGCCTACCGCGGGCGATACGCAGCACACGCATGATACGAATGATGGTGGGGTTGATGGGCAGGGCGGCGTTCATCTCAATCTCCTCCAGCGCGATACCCATGATGGACAGCAGGACGATGGCCAGGTCCAGCTGATTCCACCTGGCCGGCAGGGGTGCAGTTCAGTGCAGCTGCCACCTCAAGGCTCCACCAGAGCCCACCCAGCAGAGGGAACAAGTCTCCCTGCTACTTGTGGCACATCCCGGAGTCACCGCAGGGTCCACCTGCCCCATGCCAAGAAGCCCCAGGATCCCCCCTGCCAGGGACCACTAGGCCACCTGCTCCACACACCTGTCCTTGAAGAATCTCCGAAACCCAAAGGCCACCAGCTTCAGCGCAGCCTCGAAGACGAAGACGATGGTGAATACATAGTTGCAATATTTGAGGGCCTCGTCCAGAGACTGGGGACAGAAGGCAGACTGGCTGAGGGGCCCAGGGACTCTGGGATGCCCCCTTCCTCCTCTCCCCCCACTACACAGAGGGCCTCTTGCAGCCACATGGCTGTGGCACAGACTGGCTCAGCAGTCTTCTGATGATTGCCTGTCTCCAGCACAGCACACAGCTGGAGATTACAAAGATGCCTCCCAGGGTCCACGGGCCACTCCATGCCCACCCACCTGAGGGCCAATTGCATGTGGCCTCCAGCAGGCATGGGGCTGTCGTCTGATGACCCAGTAGCCTCAAGAAGAGAGGAACCAGGTTCCTGCCCTGTCCCCAGGTCCCCAGTGTCAGAAGAGGTGACATTTCCCCAAGACTAAGCTTATTCCCATTAAAAGCCTCTGTTATTCTGTAGTCCAATGCTCCCTGGGGTGGGAGTGGGGGGAGTGGTGGAGACAAAGTCCCTTTAATGTGAAGACGGAGGGGATGGGAAGGGACAAGGGCCAGCTCCTCACTGTGGACACAGCCGGCATTTTTGCACTGTGACTCTCATGCTGGGGAGCCTCTCCCAGGGTTGGACTCTGAGTTTTAATCCATTTCAAAGGCTTTGTTGGAACAGTGGGGAGGCTCGGCCGGGTTTCCCCATGCTGGTGCTGATTAGCCCCACCCCGAGGCC
Organism: Castor canadensis; assembly: GCF_047511655.1. Taxonomy (NCBI): domain Eukaryota; kingdom Metazoa; phylum Chordata; class Mammalia; order Rodentia; family Castoridae; genus Castor; species Castor canadensis. The sequence goes on along the minus strand of NC_133402.1, from coordinate 1,009,520 downwards.
AGCCCTCTGCCTGACTGGCTGTGGGACCACCTTGGGCTGGTTGTAGTGCTCCATGGACATGGTGATGACATTGAGGCCGATGATGAAGGTGATGAAGAGGTCCAGGTAGTGGCTAGTGCACAGTGAGTGGATGGAGCGGCGTGTGTGCGAGTAGTCGGCATAGTAGGGCCGGCGCTGGGCCTCTGCGGGAAGAGGGGGTACAGGTGAGCAGCCTGGATGGCTGGGGGGCTGCCTGCACCCTCCCATGGCGCCTGGAGGTCCCTTCTTCCTCCTGGGAGGCTGAGTGTTTATGGGTGGTTAGGCAGGGCCGTGGCTGTCCTGGACTCTATGGGGGTTGCCCAAGGCTGTGGGAGGGGAATTTTTGTGGGAAGGGGCCTGTTCTAGCCTGTGAGTCCATGAGCTGAACTGTGCCCAGGGGCCTGAGGTCAGGTTGACCTCCTGGACTGTGGGGTCCAGCTGCCATGGGTTCCTGGAGCTCAAAGCCAGGCAGGAGTGTTTAGCCTTTGTGACCACTTTGTGCTGTATCAAGGTTCAGACACCTTGCTGATGAAGGGCTGGGCTGGATGACCCCTCTTTCATCTCCCAGTCTGGGTCCTCTGGGCCCCAGACAGGCAGAGACGAAGGCCCCCACATCCTCCAAGGGACCGCTGGTGACTGCCTGTGGCCTGGCCCATCTGAGGTTGGTGTCCTCATAGGGGAGACGGGAGCCTACCTGGGGTGCCCTCCCTCCTGCATGCATCCACCCCTGCAGGTTTGATCCCACTAAACGCTCTGCCTGCAGTATTCCCCTCCAGGTGTTAAGGTGTCCCACAGGGGAGGGTGTGGTCTACCCTGCACCTGGGACTGCCTTGGTCAGAGAATCACACACTGGGGGCAGGAGGAGGGCTGAAGATCTGGGCCCAGCGATAGCAGATGCTGACGGGCAAACACCCCCACCCCAGATCCACATGCGCCTCAGCCTAGCATGCGGTCACTAGAGAATTCAGGTCAACTTGGGCAGCGAAAGAGGCCAGCAGTCAGGGCAGAAGATACAGCGCAGCCACAAGGCGTGGGGAGCGAGTGGCGGCCTTGTCCACTAAAGCACAGCAGGAAAGCGTGCACACGTGCCGGCGTGAGGAGAGACAGGCAGGGCGGCAACAGGGACACCAGCAGTGAGCCACAGCCCGTCCTCCCACTCACTGGTCCCTGCCACCGTGGCAGACTCCAGCAGGCCTGTGACACCCACCCTTCCCACTATGGCAGCAGAAGCGGGCTGGGCATGCAAGGCGGGGCAGGTACCTGGGCTGGGGAAAGTGCCTGGAAAGACAAGGAGACGTCTGAGTGGCCGCACGGGGACACCCAGGGCCTGTGTGGGCAGTCCTCCCTGCTCCCAAGCCGCAGCCTGCTATCCTGCAGGGTCTGGGGGGGTCCCATCTGCTTCCTGGACCCTTTGGGGAGACCCTGCCTCCGGCCACGGTGGGCACCATGGCTGCCCGCTCCTGCCAGCCCCTCCGCTGGGGCCCCCATGCAAGGTGCAGAGCCACTGGGCTTGGGCTGCAGGCCAAGGGAGCCTGGCGCCACACAGCGTGCACACAGGTACGGACCCGCCACCGCCATCGGGGCCGCCTTACTCCTGCGCCTTCGTTCCAGGCGCCGCAGCTGCTTCTCCTCCCGCCGCCGCGCCTCCTCGGCCTCCTGGTGCTGCCGGCACTTGTGGAAGTTCTCCACCACCACGCCCACGAACATGTTGAGCACAAAGAAGCTGACGATGAGCAGGAAGGAGATGAAGTACAGCAGCATCCAGGGGTTGTGGTTCTGCACGGGCTGCGGCAAGGAGGCCGTGGGTCCCCCAGTCGTTCACCTGCCCGACTGCCTGTCCGTCCCGGGTACCATCCCTGGGGTTAGGAAGTGACCTCACGACAGACCTCACTGCAAGTTCTGGTGGAAGGTCCCTGAGAAGACCGTAGTCTCAACCCCAGTGACATACGGGATTTGCTTCAGGTCACCCACGGCAGCCGTCCCAACCCCACGCACCTGCTGGTCAATGCCCACAGCGTCTAGTCCATCATACATGATGTTCACCCAGCCATCCTTGGACGACAGCACAAACAGGGACATCAGTGCCTGCAGGACAGGGGATTAGGACGGGGGGGGGTCACCGACAGGGCAGTGTGGCTGTGGCCACACGAGTCCCTGGGGTCCACCCCACGTGCCCACCTGGCCCAGGTTGTCGAAGTTGTACTTGCGCCGCACCCAGCGGTAGTGGGCCGCCCGGCACTCGGCCTTTGTGGAGATGTTCCTGGTATCGGTGCCCTCGCAGTAGTAGAACTTGCCTTTGAAGAGCTGGCCAGGCAGGGCCGTCACCCTGGGTGGCCTGGGGTGCGGACCCACCCCACACAGCCTGCTAACCACCCACCAGTTGGGCAGGCCTTGTTCTGAGGCCCAGTGGGAAGGGAGAGGGGCTGACCCTGGATAAGCAGCAACCACACACCTGCACCCCCAGGATGCCGAAGATGATGAAGAAGGCACAGCAAATGAGGACAATGTTCCCAATGGGCCTGAGCGACGATATCAGAGTCTCCACCACCAGCTTGAGGCCTGGAGCCCGGCTGATGACCCTGGACCCAGGCAGAGGGAGTGTGCATTAAGCCAAGCGTGCATCTTCAAGGTGAACCGAACAGGGGGCCTGAGAGTCTGTATCGGTGGGCAGAGGCAGGGCTGGGCTTCCGGGTCTTTTCTGGATACCTGCAGGGGACCACCACACCCACCTCAGAGGCCGCAAAGTCCGCAGCAGGCGCAGCACACGCAGAATGCCGAGGATCTTGGCACCGCCCGCCGAGGCCATGGCCACGATGATGTCAACCAGGGACACCAGGACGAGCAGCCCGTCCAGCACGTTCCAGCTGCTCTGCAGGTAGGCATGCTCACCCCACAGCAGGCCCAGAGCTACCACCTGGGGTGGAGTATGCACAGGCTTGGTGGGTGCTCTGGGGATGGGGACGGGGGTGGGATAGGGACCCATGGGGAGAAGGGCCCATCAGTACCTTTACCATCATCTCGGCCACGAAGATGGCAGTGAAGATGTAGTTGGAGATGCTAAGGAAGGCTCGCTCCTGCAGGGAGAGGCCACCTGGTGGGAGGGCTGCATCTGCCCTGCCTGGCCCCGGCCCCACCCTGAACACCACTGACGGGGACTCACGGTGCTACCCGGGTCGATGTCTGGCCTCTCCAGGGCAATAGTGATGCAGTTGAGGAAGATGAAGACGAGGACCACGTGGTCAAACATCTTGTGAGCAATGACCTTCTGGCAGGAGACACGCAGCCTGGGGAGGCAGCCAGGTGAGTGTGGGGCTTGGGTGGTGTCCCAGGCACTCACTGCCCGTGGTTGGGCAAGGCCGGGCCCATTCTGCCCTTCCTGGTGTGTGCAGCCTCGGGGGACAGGGTTAGAGCTGCCTCACCTGTTCTGTGGTGAGAAGAGGTACAGGGCCCAGGACTCGCGGCTGCGGCACCACTGGGGGGTATACGGCTCCAGCACCTTGTGCAGACGGAAGCAGCAGCTCTGGAGACAGGGGAGGTGGTCTTAGCTCCTGTGGCCTCCGGTGGCAAGGACACCCTCACCCTCTTGCCTCTTCCTTATGCTATTCCCTGCCACCTTGGCCTCACCTTTCCCACCTGACCAATGAGAAAGTGGCCATGTTGGGAGTCCACAAGGCTGGGCAAATGGATGTTCCAGCCCTGCCCCAGGGAATTTCCCTTAACCAATGGGAGCAGCCCAGCCTGGTGGATGCCTCTCTTCCTCTCCCCATCAAGAAGCTCCTGGGGAGGATGGGATGGTGGCCTATGCCTATATCCCAGCTACTCAGGAGGTGGAAATCAAGATGATTGCTGTTCGAGGCCAGCCCAGGCAAAAAGTTAAGAGACCCCCATCTGAACAAACAAAGTTGGATGCAGAAGTGCACATTTGACACTAGCTATACAGGAGGCAAAGGTAGGATGGCTGCATGGCCCAGGACAGCCTGTGCAAAAAACATGAGATCCTATCTGAAAAATAACTACACCAGGCACTGGGCTCACACCTGTAATCCCAGCTATGTGGAAGGCTGTGATCAGAAGGATCCAGGCAGCCTAGGCAAAAACATTTGAGAGACCCCCATCTTAACAGAAAAAACCTGGGTATGAAGGCATGTGCCTGTCATCTCAGCTATGGTGGCAAGCATAAATAGGTAGTGCAGGCCTGCCCGGAGCAAAAGGTGTTGCAGGAATAGCTCAAGGCATAGAATGCCTGCTTAGCATGCAGAAGCCCTGAGTTCAAGTCTCAGTATTGCCAAGAAAAAAAGTGTTCCTGGTCAGAGGCTGACCACAAAGGTAGGGGAGCCCAGCCCCCAACAGCAGGTAGATACAACTCTGGAACTGGCTGGGAATGGGTTTCTGTCCTGGCCACCTGGCTCTCTTCTCTTCTCCTGACTCACTGAATTACTGCCTCAGGCTCTGTGTTGGGGAACCGGTCCAAGACAGGAGGGGTGAGGGGGGCTGTGCATCTGTCTCACACCATTCCACTCACATCCTCCATGTCATCATCAAGCTCGGCCGCATCCTCCTTGTGGCTGTCGATGCGCAGGAAGAACTCGCTGGGCAGGGCCACCATCTGGCCGTTGCAGTCGTGGAACTTGGCGGGCAGGAGGGCAGCAGGCCGTGGGGGCCGTGGCTCCAGCGTGCTGCGGTGGCCCAGGGACTCGGCACGCCTCAGGGGGGTGGTGCGGGGCACAGGTGAGGCCCCTGGACGGGCCCCTGCACCCAGCCTGCCATCCTCAGCCTCGTCATCTGTGCTGCCCTTGCCCTCACCGGACAGCAGTGACTCACGCTCCCCACTCTGGCTGTGACGCTTCAGGCTGGGTGCACGGCCCAGGCTGTTCCAGCTGGAGCGCCGGCTGCTCCAGGTGCTGCTGGGGCCCCAGGGGGCGCAGGGTGAGCTGCTGCGGAGGCTGGCCTGGGGAGCAGGGGACATGAGCAAGCGGGTGCGGGCCCCACAAACCCGTTTCCTGGTCAGAGGGGCTTTCCCCAGGACATTGCTGGTACTTCTGGAGTGCTGTGTTCCTGGCTGTGTGTGGCCAACACACCTAGAAAGAACCCTACTGGGGACACTAACTACATGGTATGCTTTCAGGCCAACACTTGACTCTGCTGGGGATGCAGCCAAGGCAGGGTCCAGGGCAAAGGCCCAGCTGCTGTCTTAAGGACTAACATCAGCCCTAGACCCAGCGTCTCTTCCTTGGCTCTGTGCTGCTCATACCATCTTCACATACGGGGCCTAGCAGGAGCTGAGACTTACTCTCCATTCCGGTCCCTATCCACTTTCATGGGACCCCTGACGCTTGTCTGTGCTGTGGTGTGCTTGGCGGCTTGGCACCAGAAGCTCCCTGTGAATGCAATCTTCAAATGCTTCTCCCGCCTCTCCCTGCCTGCAGGTCTGCCTCGGCCTCCCCTCCTGGGTCCAGCTCCCTGCCTCTGCCCTTCTCAGGGTTCAGAAGCCAGATGTGGTCATGCCCACATCTGGGCAGCATTTTCAGCCGTTTGTTTCAGGACCTCCCTCCAACACACACCCCATGAGATGAGAGGCTCTGGTTGTGAATGGAACTGAACTGTCAGATTCACCAAGATGCATGGAAACCAGGTCTGACTTTTGTTCCGTAGGCCCTCTGAGTTACCATTTCTGCTGGCCCTTTGCTGATCTTCCCTGGGATGTGCTCTGTGCCCAGTTAACTTGCCTTTTACTGCATTTTGGAAGATAAACTTCCCGCTGTACGCTCTGCAGGTCTCGTGCCTGTTCTCATGAGAGCGGCCACCCCAGCTTCCACGTACAGAATACAGCCCTGACTCTCAGTGTCGGCGTGTTACAGGGTCCCTCCCTCACCCTAGGGGCAGGGGACAGTCCCTACCAGAGACTTCTGGTCCCCTAACTGGGGGTCCACGGAACCGCTGCTGCTGCGTCTTGAGTCCAGGAGGCCGTGGACCGCGTCCAGGTGTGGGGAGCTCTTGGGGGTGGGCATGGGTGTGGCTGCTGTGCGCATGATGACAGGTGGGGGCAGGCTGCCTCGGCCCTCCAGGTGTCCATTGGGGGTCACTGCCAGCGAGTACATCTTCATCTCTGGGGGAGGTGAGCCCCATCAGCCTCCAGGAGCCCCAGGGAGTGGGGACATTTCTATCAGGCCCTCTGCCCTACCCCTGTTGTCCACACGCACACCTGTGGCTCGCAGGTCTCTAAACTTGTCGAAATCCTCCTCGAAGTGGGTGGACGTCTTGTCCTCGTCTGTGTCGGACCTGTTGGCGTCACCCTGCACCCACACAGCACAAGACGGGCGTGAGGCTCCCGTGATGGGAGGGCCACCAGTTTGGGATGATTAGGGCAGGTGCTGGCACAAGGAGGGGCCCAGTGCCTGCAGGTTTGTCCAGGCAGAAGCCCACCTACCTTCCCAAGTCCTTACCTCTGCCTGGAAGCCCTCAACCAGGATGGCCACCAGCAGGTTAAAGAGCACATAGTTGCCGAAGGTCATCAGTGCCACAAAGTAGAGGGCGGCCCAGGAAGAAGTAGAGGCCATGCCATTGTAGAGAACCACATTCCAGTCCTCCTGAGTCAGAATCTGGGGGTGGGCAGCACATCCCCAGGGCTGAAGGAGGCTCTGGCCCCACAACAACCCACCCATCTCCTTGCGGGATCAGGCTTGCCATCCCCATGGTCCCCAGATCCTTTAGCACTGGCAATCTCTGTTCTCGGAGACCCCCCTCTCCCCGTCGCCACTGACGATACCTGGAACACAGTGACGATAGCCCACAGCAGGGAGTCAAAGTTCTTCCTGTCAGGGACTGTGTCCCCTGTGTCTGTCTTCAGGCTGAACTTGCACCCGAAGAGATGCATACCCAGGATGCTGAGAGGGGCAGGCACTGAGCGGGGAGAGGGGCCGGCGCTTCCCCCTACCCCGGGTTTCCTACGGGAAGGACTGCCCCTGGGGCTGAGCTGCTTGTTCTGCTGGTGAGGAGGCCCAAACTCGAGAAGGGAAGGACAGCTAGAGTCGACTCTGGTTCTAGGCAGCAGCTAGGATCTGGGAGGCCTGTTTTGGCCATGCTTATCCACAGGCAGCAGCCTGCTTGGGTTGCCCACCCTCCTGGCCCCCTCTCTCGGCCTGGGCTGGCACACAGCAGGTGCTCAGCAAACCCCACCAGGAGCCCCCACCCCACATCTGTGAGCCCCACCAGAGCAGAGCCCACCATGTACCCTATTAGTGCTGCCAGAGATGGCGGAGCAGTGTCCGAGTCCGCAGAACTGAGGGCCAGCAGCGTGGGGCTTGCCCCTGCTCTGTGCCCCAGGCCTCCACCTCCCAGCCGCTCTGGGTCACAGTCCATCGCCCCACGCTGTCCGCCCAACCGCTCACCTGAAGATGAAGATGAAGAGCATAAGCAGCATGCAGAAAGTGGCCACATTGTCCATGGTCTTCATGAGCACCACGAGCTGCCGACGCAGGGCTGGCAGGAAGCGCACCAGCTTCAGCACCCGCAGCAGCCGGAAGGTGCGCAGCACCGACAGTCCGCCATCTGCCTGACCCACGATCTCCCAGACGCTGTGGGCGGGGGGGTGGGGCAGAGGTGAGGGTCAGAGTGACTGGTCCCCTGACCCTGGGCACTCCTCTTCCTGGAGGCAGGATAGCCAGCCCAGGATCCACAGTGGCCTCTGCTCAACCCATTTAGTGAGGAGTGGGTCTGACTGCATACAGGTGCCTGAGGAGCTGCGGCAGTATCGGCCTCATAAGCCATCATCAGTCCAGGAACCCCTGGCTTTGGCTGGGTCAGAGTTTGTTAAACAAAGGTTTTCTCTTGTCCCAGCCTTTCACACTCACACCCAAGCCTTCTCTGCCAGGTGTGAGATCCTCTGCTTCCCCTGGGGAGAGTCAGGGACCACTCTCAAGTTCTTCTATCATCTGGGATTTGGTTGCAGTAACTGTCCCAGAGGACACTATGCTCTGCCCCTAAGCTGGCCTTCCCCTCAGGGCTGAGCCACCAGGCTAAGAGACCCAAGCCCCACCCTGTTCATGCTGGGGATGGCTCCTCCAGGTTCAAGAAACAACCACAGAGACGCAGTTGACCTGTGCCACGGCAGGGACAAGGTTCCAGGGAGGTGCTCTGCTTAGCTGGCCTTTTAGGCAGCTGACCAGTGTCCCAATGGCCCCTTGTCCTAGCCACTGCTAGGACTTTGCTTTGCTTTGCGTGGAGGGAACACACCTGATGACCACGATGATGCCGTCGAAGATGTTGTAGGGGTTCCGGATGTAGCCCAGAGGGCCGCAGGCCAGAAGCTTCAGCAGCATCTCCAGGGCAAACACGCTGGTGAAGACAATGTTGCTGATCTCCAGGGCGTTGGTCAGCTCGTCGGGCTGCAGGTGGGGAGGGGGCAGTCAGGGGGTGCCCCCGCTCATGGCTCCCACCCCTCTAGGCATTGATCTGCAAGCAGGGTTGGTCATACCAAGAGCTCATGGGATGGAGGGGCTACCCAGCATCTCAGAAGCTCAACTAGCTGCTGCCAGAGGAGGAAGCCAGGCCTCCAGAGTCCCCTCTAGGCGCATGCTTGGTCCACCTGTCCCTCTCACTCTGACTGCCCCTGGCTCCCCAGGACCCCACGGATGTCCTCTCTCGGTGCACACTTGGCTCCCCTGTTCCTCCCACTCCCCTAGACCACAGCTCCCCTAGACCTTGCCTGACCTTCTTACCTTTACACCTGAGCATGGGGGCTGCCAGAGACATCCATAACCCCACCCCAGGCCCTGCTAGTGCAGGTCACAAGGAACAGGACTGGGGCACTGTACAGGGGCCCAGGCTGGGTCTTGGGGAGGTGCAACAGGCCTACTTACCCTTCCCCTCTCAGAGGCCCAAAAGGCCTCTCAATACTGATGTGTCCACCTTCCAGAGAGTGCTTACATGTGAGTGCTGCATGTGTTCATACGTGCGCGTGTACAAGTGTGACCAGCCATGTGATTGTGTGCACGCATACATGTTCACTCCTACGTGTGTGTGCATGTGGTAGGTTTGGGAGTCTGTATGTGCTCCGGCACAAGTGTGTACACATACATGAATGTGAGTGCTACACGCTCAACGTGTGCATGCCTGTCTACACCTGTCCACACGTGCAGTGGTGAGCCTTGCACACGTACGGGTGCAGCGTGCACAAGTATGTGCCTGTGTGCAGGGGCTCTTCCAGATGGGGTGACTCTGCTCTGCCCCTCACCAGAGAGCTGCCCTGCCTGGGGCCTGCCTGAGGCTGACAGTGGTTGGATTTCCTCTAAATTACTCTAGGATGAAAGAAAACAGCAGCTAGAAAAGCCCAGAGGGTAGGAGGAAAGAAAATAATTCCCAGTATTAAAAAGATCTAAGCCAGAGCATGGTGACACATGCCTGCACTCCCAGAGACTCAGGAGGCACAGATCAGGGGGACTGCAGTACAAAGCTAGCCTGGGAAAAAAGACCCCATCTAAACCAACAAGCCAGGCATGGTGGTATGTGCCTGTCAGCCCAGCTACATGAGAGGCACAGGCATTGGTAGGAGGATCTCAGTGTAGACCAGACCCAGGTAAATACCAAGACCCTACCTGAAAAATAACTAAAGCAAAAAAAAAGGCTGGGGGTGTAGCTCAGTTGTAGAGCACATCCCTATCAAGTTCGAGGCACTGAGTTCAAACCCCAGTACCACCAAAGATACATATATATATATATATATATGTATTTTTTTTTTTAAAGAGGATTTAGCCTCAGGAGCCTTCTTGGTTCCCCAGGAGAGGGTGACCAAGCTGGACCACAGTTGTCCTTCCTCTGGTGGGGCCAATTCCAGGGGCAGAGGAGTGTCAGCTGGGTGCAGTGCCTGTAGCATTCAGGCAAATGAGAGGTGCCAACCACCCCCATTCCTCCTCCTGGGTCCAAGTCAGACCACTGGCCTCTTACAGCCTACAGTAAGAGGCTACCCCAGTAGCCATGGCCAGGAGTTTCAGACATTTGAGGGGTCTCTGTCTCCAGACAGGTCCTGAAAAGAGCTGACTCCACGGGCCAAAGTAGCTGGGTGACTGTCATTGGGCCCACTGCCCCGGGTGTCTTCATCCTTGAGGGTCTCTGGTGGCCTCATGGCCCCCACCCCAGACAGAGGGAACCACTGGGCTGCAGTCATGATGTTGGTGGTTATTACTCAGCACAGCTCAAGGAACCATGGTGTTTGTTGAGTGAATGAAAAAAAAAACACCCCATAATCAATAGCCCTCCCCACTCAGCTCTGATGCCAACCCCCACAGGCCCTGGGGGGTTGCAGCTAGAATCTCAAGGAAGACACAGGCCCACTGCCTGTCAGTGAGCACATCCTAGCAACCTTGCCCTGCTCCACCCTCACTGCATGAGATGGACACCCAGGCCAGTGCCCACCTGCTCGTGGTACTCCACACCCATGCTCAGGGTGTTGAAAAGAATGGCCACCATGATGCCACGGTTAAAGTACTTGCTGTCTACGATACGGTGCAGTTTGCTGCTGAAGGAGGCCCAGAGGCGGCCCAGCCCACTCGGCTCGCCCGAGGCCACCCGTCGCTGCGGCCGCCGCTGTGTGCCACCCTGGCCTGGCGTGTCTGCCGCTGGGGGTGGCTGCATGGGGTCTCGGCAGTCACCGTGTCGTACATCCCGTGTGAACTCGTAGACGCCGTGGGTATCCGAGTCTCCGCTCTCTGACCCGCTGAACTCAAACTCGGGGTCCTCCAGGGCGCTGGCGCAGTACGGGCAGCTCTTCAGCTCACAGGTCAGTGTGCCTGCCTGGGGGCTGGGCAGGGGGCAGGGCACACTCAGGCCTGACAGGTGGCTGGGGGCCTGACCTAGTCCTGTGGAGGAAGGGTACAGAATGGGATCAGGCACTACATCCAGGGCACTCTCTCTCTCTCTCTCTCTCTCTCTCTCTCTCACACACACACACACACACACACACACACACACACACAGACACACAAGGGTGTGTGTGCCATATTCCCAGGTGACATTGATTAAAGTGAGGTCACCCTGGCCAAGGAGGTCCTAACCTCAGAAGAAGAGAAAACAGACCCACAGGGAGAGTCCTGCAGAGACTGCAGAGGGGAGTGATGTAGCCCAGGACCACCAGGAGCCAGGGTGACCCTTGCTAGATTCCCCAAAAAATCAACCCTGTGGCCTTGACTTTGGACTCTGCCTCCAGACAGAACAAATTTCTATTGTCCTGAGCTGCTCAGTCTGTATTTTATAAAACAGCTAGGATGCTAGGACAGATGCATCCACAGCACACACCCGTGTATGTGTGAGCACACTCACAATACCTGTGCACTCGCACACATACCTGGGCACACACACACACAGAGCTGGGCACATATACATGTATATCCGGCCACATTCATTTGTACTCCTAGACACAGTCACATACCTGTGCACACACATCTAAGCACACACGCTCTCACACCTGGGCCCACGCACGTTCCACTCATCCCTCACAGTGGCAGTCTTGTCACACACTGGGGTGGGGACACACTTGAAGAAACAGAAGTTGTCTGCCCTGGGGTTGCAGCGTCCATGGAAATCCAGCACAGGCCATGCTCCAGCAGTCACAGTACACAGTGAGATTGGTTCTCTCTAACCCCACATCTGAGCTGTTTTCACACCAACGCAGAACTGACAACACTTTCCCATGCCGTCCCATGTGCTCTGGAGCCCTGTGCATTTTACACTCACAGCTGAGGCTCTGTGGCCACTCAGATGGCAGTGCAGGCTACAGGGCCATGTGCCCAGGACACCTCACTTGCATATGCCTGGGGCCTGGTGCAGGAGAGCACAGGAGGACCTGGTACATCCCTGCCATATTGGCACACATCCCTGCCCACCATCTCACAGGACCTGGTGAGTCTCTAAGTCAACAACACCCAACCTCCTGGAAGGTCCCAGTGTCCTCCCATAAGCTGTCCATCCAGGAGGGCTGAAGCCTGGAGGAGACCTCTCCCAACCTTGGAGCCTCTGTCTGGACTTCCCCTCCTGCATGGCCCAGAATCAGTTTCCCCAATCTAGAAAGGGCAGCTGCTGTGGCTGCAAAGGGCTGCAAGTCCTCCAGGGAGATGGCCAGGCCATGGTCATAGACATACAGCCCCTCTTGGGAACAAGCAGGGCCCCCTGCACCTCTTCCATGGGGCGGGGTCATGTCCTCACCGTGCTCTCCGACCACATGCTGGATCTTCTCATAGGGGTTAGGACCACCTAGGCTCAGGGGGCTATGACCTGTGGCTCCGGGGACTCCAGCTCCCCGCTTCCCTTTGGGCCCAGGAATGGTGCCACCTTTGTTGCTGCCCGTCCCCGAGGGCAGGATGGTGGGGTAGTTCATAGAGCCCAGCCCTGAGGCCAGCTTGAGGCTGGCGGCCGCAGTGGCTGCAGCTTGTGCCACACGGGCTCTCTCCTGTGGCCCCTCCACGTGGCAGTCAGCGTGGTAAATACTGTGCACGGACTCAGAGTCAGGCGGCCCCCGGCCCGGAGACGGAGGTGAGGGTGGCGCACAAGCCCGGACCAGCCTGGTGTCACTGACACCCGGCTCGGGGCTGGGCCTGCGTGGACTGCCGTGGCTGAAGTGGTAGTGGTGGTGGTGATGGTGGTGGTGGTGGTAGACCAGGTGGTGTACGGAGGCCCCGCGCCTGCCTGCATGGCGCTGCCGTCGCCCGGGGCCCTGGCCGTGCAGGGCACTGCTGGGGTCCACCTTCTTGCGCCAGCGGCTCTGCCAGCGGGCGTACAGACGCAGGCTACGACGTTTAACCTTACGGAAGATGTGACCCACATACTTGAGCAGTTCCTCATAGCAGCTGCCCGGCTCTGAGAAGCTGGCCAGCGTGCTGTCGTTAGACAAGTAACGTGCGCGCTGCTCACGCATCAGCTGGTTCTCCCGCTGCTTCGTCTCTGAGAACTGCGTGGCGATCACCACCAGGCACAGGTTGATCATGAAGAAGGAGCCGACCTGCAGCAAAACAGGCAGGACTGCCAGACTGAGTCCACGCCAAGCCCTGGCTGTGCCTCCTGGTGGTGGGGCGGGGCGGGGGACTGGATGTGGTTATGACACCATGGGTGGGGAGCCATATGGCAGGTGAGCCGTGCATGTCTGTGTGACAACGGGGACCTGGAACCTCTCTCAGGGTTACCCATGTGTCCCTGACATGACTACACATGGCAATCACACTCCCCTTCCATGGGACTGTCCCTAGCCTCTGTGGCCAGTTAGCACGGAGCACCATCAAGTCTCCTTTGCACGTCCATCCTGTCTGCTGCCTGAGAACATGGCAGGATGTGTACTTTCCCTGCTGGATCCCCATTGGGGCTCCATACACCCAGAGCACCACAGATGCCTGCTGGTGGACAAACTGACAACTATCTGCCTAGACACCTTGTCCTTGTCACAGACAGGACAAGGAGAGCCACAGATACTGTGGAGGGCTGGGCTGAGGGGCCACACACCGTGGAGGGCTGGGACTGATTCCTGTGGCCTCCATGCTGTACCTGGGGTCAGGAGTGCTGCATAGGCTTCTTGAATGGGCTCCCCCCCCCAACTGTCTGTCCATCCCAGTACCCCCCATTCCTGGTAGTCCTGTGTCTCTGAGGCCTCTACTCCACAGAGTACAGGGGCACAGGCCATCCCACCCCTCCCTGAATGCCCACACTGCACTCACGATGATCAGCAGGATGAAGTAGATGAAGTTGTAGAATGAGTGGGCATCCATTACGTAGTACATGATGTCCACCCAGCCCTCCAGCGTGATCACCTGTGGAAGACGGTGACTGGACACCGGCCTGCATCCCCCCACTCCCTCTGGGACAGCAGTGAGCACCTCCCTTTCCAGCACGGACACCTCTTTCAGGGGTCCCCGTCTCATACACTTGGTCCCCACTGCAGACTGGCATACTGCAGCCACAGGTCATGGGCCCCAGAAGCCCACCTGGAAGATGGCAATCCAGGCATAGCCGATGTTGTCAAAGCTGATGGCTCCATTGTGGGGGTTGGAGTCCCCTGAGCGGCACACATTGTAGTACTGGTTCCAGTTGATGCAGGCATTGCGGGCTGTGCTCACACCCTCGGCCTGGGGCTGCCCGTACGCCTCCCACCCCAGCGTGCACGGCACACGCAGCTCGCGGCGGCCAGGGATATGCGAGCACTTCTGCATCCCATTGTCCCGGCGGGAGGAGCAGATAAACGGGTTCTCCTCGCCCTCCTCCGTCTGGTAGTACGGCCGCAGAAAGGTCAGGTTGTTGTTCCTGGATCACAGTCGGCCAAGCCACGGTCAGGGACTCTGGGGCCACACACATCCTTCCTTCACCCACCCAGTCATGCTTGCCCAGGTCTTGCCAAGCCTCAGTTCCACCTGCCACCTTGCCCCTCAGAAAGTAACCACTCTGTGACCACCCCCCCCAACTCCCTCACCTGGGCACTGGCCTGGTGGGACAGGTGATAAAAGGAGATGACGTGTTAAGAACCCGTGGGGTGTGTGCAAAACACACAAAGCAGAGCCCACTGGCCCCTTCATCACTGCCAGGGTTACCTGAGGCCCTGGTGAAGTAGAAAGCCCCACCCAAGGCAGCACCAGGGGCCCCTGGATCTGTCCTGAGGCCCACCCCCTGTCCCTGCCTTCCTCCCTGATTGCTCTCCCCGCTTCCAGTCAAAGGGGTATGACAACATGTGCCACAGTCTCCACCCAGGGACCCAGAGAGCAGGTGACACCTCAGCCCCATGGGCAGTCAGTCTAGGGGCTCACATAGGGCGAATCTTTGGCCCCAGTGGTGGCAGGAGGGCAGGTAGTTAGGTCATCTGCCAGGCCTGGAAGAGGGTGGGCTGCCTCATAGCACCATGGTCACCTTCTAGAGTAGCCCTGGCAGGCCACCCATCTTCTCTGAGGCCATGGGGGAGGGGACACAAGGGAACGACGGGGAGAGGTGCCTCTTTGTGCAGAGGGAAGAGGGAGAACAATGTGTGTGCAGGCGATTCTTTCCCAGACACAGCATCTGATAGGAAGGGCTCTTCTAGAGACGGTCTCCCAGCAGAGGCAAGGGGGCAGTAGCCATC
Source organism: Castor canadensis (assembly GCF_047511655.1). Lineage (NCBI taxonomy): Eukaryota > Metazoa > Chordata > Mammalia > Rodentia > Castoridae > Castor > Castor canadensis. Next base: position 994,420 of record NC_133402.1, on the reverse strand, counting down.
TTGTGGGTGGTCACTGTCCCTCAGGAGGCAGCGGGAGGATGAGCCCTGGCTGCCCCTCCAGGTAGGCTTTCCTGGCTGCAGACCCCACACCAATGGGGTAAGCCACCCTGGGAAGGAGCAGGTGGCCTCCATTCTCCACCCTGTTCCCACTCCTGGGGGCTGTCCTTCCACTATACACAGACTTCAAGATGGCCCTCACCTGCCACGGCCTGTCCCGAGCAGGGCTGGGCTCCCCCAGGATCCTAAGGCACCAGTCTCAGCACAGAAGCACCACAAAGCCCTCATGGTCAGGCCCACTGGCCCTTGGCATAACTGAGATCTTTCAGGAGGCCAGGGCTGAGTGCCCTGTGAGCCTGGGTACTCAGGGGCAAGTCCCTCAGGGTGAGGGAGCCCATCTCCTGCCCTAGCCTCCCCTGAGTGCTCCCCAGTTGCCTCATAGGTCAGGACAGTCCACAGAGACAGACAAGGAAGCACAAGAAGAGACAGTGACAGAAGAAATAGAAAGGAAAACCCAGGCAGAAAAACAGAGGAGGAGACTCAAAGCCAGAACCAGGATTCAAATTCCAGGCAGGGAACATCCCTGGGGGGCATGGCTTGGAGGAGCCCTTTGGGGGTATGGCCTGAAAGGAGACACCTGCAGGGTGCACCTCCTAGGGTGGCCTTAGGGGTGGGGCCCTTTGAGGGCATGGCCTGTTGACTGGCTTATTGACCAAGAGCCTCACGCTGGGGGCATGGCTTGAAGGGAGGAGCCTCACTCACACTGGGCAGAATCTTAAGGAAAGTGTCTGCAGGGAGGGGTCTTAACGGTTATGCCTTCAAGGCATAGCCTGGGCTGGGGGGAGGGAGGCAGGACCTGCATACCTGACAAAGGTGCTGTCCAGGAAGCAGCGGTTCCGTAGAAGGCCAGCCCAGAGCTGGACGCCAACAATTCCAAAGATGAAGAAGACAAAGAAGCAAAGCAGAAGGACATTTCCCAGCATGGGCAGTGTGTCCAGCAGCAGGGTGACCAGGATTCGCATGCCTGTAGGAGGCAGGGCAGGGGTCAACTGAGCCAATCCCTCCTGAAGGGTTCTGCATTAACCCTGCCTGCTGTTCACAGATTCACACCAAGGCCCACTGCATGCTGGTGGAGGACAGGCAAGCCCTCTGGTACAGGGGCCCGGGCCCCATCTTGACCATAGCTTCCCCAGCTGAGGTACTGCAGGTTCCCAGGGATGCCCAAGGATGGCAAGGCATCCATCAGCACCATCAGCAGAGGCAGGCCAGTACCTGGGCTTTCTGGAGAGGTGAAAAGTGGAGAGGGACAGGCAGGGGTCCTGGCCATAGCAGACTGGCCACACAGCATCACTGGGCCCTTTGGGTGATCGGTTGGGAGAAAAGTGACTCTACAACTTCATCTGAGGCTACACCAACTTTGGGGACCCTCAACACCCTGGGCTCCCCTCTGCCTGGGGACATCGCAGAGGGGATGAGGCTTTTTGTTATTCCTGTTAAGAACCACGTGGAAGCAGAGCCCCAGAAATGTGTCTCACAGTGGGTTTGAAGTCCTTGCTCCCGAGAGCAGTGGCCTGTGTAACCTGAATGAATCTAGGAGGTGGGTGGGCAGAGGCCCAAGTGTCCCTCACTCCATCCTGGGCCCCCTTCCAGACTTCAGGAAGGACATAGTTCCATTCCTTAAGATCTACACAAGGCCAGCTAAAGCTGTAGGCATAGCCCTTGGGGAGGACCCACGGTCTCCTAGGACTGCAAGTGGCACTGGCAGAAATGAACCTTGGGTCGTTGGGGGGAGTTCGAGCTGGGAGTGGCACTAATATCTCAAAATGAGGGAGAGGAGACCGAAAGCAACCAGCTCAAAGGCCACATGAACCGGGGTCAGCGTGGACCCACGGCAAACAGTAGGATGCAACCCTGAACATGTCTGACTAATTGAGTTGCACGTGGTAATGTCTGGGGTCACCCAACTTGGGACATTTAACCAGAACAGTAAACACCTGTGGACAGGGACTGAGCTGGGCTGCTGCAGGGTTCCAAAGGTGGACTCAGGCAGGGGGGCCATCAGCTCTGCTGGGTAGACTGAGCATGCATAAGATGTCAAGAACACCAAAAGCCACGAGCATGACCCTTCACTTCATACCCACTGCCATCCTTTGGGGGGAAGGAGGAGGTTATCACTGTGTTCCACCGTTACAGGAAGAAAGCGAGGCCTGGTAACTTGCCTGGGGTCACACAACATTTGAGCCCCATCTGACCCTGGACGTTACAGCCAGGCAAGCAGACTGGCCTACGGGAGAGATCAATGGCACAACCCTGACCCACCTGCTCTTTGGTGGATCTGGATGTTCCAGGGAGCATGCCCCTATCTTGGGAGTGTGTGACAGTGGGGGAGGAGAGTGCTGCACGAACAGGGCCAGCCCTGGGTGCTAAAGCCAGGTTAACCAGTTGGAAAGGTGGTATGTAAGCCCTCACATAGTCCCACTGAGCCACACCTGCACACAGGTGTGCACACACACACACACACACACCTTGCACAGCTTTGGGGGCACTGCACCCCACACCCCGAAACCAAGCAGCTGAATTAGGCCACTGAATATAGAAGAAAAACCCCACACCAACCCTGAATGCAGGCGGATAGTCAGTGTCTAGACAACCAAATCACCTCCCAAATACAGCCTGCAACTTCTTGTAGGCTTTCCCACCATACACAGGGCAGGCAGACACAGAAGGTCCTCCTGACGCCTCTAATTGCTGGTGGGAGTCTGGAGGACTCGCAGTGGCACCTGCCCCTTGCTGAGCTCAGGGGCTGTGTACATAGGAGGTGTCACTGGACTTCCCAGAGCTGGCTCCTCCTCTCCCTAGGCCAGGGCCCTGTCTGTTGGGCAGAAGTCACCTCTCCCAACAACACTGGGATGACCAGTGATGCCACGGTGGACCTGCTCAGGCCCTGGCCTCTCCCAGATGTGCAGATGAAGAGGCCAAGGTTCAGTGTTCCCTGTCACTGTGCACCACCAGCCCCATCATGCCTCAGCTCAGATCACCTCAGAGATGCAGCAAGTCCTACAAGCCAGGGAAGCAGGAGGGCTAGCAGGAAATACAGGCCTGTGCACAGCCATGCTGGGCCTTGGACACTTACTAGGCACACGATTGATGGCGCGGAGTGGCCGCAGCACACGCACAGTGCGGATGGCAGAGAGGCTCACATTGTGTCCGTCCAGGGAATACTCCATCATGCTGGGGAAACAGAGAGGCTCGGGAGGGGGAGGGGTGCTGGTGTCCAGCCTGGGGACTGGACCATGCCCACGCTCACTGAGGACCTGTACCCCGATGAGGAGGCTTCCCCATCTCTCCTGCACCCCACTGCTACACAGGGACGCCCAGAGCATGCTTTCCAGGCAGTGTCCCAGCCACTTCCCAGACCTGTACCTCCCCACGCGCCCTGGGGGCTCAGGACCCAGACTCCTGAGTGTGGCAGGGAGAGGATATATACCCTGCCATGACAATGAAGAAGTCCAGCCTGTTCCAGGTGTCGCCCAGGTAGCACTTCTGCCCAAACAGCCCCAGGGCCACCATCTTGATAACCATCTCTACCGCGAAGAAGGCAAAGATGAAGTCGTCGAAGGCCTGGCGGGAGAGGAGGTCAGGATGGGGGAGCTGGGCCCCGGGGTCCTCCCTGTGCCGCCCCAGCCCGCGTCCCCCACCTCCAGGATGTTACACCGCTCGGAGCGACACTCCACATCCTCGCAGGGCTGGAACATGCCCAGGGTCACACAGTTGAGCATGATGACCAGCATGCTGGCGTGCTCGAACCACGTGCAGGCAGTGCGTTAAGGACCACGCGGAACAGAACAGTCCCCCAACCAGCTGGGTGCACCCTCACCCCAGCCTGGGTCCCCAGTACAACCTGGCCACCCAGACCACCTTGGGTCAAAAACGCCTGTCCCTTCTGAGTGTGGCCACCAGGTGGCACCTGGGCTCCGTGCCAGCCACCTGGGCCTCTCCAGGGTTCAAGAGCAAGAATGTTCCCTGCCCTACAGCCCCCAGATGCCTTGGGGGCGGGGGTGGGGTGGGTGGCTCTGTAGTGGGCTAGCTGTGACACGTGTGGGGCCCAAGCAGGGGCAGCTCAGAAGACATCCAGTGCCATGCCCGGCCTCCTTGATGTGAGTGTGGTTACAAGGGTGTTCCTCGCTTCTGGGAGGGCCCAAGGCTGAGGCACACCAGGGTACACTCACGTACCCCGCCTATAACCCCACATTAGGGATACTGGCTCATCCCAACACAGCCAGGAGAAGTGGGGTGGCTTTCCACAGGCCCTGCCCCCTACAGCTTCCACGTGATGACAGAGGCCACGTGGGAGACCGTGGACCAGAGTGGCCTTTCTTCAAGAACAATGACGTTGGCCTTTGGAAAACAGCAGTGGGAAGCCCAGGCTCTGGCTTGTATCTCCTACTGGAATCAAATCTCCTGGCAGGTGACCTTGGGCAGGTCACTCTCTTCTGAGCCTTGATGTCCCTCACCCTCCCCACTGCCCACTGGTGGGTCACCTGAATCAGGAGGTGACAGAGATGGCAGCAGCATAGAGCCACTACCCAGGGACACATAGCCACACCCAAAACAGTGAAGATCTGGGCCTGTGGCATGGGGGTACTGAGGACCGAGCCTGCGACTCCACCCAGAGGTGGTATAAGCTGGAGCCTCATATGGGACAGGTTGGGCTCTGGGAGGTCTGAGTCTCTGTAGAAGGTGGAGGGCTTCCTTGCCTCCAGTCCAGCAGGCCTTACCTGGTGCCAAGGGCAGGGCAAGGGCTGGCTGCCTTCCTGAGAGTCCTCCTTCCAGGGCCCCAACCCTGGCCCCTCTCCTTGCCCCCATGTCAAGCCCCCAGCCCACAGTGGTGCTGAGCAACGTGGCTCTGAGCTACCAATGTAATTACATGTTCCCGCTGAGAGCATCCTAATTATACTCAATGGGTTCAGCAGTAACAAGAGCCTCTGCTGTACTGGGGCTGCGGAAAACAGAAATCAGCCTCCTGCTAGGGCAGCTCCATCCTTGGCTGGCACTGGGTGGCACTGGGCCCAGTGGGCTGTGGGACTGCAAAGCCCTTCCCGCCATGCATCCACCCAAGGAGGCTGTGGCTCCACGTGGCCCCCTTGTCATGATGGCTACTCTCTGCTGTCCTTGCTCCTGGACAGGAGAGGCAAAGGAAGCAGGTGGAGAAGTTGGGCTGGGCACACAGCAGAGTCCTGGAGTAGAGTACCTGGGCCTCTGCTACCTCTGGTGGCAGCCCTGTTTCTCCTTTTGGGGCACCTTTGGTGAAGGAGGCTGCTGCAGTGCGCCCACCTGTGGGGCTGGGTGGAGGGTTGGACTTCCCCCAGGGAGTGGTGCCGTTCTGTCACAGTCATCAGGCACACAACAGGGACGGGGACAGTGTGCATTTGGGTCTGGGCAGGATCCCTGCAGGGAAAGACAGCGCTGAAGGAAGCTACTTTCTGGCCTAAGCCTATACCCTGTCTGGCGAGGTGGACCATCAGTCTTGCAGGTGACATGCCCTCCCCAGGCCTGCTAACTCTTCAGTATCCCTCCCTATACTGGGCCCTTGTACTCTGCCCTGCTGTCCCAAGCTCTCTGCCATCCCCAACCCATGCCAGCAGATGCTCTGTCAGCAGTTGGGGTTTGCAGCTGACCCCAGCTACCCCTTTGGACTGTGGGACCCAGCACTGAGCCCCATACCCTTGTCATCTCCAGCTAGCACCCTGCCTTGTTTCTCCCCAGCCTGCCCTATGTTCACTCTCTGATCCCCCTAGAAGACTCCCTGCAGGAAGGTCCAGGCTGGGTCTGGGGTGCCATTCACTGCCATGTGAATATTTGCCCTCCCCAACACCTGGCTTTCCTTGTGAGGGTTACCAGTACACAGAGCGGTCCACAAGTCTCCAGACATTCCCTTCCCCTCCCCCTCAAGGCTTTTTCAAGTCTGGAGGACTGGCAGAGTGTTTCAAGTGGTAGAGTGCCTGCCTGGCAAGTGTGAAGCCCTGAGTCCAAACCCTAATACTGCCAAAAAAAAAAAAAAATCAAACAAAAAAAAACTCCAACCAAACAAAAAAAAACCTTACAGATCTGGAACATGGCCTTCCCTGATCCAAAGGGGAACCCTGGTCCAGACTACAAGACTGGATGGGGATGGACATGGCAAGCACAGGTACCTCCAGGTCTAGGGGAGGTTCACAGGCAACCAACAGGTACCCTGGGCCTAGCAATAGACAGTATCCAGACCCCAGGGCTGCTCTGTCACAGGTACAGACATGAGTCCTGCCCTGAGCAAGGCTGCCAGGTGCACAGGGTCCCACATCCTAGGCAGGGAGAGTCCACCAGCTTCCTACACTAGTAAGGATGGTCCTCATGCATGGCACTGCACCAGCCACATTCTGTGGGCAGCTGAGGACAGGCAGTGCCAACCAGTCACATTGCAAAGAGCTTGCTGACTTCTAAAGACTTAATTACATCGGTGGATTTTCTGGGTTTAATTAAAATTCCTGTAGGTTTTGAACCGACATCTACAAATTAGAATCAATTCCACTGTGGGTCAGAGGAAGCCAGGCTGACAGTGGCCAGGAGGGGCTGCTGGTGCTCTCTGGGCCTGGTCACTGAAGGAAGAACCAGGGGACTAAGGGCTTGGGTTCAGCTTGGAGGGCTGCTGATTTCTCCTAAGTGGTCTCCCTTAGACACCCAGGATCCACTCAGTCTTGAAGGCACAGAAAGCAGCAAAGAACTGCAGAGAAGGACTTGGAAAAGGGGTCTAGAGCCGGAGATGCCCTGGGCAGCTGGGTCCTGTGCTCAAGGAACCAGTCAAATACAGTGCCCACCCTGTCAGCCTCCCACTCCAAACCCAGAGTCTGGCAGGTCCACCCCCATCTTCTCTCTCATTGCTCAGGGCCTGTGTGCTTTGGAGGAGCTCAGCCTCCTTCCCACTCCTGCAGGCTCCTATAGGGCCAGCTCCACCCACCCCCACCCCCCACCGCTCCAACACCCACGAAGGCTCTTCCACGGGGCTCCAGGGCACTGCTCCTTGGTCTCTCTGGGGAAGAGACCTTCTCTCAGACCTCCAGGCTTCCTGCTGGGGATGCACCTCCTCCAGAGGGGCCTGGCACACGGGTTACCCTCACAGGAAGGTCTGCGCCTCCTTTCTACCTGCGCTGGGGCCACAGCACTCTGAGCCAATGTTCATGAAAATGTTCTTTTTTTTTTTCAGATTTTTGTTTTCATTTTTCTTTTATTATTCATATGTGCATACAAGGCTTGGTTCATCATGAAAATGTTCTTGAGACACAGCTGTGGTGCCTTCCAAGGGACTCAGCTACAATGCACCCCAAATGAACACCAGAGATGTGTTTCCAAGTGGACCAGGAGGAGGGTGAGGCTGGATGGGAGGCGCGGGTGGCCGTCGCTGTCCACGGTGCTGAAACAACCGTTCCACTTGAGTCCCATGCAGCGCTGGCACAAGGTTGGTTTGAGGGGTAGGCAGAGGACGGTAGACCTGGGTGGGACTCTGTCCTCTTGGTTGGAGGGAAATGGCCATCTGGAAGACCACACTGTTGACCTGCCCTTTCTCACTCAGGGAAGCCAAAGGAAAACACACAGGACAGTGCTCTTCCCAGACTGCTTGGTGAGAAAGAGGACAATGGTCACTTTTCCTTGTTCCCAGCCCGAGCCCCTGCTGCATGTGGAAGGAGGTGAGGCCACATGGCCTTCTGCTGGGTGGGGTGGCTACTGTCACCTTTGCACTGAAGTTATCTGGGCCAGCAGGCAGGGACTATGGGTGAAGCCAGGTGGGGTCTCCCATTGCTTATTCAATATCCAAGCTGTCAGCTCCCCACGGGCATCTGTGTCATCTGGACCCCTAGGTGCCATGCACTCTCTTAGAAGGGACTAGGGTCCAGAGAGACCTCATGGTGTAAGACAGTGTGGCCCAAGTGTGGGCCTGAACCATGGAGCTTAGCATGGCCCCCAGGTCTATCAGGTTCCCTGCTTGAGTCATACCTGGGCTAGTCATACCCTGATTCACACCAGGGGACAAGAGCCTGCCCTGACTCCACCACTACCTGTCTTTCATCCTCTCTGGACTCAGTTTCCCATATGTACAATGGAGGTCACAATACTTTCTTACAGTGATGGCAAGGTCTCACATCCTCCAGATGTGTGCTTGATACCTGAGCTCAGGCCCTGACTGCAGAGGCAACAGCAGGATGATAGGGGGTTCTGGTGTATCACACCAAACAAGACACTCAAAACTCCAGAGCCCCACGTCAGCTGCAGCTTCTTCTCGGACTCACAAGAAACAGCCATGCTAGCAGAGGACAAGGGCCAGGGATCTCCAGGCCTGGCTGTTGCCCTGCCCACCCCATGGTTAGAGTGGCCCCCCCCCAGCAAGACAATTCCCCCCCATGGATCCCAGGCTGGGCTCCCTGCTGGGCAGTGTCATGCAATCAGAGGAGGATCAGGACAGAGCTGCCCCAGCCCCGCCTGCCCACCAGCCCCCAGAGCAATCTGCTCAGCCAGCTAAGCTCCATTAGGCCAAATCCAGAACAGCTTGGCGTGCAAGAAGCTGGGGGGAAGGGGGGTCACCGGGGCCCCCAGCAGGAAGAGGGAGACCGGGCGAGGCAGCCAGAGTCCCATTCAGGCCACATCCTGTCCCCAGCACTCAACTCTCAAGCTCTCCTCTCTACATGGATGTCTGGCTGGCCAAAGCCTTCCCTGGCCTGGAGGCTGGGGCTTTCCCCTCCCCACCTACGTTGCAGACAGGCCACTGTTGCAGAAGCCCGCACGCCATGCCATGCTTGGGCTGCCCCCTTCATCACATTCTCGAGCACTCAACCTTACTTTTCTAATTTGCTCAAGGAGAAAAGCATGTGCTTATTCATGAAGAAAGCCTGTCCTGCAGAAAGAACAGCCCAGCCCAGTGAATGCCCAGGGAGGAGGTGACGGTGCCATGAGCAGAGTGTTATTTCATGGATCCCAGATGCCTTTGCTGAAGGGAGAGTGACAGCTTCAGATCCGATATCAAATAGCCCGGTCAGAGCAGGCAGGCCACAGACCCTGGCACACTGTGAGCCATGAAGGGGGCTCTGAGAAGAGGCGCACCTCCTAGAGCATGGCTCTCCTGAGCCCCTCTCCACCACACTGGGACCAGGGCAATTTCAAAGTGCCACCAAGGCTACACCAGAACCAATCATCCTCAATTCCACCCCCCCCCCCACCCCCCATGCAACTAAGGAGGCCCAATGGCATTGGCCCAAGCACAGGGACTCACTGAGTCAGGAAAGGTTAAATGGTGGGATGCCTCTGACAGGTGCACACGGCGGGCAGTGAGTCGTGGCACTGCCGTTTGGCACTACCTAAGTGAGGACAGAATGACTGTACCTGTATGGGACAGAAGGTGGGAATGGCAAGTTGTGGAATGCACACAACCCCATGTATGAAAAATGCTGCCACACAAACCCTTTCCTCAAGAATGTGGGTTCACACAAATGTGCACAAAGGCCAGCTGGGTCATCACTCCCCTGGGAGAATGTGGGAAGGGTGCGAGGTGGGGGACAGAGGGGTGGAGGAAGAGACCAGAGTTAACTTCGTTTTGACCCCACCGCCATCATCCCATCTTGAGGCTTTCTGCATCTCACACCTGGACACCATGTGTCTGATTATGGAAGTGCATTGTTGAGGCAGACTGCTGGTCCCCAGCCCCCAGGACTCTCCAGTTCAGTCACCATAGGATGCTTCAGGGTTTCAGTGGCTGCTGGCACCAGGAAAACCTTCAACCCAGTCTGCCAGAGGCTCCTGACCACCCTGAACACAAGACAATATGTGGCTGCTGCTTACCCAAGCCAAGGGAATCTATGGGCTTTTCTCCCTTTGCACCACACCGGTGACCCCGACTTTCCATAGTTGTCGTAAGACGCACCACAGCCTCTTCCCTGGGCCTGACATATGGACAGCCCACCAGACTCCCTGAAACACACCAGCAACAGAGGGGCCCCCAGACCAGCCTCACATGGCAGGGACCCTGAAGGAAGGCTGGCAGTGTGTGCCTTGACCCAAGGTTCCTGGTCCCATTGTCCCTGCTCAATCACAGAGATTCCCAGGCTTTCCTGAACACCTCCAAGAGGGGCAGATGGGATGGGCCAGGGCCAAGCTGACCAGTGGGGCCTTCTGTAGATGGCCAGTTCTACCTGGGACCTGGGTAGCTGCAAGGACCATGGACAACGGATGTGAATCCAGCCCCCAATCCAGGGCATGTCACACTTGTTTTGTATGTAGCTGAGAGGAGACCACTAGGTGAGAAACCGTGAATGACCACAGCTTGGTATTTCCTCAAAAAGGTGCATGGAGTTCCAGTGTGGTCCAGTGTGACCACTTCCTGGGCACATGTCAATGCTAATGGGGAAAATGGGAAATGAACAGATGGGTACACACGTGTCCACTCAGCATTGATCACAACAGTCAAAGGTGGAAACAGCTCGAATGGCCACTGATGGGTGAATGGATAAAGAGCGTAGGTGTCCATCCACATGACAGAATACCATGTAGCAGTAGAAAGGAGCCATGCCTGCCACCCGCTCTATCACGGACCACCTGTAAACACGACATGGTGCAAAAGAAGCCACACACTGTGTGATTCCACTCACCAAGAGAGGCACATTCATGGGGACAGATAGAAGACCAGACTGCCTGGGGCTGGGGAGGGAGCTGTAACGGGGACAGGCTCCTTTTGGAGAGTTAGAAATGTTTGGAACTAGATGGAGGCGAAGGCTGCACAACACCGAATGCATGAAAAGTCACTCAACTGTTCACTTTAAGCCGGGGAACTTCAGGACACGAGAACCGCGTTGCACTTCAACAACCATAGCAGTCTGGGTACCGGGCTTTTTCTTTTGAAGGACAGCTCCTCCAGGCTGGAACTCCTGCCCTGCCCTTTGTGGCCTCACTCTAAGCAGTTTGGTCTGACACCTGGAGACCTGGCATTGGGCAGGCACAGTTAGGGCATTCTCCATCTGCTGTGCAGCTTCCCCTGGGGGCCAGTGGCCCCTGGACTCTTGTGAAGGCCACCTGCCTTGCCAAGGTGTGACCCATGTCTTCTCTGAAGGCCCCTTCATACTGCAACAGGTGCTGGATGAGGCCCCTGCTGGCAGTCCCAGTGCCTACCCAATGGGACATGACATGGAACCCAGTAGCTGGCCCCATCCAAGAGCTCATGATGGACAAGGATGAAAGGCTTGGGAATGGAAGGCACAGCCTGGGTGGAGGCCTGAGCCCAAGCAAGGAGTCACGTGGATGGGGGCCTATGCCACCTTCAGAAACAACAGAGCCACTGTGCAAGGGTGCAGAGGGGTACCTGCCCCGAGCTGCCAACCCAGTTAGCCTCTGACTCAGGAGCAGGCCTGGCTCCCCCTCTAATTAGGTGGGGTGAGGGGCCCTGAGCCCTAACATCACACTTGACAGCCTTCACAGGTCCCCATGCTCCCTCTACCTTGGGCAGCATCTGCTCCTGCTCTCCGGGGTCCCAAGGCCTGGACAGATCCTACCCCTGGAGTACTGCAAGCCCCTGGGCAGAGGCCCCACACTGGAGGGAAGCCTTGCTTGCACTCTGCAGGGGCCAGTGTTCTGCTTCCCCTTGCTGGCATTTACCCTGCAGCCAGTGGGGATGGAGGGTCAGGCACAGCCTTATGGCTTTGAGTCTCCTGTCCCAGCCCATTGCTGGCCCCAGCTGGTCACCCACATGCAGCACAGCACAGTCCCACAGGGTGGATACTTCTGCACCGGATGTCTGAGGACAAAGACCCCACAGGCACTCTTGGTGAGTTCACTCAATGATCCCTTAATTGAGGCTCACTCTGCAGGGATGACCAAATCTGGGACAGGATAACTGCAGACCCTGGGGGTCTCTCACTGGGGAATGACATACACCAGGATGTGTGTATACACATTTAGCTTGCTCTGGTACATTCACCTGCTATGCACAGTCCCAGTTTCAGCAGTGTTGGAGCCTTAGCCACCCTCCTTATCCTCCTCCCTCCTTATCCATCTTGGGCCTGCCCTTGACCCCGGGGACTGGCCTCCAGCACTGTCCATTCAAGACTTCAGGTTCTGTCCCCAGTCCCACCTTGCTCAGGACAGAGAGATCATACCACACACTGCTGTTGTCCACCACCCATCATGTCCTGCAGACATTGCTCCAGGGGGCCCCAGATCTGTCCTCTTTTTTTATTTTGTTTTTGCAGTACTGAGGCTTGAACTCAGGGCCTACACCTTGAGCCATTCCACCAGCCCTTTTTTATGAAGTGTTTTTCGAGATAGGGTCTCATGAACCATTTGCCCAGGCTGGCTTTGAAATGTGATACTCCTGATCTCTGCCTCCTGGGTAGCTAGGATTACTGGCATGAATCACTGGCACTTGGTTTCTGCCCTTATTTTTGCCACATTCCTCTCCCTTGTCCCATCTGAGCTACCCCTCAAACAAGGAACTGATGAAGGTATTCTCCTGCTCAAAAGCCTGCTATGGCTCTCTAGTTACCTGGACACTGTGTCCAAAACTATGGCCCTCTGTGGCCTGGCCCATGAAAGCCATGTCTGACTTCTTCCCTACCCTGGCTGTTCCAGGGACCTAACCCTCTATGCCTCCTCATAGTGACCTCTCTAGGCTACAGGTGGCCCTCCCTAGCAGGACTGAAGTCATCATGGATGGGACTGCACAAGTGACCATGGAAACTGCCATATGCACATAAGAGCCCACCATGGTGTGCACTGAGTAGAGCCAACACTGGGGTCTCCAGCAGCCACCCAGGTCAGGAAGGCTCTGGCTAGGGCCAGGACTAGACAAGCTCTAAAGGGCAGGCAGCTGTTCCTAGGTGGGGCCAAACGGCAGGGAACACTGGCCAGGAGCTGACCCAGTGAAGGTGACTGACCTCCTGGAAGGGGCTCAGAAGGTTCTGCCACCTCTACAGATTATGCAGGTATCGCCCACACCTTTGCCTGCGCCCTTGAGATAGGTAGGTTGGAACAGTGTGGCGGAGACCGGCAGATAGAAGGAAGGGAGTCTCGGAGACAAGCGGGTAAGGGTTAGCCAAATCCACAATGACCCTCCAGAAGGAACCCCACGCTGAGCCAGACATCCCTGCAGCTGCTGCCCCACCAGTCAGACTAGATGGGCTTACTCAGTGGGAAGGGACCTGGAGGTGAATGCAGGCTACAGCTTGGCAAGCTACCCTTGACCTGGGGGTGTGGATGAAGCCCCTAAAGGCTCAGAGCAAAGCTAATGTCCAGACATTTGGGTCTCTGAGCCCTGGCCTGGCGCCTGGGAGGCTCCCAGCCTCAGGGGAAAGTGATGGAAATCCCAAACCTGTGAGACAGTACAGTGCCTACCTAGGGAGCTCCCAGAGCCAGTGGCCCTGTGGGCACTCTTCCTGGACGCTACTGAGGACTCAACGGCAGCTACTCTCCAGGATGTGATGACCAAGGAGGTTCTTCCTTCCCCAGGCTGTTGCCATGGCAACAAGCGGCCGACAAGGTGAGGAGGAACCTGGAGGCCCAATTAGGGCACAGGCGGGAGGGGATCCCCGGTTACGCTCCATTGCTCACTGCCAAGGCCACCTCCGTCAGGATCCCCACACCCAGCCCTACTCCACTCCACCTACACACTGCAGGGTTTTAAGGGTGTGTGTGTGTGTGTGTGTGTGTGTGCATGCAGAGGACATCTGTTGGGAAGGAAGCGAGCTGGCAGGAGGGGCAGGGAACAGACAACCCTGTTGGGGATCATCAGGAGATGTATCCCCCCCCCCACACCCTGCTTTACAGCAGAGTGACTGCCCACAAAGCACTGGCATCAGAAGCAGCTCCAGTCTTCCTCTCCTTGGGGGATGGGGCCCCATCATTCTCATCTGACCCTGTTCCTGGACCAGCTGGCTGATCCAGAACTTCCTGGAAGTGCACAACCTAACACCATGGTGCTGACTTGTCCTGGCCACCGTGGGGTCCAGCAGCTGCCCAAGGTCACGTGGGTTCAGGGTCAGGGCAGGGTCCAGGGCCCTACTCTATCAACCTGGGAGGCCAAGGTTTCCAGGAGCTGAGATTGGTAGGCTCAGGTTCAGCATTGCCAACTGTAACCTCTGCACAGTAAAGAGAAGGGGGTACAAGACGCTCAGGGTTTGCTTGGGGGACAGGTTGGAGAGAGCCAGCCAGGGTGCGGTAGCATCACAGCTTACCCCCTGTCCAGGTCTCAGGCTATTGTGGTGCCCTGGCTGGCCTCTCCCTTGCCCTGAGATGATCTGCACCTGGCTCCCAGCTTTCACTCTAGGAGGCCTCTATGTCCTCCATCCTCTGCACTGTGGCCTAGCTCAGGGAATATGGCCGGAAAGCCGGGCGGCCTGGGCCTGCGTGACTCACACTCAGCTCAGCTGGAGCTGGGGAGCGAGGTGAGCCGGCCAAACATGGAGCTGTTTGTTCTCCAGCTGGCTCGGGGTCACACAGGGGAAGTGGGGGGCTGGGCTGACTGTGGGAGAGCGCCTCCCACTGAAGCAAGGTTGGGGCGGGGGGAACCACTCCCCTAGAGCAGCCCACCACCCGAGGGGCAGATCATGTCACGAGTGGCCAGCTCTGGCTGCCGGAACCTTCTTTCTCATCCCCAGCTTCTCCGTCCAGGGGCCACACAGAGCTCCTATTTGTCTATAACACAAGGTTGATGCCCCCTGCGCAGCGGCTGAGCTAATCCGGGTAGCACATTGTTTTTGTCCTGGCTAGGGTACAGCCCTTCTGTCATGGGGGTAGGGATAACAGGCAGGCAGCCAGGTGGAGCCCTGGTCAGCCTAGGGTAGGGGAGCATACAGAGCCAGACTGGGGTACCAGGTGACAGTACGCCTGTGTGCATGCTGCATGAGTGTGCCATGCATGCCGCCTGAGTGTGCCATGCATGCCCTATGTGTGTGTGCAACAGGGGCACCTGTATGTGTGCACACACACATACCCTTCAAGGCTTTGAAATGAGGGCTGGACCTTGGCTCTTCTCAGGCAAAGTCCTCCCCCCCCATCCCCGGGGATTACAGTTTGCTTAGACACCATGGAGCCTGAGCACATACCAATAGCTCCCTCTAATTGTGCAGTTTTCAAAACCATGCTAATTAGGAAGAGTGCTAACGTCTCTGCTTAGCTCTTAATAAAGAGCTTGATTCGGGATCTTTCCAAGGCATAATTGAGTGGAAAAGCACCTGACCTCACCCCCCACAAACACCCCCAGTCACTGTGCCTGCAGGAGGCAGACTGTGCCGGCAAGAAGCCTCATCAAGACCCTGCCAGCCACTTGGTGGCAGCGTGTGACAGTCCTACCAAGCACTATGGGGGCCCATGGCCCCCCAGGAATGATCCTGCCTGGAAGGGGAGCCAGCCAAAGCCCATTTCTCTCCCACGTTTCCAGACTCTCCTGGTTGATCTCCATGTCACAGCTCTGGCCTGGTGCCCACTGGTTACTGAGAGGACTGGGAAACTGCTCCTAGGACTGGGCCTCCCTGCTCAGGCTGGCTTTTCATCCTGGGAGCAGAAGGTGAGAGGGGCCTTACCAGGTTACACCTTCCTAGCCACACCCCTGTCCAGCTGGCTCTCTGCACAGCCCCCAGGCCCTGGAAGGGAAAGATAAGGGCAGAGGAATGGGGCTGGTGAAGGGGCCCTGGGGAAGATGACCGCTGGCCCACAGGACAGGCCTTCAGGCCTGCTCTGGCGGAATTCTCTGGGCCAGAAATAACCGAGTGAGCATCAATGCACAGCTGCCTGAAGCCCAAATTAGCGACCCCAGGGGACTGGATGCTCCTTCCATGGGAACGTAGGCCGCAGCTTCTCGTGTCTGCCCTACCCGGATCTGGCTCCTTCCTGCAAGACAACCAAGGTGCCCCCTCTGATGTAGCCCCCAGGCAGCATCTCTCCTCTGTGAGCTGGCAGTGGGGGGTAGGGCCTTGGCCTGGGGTGGGGGGGCCACAGGCTAATCAAGACATCAGAGCCCCCAAGAAGTCCTGGAAGCTGAGAAGCCCCTATGGGGTTCCTGCCAGGAGGAGGGAGCACCACACAGAGCCTTGTCCGGTCTCAGACACTGCCCCTACCCTCAATCTCTCTCTGATCTGCAGCTTCTCCCCTTTCTGCCCAACCCAACCTGGTCCAGCCCCCATTCCTCTCTGACCCACTCCACACAATAGCCAGAGAACACCCACACCCCAGGAAAGCCAAGGTCAGGAGGGGCCATGCTGTTGAATAGATGCTTCCTGAGGGTCTCCCCATCTCCACTGCCCACTCTGCACCATGCACAGACTACTCTTCGTCCCTGCTGAGTGCTGAGAGGTTTCGTCTGCGCCCCAGGAGGTGGAGGGGCTGGGCTGGCAATGGCAGCACAGAGCCCCCGAAGGTGGGCCTGAGCAACCCAGCACAAGTGGCCACAGTCCCTCTCACTTCTGCACAGTGTTGGTGACACTGTGGTCTCCACCTTTGTGTGAGAGCACGGCTCACCTGTGCCATGTGGCATTCATCTGTGTTCTCTCACAGCATATACATGTCCATCTGCGCACACAGGAGAGCTCACAATACACTGGGACGTACGGGACAGGGGTGTACACCTGGCAGCCTGACTCTCCAGCATACACAGGAAGCCCTGTAGCAGGCCATGTCCCTGGACCCTTACTCCTCACTGCCTGTCCCTGCAAATCCCTGCTTCCCCACCAGCGTTGCCTGGTAACCGTTGTTTATTAGACAAAGGACACCTCAGGCCCTCAGGCCTGCTCTCCCAGGGTGTGGAAACCCCTCCCCAGGCGCTCAGCTCCACAACATCAAGTGACCCCAGGGCTCACTAGACCACAAGCCCCCACCCCAGCTCCCATGTATAGAGCCACCAGACCCCCTCCGTGTAGCCCAGGGGGGCACTGGGAGAGGGCATGGTATTTTAGCCATTTTGCCTCCCCAGGAGGGTAGGGAGCAGTGTGCAAGGATGGCTGAGTCTCATGCCAGGTTCAAAGGTCTCTGCGGCCTGGCGCCCACTGCCCACTTACCATCACCATCGGGCACACTGTTCGTACTAGATCAACTCCATCGTGCTGCCAGTCTACTGGAAGCTATTCACCGAGGCCCTAAAAGCCCAGAGTATGGAGGTCCAAGGCGGTCACTTAAGCACAGCCAAAGCCCAGTGGACGCCTCCATCCCAGTGGCAGAGTTTAGAGCCTTCTAGAACAGGTCCTAGGCATGGTGAGGCTGGTGCTGACCCTCCTGAGCAGCCCCACGTCCAGCTGGCTGCTGGGAGATGCTGGACACAGGGGCTGCCGAACATTTGCCAGGCCTTCCTCTGGGTCTTCTGACCAACACAGAGGCCTGGAAACCCCTGAGGCTCTGGGAGCCCCTTGCCTTCTGTGTCCAACAGTCCTGGGTGCAGACTTGGCTACTGTAACCCTTATCTGTCTGTACAAGCTGGGACTGACTGGACCAACCCATAGAGCTGCCAGACAGTCCCACCTCACAGATGGACACACAGAGAGCCAGAGAAAAGAAAGCTCTCAGTGGCACAATGAATTGAAAGCTGGGCAGTGTCACCTATCTCCTCTGGATGCCTCCTTCCAGTCCATGAGCAAGCCCTGCTCCAAGCAGGTCAGCTATACCTACTCTGGGCCCCAGCACACCCTTCCCTAGGTAGTGCCCATTTCTCACCACTCCACACAGGGGCTGCTGCCTGGCCCCTCCACACGTCCTCTGGACCCTGAAGCCCTCTCTGGCTGAACTAAGTGGTGTCCAGCCTTGGCCCTGCCCTCCCTCCACCAGCAACTGTGTTATTAATAGCAGTGACATTTTAAAAGGACTGTCCAGACCCTCAGAAAGACCAATTTCAAAGTGGAACTAGCTAGACCTTGGTTCCCCAAGGCTGCTGCCCTTCAAGGCCAGGCTCTCTACAATCCAGCCCTCAGCCCTGGCCTGACATTTACACACAGCACCCATGTCCTTGGAGCTTCTGCCCAAAGTTCAGGGCTGTAGGTCCTGCTCCAGCAAGCTCTGCAAGGCCACTGTGCAAGAGCCGAGTTGCAGGCTGGCCCACAGGCAGCTGAGGGTCCCGTGAACCTATCTCGGGTATGACAATCATCTGCTGGGGTGGTCTTGCTCCCAGTTTTCAGCACTGCCATTTCCCCGGTGGGTAAACTGGGGCTCAGAGACGTGGTTCAGGACCTGGTCACCTGCCAAGTCCGAGAGAATTGTTCCTCACTGGCCCAGCATTCCCATTAGCCTCCTGCTCCCTGCTTCCCCAAAGAATCAAGTCACCCACAAACAGGCCACAAGCTTTGGAACACAATGCCCTGCCCACCCCACCCTGCAGACAGGCCCTCCCAGACACAGCCCGACCAACGCCAGGACCACGACACAGCAGAACTCCAGGGTGGGGTGGGGTGATGCCAAAACATCACAGCTGTACCTGGCACCCACACCCCAAGACAACGGAGGCTCCCTGTCAGGCACTAATTAAAGCTCCGTGTGGCAGTTTGACACATGAACAGTCAGGGCGTCTCCAGCACAAATATTTCAAACCACACAGTATTTATGTTTAATGGGTTGAAATTCTTTAAGCCTAGAACCCAGCTGAGCCATTATGCCAGCCAATTTGCAGAGAAGTGGAAAGCAGCGCACGTGGAGGCCTTACATGGCTGACCCACGTGACTGGAAAGGGAGTGAGGCAGGCGGAGCCTCCCTCCAGGCCACAGGGGGCTGCCCTCACCTGGACCCAGAAGCAACACCACCCCAAGCCAGGAACGGAGTCGGGACCAGTATCCTGAAGGTGGCCATACCAGGGGTCTAGTGGGAGGAACTGGGGAGTGGGGACAGCCACAGTTGGGCAGACGCTTGCATCGGCCATTGGGCATAACCTGCTGATGTGACCTCCCCGAGTCTAGCTGGATGCACCTGTAACTCCCAACAGACTTCCTGCTTGCAGAAACTCATTCTCACCCACAAAATCCACACCAGGGATCTTCCACCAAAAAGGAGCCCGGGGTTCCTCCATTGCCCCATCGTTACTGAGTACCTACTGTGTGCCAGAAACCATCGAAGGTCCTTGGTCCCAGAAGTCAGGGGACAGGGCTGGCCTTCATTGAGCTGGGTGCAGGGAGACAGTGAAGGAATAACATGTGATACAGATGTCCAGTGGGGAAGCAAGAGGGCACAGACACAGGGTGGTGCCTTGAAAGCAAGCAGAGAAGGGAGGGAGCCTAGAGGCCACTGGAGGCCATCACTGCTGCCAGGGCTCCTCCAGTAGAAACAGCAGGGAACCCTGCAGGCCCCAGACTATCTCCACTCCACAAGGTGAAGAATCATGGTGCAAACCCAGAAGTGGACCTACTGGAGGGTAAGAAGCTGTCCTGAGCCTCGTCAGAACATACCTACTCTTCCTGGAGGAGGACAGACACTCAAGAGACCCTGTAGACAGGAAGCCTCACATTGTGTGGGGCTGTGGACACAAACCTGTGCACACAGCAGGGCCTTGGTCCCAGTGGATCACAAGCATAGGCTGTGCACAGGTGGCCTGGATACAGGGACAAGCCATCTAGCCAGCCTGGAGGGGAGGGGTGGGTGCCTCCTCCTGGCTACCTGCCCACTAACCAGCCTGCTGACCACAGACCTGGGCCCTGGGGAGTCTCCAAGCCCATGCCTCACTGACTCGCACAGCCTGGCTCTGCTCCAGCTGCCCGTGTCTCAATCGATCCCTAATAACTTGATCCATTATGTCGGAGTGGAGTTCTTGGAAACCGGCAGGAAAAGGAAGGCTCTGTGAATCGTCTGAGTCACTTTTTTCTAAACTAACAATGGGCGTGCCTCTCCCCTCCCCAGCATGGCAGGCTGTCCACGTGCTGCTGCCACGTGTGTTCTGGAAGGTTCTGCATGTTCTGAAGATGCCGGCTGCCCTGCTGGGGGAGGGGCCCAGGACAACCCAGCACAAAGGGCAGGGTCTTCCCTTGAAAAGCTATAGGGCCCATCCCTCTTCCCTCCCCACCCCCATCCCTCCCTCCCATTTGGCTCTACACCAGTTTCCGCCCCCTCAAATCTGGCCACCCCTGTGGCTCTGGCTGCCCACAGCTGGAGGAATCCTGGTGCTGTCGTTTCCCCCCACCCCCCCTCCAAGAGAGAGGGCCCCCCGCAAACTGGCGGGCAGATGAGCTGAATTTGTGTTTGGCTGCTGGGGTGTTACTCCATTTCCTGGGTTCCGCACTCCTCAGAAGACGTATGTATGCTACAGGTCCAGCTTCCCACAGGGTGGGATGAGAGGTAGTGGCCTCAGAGCCCAGGGTGACCACTTAGACCTGATGGCCAAGAGACTCACGTGGGGACAAGCACACTAAGGCACATACTATCTTCATCTCTATCAGTGCCTAAGTCTCCAGATCTGAGAAATGGGACCCCATGAGGCAGCAAGTTGCGAAGAACTCAGACACTTCTCTCAGCGTCATGGGAGGCCCGTTGCCCCACTCACAGCGTGTGGCCAGAGGACCTGTCCACCCGATTCTGCACAGCACACTGGCTCCTCCACAGGTCACCTGACCCCTCAACAGTCTAGGCAGCCCAGAGACACAAGGTAACCAACGAACATCCCGACTCCCACGGAATCTCTGTTTATAAAATGCAGCCATTTGTCATAAAAGAATGCACCAACATGCAGGCTGTTTGCTGTTGGCGTCTTTGAGTCAGTGAATTAAAAAATTTAAATTTGCCAGTTTTAAATTCTAAAAGGGTAAGAAAGACCTCATCATAGGCACTCACTCTGGGTCCTCATCCATGTGCAGTGTAATTATGAGTGCGTACTGAGCAGCATGGCCGTAGAAGGGAAGCATACCCTCTGGCCTCACTGGCAGAGGTCCCGTGTTCCCCAGCTGCTTGCTAGGCCCCAAACACCTAGCCCTACACCAGCAGTGTGCCCCAGGGTCTGAACATGGTCATGGTGTCAGCTTGATACCTTAACATCCCCAGGGACTCCCAGACTGCTCCTGGATGGTGCCTCTCCCACCCAGACACAGACACCAGGATGTCCCTGTTGTCCATGGAGCCTATGGCTCAAGGAATGTCCTAAGGACAGGCCAGGCTGACCCCAGACCTGGCCCAACCTCAGGAATTAAGCCGGTGAGTTTCAATGTCCACTGAGTCCCACAGTAACCCCCACTGGGCTGCTGACAATCTGAACAAGCTGAGACATCAGTTCTAAATGGGGGTGTCAGGCCATATGCTACCCACTGGTAGCCCCCATATGGGACACCAGCTGGGCCCCAGGCTGAGGGGCATTTGTTCTCTGTCCCCATGCCATAGGAAGCCAGCTCTAAGTAAGCCAGCACTTTTAATAATAAATTGTTTAATTAGGGAATCCCTGGGCTCCCGTTAAGAACTGGCACAGTGTGGAGTGCCGGAGCGAGGGTTACCTGCTGTTCCCACGTGTCTCGGGGTTCCCTCCACCCCACTGTTTGCTCCAGAGCTGGTGCCGCCCACAGCTCATACATGAAGGCACATCCTGGTAGGGACACCATGGGCCGAGAGGGCCAGGCCCCACTGCAGGGGACACTCTGGTGGGAGGGGAACTTGGGGGACAGCCTGAGAGGAGGAGTGGTGAAGCCTGGGGTGGGAGCAGAGGCCACTGCCTCTGCCCATTGGGTGTCCTTCCCACAGGGATCAGCAGGGCCAAAGTAATGCCCTCTCAGGGATTCCTGACGCCGCTCTATAGGGAGTTCTAGGTGTTACCAGGCAAGATGGATGAGGGAGAGCCAAGGGCTAGTCTGAACAGAAGCATTAGGCCACTCTCATCAGTGTCCCATTGTCTAGAGGACCCTGCCCACACCAGCACGGCCTTGGCGACCACCTCCTACCAAGTAATAGGAAACCTGCTGGTCAGTGAACAGAAGGGGACATGGGAACTGAGGTGGCCAGCCCAAGGGACCAGTGACTGTGTAAACACTGTGTCCTCCCCACCTTAGCCCTCTCATGGCATCTGGACCCTTGACCTCTCATCCCCAGTACCTGCACAGCCTGTGAAAGTCCCACAGATGTGGACATTGTTCTCACTGCCTCTGACATCACTGCCCAGCATGGACACAGGAGGAACAAGGCCACATTTGAGAAATAAATGGGGGCTAGGCTGGGGTGAACCTGTCCTGGGCAAGAATGACCCAAAACAAATGCTACAGACCAGGGTGGCCAGCAGTTGGGTGAGGCAGTGCCGGGGATCAGAGGCTGGGGATGGGGCTCACACGCTCCTGAGTCTCTGGTTCCCCTGTGCTAGGAAGGGTGGCCCAGGTGGGCAGGAGGGGTTTTCCACAACACAGGCAGGCCTGCCCTGAGGATGAGAATGCTTGCCTCAGCCAGTGGAAAAATGAACCCCAGCCCCTGCCCCCCCAACTCCCTGACTTCCTCTAGAAGATTCCACACTGTTTCCACCCAGGGCGTAAGTGTTTGGTTTTTGCACTCTGTCAGTTCCTCTGACAAGAGCTTGTCAGACCCGATTTTGGACCTGTCCTCAGACCCTGGGGCCTCCCCTCCTCCTGGCAGCCCCATAAAGACTGAGAGCTTTCTAGGGGAAGGGTCCTGGCCTATGCAGAACAAGCACACACTCAGACACCTTGAAGGCCAGCCAGGCTGGGGTGAGTTGTCCTGGGTGGGCTCATAAGGGCTATTGGACACTTTGGGAGTGGAGAGCAAGCTGGACAGGGGACCTCCCAGCCTACCCTCTCCACAGTGCCTCCCAGGCCCATACCTCAGGCTACTAGGTTTGGGATTAGGGGCACTTGAACAGTGGGCCTGGCCCACCAGACAGTGGCAAGGTCCCCCTGGAATCTCCTACATGTCCCCTACAGAACCAAACAGAAGAGGATGAATCCCAACCCCAGATGAAACAAAACACATGTGTATGAAGAGGAGAGGCAGCAGCCACGACCCAGGCCCTGCTCTGGCTCCTGCCTTGAAGACCCTTACAATCCCGGGGGCTACAGCCCGAGGTCAGCTCCTCCAACCCCAAAATTCGAAAGGATTGGCCAGGAGGAAGGGGTACTGGCTTGGTTGGCATGGCGACCAAGAAGTCAGCCCAGGCCTTCAAGTCCTTGAAGGGAGAAAGAAGCATAGCTTCTAGTTAGTCAGAAAGTCAGCACCTATTCACAGGTGGTCATGGAGGGGCCGAGGATGAGGGGCTCTCTGCCCCCAATTCTCCCGGCTTCTGTCTCCCCAAATGACAGCTGGACCTGCCCAGAACTGTAACCAGATTCCTCTGAGCTCCAGTCCCCCTGGCTCCACCCAGGGAGCCTAGCTGGCAGGACGGACTGGCCATGGCATGATCTCGGGTCCCTGACCAGGAGAGGCCTGGAACACATGAGGAGGGGGCTATCCCTCATACAGAGAGCTCTTTGGTGGAAGCTGGGGATGGGCAGTACCAGCTGGCCTGTAGGACTGATGAAAATGCCTGGGGCTGGCCGGAGTGGGAATCTAGAGGCCAGGCCCTACTCAGCACACCCCTCAACAGACCCTACACCCACCAGACACAGGGCAGTGAAGAGGGAGGTACTGGGAGGGGCAGGCGGGGGCTCAGCCCACACTGCCTCTCCCTCCCGGGACTCCAGCTCTGCACATAAACAGTCTAAATTAGGAATTAAAACATCCCGCGATCCGATCCCAACCATCGTCGGGCAGACCGTATTTCAAACACGCAGGAAAACACCCAGGCTATGAGTCCCAAACTTCCTAACGTGACCTGCAGCATGGTGGCTGAGAATGCCTGTGCCCTCCACGCACAGAAGCAGGTCCTGTGTGGGTACAGCCATGTGTGAACAAAGCCATCTTACCCTGAGATCAGTGGCCAGGCCTGGGAAGGAGACAAAGAAATCCCTGAAGAAAGGCTTGGCAGGGCTGTACAGAGCCCCCCACACTGAGGGCAGAGTCAGGCTGCCCCCGGCCTCCTGCCAACCCCCAGCCATGGCTAGGGCTCTCTGTTCTCCAGAGGCCTGGGAACTGAGCTAAGGTTGCTGCCTACATAGCCGTTGAGAGTGGGGACAGTAGCCCCGAACTGGGCTTTTCCAGGGGAGAGGCTGAGGACAAGTGGCAGGCATGGAATGCCCCAGGTCATCTAGGGGGGACAGCCCTGGGAACATAGCACCCTCTCGACAGGGACACAGTCCTGTTCAGTGGGCATCAGGCCAGGCTGCCCATCCTCAGGCATGGCAAAGGCTGGAGGGGTCTCTGTACTGAGAGGGTGGTAGGAGGACCTCTCCACCCATGGCCCAAAGGAGGCCAAGGTCCAAGTCCAAGGGTGCTGGTCAGGCTCTTGGAAAGCCATTGACAGACTCTGATTTCCCCCAGTCTCAGTGCCCTCTTCTATGTAGCCTTCTTGGACCTATACACCTGTCCCCACAAGACCCTGGGGTTTGGGTGCAATCAGGAGCAGGGGCAGCACCCTGTGGGGAGGGAGCTCCACAGTGGAACTCAGGTATCAGAAACAGGCAATGCTCCCTTGATTCAAGCCAGGGCCAGGATGGCACAAAGGTATGTAGAGGCAGGTCCTAGACACTACTCATGTAGGTCCCATGGAGGGCTGGGAAGAGCTGAACCCAGCTAGCCTGTGGGTCCAACCCAGACTGGGCAGGAAGAGGAGACACTTTCTAAGGTGTGTGTGGGGGGGGTCTATGCACCTGAGGCTGCCTGGGGCAGGCCCCTGCTTCAACTCCTTTGCTGACACCCCGCAGGGGCTTCAGGTAGTAGCCCCTAGAGCATATCAGGTGAGAGCAGCCCAGAAGCCACTACCTCTGACCACACACGGAGGAGGCAAGGGTCATAGAAATTACTGGATCCATCCCTCTTAGGCTGTCACCCCCCTCTCCCCCCTATATACATACCCAGCAACAAATTCAAGCCCATATCCATCAACATGTCAGAAGACATAGCCTGGCCACACAGAGTCTGCCACCATGCCAGGCTCAAAAGTATAGGAGTGGGAGGACTGTGGACCCTCAGAACCTAGATGGCCTAGTGGACATGGAATCTGACTTAAACACATCAGTTGTCCCCAAGACCCTGGGCTCCAAACCCCACCAACACCCAAAAAGGTGGACACCTTGGGTACAGGGGTCATTGCTAATCAGCCCCTTCCACCTTTGGAGAGCTCAAATTGACCTTTCTGTTGAGTTCAGACCAGGAATGCACAGCCTGGAAAGGAGCTGGCCCTGCGGGTGCCCCAGGCCAGCACTTTGTGTTATGGGGTGCTGGGGGCCACAGCTCCTGGCTCCAGGCAGGGCCTGCAGTCACCCCCACAGCTCTGTGCTGGCCCAGCCCCCTCTGGCAGTCCAGAGCTCACAGGCCTCAGAACCGCCTGTCGGCGTTAACCTTCCAGGCTGAGCAATGAGGAGTGCAGGGTAGGGGCCTGGATGGGAAGGACGCCTCACCTGTGCTGAGGACCTTGCTGAGGGCCCTGGAGGAGCATGATCAAGAGGAAGAGATGACTGAGCACTGAGGCCTTGGTAGGAACAGGGCCAGTGCAGGTCTGCAGAAGACTGTGCACTTTTCTTACAGGTTATGGGTAACTGCCGTAGTTGACATGCCAACTTGACTATATTAAACTTGACTAGATTGAGAAGTGCCTAGGAAACCTCCAGGTGTCCAGAAAAGATTGAGTTGGGGGAGGGGCGGGGGGGGGCTGGTCCTGAATGTGGGTGGCACCATCCCATAGACTGGGTGCCCTGACTGAACAAAAGAGGAAGGAGGAGGATGTCTGCCATGCAGGCATTTTCTCTCTGCTTCCTGGCCACCATGAGGTGCACAGCTTCCTCCTCTGCACATTCTTGCCACCATGGTGCTCTGCTTCACCCCAGGCCCAAAGTAATGGAGCCAGCTAACCAAGACCGAAACCTTTCAAACCACAAGCAAGTATTTCCTTCTTTAAATTCTCTCTCAGGTATTTTCATAGTGAGACTGTGAGAAACTGACTCACATAGGGGCAGGTGGTCCCTGAGCAAAGGGGTCATGTGTTGGAGACAGGCTGGAAGCTCTCGGGGCTGTGCCTATCTGAGCACAAAAGGGCAAGCACAGGAGTCCAGCTCTGTGTGTGGACATGCTGTTTGGAGCGAGGGTGACTGGCCCTCCCCACCCACGCAATCCTCCTCATCCTTATTTTGGATGAGCAAAATAAAGCTAAGTGAGGCCTGCCAGCATCCATACAGTCTCCTGTGGGTGACCTCCCTGGGAAGTCCCTCGACAATCCCTATAGGACGCCAAGGCCACAGGCTGATAGGGATGAGGGTCAGCTGCTGATCCCAACAGCTGCCCACAGGCTCAGCCCAGGAAGGGGACCATCAGAGGATGGAAGACAAGCTGACAGGCCCACATGTGGGGAGTTTGATTATCTAGATTATTCCAGACCTTCCTTCTGCCCTCACTAAGCTGTTTGCTGAGCCCCCAAGCCCTTCACTCAGGTCCCCTCAGCATTGCCCCAACACCCTGCTGTGGACAGGACCCAGATGGCGGGGGCTCCCTAGAGTCCCAGCCCCAGCCCACTGCATATACCGCCCAGTGGGTAGAGACATGGGCTCCAGGGCATCCTGCCTCCCATCCAGGACCCCTAAAGGCCAGCAGGGCTGTGTTCTTGGGTAGTGACTGTGGGTACATGCCACCTCATGAACCCTACTTTAGGCACAGCTTAGATGTCCACTTCCCAAGGTAAGTTGGATGGCACTCTGGCCCATCCAACTTCCACAGAGTCCTCTCTCTAGAAAGCCCCAGGACACCAGGTGTAGTCTCCATATCTGGGGCACCTAGAGAAGGGGTGAATATCCCAGGGAGCCAGGCAGGGCAGGGAACAGCCTGGAAGGCGCTAAGTGGCTTTATGTAAGCGGGCAGCACGCTCCTGGGGCCAGGCGGGTAAACCAGGAGCTGGCTGGGGATTAGTGACAGGCGTTGCCACAGCAACCCGATTAGAGGAAAACATGCCGGGTGCAGGCCTTCTTCCGCACTCTTCAGAGGCAGGCGCCTGCTCGGCAAAGGTAAGAGGAAACCCCAGAGATTCATTAGCAACAGGTTCCCATGGCAACCGCGCCAAGCTCATTAATAATTTTTTTTTTTTTATTCCAAGTGTGGGTGTTGAAATCCTCCTGAGAGCTGATAGAAGGATGGATGCTGAGCAAACACACAAGCCTGCTACTCCCACCCGAGGTCCGGGTGCCACCGCCTGTTAGTGGCATCTGTTCCCACCGCACCTGCATGTCAGAGACCTAGAGGTTCCGGTTCTGCACAGGAGGGTGGATGGCTGGCCATGACAGTCTGTTGGCTGCGACCCAGAGCCCAGGGGGCCACACCAAGACCCCTTTTCAAGATCCCTAGGGCAGTGGTTGCCACATGTTACACAGGCTAGATGGTCACCAAGGCCACAGCAAGACAGTGGCTCACATGCTAGGGGCAGCAGGCTGAGGATTAACAAGTGGGCATGGCTTTGAAAACAGCCCACAGTTCCTCACACAACCACACACTGTTCCTGTGTGACCCGGCAATTCCGCTCCCAGCCATCTGCCCCAGGGGACTGAAACTGAGGCTCCAAACAGAACCCAGAGCCTATCTGTTCAGAGCAGCACTTTTGGCAACAACTGAAGGTGGAACTGGCCTGGATACCTGTCAGCGGATGAACGCAGTGTGGCCCCACCATATGTGGGACCCACCATATGTGGGACCACGTATGACTTAGTTGGGCACTGCCACCTGCTACAATGTGGGAGAACCGCAAACCAGCATGATCAGTGAGCAGCGTCACTGATGGGCACACGTTATCCCACGTACACAAACCTCCCAAGCAGGCAAATGTGTAGGTAGACAGTGGTCAGCAGAGAGGGGGCGGGAGTGACTGCTGGGTACGCAGCGCTCCAGAGGTTACTGCAGTAATGGCAGCTGTCTGAACTGGGTCAGGACTGCTGAGCGCAGCTTTCATGAGTGAGCTGTGTGGCTCATGGATCATATCCCAACAAAGACGGTTGGAAAAGCAGTAGCATGAGCTGTGCTGGAGTCCACCAGCTAGTTCTGGACCCTGCACATGGTCACTGCCCTCAGTGCACCTTGGTTCCTCGTGGGTAGAACACACAGGGACTTGGCAAGGGGAGCGAGGTCGGGTTCCTGGCCACTGTCATGTGCCCAGTGGACAGCCACTCACGCCTTCTGCTCTGGACAGGATGGGACCCAGAGCTCATGGGCCTTGTGGGGCAAGGGACAGTTTTGTACCAGGGACAGCAGGAACATGGCAGCATTTTGGGGCACAGACAGAACAAACTCTGTGATGTTCATGAAGCCCCAGCCCACCTCATGGGACACGAAGTACTCGTTAGCCCCAAGGCTTCTGCTCCTCCTCCCGTCCTTGCAGGCTCATGAGAACGCATTAAGTAACAGGAAACTCTACCACCGACTCACAGAACCACATGGCTGGAATTCACACACAGAACACAGGCATGGGGGACAGGGAGCAGTAGCAGCGACATGGCAACTCCTAATTAAAGGACAAAATGGGCTGCCATTCACGCTCCATGCGGTAGTAACAGCCCTACTGGGCTGGGCACCAGACACAGCCAATTTCACAATTAGGAGCCACAAACCCGCCCATGCACAGGGCACACAGCACGGCCCATTCTTTCACAGCAAATGGGAGGGGACTAGCTTTCACCCTGAAACTCCAGGAAGAAAAAGGAGTGTGGACAGGGCAGATCCAGGACAGACAAGCAAAATGGGGACTTGGTCAGGCACAGCAGCCAAGGTGAAAGAGACAGGGCAATGGCCCCACTGTGTACCTGGGATGGGGACTTGGTGCCTGCTGCTGGCTGGGTATGACATCAGGGCTGCATCAGTGGACATGGCCTCTGAGGACTTCTCCCTTAAGCCCCAAGGCTGATGCCCCAGTGCTAGGGTACCAGATGTCCCTCTACCCAGAAGTTCCACTAAGCAGAGACCAGCCCTGGACCAGGTCTCAGTGGGCAAGGTCCTGATTCCTCCTGTCACTTGTCCATCCTCCTCCTTGGGCTCCAAGCCAGTTCAACTTCTTACCACCTTACTCAATGACCCAGATCCAAGGGGACATGAAGAAATACAAGGTTTTGGAGTATCAGGGACAAATGTGGCATCAGCCAGCCCAGCTTCTAAAACCATGATCTAGGGCCTTTCTCCCTGGGCCCATTGATGAGCTATTTCATGACTGTCTGGCATCTAGAACACTCCAGTGAATGGTGGCACTCAGGTAACAGGAGTATGAATGGGATGTTCTTGATCAATGGCCCCACCTCTCAAAGTCCCCAGCCAGTGCCCTTTCCTGCCATAACACACCATCTTCTCTAACAAGGGAGGCCTCCAGGAGCCCCCTCCTCAAGTTAGTGCCACCATTCCTGCCCAAATGTAGGGTGTCCTTCACATCCCAGAACCTCCACCACAAAAAAACCCCAAATAACCCCAGATCATCCACCTAAAGGTCACTCCCACTAGACCCACAGCTTATCTTGGCCTACCTCCTGGAGACCAAGGCATACATTTATGAAGCAAACATGGGGCCAAGCCAGCCGGGATTCCCCCGTTAGCAACCTGCTCAGACTGCAGCCACACCCCCCACTGGATACCAGGCCTCAGATGGCCTCCCACAGCCCTGAGCTACAGTGTTGAGGCCCAGCTGAGCAGTCCAGGTGGACCCCAGATCCACCAATCATGGGGCTCAAGCCTCCATATCATAGGAGTGAGAACCAGGAGAAGGTGGTCAAGAACCCAGGACTAACCTGGTGCTGCTGACAGGAGGAATGTGATCACACACCTGGTTCTTCCCGGAGGCTCTCTCAGGGTATAGGGCAGGGAGGTGGTGGCCAGCACAGGCCTCTATTCATGGCTGGAGATTCCACAGAGACCAGCTCACTGAGAGGCACAGGACCAAGATGAGTGCAGATCTTGGTGGGGATGTCCACATGGGGGTCAGGGTGGCACCCCACTGTACAGGAGCACAGTGAGGGTGGCCATGCACACACTCAGCTACACACCCAGGCTTCATGCACTGCCCAGCACATCCTTGTCACATGGAGGAGGGGCTCTGTTAAGCCACATGTCATTGATGCTGATTGGGCTCTGGAGTCTGGAGAGCCAGCCCAAGACATCAAGGGACATCCAACATTACCACTGTCCCCATCCCACAGGAAAGACACTGGGAATGGTGGCCAACCTGTGTTCACACTGGAAAGGGGCCAAGGCAATCCAACAAAGTTTACTGAGTTTACTGTGCTCTGGATGGAAGTGCCTAAACCATCAGATAAAAAAGCAAGATCCTTAATTAAACCTGGATTTCAGATGAAAAACAGTTTCACACTGTTTCACCTTAACCCTAAGACATCTTCACTGTGCCAAAAACTAATTTCAAGCCGGGTGTGGTGGTGCAGGCCTGTAATCCCAGCTACTTGGGAGGTGGAGACAGGAAGATAGCAAGTTTGAGGTCAGTCAGGGCACAGTTAGCAGACCCTATCTCAAAAACAAAACACTAAAAAGACAGCTGGAGGACACAGCTCAAGGGGCAGAGTGGTTGCCTAACATGCACAGGCCCTGGGTTCGATTCCCAGTACCACAAAAAAACCTCTGATTTTCCTCGGTGCCCGGGGCTTCCTCTGGCGGTGGGACCCAGGCCCAGGGTTGGGTGGGTACACCATCAGCTTCTGGAGGTGGAGGAGCCAGGCCACTTGCTCAACACTCAACAGGATACCTCCATACTGCCCGGCAGAGAGCCACACTACCTCAGCACTCATGGCTGCTTCTGGTGGGGCAGGGCTGAGCCTGGTCCCTGCTTCCTCTTGAAATGGAAAGACGGCGAGCAGCCTGTAGAGCTGTCACTGGCTAGTGACAGTCACAGGCCCCGCACAGTCACTGCAATGACACAGCAGGCGGAGTCCTCACCCCCAGGGGAGGTAAGGGAAGGAGGCAGCAGCTCTGGCCCGGCTTTCTCACTAGCACCTATGGGAAGCACTCTGAGCAAAGGCGAGATGAGTGGCTTCCTGGCTGCCACTTGGCCACTTGTAGGGACCGTCCATGGCTGTGGCTATAGCGGGAGACTGTTGGGTTTCCCCCAGCAACCCAGGAAGAGTCCGTCCATTTTAATGAGGCGCTAATGCAGTCTGAGTCACCAGACGGCGGCCACTGGCTGGACTGTTGTCTGCTGCCAAAGACAAAGGGACATGCCAGGGACAGTGCCACACGACTCCTGGGTGGCTGTCAGAGAGGCACTTGCCTCCTCTGCACCTTCCTGACAAGTGGTGGCCACTGCCTGCACACCTGGGCAGGTTTCCTACCCCTGTTGCAAGCTGGGGCTTGAAGGGACAGGTGCAGGCTGGAGCTCAGGGGTCACTCACCAGGCCAGATCAGAACCTTCTCCCACCCCTTCCCAGGAGGATAGCAGTCTGGGCTTTGGAGGAGTCCGGCTCAGCAACAAAAGGCCCTATCAGGCCCCACTGGGGAAGGTGGACAGGGATCACCCATCACCATGTTCAGATGGTTACCCTAGGCCCCGGCAGGGGAGAGAGGACCCGCTCACCCCTACAGCAGGCTGCCTCACCTTCCCAGAACACAGAACAAACAGACTGGGTACAAAAGCCAGGGACACAGCTATCTTAACCATCAAATACCTTCTGAAGGCTGAGAGGCAGGAACACTTAGCCCATGTGGGAAAAGCCAAGGATAGCACCAAGATAGCTACAGGGACATCTACCCACATGGGTCATGGCTTGTCCCCCCTGTTCATGCCCACCTCCCCTGGCTAACTGTCCCCCAGACTAACCATCATCCACACAGGAACAGCAATGGCTGCCCTCAGCAGTGGCAGGGCCTGAGTGTCCCCTGCACCCACCCAATGCAGCCCCTACACCCCTCAGCAGAGTCCCAAGAAGACTGGGGTCCCTAGGAGGAACTTTGTGAGTCGTGATATATCTAAGCCCTCCCTGAGCCATGCCTGAGGCTGGGGTCAGGGTCAGCTTCAGACTCCAGCTGCCTCTTCCCTGGCCACCTTGTAGATCCTTCTCCATGGATGCTGAAGCGGGAATGATCCTGCTTCTCTGGACATATGAGCAGCAGCTGGAACCAGATGCCATCCAAAGCCCCTGATGCCACCAATGGGCACCTCAGCCACCATTCCCAAAGTGTCCCCCTCAGAGTAGCAGAAAAGTCTGATGGCCCAGGGCCAAGGGCACAGGGTGAATGAGGATCCCAAACTCCCAGAGGAGCCTCAGGAGCTCCCTCCTAGATGGGGCAGCCAGGCCCAGTAGAAACTGCTGAAAACACTACACAGGGGACTGACCCTGACAGCCCCTAGGCTGGGGTGGGAGCAGTGCTCAGCTCCCCCTGGAGACCCTACCCTGGGCACCTGTGGGAGCAGCTGGACAGGGCCTGTGTTCAGGGTAGGGAGCACAGGCTCCCTGTGGGCTTTCCATGGCTGACAAGGTGCTCAGAGTGACCGATTTCATGGTTGAGTTTCCCCTCTCTCGGGGTGGCCTGACACCAGGGCAAGCATCTAATCATGATTTATTCTGAGAGGGCTGCCTGCCATTAGCACATAGAGCACTGGACAGCAATTTATCTCCCTCTGTGGGTGGGATGCTAAGGAAGGGGCTGGAGCCAGTGCAGGCTGCAGGAGAGAGACACCCCACACTCACAGCTACATGTGGGTGGGCATATCACAAGCTGGTTGGTGCCCTGTGACTCCCATAATGAAACACCATCAGAGGAGAGTGCTCTGAACAACAGACGTTTATTCCTGTACACACCGAAGGCCATAAGATCATAGTCCAAGCCTCAGCAGGGCTGGCCCCCTCCTAGGCTCTACAGGGAGCTGTCCCAGCCCTCTCCTGGCTCCTGGTGTTGGTATTCTGTGGCTTGTAGCCACATGGCTCCAGTCTCTAACTCTGTTGTCACACAGCCTGTCCTTTTTTGTGTCTGTCTTTTCCTATAAAGATACCCATCACTAGATTTAATTTAATTACCTAATTCAATTTGTCTTCAACTTACCTGTAAAAAAATCTCACTTCCAAATATGGGTGAGCTTCACATTCTGAGGTTCTGGGTGGTCACAGATTTTGAAGGGCACCCCCACCTGCTGCAGCACAAGAGGCCATGAAAGCTATAGGCCCAGTTCACAAAGAAAACCAAGGCCCAGGCCAGTGTGGTGGCTCAAGCCTATAATCCCAGCCACTTGAGACGCAGAGATCAGGAGGATAAAGTTTCAAGGCCAATCCAGGCAAAAAGTTCTCGAGACTCCCCCTTTCCCCCCAAGTCTCAACCAATAGCTGGACATGGTGGCTGTGTGGGAAGCATAAATAGGATTGTGGTCCATGTTGCCCTAGGCACTGCTGTGAGACTCTATTCAAAAAAAAGGGTTGGAGGCATGGCTCAAGGGGGTAGAGCATCTGCTTAGCAAGTACAAAGCTCTGAGTTCAAACTACAGTACTACCCCCCCCAGAAAAAGAATCTTAAAGAAAGAAAGAAAAAGAAAACTAAGACCGTGGAGGTAACCTGTCCTCAGAGGTACTGGTACTGCGGCTTCCAGATAGGGACCCAGTGGGTCCAGCCCTGGGCACAGCAGGGCCTTCGCTGGAGGCTCAGTGCCACTTCTGCCCTGCCTAACCACCTTGACTTCAGGGAACACAAAATCTTCTCATCCCGAAGACTGCTACCCTGTGGGAAAACCCAGCTGGGCCTCATGTTTAAAGCCGTACACCATGAGTACAGACCAGAATAAGGGGACCACAAGGAGTTGGGAGCAGGAGCGGCCCCAAGTGACAGGGTCTGGGCCCAAGAGCCAACCAGAGAGCACTTGCTAATTGGCTACCACCCTGGCCTTATGTGGAATGGACCAGGCCCCCTAACCCAACCCATTCTGCCAATGACCAAGGAGGACCACCAGGGATGACATGGTGGAGAAATTGAGTCACAGGTGGAGGTAATACCCAGACAGGTGCATGGGGGAGTTTGCTCCTGTGGCCAGAATCCCAGGAGGCTCTGGCCAATCCAAGATGGAGTCACTCACTTTGGGTATGGTAAAGGACCCTATCCCCTGATGAAGGGTATCCCCCCTTGGTCCTCTGCCAGCAAGGGGCCCATAGATGATCCCCCCAACCCAGGTGCATATGGCTGGGGGATGAGAAAAAAGGGACCAGAACAAAAGGGATAGGGGGGATAAGGAGTCTCCACACCCTGATGGGCCACCATCCCCACTGCACTAGCGCCCTGACCTCACCTGGAGCCTGGCCTGGGGGAAAGTGCTGGCAGCCCAGAGGAAAGAGGACAGAGTGACAAAGCAAGCCACTGCTCCTGCCAAGCATATCCTGTGTACTGCCAGGGTTGGGGCACAGTGGGCTCTGGTGCCCGCCCGGGTCCAGGCAGCAGGGCAGGGGTTGTGTCACCCAGAACTGGCCTGGGGCCTCGCCCTGGCTCCTGGTCCCACCCTGCTGCCCACTGCAGGCTGGGCATGCCATACCTCTGCAGCTCGTGGCCAGTGCTATGTCAGCATCGACTCCTCCTGACAGCTCCCCTGCAAGGACTTAGCCTCACACCCAGTGGTTGCCTCACATGTAAAGGAATGCAAAAATACCTCAAATGTGAAGAAGCCGGGTCAGGTGAATCCAACTGGCCTGTGCAGGGCCAAGTCCTAGCCCAAAGTCTCCTTCCAGGAGCAAGATGGGCCAGCATCAGCTCAAACTGGGTGGGCGTGCATCACACTGCTTTCCCTGGGAGGTCAGGGGACCACCTCACCTCCTGGCAATTCCTGACTTCCAGGAGCACAAAGGAGCTTGCTGGCCCAGCCCCCAACTTTGGCAAAGGCTGGGGTGCAGTTGCTCAGGAACCCTGACTTGGTCCTGGTCAGCATTGTGTGAGAAGGGCATGCCCCTGGCATCCTTCCACAGCCAACATCAACCTGTGCTGAGACAGGAAGGGTGGGGCCACCCCACCTGGGGCTTCCTCTGCCCACGGATCCTGGCAGGCGCAGAGGCGGTATTGAGATTACAGAGAAGCCTGGCATTCCCCCCCACACACACCATCCGCCAGGCGCGTCTAATTCAGCACATTTGTCAATGGTAATCACCCTGCAGACTCTGACGGTGCCGCCAACACCCGCGTCTCCCTGCCAGAGCCCACCTCCTCCTCCCTGCCCGCCATGGAGCCTGCCGGGGGCTCGGGAGGCTGGAGACACCAGCCCTGGGCCGCCACGTGGCAGCAGCGGCACGCCCCTCAAGTCTGTTCTGTGAGGACCTCTCTCAGCAAAACAGTGAGCGGCTCACGGGCCCATCTGTCATCTTGGGCCGGCAGAGTGCTCTGGAGATGGTGCCCAGACCTGCTGCCAATTCTCTCGAGCCGGGCAGGGGGCCGAGAGCCAGCAGGGCTCCTTTCGTCCCTGTCCCCTGGACTGCATCTTCTCTGGCTCATCTTCCCATCTCTGAACAAGGATCTAGCCTTAAAACATAATGCAGTGTATGTCGGCTGCCTCAACCCCTAGTTTCTGCCCAGGATGGGGTCAGTCTTTAATCTTGGGCTTGGAAAATCAACCTGGGCCCATGTGACAGGGCTGCTCCAAGTTACACCAGCAGAAACTACTGAGGGAGAAGAATGAGTTAAGTACCCTTGAGAAGGAAGACAAATTAATATTTGGAGTCCAGCCTCAAGAGTTGCTGCCCCTTCATGGCGGGCTGAGTACGGCTGAGGGCCATCATCTGCAAGAAAAAAAGAGGTTTGCACCTGACCTTGACTGCTTGGGGCTGATTTTCAGACTTGGCTACAGGCCGGCTGGGCTGCTCTGGATTCATCCAGAGTTTGACAGGCTGCCCCAGCCCCCGCATTCCTCCATATCCTGACCCTGGACTGGGGCGTTTGCCAGCAGCTCCAGGAGCCAGGCCCACTGTGCAAGCGGGCAGCACCCGGACCACCCTGAGTGCTCTGAGGGCCAGAAAGGGTGCCCACAGCCTACCACTGAGGCTCCTTCATCCGGCTTGCAGTTGGGGAGTGTGAATGTGACACCCAGCTTCTTTTAAAGCCTAGCACCAGCCCTGTCCACTGGGCCTGGCAGGAGTGGGGGCCCCAGTGCCTCCCAACCTCCCAGCCTTTGGTCCTGTGATGTCCACACCTGCCTTGCCTTGATTTCTCACGCTTGGTTCCAATGCTGTCCCGTCCCTGAAGAATGGACCCCCTCAACTCATCAGGGAGCACAGTGCGTCCCAGAGCCCCCAGGCTAGCTCATCACCCCTCCTAGACACCCTAATTCTCCTTCTCACAACCTCATACACTCCAGAGAGCAGGTTCTAGTCCAAGGTCACCCACCAGCTGTGCTGCACCCGCTATACCAGGTCTTTGTTAAATGAAGCCACAAGGCTTCCCTTCCCATCCTCCCTGCCCACCTTTACTTCCTACCAGCTGCACCTCCCAACCACCTCAGGACTTCGGCACGTGCCCATCCTGCTGCCTGGGTACTCCTGCTTCACCAGCCTTGGCTCACACTCAGCCAAGTGGCCAGGGGTCTCCCAGGCCTCCAGTCCCAGCAGCCTCTTGTCTGACTCATCCCAATCTCCAAAGGGCCCTCATCTGCCAGGAGAATGGCTGAATTCTGGGCAGGCACTGTTGGGACCATGGGCCCAGCCAGGAGGTC
The DNA here is from genome assembly GCF_047511655.1 of Castor canadensis. Lineage (NCBI taxonomy): Eukaryota > Metazoa > Chordata > Mammalia > Rodentia > Castoridae > Castor > Castor canadensis. Next base: position 957,750 of record NC_133402.1, on the reverse strand, counting down.
TTTGGTAAATGAAGCTGCCAAGGCTGCTGTTCACAGAAGCCCCTCCCCACACTATTTCCTTGTCTCTTGAACACAGGGGCCCCAGGGTCCGGCTAAGGAGATACATATGGAGACTGAGGGTGATGGGACCTGCCATGTGGCTGACAGCCAGGCTCAGGGATGCCCAGACTAGCAGACAGGGGTCATGGACTGAGTCAAGACCAAGGGCCATTAGGAACAGGAAAGAAAGCCAAGTGCTAGAGATCAAGTGCCCTCATCAACAGCAGTGAAGCCTGCACCAGGTCTCTAGTGGTGCTGCCCTCCGCAAATCCTTCCCAAACACACGAAGGTCACAGGGCAGCCCTGCACCGCAGAAGCAAGCTGAGGAGCTGGTTGGGTCCTGCACCGTGCTCTGGCTCCCTCTTCTCCCTCATGGGCGCTGAGGCCTATGAGCATTGCATAGCCCCTCTGCAGGGCATGCCTGGCCTTGATGGCTTCACGCCCATTTTCAGGATGGGATGAGATGGTCAAAGTGACATCACTAGGCCATGTGGTCCTGGCTCCTCCCCAAAGTGGATATGAATGATGCTTCAACAGTGTACAAGGGGTCCCTGCCCTGAAGACACCTACCTGAGCTTCTTCCTATTATCTACAAGGAGTGGGGAGAGCTCCCCCGCCGCCCCGTCCACTTTCAGCTCTCAGTGGGAATGCCTCCTTTCCCCACAGGCCCTCTCCTGCCCCAACCATGTCCTTTGTCCTTATTGCCTGTGGGGGTGGGGCTACCTTCCCCACCCTGAGATGGACCCCACACCCAGGGACACACTAGGTGCCCAGCATGAACCAATATACACCCCAGGGCCCTGCTTAGCAGGTGACCCTTGGAATGCCAAGGTGCTACTGGTGGCTTCAGAGACACAAGGACACACATCCTACATCTCCTTTCTCCTCCTGGCAGAGACCTGGCACAAACTGTACACTCAGCTCCTGGCCCTGCATGGAGACTACCCCAGGGGATATGGAGGGCCAGGGCCCCTGCCCTACAGAGCACAGGAATCGAGGCCCCCTCTGCTCCCCATCGCACAATCCCATGCAGGTGAGGGTGACCTTCTGGTTTGTGATGGTGCCTGTGCCTAGACTGCTGAATGTGAGAGAAGCCTGTGGTTGCCCTGCAGGGCTGACCTGAGAATACCAAGTCCAGGGAAACAGATACATCTGGTCAGAGCAAGACAGGCCCAGCAAGTTGCTGGGCTGGGCTGGGAGCAGCCCCTTGGAATCCCTTTATGGGATCCAGGAACCCATAAAGATCTCCAAGGAACAAGTGAGGGTCCAGCAGCAGAACGTGTAACTCCATGCTGAGGGAGCACACCCTGCTGAGTCTCTGTGGCTCAGAGTTCAGGCCTAGAGAGCTCAAGTCCCTTGAGGCCCATGGACGTCCAGCCCAAGGCGACCCCTCTGAGTGCCAGTCCAGATGTCCTGAAATTGCCAAGACAGACACCGTCAGCACACAGGGATCAGGCGAAGTCAGGACAGGGACAGCATCTCGCCAGACCAGCGTCACCCAAGTCTTCAACGGGCACTGTGAGTCCGGGTACTGGCAGCCACCGTGGAGCAGCATGACATCTCAAAGCTTCAATTTTTAAAAGATCTAGTAAGGACTTACTTAGGCTTGTCCAACCAACGATATGCCAAATACATGGACTTCCAAGCCAGGCTGAGCTCAATGCAGCTCTACCCTTCAACTGCCAGTGACCTTGGTACGTCCTTCGCCTCTCTGAGTTAAGTGACAGGGGACATTTGGTGCCTGGTCCTGGGGGTCCAGGGGTCTGAAAGCGGATCCTCCTAAAGATCTCTCGATTCCCGAGCTCTCAGTGCCCCAGGGGCAGTTTTAAGCCCCTAAGAGCTGGCCTCCTGTGCTTACAGGATGGGTGGGTCCCCATTCTTAGACCTAGCATCCGGGCAAGTTCCCACCCTTCAGGCTGGGATACCAGCAGCTGCATCGAAGGCAGCTAGGAGTCAGGAGCCTGGGGGGAGCCAGGGCAGAACATAACCCAGCCAAGCGGGCTACAACACACAGGTCCCACCCACCTTCCTCTATAAATAAGCCTGTGTAGGAGAAACAGCGCTCGCCCCAAAAGTTCCAGCCCGATTGTATTTTTAAAAAGCAGAGTAAATCAGTAAGGACAAGGGCTGGCCTCAGAGACTCCTTTGCCACGGATGAGAGTCACCTTTAAGGCAAAACCAGAACCATGTGTACATGTGTGCCGGCACCGTCCATCTGGGAGTTCCAGAAAGGTCCAGGCTGGGAGAAGGTCTTTCCCTGCGGTCCAACAGCTGATAGAAGCCCAGATGGGGCTCTCAGGCATCCACTGGGAGCGTCAGCTGGGGAACCAGGAGCCGCTTCAGGGAGTGTGGACTCTCTGAGCAAATCCGATTACCCACCCTCTGGAGTTTACCCTCTATGGTAGGGATAAAGGGTCCTGCCGATACCATGCCCACCTGCGAGGGGGTACTGAGGCCTCAAGAAGCACTCTCTGGCTGCAAAACACTCTATAGCCCCTGGCCAAATCCTGGCCATGCCAACCACCCCCAGTTTCCCAGTCTCGTACAAAGCCACCCCCTCCCAACTCCCAGGAATGTGAAGAGCCTTGGAAAGCCTCTGCCCACACGGGCTTCCCCAGTAAGCCGATCCCCCACCTGTCCAGGCGTGCCGGCTTATTTTAGGATCTCTCTGAGGCCTGGACACACACCCCCTATGCTAGAGGCCAGGCATCTGCTGGCGGTCAGACCAGTCCCCCATGGCGGGGGTCCTGATGAGCCCATCCCACCGAACATTCATGCAGGGCATCCACAAAGCCAAGTCCATTTTAGGACAGCTCCCTAGGCCAGGAATACTCCAAATCACTGGTTTTGGGGGCGTGGGTTCAAACCATGCCTAGAAGCACCCAGGGCAAGGAGGATGAGGCTGGCAGGGCTCATGAGGACAGACAGCAGCTCCATGCCAGGGATTGGCAGGAGGTGGAGGACCCATCTCTCCCTGTCTGGTGGTCCCACCTGCAAGGACAAGCAGCTCTCTGGGTCCTGGCTGAGAGTCTCTGCACATTCCATCCCTCTCTATGAGGGCTGGCAACATCCAAGTCCCTCTTGGAAGTACAAGGGTGTCCTCCTCCTTGAATCATAAAGAACCCAAGGACAAGGGTCAGGCCAGGTGGCACTGCCAGCCCCATAGTCCTCAGCCCTGTGAGAGCCACCCCATCCCCGCCTTCCCTGCACAGGGCAACACAACTTCCTTGGAAGTCCTGAGGGACAAAGCAGGCCAGAGACCAGGGTCAGCCTCAGACCCCTCAGACGCAAAGGGACTGGCAGGGCCAGAGGTGGGACTGTTGGGAGAGCAAATCTGGGCCCACTCAGCTCCTCCCCAATCTAGCACACACAGACTTGGAAATGACAAGCCAGCCCTGGCAAAGGGCCGAGCTCCGTCCCATCCCCAGGGTCTGTGGCACAGCCCAGTGGCCCACCACCACACCCAGCTGTGCCACCTCCCCTGCCAAAACAAAATGACAGTCACCTCCAGTCTCCATTCTATACAGAAAACAAACCTATAGGCATCCTACAACACTAGCCCCACTCCTGCATAGAGGGTGAGCCGGGCCCCTGAGGACACCCATTACATGCAGATACCACCCAGGGCTGAAGAGGACAAAGGCAGTGATGGAGCTCCATGCCAGATCAGAGAAGACCACAGCCACGAACCACAGCTCTCAGACCACCACAGCCTCCTTTACAAGCAGAGATGAATCTGACTCACCCGGTGTTTGGATTTGAGAGAAGAGAAACATGGGCTTTATTACTTTTTTTGGTACAGACTCCTCTTTTGTATTTAATATTTATACAGTTCAACACACAAGGTAGGGAAATATATACACACATTGTTCATTTTGCCTCTGTCTTCTCAACTCTGACAGGGAGAGTTTATGGGCTCTATGTCAACCCCCTCCAAGGCCCCTCACCCACCCAGCAAAGGAAGAAAGCAGCAGCAGCACCCACAGCCAGGCCACCCCAGTGACCAGCTCCGAGGGGACCTCTGGGGGGTGAATCTAGCCCAGTACTGTTAGCTTAGTACCTGTTGAAGGGGGGGCATTAGACTTATTGTCTGCATCCCAAAAATGCCCCTGGCCCTGCCCCAACTCTGTTCTGGAACCTTCTTTGAAAGTCTGTGCCCTTACCACCAGGAGCAGAGCCAGTTCCTTCCTCTCAGTCCAGGGAGTGGGGAAAAGGGGCTCCCCCAGAGATGCCTGCTGCCTCCCTGCCCCCTCCCCCAGCCCCAGCTGCGCATGACTTAAATCAGCCCCAGCTCAGAGTTCAGCCTGGAAAAGCGAGTTCTCAACCAACGTCACCGCCTCTCTCCACGGAGAAGAACCGGCGACCAACACTGTCCGCACATGGCCCCCAAGAGTCTCCTTCAGCGCTCGGAAACGCAAGGCGCAGCTGGAAAACTTTGCTCCTTTACTCCAGTCCCTTCCAGCCTCCCCTTCCCCAGTGAGGCTCCCGCCTCAAGCCGGGTATTCAGAAAACCGGAGAGGGATTCCGGTCCTGGCTCCACCCGTGGGGCACACAGTTACCTCTCCTTCCCTCTTAAGTCTGCAGCGGCCTCGCCGCTTCTTCCCATTCTCTCCTGTCCCAAGCTGGCACTGAACCCAGACCTCCCGCGCGAGTCCTGACAGGCGACCCCCATTGACATCCCCCCCCCCCACCACCACCTCTCTCGTGGTGTGCTGTCTGACGTCCTTGCCCGGCACACGATCCCGCGAGCCTGGGCGCACAGCCGCGCACACACAGGGGGTCCCATGCCCACAACCCCCGCGCCCCGTCGGCCCTGAAAGGATATGGATTACAGACCAGTCGGAGGCACCAGCTGCGCGGCCGCGTGGTCTGCCCAAGGCAGAAGAAGACAGTGGCCGCCAGAGCCGGGTACGGGACAGGCTGCTCCTCGTCGGCGCCAAGCTCCGCACCGCGCTCAGCTGCCGGGCTCTCGGGAGGCGACACGCCGGGCCCGGATCCCCGTTCCGCCTCGCGCCCGGGTGCCCCAGGGCTCGCCGGAGATGCCCCCGCCGCCGCTGCCGCAGGGCCCGGGGGCGACGCGCCCAGGGGCACCCGGACTTCGTCGGCGGCCAGCACGCCCTCGGTCATGGTGGCGGCGGGCAGCACCTGCGGAGGGAAGGCAGGCAATGACCCAGGCTCGGGAACGACGCTCCCGCCCCGCCTCGGGCGGAGCGGAGCTGCGGGAACAGCCGCGGCCGCCGGGATGTCTTTGTCTCTCCTTATTAGAGACAAATGCGCCCCCCGCCCCCGCCCGCCCCCTCCCTCCGGCGAGGGCTGGCGGCCCCACCCCCACCGCCGAGGCGAGGGGCACCGGGGGCCCGAGAGGCTCCGCGCCCGCTGCGCCCAAGTTGAGAGGGTCCCGGGCATGCAGTGGGCGCGCGTCCCCACCATGTCTCACCTCACTCCGGTGGCCGGCGACGTCCCCGCTGGCATCGCCTGGGCGGCGCGGTCACCGAGGACCTAGCCCTGCGCCCGGCCAGGGGCCAGCGCCGCCGCCCCGGCCCGCGCCCCCGGCCCACCGGGCACTGGCTCCCGCCGCGGCTCCGACTCGTGCTCTGGCCCCAGCGCGCCCAATAGCGGCGACGGCGGCCTGGCACGCGGAACCGCTGGGCGCACGGCGGGGCAGGAGCGGGCCAGGGGCGCGGCCGGACCGGCGAGCGAGCCCCGAGCCCGTCCGCGCGCAGCGCAGGAAACTTCGGAGTGAGCGGCGGAGGGGGGCGGGGCGGCGGGGGCGGCCCGAGGGGCGGGGCCAGTGCGGCCGGGGCGGAACAGGGGCGGGGCGGAGCGGGGCCTGGGGCGCCCGGCGGGGATGGGGTGGGGGGCTCCCCAGGGCGGGCGCGCCCCCACCTGGGACAAACACGCTCTGACAACCCCCGCCCCGCGCCGCGGCCGCGCCCCGCCCACTCTAGGTTCAGGGGAGGTGGGGCCCGGCCCGCGCCCCCCGGGTCTCCCCACCACCTAAGTCTCCCCGGCGCTCGCGGCACCAGGGGGCGCTCGCAGGGAGACTCGGGCGGGGGGCGGGGGGAGCGGCGCCAACGTCCTTCCCCGCCCCCACTGCGGGGGCGCGGAGCCAGCGGAGTCCCCCAGCCTTGAGCGCCGCCCCTTCCCCCCCACCACCACTGCGAGGGTCGATGAGGGGGCGGGGCCCGGCGGGCGTGGGAGGTGCGCCGTGGCCGTGCCAGTGACCGCGCGACGCGTGCCCCTCCCCCGCCGCGTGTGTCCGGGGTGTGCCCGCGCTCCTGTGTGTGCTGGCGCGCGGGGGTGGCATGGGGCGCGACACGCTGCCGAGTGTTAGTGGGGCGCTCTGATCCGATGCCCCCCACACGAACAGCCGGGCGGGCTCTGCAAACTTGCCCGTGCCCACCTCCCCTCCCCCCGCGTGGGTATTGAGGCGCGCCAGGGGTCTTCGCTGGACCAGTGCAGGCGGGGCCGGGCCTCCTGGGACACCGCCCCCCTTACACTCTGGGCCTTGAAGGCCCTGCCAAGCTGACAGAGGGGGCTTTGCCCCCATCCAGGAGAGCACTTGCTGGATTGGGAAGGGGTGGTGTTTCATTCAGACGCCAAGGATGGCAGGACTCTTGTCCCGGGACAGGGTCTTGGTTCTTTTCCAACTGGCCCCCCGTCTCACTGATGTTCCGAAGGTTTTTTGCTTCCCCAAGACCACCACTGCGGGTGTCGTGAAACTTCCCCTCCCAGGTGTGTGGTGTGGGGTCCCCCAGTAAATACCAGCTGATGAGCGGCTCCTTCCACAGCCCACCCCCCCAGGCATTGAGAGAGACCTTCTGACAAAGAACACGGCTGGGGTTGTACTGGCTGCAGTTGCACCAGCTGCTAGGATGGGTGGACCCACCTCGAGACCCCAGACCAGGCCCTGCAGTGTTGCTGTAGCTTCCCACCTGCGGGACAAGCAGCAGAGAAGTGAGGCTTCAGATGGGGAGTGGGTTCTGCTGCTCAGGGAGGAGTGCTTGACTGGGTCTGGGAAGGGCACGGCTTTGCAGAGAAGCTGAAGGGGCAGGAAGGCCAGCCCCATGGCCACATGTAGGTCCAGGCCGTGCTGCTCAGCAGCACCTCCTCTTGTATATGTGAACTTTTCAAGAAAAGGAAAACATTTATTCTATTTTAATGCTCCTACTTAGTGGTGGATGGCTATGGCTCGTAATTAAGGTCCTCAAAAAGCAATTAAGGCCCCCACTGCTGAGGAGAGGGACCCAGTCCCGGCCAGAACCTTGGATTCTGGTCAGAGGGGAACTCAAATAAGTTGGGCAGACACAAAACCCAATCAGGGTCCTAGTCAGGGTTACTTGGAACCCCTGACCCTTTGCTCAAATCCCCTCATTAAAAATTAAAGTGAAGTCCAAGATTCTTGTCCCAGAGAACAAGAGAGCAGCCAGAAGAGGAGCAGGGCCATTTCCAGCAGAGAGGTCCCCTGTGCAAAGGCACTGTGGCAAGCAGGAGAGCATTGGAGAGTGGGAGCCCCAGACAGAGCCTGGGGCACCTATGTGCAGGCCAGCCACAAAGTAGGTGGTTAAGGAGGAGAGGGCAGGGCCTGGTTCCTACAGGGCCTGGTTCCCTCTGGTGCCTGGGGGGGAGCTGTGTGATGTTCTAAAATCAAGGGCCTCTAGATTTCTGCAGAAAAGCAAAGGACTGTGCTTTTGAAACATGATTTTAAAGAAAGTATCTGTAGTCTGGCAGCCTGTGGCTCGAAGGCATCCAGTGGTCCATTTATAGACCACAGTGACCATCTGGACACCTGGAGGGGTGTTTTCCACCTCAGAATCTTGGGATACTCTTTTGCCAACCCTCCTCCTCCTCCTCCTCCAACTTCAGCTAGCCCTGAGAACCTGCTGGATGTGTCCTTTCAGGGCTCCATGTCTCTGGACTGATACTGTGCTCGGCATTGGGTGGCTTGGACACCCACATGCTGCAGACACGGTCACCAGGTGCACCTGAGTATCCGTCAGTCGTCAGCAGAGGATAATGCAGCTGAGACCCGAGTTCCCTCGGCTGCAGAGGGCGACCACCTCCACGTGACAGAGACTCTTGCCACTGGGAAAGGAAATAAAAAGCAGACACTTAAACGGATATGAGATGAGAAGAATCCCGTTAAAAACAATGAAAGTGTGACACATTCACTTTGCTACAAAGGAACAGACAAAGCACAAGACAATGTGGAAATTGGCATTAAAATTGTTTAATTAAACTGTACAGAGTGTTCAGATGCATTTTTTAAATCCTCCAGGCCTCTGGAAAAATTGGTTCTGCTCTTTGCTATTCCTTTTTTTTAAGGGCAGAGCTTTTGCCTGACAAAGAACTGGGAAGCAGGGAGGACAAATAGCCCAGGAGTCCAGCCATCAGGAGCCTCAGGCATGGGGCTGTGATCCTGGGTATCAGCAGCCGCTCCACATGGTGGTCAGTGATGGTCTGGGTCATGGGGCATCAGGCAGTGTGGCTACTTCCATCGGAGCCTGTGGATACTTTCAGCTCTCACCCCCAGCCAGCCACACACCCTACATCCTGGGCAGCCACACAGCCCCCAAAGCTCCTCCCTGAAGTTTATATGGCTTCTTTCTTCCCTCTCCAACCAGCACCCGCCCCTCCACATACCCGTGTGCATCCTGAAACATCCATTGGTCTCCACACTCTTGAGTTGAGTTCCAGTTTTGGGCTGGGCCCACAGCCTCCAAGAGCTGCCCTGACCTGAGTGTCCTCTGTGGTCACCCAGCTCTACCTGAGACAGCAGATTTCCCACAGTGGGATGCCAACCCAGCTAGTTACACTGGACAATGGCAGTCCTGCCTGTGCTTTCTCCCCAGGCCTCAGGACAAAGCATGAAGCTGGAGGTGGGGCTTTCCTAAATAGGCTTATTCCTCCTCAAACTCATGCCTCCTCTATCTAGGTGTCCGGTGGGGAGGCTCTGTGTGACACACAGCCACCCCCTGAGTGCTTTTGGTGCCCTGTGCTTATCTGTAATGTGAGATCCATCCCTGTGAAATCACCTGCTCTGCCCTGGCATCTGCCCCCTGCCACAGGCCCCTCTGTGTCTGTGTTTACTCACCCCAGCTTGACTGGGCTCTACCTCCTGTCCTCTTGGCAGTTACAGAACCAGACACAGGGGGAACCACGCCCAGATCAGCCTCCCTGGAATTTCTGGCTATAAAATGGCACAATTTTCTTCACTCTCAGAAACTTTAGGGTGGTGTAGTCAGATTTAACAGATGAAAACACAGGTTGCCCTATTAACTTGAAATTTCAGACAAACAATGAATACTTTTTAGTATAAGTATATCCCATACCAGGCATGGTGGCTCATGCCTGTAATCTCTGCTACAGAGACAGAGATCAGGAGAATCTTTATTGTAGGCCAGCCCAGGTAAAAACTTTGCAAGACCCCTACCTCAATCAATAAGCCAGGCATGGTAGCACTCACGTATGGTCCCAGATACACGGGAAACCTAGGTCAGAGGATCCAGGTCTGAGGCTGGATCCAGGCAAAAACTTGAGACCCCTTCTGAAAAATAACTAAAGGAAAGAATGGTGGGGAGTGTGACTCAAGTGGTACAGTGCTGGCACAAGGCACTTATTGTACCACTGGGAAAAACAAACCCAGTACAACCAAAAAGAAAAAGCAAAGAAAAAGTATATCCCATGTATTATTTGGGACATACTTAAAAAATTGGTTATGTCTGAATTTCAGATTTAACTAGACATCTTGTATTTTACCTAAGGGAGCACAGTAGGTAAAAGATTTGTGAGAGACTCGGGGGCAGGGGGGGGGATTGGCGGGATAGATGGAGGAAGAGGGGCCCCAGTTTCTGGTGAGCTCGGTGACCTTGGCAGGGCTCCAGAGACTCAGGCACCAGGCAGGCTCTTGGAGACACAGCACATTGTGTGTGTCTTTGTCTGTCCTGGCTGCTGTAACACAATACCCCAAGCTGGCACTTTATAAATTTGAGGTATATATGTCTTACAATCTGGAAATCTACATCAAGGTGCCTTTGGACAAGGTATCCAGAGAGGACCACAGATCACTGTGGTCCACAGGTCTCTTCTTTTGAGGGCCCTGAGCCCCTGGTGGGGCCCACTCCCGTGACGCCATTCCCTCCCATCACCAGCACAATAGTATAGGACTTCTGCTCAGGAATCTAGGGTCCCATCCAGACCACAGCAGGACTTTCACCCTGAGTCTCTGTACTGAGGAAGGTGTGAGCTGGGGGACTATGTGTGTGCTCAGTGAGCCCCCGGCTGACCAGCTGCAGCTTCCTGGGGTCTTTGTGGGGAGCACAAAGGATGAAGGGCCACAGGGAGTAGCTTCAGCAGTGCATTCGGCCCCCAGACTTTAAAAGCAGGAGAAAACCACACGAGAGACCCCAAGCGTGGAGGGTTCTAGACCTGTCACAAGACCCTCTGGGAGGGAACTGGTGCATCTCCTTTGCTCATGCCTGGTATAAAGTAGGTGCTTAATAAATGCACGTGGGTGACTGGAGGAGTTGTCTTTGCACCTGAAGGAATTTGGAGATCCATGCCCCACAAACTGTGCAGGGAGGGGTGGAGTGACCCCTTACCCAGGGAAGGGGTCCTGGTGACTGGCCAGCTGGTAAACTCCTGGGGCACTTCTAGGGGACTGTGCCCAGGATTTGTGACACTTCATTGTCTAGAGACTTAATTTGGCAATGACAATTTTAGAAGGTTAGTACTGAGTGATGAAGATGTGTGATAGGCTGAGTGTGACTGCTCCTGTTATACCAGCTACTTGAAAGTGGAGGCAGGATTGAAAATTCGAGACCACCCTTGACAAAAGTAGTGAGATCCTGTCTCAGAAACAAAAAAATATCAAACAAAAGGGCTGGGACATGGTTTAAACAGGAGCACTTGCTTAGAAAGTGGATTAAACCCCCAATACTTCAAAAGAAGAAAAATATTAAAAATACGTGATAGTATAGTGTGAGAATCATCCCGGTGTGTTGCAACCAGTTTCCAGTGGTGTCTAGACATTGCCACCATCACTTACTTCTTCTGGGAGCTGCCCTTTCTCACCTTGGAATCAACAGAGTCCCTCTGTCCCCAGGCACCATGAAGAGGCCCCAGCCTGGGCCTTTCCCTGCCTGTGCGTGGACCTTCCGGTCACCCTGGAGAGGCAGCAGGGAGAGGAGCTCAGAACTTTCTCAGACTCTGCAAACACATGGTTTGAGTTCAAGTGCCAGCTCCATTACTTCCTGGCTGTGTGACCTTGGATATGTGTCTTCATCTCTCTGAGAATTAAATTTCCTCCTCTGGAAAAAAGGGTTTGCATTAAATGAAAAGTGACAATGAACTGACAATTCCTCAAATAATTAAACATGAATTGCCGTCAGACCTGACCCAAGAGGAGAGAGAGTGAGAGTCTAGACAGAAACTGGTACAAAAATGTCCAGAACAGCATGGGTCACAGTAGCCCCAAGATGGAAACAACCCAATGTCCGACAGATAGAGGAACAGAATGCAGCTTTCGACACAGTGGACTGTCACTGGTCAGTGCTGACCGTGTGGATGGGCCTGGAAGACATTCATTCTGCCACGAGAAAGAAGCCAGACACCAAAAGTAAACATTGTGTGACCCCATTTGCATGAAATTTCCACAACAGGTAAATCCCCAAGGACAGATGCAGACTGGCGGCTGCAAGAGGTGGTGGCTGCCTGTTTTTTCTTTTCTTACTTGCGGTACTGGGGTTGAGAATCCAGAGGTCTGCACATGCCGGTCAGGTGCTCTATCACTGAGCCACACCCCCAGCCCATTTTTTGGCATTTTGTTTTTGAGGTAGGGTCCCCATAACTTTACCAGTGCTGGCCTTGAACTCTTGATCCACTCCTGAGTGCTGGGATTACTAGCATGTGCCACCACACCTCCCCTGGGGGTGTTTCTTTTCGGGGTGATTAAGCAGACCGTGGGAACCACCGTCTATTGATCACATTGAAGACCACTGAAGCACTGAGTGCTGCACCTCTGAGTGAGCACTCAGGTCGAATCTCCATGGGTACGGAGGTGATCACAGGTGTGTTTTCAACAGGCCCTAAGCCCCTGGGGGTGCAGTGAAAGCCTGCTGGCAGGGGAGGCTGCTTCCTCAGGTGGGTGCCTTGGAGGAGCAGGGCCTTTAACCTATTTCTTGGGTCCTCCAGATCTCCCTAGGTGCTTGGAACTGATCTGAAGTGATGTGTAGTTGGCCAGGCAGGGGTTGGTCACCTGGAAATACAGCTCTAGCAGGGTGCTTCCAGGTGGTGGAAGGGGCTTAGGGAAAGTGCACATAGGTAGGCATCAGGACTTCCTTCCTGCGAATACACTGCTTGGCCTCTCTACCACAGAAAGAGCTGGCAGATCCACTCACGGAGGCACTTCTGGGGCTCAGGAGCATCCCTTCTCAGAGGGGGGTTCCCAGAGCCCAATGTGGCAGTTCCCCCAGATCACCTTCTCCTCCAGAGTCCAGCAGACCCCAGTGCTCTGGGAGGGGCTCCAGCTCCCCCAGACACCAGCCTGGTAGCCCTGGTCTGGGAACATCCCCGAGATATAGCTCCTTCACCCACCTACTCTCCTAGTCAGGCAGAGACCCTCAGGCCAGCAGATGGCCACAATGGCCAAGAGAGTGGGGGAGGGGGCTTGATCAGGAGGTGACATCTGAGCAATGAGCTGAGGCAGCTGTGTGAGTTTGTGGGGGGTGGGATTACGATGTTATAAAGATTTTTGGGGGCACCAAAGGGTAGGGAATCTGGATGAGGTCAGTGGTCAATGATCAGTGGGACACAAGGCTGCAGAGACCATTTTTACCTGACCGAGAGGCAAGGCCGCCTCTCTCTGACTCATGGATGGTTTTTATCTTTATGGTTAACTGGGTTAAGTCAGCAACTGCCAAATGTTTGAACAGTGCCTCCCCAGGGAGTCCCCCTCCTTGTTGTGACAAAGGTCAGTACCTGGAGGTCCCCCAGCTGCAGCATCAGCAGATCGAGGTGGCAGATGCCCGCCAGGCCACTGCTGAGGCCTGCTCCGTGGCCTCGATCGAGGGCTCCGACAGCATTTACATAATTTATTGTAAATCATTTGTGCTTTGTTTAATGCTCTGTTGATTCCACTTAATACTGGCTTTCTCTGCTGGCCAGACAGTGTTTGGGAGGGAGAGCCGCACCCAACAGGGCAAACACGGATGGTCATACCCAAGAGCGGTGGCAGGCTGGAACTCCTGGACAACACATGTTGGCCGTCCATCTTCAGCTGAGTCTGGAGCCTGAGGGAGAATCCAGTATGGCTAGCATCCCTGCCTGGGTCCTTCTTTTCCTGGAAAGAAAAGAGGAACAGCAGGAGATTCAGGCCCAGCAGGTTTCAGCCTAAGTCTAGAACCCATGCTCGGGGGATGACCTCTGACAGGTGGCAGGGGCAGACTGTCTCCAAGGACAGATGAAGATGGCTATAATTCATGTTAAAAAGACAGACCAACTTGAAAATGCTCAAAGGGTTGGAGAAGATGTATCACCAAAGACTCTGCAAATAGACAATAAGCCATCCTGCTGGTCCTTAGGAGAGGCACATTGAAACCACAGCGAGACCCCATGTCACGCTCATGTGAATAGTGAGGAAGGCTCAGGTCCTGAAGGCCTGGTGGGGCTTTGGGGAAGAGATTGAATCCTGAGGCTCTGATCTCAGTGGATTAATACACTGATGGATTGATAATTTGATGGCATTATTGGGAGGTGGTGGAGATGAAGAGGTAGGACCTAGTTGTAGGAAGTGGGTCACTTCCAGTAGCCATGCCCTGGAAAGATACACCTTGTCCCCAGCCCTGTCTCTTACCTCAGAACGTGGAGTCATCTGTCTGGAGACTGAAACCTCTGAAACCATGACCCAAAATAGTCTTCCTCCTTTAAATTTTTCCCTCAGGTAGTCATCGCAAAAAGCCTAACACGGGTAGGGTTGCAAAATGGTATGGCCACTTTGGAAAACAATTTGGTGGCTTCGGAAGATGTTAAATGTACACTCACCTCATGATTCAGTCTTTCTTGCACCGGGTGTTTATCCTGGCGAAAGGGGAGCACAGTCCCACACAGACTTGCATAAATGCTCACAGCGGCCCCAACTGGAGACCCTGCCTGGGTTCCTCCATGGGGGGGCCAACAGACAAGCAGCCCAGCCACACAGGGAGGATGAATGAAATGCCAGTTAGAAACCCAGATGATGCCCACAGCCATCATGCTGAGTTTAAAAAAAAAAGCCAGACAAGAAAGAGTACAGGCTGTATGCCTCCTTTTGTATGTGTAATTCTAGAAAATGCAAATCAATCCACAGTGACAGGAAGCAGGTGAGTAGTTAGTTATCTGGGTGTGGGGGAGGCTGAGGGATTTTCACCTCTTGATGGGGTGATGGCTTTGCAGGTGTATACATGTGTCAAATTTTAAATGCATACAGTTTACTGAATGTTAATTACACCTCAATAAAGCTGCTTAAAAATACATATGTTCGAAAAATAACCCTCCAAATTCAATGACTTAGACACATTAGTACCGTGCATTTCTCTCTATGTAAAATTTTTCCTCAACGCTAAAGAGTCTAAAGGGAGATTTGCGTGTGCCGGACATGCTGGAGGAAAGAAAGCAGCAGAGGCACAGGGAGCTGGCTAATCGCTCGCCCACCAACATCCCCACTTGCTGTGGGCCCTGTGTCTCCCCATCCCACCTGCCCTCTGGGGCCCCCAGGGGCCTGAGCACAGAGGCTGTCTTGGCCCTGGATTCCAAATCAGCACAGCAAGTTCTCGGAGATGTTTTGATTTCAGGCCACACACATCCTCTCAGAGCACTCTGTCTTCCGTCTTTCCGGGCTTGATCCTTCTGCTGGTGGGGAACTCAGAGTCTCAGCCATGCGTTAGACAGCAAGGGGCCTGGGCAGAGGTGTGTAGAATTCCAGAATTTGAGATCCGTAGCCCTAGGTAGGGACTCCGAGCCCTTCTGGTCCAGGGTAGGGGCTTCAGCCCCCACTGTGTGCTCCTGGGTTTGTGTAGTATGTACAAAGCTGGGTCACGGTGTGAGCCATCAGTGTGGGTCTGCCCTATAGACTGCACCCTGAAAGGCGGCCCCAGACAAAGCCCTGCTGTTGCGGCAGCTGAGCCACCTAACCACAAATCCCACCCCTCTCTGTTGCCCATCCCGGCATATTTGGATTGTTGATGCTAAGCCAAGCCCTCATTCCCCTGATGGGGACACTGAAGCCCAGCAAGAGAAAAGAGGTCACCCAGCTCCCACCTGTTAGCTATTAGCAGAGCAAGACCCAGTGCGTACTGGTCCCACATCTTGGCTCGGTGTCACAGCAGTCACAGGACGGGGAGGGTTGGGTCCTGTCCAAGACCCCTAACCCTGTGAGGAGGTGGATGGTGAGCAAGGGAGCACGTGCCCAAGAGAGACCCCCAGGCAATTCCCGCTCTGTACTGGGGGCTTCACTACATTACCGGGGGGTCCCTCCCTCCACAGTCAGTGAAGTCCAGGGAGCAGTGCCACCCAAGGGGCCAGTGGGGAGGCCTTCTCTCCTGCAGCCAGCCAGCAGAGCCTATGTGTCCATCTCAGTAGCCCGGCCTTGCCTGTAGCAGCTGGCCCTTCCTCCACCCTGAAATTCAATGGACAAGCCCCCCACCACCTGGCTGTGGGGTTTGACTGCTCCTGTGGTGATAAAGTCAAGAGGCCCATGTTCAAGTCCCAGCTCCAGCCCAGGGACAGGAGCAAGGTGCTGGCCTTTCATGTCCATGAGATGGAGATGAAGGTCACTCCTTGGGGATGCTTGAACACCTCAGGACATCTAGCACATGAAGCAGTACACAAGGCAAACCTCCAAAAACCTTCACCTTGTCATTCACCACAGTCCCTTGCAGAAGTCTCCTGTACCTGTGTTCCACAGCTGCTACATGGTGCCACAAACTGGGGGGCTTGTACCCTTCCAACCTCTGCCTTCCTTGCCACATGCAATCTCTCTGTGTGTCTATGTTTAGGACCTATCTCCATGATCCAGGATATCCCATATCGAGATCTTTAATTACATTTGCAAAAACCTTATATCCCATAAGGTGACACTTACAGGTTATGGGGCTTAGGATGTTGGTATATCTTTTGGGGGCCCAGGCTTGGGGCAGCTCCAGGACTCCTTTCAGGCCCTGGCCTTGTTCACTGTGGCAGTTCACCTCCCTGGTATCAGGAAGCAGCTCTGAGTCCAGCCGGGCCCCTCCTTTGCCACGTCGTCCACGGAGACCTGGCCCCATTCAGTCTCGTTTACAAGCCTCCTGCACAAAGACTCGTTTGTGGCCTCGGGAAGGGCCTGGAGCTGCACAGGCATCCCCAGGGAAACGCTCGCTGTTCAATGTATACATCTCCTTTGTTGTCGCCACTTCCTTACAGCTGTATCAAGCAGCCACCACAGCCACCTGGCGGGTGACCTCCCTGTGTTGCCAGGGCTGGCGTCTTCTCCTCTCTTTTATTTTCCTTTTGCTGAAACTCGGACAGCAGCAGCATCAGTGTTTAACACCTCCACTGGGACAAGCACGGAGTTCACTTGAGTCCCCGGGGCACACGCTTGGCCACCAGGGAGTCTGGCTACGTTTTCAGCTAAATGTGGTCCTTATAGGAGTTCAGTGAGAATCCCCATCAGGGCTGGGGCTTTGCAGGGATGTTCCAGGATGGACCCAGGAGTTCCTGGGTCATGGTAGTTGCAGAAAAAGGTTAGCCTGAAAATCCAGCCCAGTAACACCCAGGTAAACATGCAAAAATTACTTCAGGAAGAAGAAAGGGAAGAAAATCTCCAACAGGTGCAAATGAAAGGGGCACAAAAACAGGCCTTAAACCTGCTGTCTCTATCAATGCTGCCTTGGGTGGGGAATGGGGTGTTATTGATGAATGTAAGGTCAAGGGCTGGGATTGGGGCCTCAGTGGAAGAGCAACCTGGAAAAGGTTCAGTCTTGTGCACCATCTGTCTCCCTCCAGCCTGCAGATAGGAGAGAAAGGGGTCCCCAGAAAACCGTGAGTCTGGATTGGCACAGGTCTGGAGCCACACACCTCCTCCAGAGCTGGGAATCCTTCAGCTGAGAAAGCCACAAAGAAATTGGTCCGTGGTCAGTGATATCAAGGCCTACGTAAGATGTAGTGTCGCATCTCAGAGGATAGCCCTCTTCGGCTGGGCCGAAATCACAGAGAGACAAACCACTATGAATGATAGCCACGTGGTTGGTAAGCATTTGAGTAGATCACTACAGCAAATGCAAAGAATGAGAAAAGAGGGCTGGACCACGGCTCATGTGGTAGAATGCTTGCCTAGCAAGTGCTAGTTCAAACCCTGAGTTCAAACCCAAGTACTGCCCCAAACAAAAAGAATGGGAAAGTAGCATGTTGAAGATATGCAAAGACACAGAAGAAATTAAAAGCCAAGGGAAGAAATAAGTTACCATGGGGGGAGGAGAGCAAAACTTACAGATAATCAAACTATAATCTTAGAAGTATAAAAGCAAATGGATGGGTTAAACAACTAATTGGGCATAGCTTGTAAGAGAATTAGTGAACTGGAAGATAATGGTGTGGAAAATCACCTGGTGCACAGAGCAGTGGAGAGATGGAAGATATGAAAGAGGACCCAGGAGACTTGCAGTATGGACCACAGGGTCCCTTGCCACTAGAACCCGGTACCTGCATTAGCACATATGGATCTGGTGGGACAGCTTTGCCCAGCTGTTCACACATGGTCTCCAACAGAGCTGAAAGTTGTAAGAGAGGCAGTCTGGTCCCCAAAACCTACAATGTGTCCTATAGGACCTTTTCCATAAAAGTTCAGTGAGTCCTGTTCTAGAAGTTCCAGAAGGAAGAGAGGGAGTCAGTAGAGGCCATAGCTGAGAGTATGAGAATTTTCTGGAGTTGAACACTGAATCCTTGGTTTGGAAAACACAACAAATCCCAAACAAGATAAATATGAGTCAATTCACACACAGGTTCAGCAAGGTATCGAGGAAATCATGGCACCAGGAAACAGCAGGTGGACCCGTGTGGCCAACTTCTTAGTAGGAGAACTCTTCACTTTGTGTGGATACCACCAGGCTGGAGGGAGAAACCAGAGACTCCAGACAAACCTAGCTCTCTCTACCCTGGTCCCTGCTGCAAAAACTAGTTCTGCAAGAAGGAATTTGATGACATTGCTGGAGAACTAAGACACTCATGAATGAACAACTGTCCCCAAATTAACTTACATATACAATATGATTTCCATCGAAACTCCAACACGTGTTTTTTGGATCTGGACAAAGTGACCCTGCACTCTATCTGGATGCATAAAGAGGCAAGAACAGCCAAGCCAATTCCAAGAAAGAATAAAGGAGGTTCCCTTCACTAGACTTCAAGGCTCACGGTCAAAGTAGTCACTAAAACACCAGGGGAGAGAACACAGAAGTAGGGCAGAGACAACAAAGAGAAAGAGGCCTCCTTCTGCCCAGCGCGTGGCCTGAGAGGCAGGCCCTACCCAGGATCCAGCTCCTATGAAGCCATAGAAATCAGTAAGCTACTTACTAAACACAGCTGCTACTAAGAATTAAGTTATATAAACTTACAATTAGTGCTGAAGTTAAAAGACGCCTCAGTTTAATGAACATCATTTGTAGCAGGGTGAGAAATAGTGGAACAGTGGATCGTAGATCAGGTTAACGACCACACATTGGAGAAAGAGCAGGTGTGGCGTGGGATGGGGCCCTGCTCTCAAAGCCTGGTCTCGCCGCACCCTTTGACTACAGTGAAAGGGCAAAAATGAAGGAAGGCTTTCTGTGAGACCCAATTGGTCATGTGTACAATCAAATACATCACATGTTTTATTACTATCTGTAAATCACTGGCTACACATGGTTTATCTCAGCCTTTGTAAGCCACCTCACCGGCACAGATGCATGCCTGCGTTGCTGAGTGACTCTCACACCTAGAGTGGAATTGGCAATTTGAAAAAGCTGCATCAGTTGGGCACCGTTTGCATCAATTTACAAACACGTGGAGCCACGGGACACTGTGTCATTCCAGGAGGAAGGTGCAGGGGATGTGCTGCATCCTCTACTTTTCAGTGTGTGCAAAGTAGCTCAGAATTTGGAAGCCAGTTTTAAACAGAAATAGGTCTAGCTCTCAGGAGCTTCTCCTATGACCTCAGCAGGACCCCCACCCCAACCTGAGAGGAGGATTTCAGTCACTTCCCAGGGAGCCAGAAAAATGAGAACGTGGCAGGTTTAGCCCGTCCCACGGGGGCAAGACTGGTGCCTGGAGCCAGCTGTAGCACATAGTTCTCCTCTGTTCCCCCTGGAGGGCTCCTTCTGGACACCAGCGGA
The DNA here is from genome assembly GCF_047511655.1 of Castor canadensis. Lineage (NCBI taxonomy): Eukaryota > Metazoa > Chordata > Mammalia > Rodentia > Castoridae > Castor > Castor canadensis. The sequence continues at coordinate 938,332 of NC_133402.1, read as the reverse complement.
TGTCCCTGCAGGGAATCAGAGTTGACATGCAGCTACCAGAAGATAGGCCCTAAAAGCCAGGTCACCACGGGGGACAACATGGCCTCCACATCCCCTCCCCTCCATGCTCCTCCTCTTTCTCCATAGCCCCCCCACGCTCCTCCCCTCCCCCAGCGGCCTGGCGTGGGGGAGGAGGGGGCTGAGCACCAGACTGGCCTGCACAGCCGCCATGGAGAATCGATCCCACTGTAATTGGGACTCAGAAGAGGTTTAATATTTAACTGAATTAAATATTTAAACAGGACGAGCTGACAGGGAGCCCAGCAGCTGCTGGGGAGATGGTGGGATCCTGAGGTTGGAGAGGCCCTACCCGCCCCAGGTAGAAAGGACACCCAGACTCTGCCTTTCAGGTATACAGCAGGCACTCAAAGGTTCCTCTCCAAAGGTTGATTTGGTTCTAACTCAGGGCTGAGCAGGAGCTTAGCCTCTGTCCCTTGGAGCAGCTGGGCAGGTGACCTCTCCCCTCTGTCTACTCCACAAGTCAGTTCCTGACTCAGAGCCCGGGGGTTGACATGGAGTTGGGGGACAGCCCTGAGTTTGGAGCCGAAGCCCAGGGGAGGCTTGGTTGTCGTCCTGGGGAGAGTAGACCCTTGTTGGATCATCCAAGATGGCGGTCTGTGTCCCTGTCATGACAGAGATGAAACCCAGACCTCATGGTTCCCTCCTTCCATCATTCTTCCTTCCACACTGGGAAATACTTGGTCTTTGGTCCCTGATACAGTAGGAGGGCAGCACCCCCTGCCCCAAAGGTATCACAGGAGGGATGGCACGGCTGTGTGTCTAGGTCAGCCTCGTGGCCCCATTGTCCCCCTTGGCCAGTGGTAGCCTCACCCTGCAGGGATTAGACTCCTGGGGAGGCAGCTGTCACATGGCCAGGACTCCCCTGGACTCTTGGCATAGCCTCTCCTCTCTGAGGCCTTGGCCACCTCTCCTGGGTCAGCTCTGTGTGGGCTAGAAAGCCATCAAGGGTCTCTGCAGAACCTGGTGTCCCACACTTCATTCTCCACTGCCTAGTGGCAGAGCCCCGTGACCATGGGGCCCATGGTGTTTGCTCTGGGTCATGCTAGCAGCAGCTTCCTGCACAGAGCACCCCACGTGGTTGGGCTACACCTGGGTCTGCAGACTGTCAGCTCAGTGCGGAGGAAATGAGCAAGCAACAGGCCTTACTGATGTCTTACAGACCCTTGGAGCCCAGGAAAACAAAACCTACATCCCAGGCCACATCCGGCCCATGGCCACATCCAGAGGCCACCCCAGGACTGGGGATCCAGTGCTGAATCCCAGGGTATAACCAGGGCTGAAGGAGGAACAGGGCAGGGAAGGAAAAGCTAAGACAGAAGGAACTTGATAGCCTGGAGGTGCTCTGAGCAGACAGCACAATGCTCACCCCTGTACTTAGAATGGGCCCTGTAGAGCAGAACTGGGTGGGATGTCTGATGGACTGCCTGGCTGCATGACCTAGGCAGGTGACCTTGCCCCCTAAACCTCTGTTTAATAATCGTTTCTATGCAGAGGATGGCCAAGTGCTCAGCTTGGGCCTCCAAGCACAGTTCACTTTAGTCATTCTCAGGGAGGTCATCCTCTTGAGCGAGGGCAGATGGACAGATAAGAGTCAAAGCCTGGCTGTTGGTAGGGGTCTCTGTGGCCTGTCCTCCAGCTTTCCAGAAGGTGACTGCACAGCTGGGAGAAGGGCCTGACCCAGATTCCTCAATGCTGCTGGTCTTGGGAAGGAAATTCTAGGTTTGCTCACTTCCCCGCAGCTGGCTCCTTTGCACATTTCCCTGTGCCTTTATGGAATGTCTGTCCTCATTCTGGGCAATGACCTTAGATCCTGGCCCTGAGGTCTAGCCCTGGAGCTGCTCAGAGGCTGCAGGAAGGGAGGGACAAGAGGTGGATGGAGTCAGAGACAAGCAGGTGGGATGGAAGTGAGGCCTTGGGGCCCTTTCCAGTCAGCTCCCTGGGCAGCAGTCTGACCAGGCCTGGGGATGGGTCTTGTCTCTGGGGGACCCGACCCAACCATTGACCAAGAAGGAGCAAGTTCAAGGCAGCTAGGGGCTCCAGGCTTCCTCAGAGACACACTGAAGTTGGTGATAGGATGTACGTGGTGGGCAGGACTGTGAACCAGGTGGCAAGTAGGTGCCCATGAGGCTTCTCTACCTCCCCAAGGACAGGGCTGACAGCATTTTCTCTGTCTATTCTGGTTAGCAGGTAGTGGCCACCCAACTAATGTGGATGGGTAGATGATGGTGGACAGAGGGGAATGGATGGAAAGATGGTCAATGGATGATGGTGGCTGGGTGGCTGGGTGGATGATGGTAGAGGGGGTGGGTGAATGGATTTTTGTGCAGGGGTGAGTGGATGGATGATGGTGGGGTGGTAAATGAATGATGGTAGATACAGGAGTCAGAAGATAATGGTGGAGGGGTGGGTGAATGGGGGTGGATGGATAATGGTGGAGGGCTGGGCAGATGGATGATGGTGTTAGATGGTGGTGGAGGGGTGGGTAGATGAATGATGGTGGAGGGATGGGTGGATCTTTATCATCCTGGCTGTGGGCTCACCTAGGGACCATCCCGCTGGCAGTGCATTTAGACCACCAGGTAATGGCCATCAGGATTACCTGACTGGGTTACAAAGCTCTTCCTGAGGACCCTACCTAGGGTCTGTGTCCCTCCAGTGGGACAACTTGCCCTAAGGGCTTCTGGGGTCAGACAGGAGAGATGTGGGGACAGGCCCACATCTGTGAGTTTCGAGCTGTGTGTGTAAGGTCTCTCCTCTATTGAATGGGACTACTTCCTGCAACGCTGGCATGCCTTACTCCATCTACCAATGGACACAAGTCTCAGAGGGGTACCACACAGGGCTTGTTGTTCAGATTTTCTTGTGTTTTGTAAGCAAGAGTAAAAGACCAGCTTAGCTGAGCTCAAGAAGCCAGCTAGAGCCACTCACCAGGTTACTGAGGTCGCCAGCAGTTCCCAGCCTGGCCTTGAGCAGCACCCCTGGACTGAATCTGAGTAGTGCTGACAATTTGCTCTGAGCCACGCCTCTGAGGGGTAGCATGGCCACTTGGACACAAGGTGGACACCTGCCAAGTGGTTCCACTGTGGGCCTTCCTGGGCAGAGCCTGGACCTGGTAGGTGAACACTGTGATGTTCACCTGACCCACAGAGGGCTAAGAGGAGCCAGGAGGTCTTAGCAAAATGTCAGCCTGTGGTGAGCATCCGAAATGTGCTAGAAGTTGTCAATCTTACATGGCCCATGCTCAGACGGCATGTGGGTGCTATGACTGCACATGTGGACGTGCCCAGGAGTCACAGCTCCCCTGTAGCCCCGACATGGGGTCCCACAACAACCTCTCTCCTGTCCCGAGGGCCAGCTCACCTGCTGCTGTGATGCAGTGGTTTCTGGCATCAGAAGCTCCCCCAGGCTGGGTTCCTAATGAGCTGCTTGATCTCACAGTCCTGTTTGATCAGAGGAGGAAGCCGCTCTCAGAATTAAGCAGCAGGCTCAGACAGTGCACATCTGCCCTGTGCAGCTGAGACCAGCTGCAAGATGAGAAGGCATGAGGCAGGCTCAGCACAGCTGAGGGGCTCTGTCTGCAGGACTCCATGGCCAGGTGGGGCTCGGGTTTTGTTCTCACAGGACAGGACAAAGCTACTGGAGTGCTGAAGACAGATGTTATTTTAAGGCCATGAACTATGTGTGGCACCTATGGAGGTTGGGGGAGCATCCACACCTGCCAGAATCCTCCAAGCCTTTATTTAGCCCCTGTGTCTACCCTGTGTGCTGGGGTTTGAACACCCCATTTCTGAACACCAGATACTTGTGGAATGTCCCCAAGTCTGTCAGTGGCCCTAAGTGGGGGGTCAGAGTAGGGATCCTGGGTGGCTCAGGAGTTGGGTGGCTGGGTTGCCCATCCCAGGGGCATCCTACTAGCCTTGGCCCTCCCTGTGGACCCCTGAGCCCTGGAACTGTGACTAGTGTCTATATCTAGAGGTAGAAGCAAGGTTGATATATGGGATCCCTGCAGCTTCTGTGACAAACGGCCAGGAACAAAGGAGAGGAAATAGCAGAGAGCACTCTCTCCAGCCTGGGAGTTCAGAGGTCCAGCAAGATGCAGTAGGCCTCTACTCCCCCGACAGGGGCCCAGGGGGCTCCTTCCTGTCCCTTCCAGCTCTGGTTCTAGGTGTCCCTGGGCCTGGCCTCATCGCTCCCGTTCCACACCGCGTCCTCCCCTGTCTCTTAGGACACTGTCATTGCACTTAGGGCTGCTCAGTAATCTCGGAATGATGCAGGGCGCTCCCATCTTAAGATCCTTAGCTTAATGATACCTGCAGAGACCCCTTTTCCAATCAGGTCACAGCCTACAGTCCTGGACGTCAGGATGTGCACACGTCCGTGTTGGGGCCACCAGCACGGACCCTCCCCAGGGCTACTGGACAGCTCAACAGAAGCAACTCAGAGCCAGGCATGGTAGTGTACACTTGTAATCCCAGCTACTTGGGAGGTGGAGGCAGGCGGATCACAAAATCGAGGCCAGCCCTGGCAAAGTTAGTGAGACCTTATCTCAAAAACTAAATGCAAACAAAAGGGCTAGGAGCGTGGCTTAAGTGGTAGAGCACTTGCCTAGCATGTACAAGGTCCTGGCTTCAATTCTCAGGACTGGGGGAAAAAAAAGATGTTTACTTTCATGTGTGAAATGTCTTGTAATTAACCCATTGGAGGGGGGAGACTTTTCAATTTTCAGCAAATCTCTCTTGTAGCCCCTACAAAGTGGAGATCACAGAGATGTGAATCCTCCTGGTTCACACCAGCAAATTAACCTCCTGGGGGTTTTCCTTAGATGTATCACTCCTCCTTCTTCTTGCCACCAAACTCCTATTCAGTCTTCAAACCCCCATGAGGTCTGGTTTTTCACTGCACATAGTCATTCCTCATTCTAGATGAAGACCCTGGAAAAAAATATCAGGGCAGAAAGTGGTATGTTCATGAATGGAGGCTGAAGGGAGGGGTGGGCTGCTTGGGCCTTAGAGGACGGGACCCGCAGGGTGCCTGGGAGCTCACTTGACCTGTTGCTGCAGGTGTAGTGGACTGAGGCATGGGTTCTATTAGGCTGGTGTTCACGGGGGTCCCGGGCTGAGCTCCAAGCCGGGTGCTTGGCCACCCCCACTGCACCCTGGACAGAGGTGGACTGGTGGCTGTGTCTGTGTGTGAGGAGCTGCGGAGACTGCAGCCTGGCCTCTCACTGGCCCTGCCTCTCTCCCTGTGAGGCCTCCCTCCATCCATCTCCTCTCCCTTGGCTCTTCTGCGGACAGAGCCCGAGTGGCCTGGCGGGGGAGGTCTCCACGGAAACAGCCATGGAGACCGGCTCGTGGGTGGTTGTACCTAGGGCCTCATGACACTGTCCAGAGGCAGCAGACTGGTCAGAGTGAGGCCGTCCAGGACCTGGTGCCCACAGTTCAGCCACCAGGGTGGGCAAGGGAGGCCAGGACAGGGGGCTGGAGGCGACAGGCATAGCTCCTCCATGTGTAGCCTAGAGGTCCAGTGGAGCAAACGAGTGCCCCCATGTCACCCTGGTGGTCTGGTGCTGCCAGGGCCCCCACACTTCATGAAGCTTCTGAGCACAGTGGCCCAGCAGAAGGGTGCCCACGTGCGGAGGCACTGCTGCCCTGACCCCAGTCCAGCAGTGTGGCCCAGAGAGGGTCCCTGACCCAGCTGAACATCATGGTCACCTGAAGGCCTTCAAATGTCTGCTATTCAGGTCATACCCCAGACCAGTCTTGCCAGATCTCAGGGACTTGAATGCTGAGCAGTGGAGCATCACACAGGCAGAAAGAAGCTGAGGGGTGGGGTGTCATACAGGGTGGGAAAGGCTCACACACCAGATCATCTGTCTTATCACGGCCCCAGTACTCTGAGAAATAAGAAAAAGCAGCCCCAGGAACCCCTGAGCCCTGTCCATGCCCTTCCTGCCCCATTCCATCTCCCAGTGATGCCAGAAAGGGGGATCAAGACTCCATCTCTGACAGAAGCCTGGCTGGTGGCCGAGGGTCATCCCAAAGGGTACCTAGGCCTGAGTGCAGAACCCAGCCTACAGAAGGCACCAGCACATCCAGAGCCTCTGACCACCTGCCCCTCCGCTTGTCCTCAGAGTCAGAGTTCTCTTGTGGAAAAACGGATTCCATGGACATGTGGTGGCCCCGTCTGACCTACAAAGGCCCAAGTGTGGCTGGCCCAGGCCGAGGTCTCAGCTGGCATCTCAGAGCCTGCAGTGGAGCCTAGTGGTGACTATTCCCCAGCCCCCACCTAGGGCTTCTCTTTGGGAGGGTACAGCTGTGGCCACCACAGGCCCCGGGGCACCTCTGGCTGACTGGGCCATCTGCACTAAGGAGCCTGTAGGACAGGGACCCCAGATCCCTAAGGCACCTCTGCCCATATGGTTCATAAACATAGGTACCTCTGGGCCCTTGGGGAAAGGCTGTGCAGTACCCTAGGGAATAGGCAAAGCTGACTTTTGAGGCAAAGGCCAGTCCACTCCACAGCAGGGAGACATGACCACTCTTTCCCAGGGGCGCTGTGGAGCAAACCTGCCTAGGGCTGGGCTGGGCTCAGCCTTGTAGTCGGGGGAGGGAGGGAAGACTCAGGCTTTTCAGGGTCCAGATAGGGACCCCAGGCTGTGGCATGCTGGAGTGAAGCTTCTGAAATCTTCTGCCCATTCCACAAACATGACCTGTGCCTGTGTGCACGAGGCACTGCACTGACTGCCAGGGGACAAGTGATATTGATAGGTAGCCCTGTCTCCTATTGTGGCTCTAGGTTGCTGCTCTCTGACCTCTAGGATCCAGGCAAGGTGGGGAGGGCAGCATCGAGCAAGGCACCTAAGAAGCTCGTGCTGGCCACTGAGCACTGGGTACCGAGACTCCATCCTGCACAGGACAGCTGGTACCCCTGACTAGGAAGCACAGGCTGGGCCCAGACTCAGGACTACAGGTCACCACTTTCCCCAGCCGTCCCCTCCTGAGGTCACATCTCCCTAAACCTCTGTGTTGCTGAGGATGAGCTGCTAACCTGACCTGCTAACTACAGATTCTGTTCTCAGCTCCCTTCCCCACACAGACAAGAGGTGTCTGCTTGGTGTGTCTGTCACAGCCCCAGCCCAGATCCCAGAACACAGGATTTGGTTTCCAGGGCTGCTGGCCTTGAAATGCAAATATTGTTTCCGTTTCCAGCAAACATTCCAGCTGGAGGACTCCAGAGCCCTGGTGAGATAACCATGTCCACTGCCCCCAAGAGCCAGCCGGGCAGGGGCATCTCTCTCACTGTGCACCAGCAACAGTCCCAGAAGTTACTGTGTGACCCAACATGGGTCATGGATGAGAAACTGAGGCTCACAGAGACCTAAGAAGGACTAGCTCTAGGCAGGTCAGCATGGGCTCCCTGAGCTCTACCCAAGGACCGCAAGGCTCTCAGGAGGGGTCCCTATGGAGGTCGGGGGTGGGATGCAGCTGCCCATTGCAGAGTGTGGACAGAGGCCAGCACCTGAAGTCCAAGACTGTCAGTCAGGCCCAGCAAGAAAGACACAGCCTAGATTTGGGCTCTGACCACCCTGAACAGCAGGGTCAAGGTTGAAGTAGGGACAGAGAGGCTACTGGAGTAGTCCAGCCCCTGCGACTCTGATGGTGGGACTGGGTGGGCACACACCAGCCCAGTCCTCTGCTTAGACACACAAGGTCTGAGGATAGGAAGCCGCTGGGGGGGACAGGGCAGGACAGGAGGATCAGGGACTAGGGCACAGACCCCCTGCCCCATCATCTCTAACCTCAGCTCACCAGTACCATGTGGTCCATCTCCTCCACCTGAAAATTGGCAGCACAGGGAGGAGCTGCAGCTTCCAGAGTCATTCCTGCACACAGTAGGTGCTCAGCAAAATGCCACCTACAACTTGAAAGTGCAGGTGCAGCCCAGGAATGAGTCCCCTGCAGCCTTACGTTCCTAATATGCCTTGCTGGCCAGTCTGCCCAGCACTCTCTTCTCCAGGAAGCCTTCAGGGATTGGGAGACATGATGGTGCTCTCTGTTGGACCTGGTTAGTAGCATTTGGAGGGACCATGGTGGTGATGAGTCCTCAGACCCACAGACATGTGGCTGAGAGTGCAGGAGGGGAGGACTCGGAGATTTTGCAGCAAAATCCACAATGTAGAAGAGATGGAGGAATTTCCAGGCAAGTATCAAGTCCACAGAGCAGGCCGTGGGTTCCTCCATCCTCCAGGCTGGGGGGACCTGTTTTCCTCTTAGTTAGCAAGCATAGAGAAAGAATAATCTCCTCGATTTCCAAATTACCTGCACCTCTGTCAGGAGAAAGAGGCTTCTGGATGCAGCATGCACCCCATTCTGAGATCTGGGTCCCCAAGGCTGTATAAAGAACATCTTTTCCAGGCTGGGTTTGGGAAGGGCCCCTGTGGGGTGGGGAAAGGAGAGGCAGTACAGGCTTGCCCCTCAGGGCCAAGATACTGCATTTGCCAGTCCCTAGGAAGGTGCCCGGCCCCTGCAGTGAGAAGTCAAGATTCATCCAGATGTCCCCCTCCCCCAATCATGGCTGCCTCTGCCAGGGTTGTCAGAGACACCACAGCTGAGCCTGACCACCCCACAGAGAGTAGACAGAGGGGCATTGAGCAGAACCTCCTGCCTAAGGGCTGGGGGGACTAAGGGAAAAGTCCCCAACTTGGGGATGTTGGCTGAGGCTCAGAGGCTGAGAACCTGCCAAAGACAGAGGCAGCTGCCCTCTGCCCTTATTGACTGACCCTTGTGGCCCCAGAAGGACCATGTGTGTGGGGGCTCTAATCCTATGCTGGGGCTCTGGGAGGGGTCTTCACTCAGTTTGGGACCAACAGGGAAAAAGGACTCTGTGACTAGAGGCTTCTAGGCAGGACAACAGCAAAAAGACACCCCACCCCCTACAGCAGGAGTGGGGCTACAGGAAGGGGAACCCAGGGCTGGGGAGCTAAGGTAAGGGAGGCCCTGGGTGGGGGCCCTGGAAGTGCTGTTGGAGGCAGGCTACCCAGACCTGTCCTGCAGGAGGCATGGTGACATGGCCTTCTCTTCTCCTTGCCAACGTCCCTGCAGGGCCAGCCTGAGCTGGCTGAGGGTCTTGGAGAACACTCTAGTCCTGCACCCTCCCTCCCTCTCCCGTCTGCTCCCTCCCAACCCAGAGCAGTTCATGAAGATGGAGATTGAGGGGTCCAAGCAAGTCCTCTCCTGTCTGCTGGTGACTCCTCCCTCAGACCTGCATGAAGGCCCAAGGCTGGACCTCCTCCCTCCACCCTGCTCGGCCCCACCAGCCTCCCTTAAGGGATGCTTAGGCTTCCCTTGGGCTTTTGCACCTACCACCCCTCCTCACAGCACAGCTCCCACCTCCTGTCCGCTCTGATCCTTACTGTCACCCAATCCCAGTGCTCAGCTGGCTCCTTCTGAACAGGGTCAGGATCCCTGGTGTCTATCACCTGAGTTATTCCTGTCTCTCCAGCCAGAAAGACTTCTGCCTGCTCGGTACCTGCAGCACCTCTAGGGTTGACTGGCTGGAATGGAGTAGAGGATGAGGCAGTCCTGGGCAAATGGGGTGCCCAGAACTGGGGATACTTCAGAAATGGGACTGCGTGAAGAGAGCCCCAGTTGAAGAGGGGCACCTGCGTTCCCAGGGCCCCCCAGCAAAGGTGAGACACATTGGACCTGGGTTATGGTCCCTGCTCTGGCCCAGGGGTGTGACCTCAGCCAACTCCATCACCAGGTGACAGTGAAGCCCAGGCAATCAAGTGCCTTACCCCCACTGGAACACTGTTATCTTTAATTGGGAGCCTCACACCCGACTGGTGAGACTCAGATTGTCACAAGGTGAAGGGCACATCACCCCGATCTAAAATTGGGTTTCTGCTTCTCAAAAGAGCCATGTGGTCTCTGATCAGGGCCATCAGCTGTGTGACTTTAGCACAACCTCTGTGCCTCAGTTTCCTCATCTGAGGACAGCAAAGAGTCTGGAGCTCCAGGGGTCACTTGGAGGCCTAAGTGAGATTAGGGCCCTCTGGGTGTGGCAGAGTCCCTGTTTGCTCCTCATCTTTTTGGGGTCAGACACTCCAGGCTCATGGATGTTCTGCCATGAGAAGTCTGATGCCCCCATCAGATGCCCCCACGTGCCAGGAGGACTCGACTGAGACTCCCTTCCTGTCCTCCGCCCAGGGGCTGCAGTTTAGAGCCCACCCCAAGGGACAGAGAGCCAGGCCTGACCAGGGGACACACTGGGGTGTCTTCTGCTGGCTGCCCCCTCCAGGCCTGGTGAGCTGGGGCCCACGGGCAGGAGTGCTGTGTGGAGGCAGGGACAGCTGCGTGGGCGCAGGTGCAGGCAGGGGGTTGCCAGGCAACCACCACGCGCATCCGGGCCGTCTCTGCACCGTGGGGCGGATGAGCCCAGGTTCCAATATTTATGCTTTGCCACTGGCTAAGGCTCTGCTTTTGCTGTGGATGGCAGAGTGGGGGCTTTTCAGCCCCCTTCCTTCTCAGTGGTCAGAGAGCCCTCGCCCTGGGGATTGGGGACTGTAGCCAGGGCTGTGGCCCCTGTTGGAACACAGCCCCACACTTCCCTCATGGCCTGCTGTCAGGGAGGGGACCCCGTTCCCTGTGCAGCTGCCTGTGGCTCAGAGCTGGGAGCCGAGAAGATTTGACCGGACTTCAGGTCCTGGGGTGGGGGACCTGAACTTCTGTAGGATCCTGTGCCTGTGCCTAAGTGAGGAGAGATCTAAGCTGGGATCCAGGTCTTCTTGGGACATCTGGGGCTGGCCAGGCCTCAGGGAAAGGCTTTGCCAAAAGCAGGGCTTCCACCTCAATGTGCTCAGACCTCAACTCTGCAGTAGGGGGATCAGAGTGGGAGTTTATGACCCCCCAATTTCCACAGGCCTCGAGTTTCTCCAAAAGTTCACAGGGCATCTTTGGTGGCCCAAAATTCTGGGTGACCCACAGCTCAGAGCCCCTGCAGGCATGAGGACTGTAAGCCCTATGGGTTCCAGGAGAGATGTCAGGCTGGGGGAGGCAGGGTCAGAGTTGACCCCACCTTGGGTGGCCTTCACTGCCCTGGGGTACTTACCAAAGGTCTCCTAGAGGACAATCTGAAGTCTCCAGTCAGTGTGGGAGCCACAGGACTCAGACACTGCAGGCCCATTTCCAACCTGTCCATCCCTATGGAACAAACCCCTACCTCCTGGCCAGGTGAACTGGACTATCCAGCAGGGTCCATCTGGGACTGGATACATGACCTGGTATTCTTCACCTCCTCTGGTTCATCTCCTCCTCAACCCAGGTTGGGGACCAGTGTTCCCCACATTTCCAGTCCTGCTGATGCTGCTGGGAAGTGTCCATCCCGAGTGAAGGGTTGAAGGCCCCAGGTGTGGGTCAGGCTCATGGCCTTCCCTGGAAGCCATTTGTCCTTCCCTGGGGATGACCTGGGAGGCCCCTACCTTCCACCTTGAAGGCAATGCAGATCCTTCCTCTCCCTGCCTATCTCAGGGTCCCAACCTTCTCTAAGTAGCCATGGACACAGCTTTCCCATTGGGGGGCCTAAGCCCTTGTCTGACCTGGGGGGTGGCTTGGAGTTTTGTGTGCTTTGGCTGCATACCTGGATCTGTTAACTACACTTTCACACCCTCCTGCAAATCAGGCCTTGTCAGGCCCCAGCTGGGGTTGCCCTATGCCACTGAATGGGGCCAATGGGACCCTGGCACCAAGGCCCCTGCTGCTGTGTGCTCAATGTCTTACCCAAACAGGAGCTGGGTTCAGGCTGTACCCCACCCCCCAGCCTCCACCCGGAGCATCATGGAGAGGCAGAAGCTGAGGAAAATGGTTGGGAGGTGGGGTGCAGTGTGGGCAGGACTTCTGGGGAAAGGACTTCTGAAGGCCCCTGGCTCTGGGAAACCCTGGTTTCTAGGTCTGGGGCCTGGGGGATAGAGGCCTTCTAGGCCCCTTCACTGGGTGTGGGGTCAGCGTGACTAACGGTTCTGTAAACCTGACATTGTATCTCCACTTGATGGTCAAAGCCCCCACACATTCAACTGTGTGAATTTTTAACACAGTTCTAGGATGAAATTAAAAATTCCACAGTTCTAGGATGAAATTCAACCTTAGGGCAGAGCCTATAGCCCAGTCCTTCCCCCAACAGTTCCTGCTTCAGGAGCTTGAACTTGAACTCAGTGCTGGTACAGGAGAATCTACATAGCTACCCGTGCCCGTAGCCTCCTCCAGCCCTAAGTCCTGACTCCCTCAGACACCAGGATCTTCAGAGGGGAAGGCTCTCCTGGCAGGGCAGGGTCCAGAAGGGGTTGAACAGCTGGGCTATCTCTAGAGGAAGTAGTCTCTATGGCCTGGGGTAGAGGACAGGGCTACCATTGAGTGTTCTGTGGTCAGGACCTCTCTTCAGAGACCTTCTCAATCAGGATGTCAGGGACATGATGTCTTGCTGGCTGCCCCATCTCTTGGCAAGGCACCATGGCTCAGGTGTGGCTGTTCTTGATCGGCCTTAGTGGGGGTGGGGATGAGTCAGCCCATCTCTCCCTCTAAGGGACCCGGAGGCACCGACACTCCCTCAGAACTGTCAGTCAAGGTCCCCTTGAGGATCCTGGGGGTCTCAGGAGAAGTGAGTTGCCCTGGTCTATGTAAGTGCGGCAGGTAAGCCTGTGGGTGGACCAGGCCTCAGCAGCCACTAGGAGACAGGGCAGCCCAAAGGTACAGATTCATACTTGATAGCCAGTAGATTCTGGGGTGGTCCCTTTGTTGAAGGTATGATGTGTGGGTGAAATTCTAAGAGCAACATGTATGCAAGTCCATCCCACATGCTGGCAGAACTCCGGAACTGGAGTAGGGTATCCATAGAGGAGCCCTGAACCAGCACCCTCCCAGTCTAGGGCCTGGGGACCCCATCCCAGCTCCCCATCTGCAACCAGACTGACTATGAGGTGGGCCCAGCTACTAGACCAAGATCCTACAACCTTCAGTCTTTATGGAGCCCCTCTGTGGGTCCCTCTGCTACAGATCTAGCAACTGTGCCCTTCCAGAACCAAGTTTCTGGTCACTGAATCTCCATACCGCTGGAATATTCTGGGCTGGGCTATTGGGATGGACAGTGGGGCCTAAGGAGGGGGCTAGCTGGGCAGCAGCCTTGACCTTCCCTATTGACTGGGGACAACTATCTCGTGTGAACCCCATTAAGTCCCTCATGTACCACTGAATAGTTTAAAAATGACAATTCGTCATTGATCCTGCAGGCCAAAGTCCAGGGCAGGATGCGGCGCGCTTGGTTAAGAACCAGCGGCTATGTCGAAGGGGCCTTTGATGCAGGGCTGGAATGTTGGCCCAGGTGGGGGACACTGAGCTCCCCAGCACAGGAGACCCCAGGAAGTTTTCTTCAGCTGCTCTGATGTGTTGAGGAGTCTCATCCTCTCACAATCCCACCCCTCATGTCTGTTCTTTGTTTGACTCCCTGGGAGAAGCTATGGGACTCCAGAGGGCAGGGGCTCAGTTTCCCACGGTCCCTTGCTGTGCCTGGGGAGTAGGGGAGGACAGGGGATGAAGACAAGATCAAGAATGTCACTATGAGCAGGTGTGGGTGGCAAGCCAAGTGCCAACGGGGAGTTGCTTATCTCCTGGGAGGGGGCACCAAGGTGTGGGGAGTTAAGGACTATGTGAACAGACCCTCAACCCATGGGTCCTGGGCAGCCTGGGATACCTAGTAGGTGGTGCTTCATGGGAAGTCCTGGACCCTTGTTTGGCAGTGGGCTACCTGGCTTGACCCTCACCGCCCCCCCACTCCCAAGGCGTGGTGAGTTATTCTCCTCTGAGATCAAATGGGGAGGGCCCTGTTGTCACAGAAACAAGCTGCATTCCCAGAGTGCACCATGGCCATCTGTGTCCCCTCTCTGGCCAGGGCTCAGGGTGGTGGGGACAGGAACGTCTCTTTCCAGGTTTGTTAAAGAGACACGTAGGGTCAGCTCAGCCTTGCACCACTTCCCCGGCCTGTGCTGTCAGGCAGGAACCACTCCCCAGGACCCCACACCACCAGGTCCCATCTCTCATGCCCTCTCCACACACCTCAGTGCCACCAGCCCCTCAGCTGGCCAGGGGACTCACTGAACCCCGGCCCACCCCAGGTCAGGCCTGTGTTAGCCATGAGCCAACTAGGAATACCCAGAAGCTGGAAGAGGTGGGAGGGTCCTTCCCAGGGAGCAGCCATGCGTGGCCCAATCACACCCAGACCTCCGGCCCCCAGAATCATGGGGAATAAATCCAAGATGTTTTAAGCCACCAGATTCATGGTGCTTGATTAGGACAGCACTAGGAAAGTTACATGTCACCTAATGACTGTCATTGTGATCTTTGATGTGCTCAGATAGCACTTACATAAATTGGATAAAGGCAGCCTTCAATACTGGCTTATGTATTGATCTGTAGCAAGGGAAGGAAACAGAATCACCTTAGACAGACCTTCCAACAAGATGGCCACTGGCAACACCTCCCACTTGGGGAATTCTGTCCCATTCCTGCCATTTTCCCTAGGACTTCAGGGCCAGCGGGCAGCACTCAAGATGTCTGTGACCCACTTCTCCCTTGGTCTGTAACAACGAGCTTGCCTTTGGGTGGCCAGGGCTCTGCAGGTCGGGCTGAGTGGCCCCAATGCCCATTCCAGGGCCAAGCCCTTGTTGGCCAGTGTTAGTCCAGCCAGCAATGGTCCTTCCAGAATCCCCTGGAGTAGCAACACTGACTGCGGCGGGGACCATGGCTATTCACGATCGGGTCTTGGTCAGGCCCAAGCTCTCTGCTCCTCAGGGGACACTTGCTCTGGGAGGCAGCTATGTAGGCAAGCGGCAGGGCACACAGGGCCTGGGGTCTGTGGGAGCTGGGGCCACCTCCAGGAGGGGTTGGGAGGCAGGTCCTGCAGATGGGGTGGACTCCAGGGCGGGGAACAGCAGAATGATGAGGGCAGGGGCTGGTGGGGACCTGACTGGTAGATGAGGGAGGGGGCAGACATGGGACGACCCATAGCCCGGGAACACCCCCATAAGGAAGCATTCCCTATTCCGGTGGAGCCAGTGGTGTTTGTTAGGACGAGCGCCTGCTCCTATGCCGAGGCAGGCTCCCCAGAGCCCCTTCCCTCTCGTTCAGAGATGAGACTTACAATAATGCATAGTGCATTAGCGCTGCGGGGAGGGGTCTGATCCCATCTTGCTGGCTCGGCGTCTTTATGGGCCCTTTGTGTCGGCTGCTCAGCTGCTTGGAGGCTCAGGCTGGGTGGCGGCAGGTCTGTACTTAGGTTAACATCTATTTAGAGCTGCCCGGGGCCAGCAGCATCATTAATGGGCATCACAGAAAGCTAAATACCTTCACCCTCGCCATGCTGGGCCTTGCCTGGGTGGTGGGAGGCCCTCCCTACTCTGGATTACTGCTTGTGGAGGCCACAGCTGCATTTAGTCCCTCGGTGCAAAGAGGACCCAAATTCCCAGGAATCTCCCTGCCCTTTTGAGGGGTCCTGGAGGGTGGACATTATCCAGGTCCGTGGTCAATGGTACCAAGGGTACTGGCAAGCAGCAAATGAGGTCCTGGCTGAACTTGAGGGTCTGGATCTCCATTCCTACCTTAATATCAGCGCTCAGTGAGCACCGGGTGCACGCTGGGAATTCCAGTCTGAGAATCAGCTCGAACTGCTGCCATCGGTGCAAGTGACATGTGGTGGTTACCCTGGAGGAACCCGGTGCTGTAGGACTGCCCACCTTGATCCTGTCCTCACATCCCCTGGGGGATCCTGGGCAGGTGCTCCAATCTGTGGGCCCCAGTTCTCTATCTGCCAATGTTCACTTTCCTCCCTGACCTCTCAGCTGGACCTTGGGCAGGACAGAGGCAGAGGCCACATGGTTGTGGACACAGCAAGGCTCTTTGTGTCTTGGGCAGTTGTCCCATGGGTGCCCAGAGGTGCTGGCTGGGCAGCCGGCCTTGCTGGATGGTGGGGAGACCCAGGGCTGAGCTGCTCTAACTTTGGCTCCTCCAACACCTCCTTTTTTAGCTTCTAAAAGGCTTGGGGTCTGAAGCTGAGGTCTCCCTGGCCTCTTATGCCCCCTGCTCTGTGGCCCAATTTGTGATCCTGCAAGACTTTGCCTGGACTCTGGAGTCAAACCTCTTCCTCATCTTCTTCTACCCAGTGGGAAGGGGCTGTGGCATTCCAGCCTCAGCAGGACCTGTCTGCCTGGGAGGAGCTAACTTTGTGTCTGGGGTCATTTCAAATAGTGAGAGGAATTGCAGTGGGGCAGTACAAATCAGCTTGGATAGCAATGCTTTTAGAGAAAAAAACAAGGGAGGCTTTGGGATCAGATGGGAGCCCCAACCTTCCTTCTGTGTTCTGACAGGCCCGCCTAGCCTTGCCAGGTTCAAGGAACCCTCCCTGGTTCCTTGAACTGTCCTATGTGGTCCCGAGGGGACAGTTGGCAGGAGCAGTGGCCTGGTTGGTCCTTGCTCTGAGGCCCTCCTACCCTGCAGCTTCTCTCCTCTTCAGAGACAGATCTGCACCCTGGATACCCACCTTGCCTTATGTGCTCCCCCCACCTTTGCCTACCTTGTCTCAGCTGGAAAACTGCCTTTTCTTCCTTGTGCAACTGTGTGCAATGTGTACAATGCCATATGCAGCTGGATACATGGCCCTGTGCAGCTGTATACAGGGCCATAGCTGATGTGTTCAAGGCTGTGTAAAACCATGTACAAAGCTGTGTGCAGCATGTGCGACTGAGCACAAGATTATGTACTGTCATTGGCAAGGACTTCTGGATCATCCAGTTTTCCCTGGCTCCCTTCACCTTGCTCTTGGAAATAATCTGAACCCATTCTAAACAATAGGATCAGCTCTGCTCTTATATTATTATTATTATTACCAGGGAGTGTGTGAAAAGGAAAATAGTGTACTTTCTGGGTCACTGATACCCCTGATCTCCCACTGAGCCCCACCTAACCCAGACCTCAGGGTGCATCTTGTCCCCCAGACTTCTCTGTGACAGCTGTGCCCTAGGGTCCCAGTGGGCTGCAGGGCAGAGCTACCTGTGAAATGCTAGCCCTGTACCTGCACTGGGTGGCATTCTAAGCCCACTCTGGGAGGGCACAGGACTCCCTTCCTGCTGCCGTCCAGATTTTGTTATTCTCTTCTCTGACCAGCAATAGCAGGGACATGGGGGTGGACTCTGCAGCTCCCGGGCCAGCTCTGGGGGTATAGCCCTGAGAATCCAGGACAAAGGGGCAAGGCTGGCTTCATGGGAGGGAAGGAGAGGGAGTCCTCCTAGGTGGAGGTCATGGCAGGAGTCTGGGAAGGCACTTGGAGGATGAGAATGGAGTAAGAGCAGAGAGGGGGTGAAGGGCATGAATGAGAGCCACACAGGCGTGGGGCCCTTGATGGCAGGGAGAGTGGAGATAGGCAGTAGCCGTGCCTCTTTCCGCTGCACTTGGCGGGCTGCTTGCTCCCTCCTAGTGAACTTTGAGTGCCCCTGGTTCCATCAGCTAAGTGGCTCCACTCCCCTCGTCCACTGCTCCCGAGAGGGCCTTGTGGGGCCGGGCATACGAGTCCTGCTGACTTTCTCTGTGTCTATTTTCGGGGGCTCTTAGGACTAAGTGCTGGGTGGAGTCCCAACCCTCCCATCTATTTTTGTCTTCAGGTGATAGGCAGACAGGGGCCAGCCTGTGCTCCTGGTCCATCATCCATGGGCCTGATGACCCCAGATGCACTTGGGATGTCCTTGGTAGGGGGCACGGCTCCCCCAGGTGTCCCGACTTCAGGGTAGCTTTGTGTCCTTCACAGGTCGGCTCCCAGTGGTGCAGGACAGGAGGATGTAGGATCGGACGTCTCTCAGTGCCTGCCTCCCAACAGCCCTTGGGCCCTTATCTCGTGCCAGCACACCCCTAATCGGCTCTGTGGCTTACAGAGCCTCCTGCAGATGATGTGCTGGAGCCTCTTAACATCACAGGCCCCGAGCTCCTGATGCCACCCCTCCCCCATGCCGCAGCTGGGACAGCCCAAGGTCACAGGACCACAAAAACCCCAGGGAATCAGAGAACAAGGCCAGATTGTGGCCACCCTGGGAGGGCCTGCCAGGAAGGGAAGCCAGCAGTCTGGCTGAGGGGATGTCGGGGCGGGGGAAGCCCCTTCTGCAGCCTGGGTGGGCATTATGGGACAGTGGGGAGAAGTATGACCCTCCTCTAAGGTCCTCAGACCTCCTGGTCTGCAGCTCAGAACTGAGTGCTGGCTTCTGTAGGTGCTGGGAGGCATACGCCATGTCTGCCCCCAGGCCCTCTCTTACCTTGGACAAGCTGTGTTGCTAGAAGGCTCTTCCTCTGAGCTGGTCTTCTTAGGGTCAAAGTGAGCATGGGGTCCAGGTGGAGTCAGGGTAGGAGTGGGCCCTGTTGTGGCCTGCAGATTGGGACCCAAATCCTGCCCAGAAGCACAGGCTCCTGAGGGGTCCTGTGTCTGACCCACACCTCTGGGGACAGGGAGCCCCTCAGCCTCAGGGTTGAGACAGATTAACACTACATTGAGTGCTTCTGTTCCCCTGGGGGCAGTGACCTCTCTGCAGCCCTAATGCTAACTGTGGCCTTCTAATCCTACAGTGTCACTGGTGACATGCCAGAGGGAACACTTGCCTCCCTTCCATCACAGAGACCTCCTCCTCCTAGAGAACTCTCCCAGTTCTCTAGGGGCTGCTGTGGAGAATCTTTCCCAAACCCTTGGGTGTGGATGGTAGTGAGGCCAACTCGTCCATGTTCTACCCGCAGGTGCCTCTGCCTGGCACCTCCTCCAAACAGCCCCACTGTGTGCAATTCGAGGGGAGTGGAGCTCGCCGTGCCGGCCTGGCTCCCCATGAGCCCCTCTGTGGTTCTGGAGCCCCATGCCAAGGATATACAGAACACAGGGTGCTACTCAGAGGAGCAGGACAATTGGGGGTGGGGTTCAGAGACCCCGCATCAAAGCGGGAATCCCAGCCTCAGGGTTGGGTTGGGAAGGGCATGACCTGGGCCTCAAGGGTTCAAGGAAGGTCTAACCCATCTACTGTCCCAAGGGTGGCCTGTTCCTGTGGGTCCTCCCATCCCACTGGTCCATGGTACCCAACTCCCTTGTGTCACCTGGGCAGCCAGAAGTTCTGTAGGGGCTGAAGAGGACAGGAGTCCCTACCCCTTGGGAGGGGCCTCAAGCCCCTCCTGTCCCCTCTGCTGTCCAGGGTTTGAGCTTTATGGGGGTTTCAGTGCTGATGGTGGATGGTCAGCCAGGGCTGACCGGTCCCTGTCAGAGAAACCTCAGGGGACACACCAGAAAGCCACGTGCAGCGGAGTCTGTGCCCTCCCAGATTCGTGAGGTAGGGGCTAGGTGAGGTTTTCCCTAGGCCCAGTGTGCTACTACAGAGGCCAGGGTCTGGATCCTCTTTCGTGGGCACCCACTTCTGCCCTCAGGGGGCCTCTACTTCCACCTATGGCCTCTGTAGACCTGGAGGGAGGCTGACCTGGGATGTCCTGGGTTTCCCATACCTTGAGGGTAACAGAGGCCACACGAGTTGGCAGCTGTGACCTCAGTCCTGCTCTATCCCTCTTCACTGACAGGTCTACACAGCTCCTGTCCTTGATGCTGCACCTGCAGAGCAGTTGGAGCTTTGGGTGTCCCTACTGTGACAACAGGGGAGGGGGAGCAGGGAGGCCACTGTTCCCATGGGCTCTTCACTGTGGATGGGGTCAGAGGGTAAAGCCTGCCACCCTGCCAGCAACAGGAGCCATCTTCCATTCTCCCTGCCAGGCTCAGGAACAAGAGAGTTCCTCTACCTTACTCATCCCTCCCCAGGGACCCCCAGTCTCTGTCTGATCCAGGCCCTTGGGAGGGACATGGTGGAGGATGCCTGGGGCTGGGGAGCCCCTGGAGGAAACAGAAGTGCTATGGAGGAGCCCCAGGTGGGTGGGCCAGTGCTGACTCTGAGCCTGTGCAGCTGGGGGTCCTGGTGGGTCCTTCCCAGAGGCCTCCGGGCTGGGACTGAACCAACCAGCTCCTGTTCTGGGCCTCCTCCAGCCCTGGTGGCCACACTGCACTGGCCAGCATCTGTCCCTGGCAAGTGCTGTGATCTTCTAGAGCCCCATCTTGCTGGATCACTCAGGACAGTAAGAAGTTCCCTATATCCTCAGCCCTGAGAACTGGCCCAGCTCCCGGGGGCATGCTGGGCTAAGTGAAGCTCTGCTGGCCGAGCATGCCCACCTGGCACAGAAGTGGCAGTGGAAGTTCTCTCGGGAAGTTTTCAAAGGCTCTGCCGGCCCTTCTAGCCCAGAGCCATCCTGAGTAGAGGGCTACCCTGGCTTCATAGCCCCACTCCAGGTGGTTTAAGCAGACTCCCCTTCCCCAACCCCAGAATGATGCTGGAAAGCTGCTGAAGCAGCTCGCACTCCCCTCCCCGGCCCAGGAACCTCAGCGCACTTGGGGTCCACTGCTGAGCACACGGTAGGGGGGATTGGGATCCCAAACCAGTGCTTAGGGGCCTTGTTACCATCATGAGGTAGTCAGAGCTGCCTTCTATGCCTGGCCTGGAGTGACCCAGCCTCACTGGCCTTGCTGTCCCTTTGCCCCAGAGCCTGTGGCTGAGGCACTACAGGGACATCCAGGTTTTCTCCCCAGCAGACCCTGGGACTCTTACCTTGAAGGGAAACTGAGGCCCTGAGAGGTCATGAGACAGGCCTACAGAAACCCACAGTGGACCTGACACCACTGTTTCCCAGG
Source organism: Castor canadensis (assembly GCF_047511655.1). NCBI lineage: Eukaryota > Metazoa > Chordata > Mammalia > Rodentia > Castoridae > Castor > Castor canadensis. The sequence goes on along the minus strand of NC_133402.1, from coordinate 917,485 downwards.
ATCCTCCTTGGGGGCCAGGGGCCAGCAGGAAGTCCCCGGTTCTCTGGATGGTTCCACCACCTGTAGTCTCATCAGCAAGAGTGACAGAGTGGTGTGGGTCTCATCTGGTGTCCCAGAGGCCAGGGCAGGCATGGGATGTGTGGAGTGGGGATGGCTGAGGTGGGTTCTGTGTTGTTCCTGCTGTGGCCAGAGAGCAGGCCTGCAGTGGGCTAGCCCTAATTGATGGGCAGAAGTGAGGCCAGAGGTGGACATAGACACAAATGTCAGTGTGGTCACCTGCGGCCTCCAACAGTTGATAAAGGCAGAGGTGTGGGACTGACTGCCTCCAACCCATGTGACCCCTGCCCACCCCCCAGGAAGGTCCCCTCTATTGCTCAGCCTGCACAGAGCAATGGTCCTAGTGGGGTGTGGAGGGTGACGTTCAGCCCACAGGAAATGCCTAGGGTCACTGTGTGAAGGACACAGAGTAATGTGTGTAAGTTAGCGCTCAGGGCAAACCAACAGCTGGAGGCCAGGACCTGGACTGGAAGGAGGCTCAGATCAGGATGTCCCTTTCTGGACAGAGGCTGCTGGCCACTACTGTCTGCTCCAACAAGTGTCCACTTCCACCCCCTGGCATGGAGCCTGTGTCTGGCAAAACTGATGAGAGCACATGGAGGGGTCATCTGACCTCAGGCAGCAGAGTCCCCTGGGGCCCATGAGTCTCATCCCTCCAGGCAGAGTCCTCTGGACTCTGGGGAATGTGGCCACATTGTAGGGCCCCTGCCTGTCTAGTGTCTCAGGTAAGGAAACAACTCTCCAAGTCTCAGTTTCCCCATCTAGATGCTTGTGGTGGGGGAGGAGAAGGGAGGCACCGGTTCAGGTCTGGTAACCTCTGTGTGTCTGGCTGACCTGGCATTGGGAAGCATGGAGGTCACTCTTGCCACCAAGCCTGGAGGGCCAGGCAGGATCAGAACCGGGCACCCTCTGCCTGCCTGCATAGCCTCAGGTCAGCAGCCTCCATCCATTCAGTCTGTCCTGGCCCCGCTCAGGCGGATGCAAAATCTCTGCTAAATCCTCTATTTAATTTTCTTCTCTGGGAAATTGTAGGAGGTTTTGGAGATAAGGCTGAGCTGATAAAACTGGGATTTGGCTCTTCTCGAAGGCCAGGGAGGCCTCTGCAGATGGCTGTATTCGTGGGGATCTGAGCCTTCTTGCTCCTAGGCATGAGGGGCACCTGATCAGGGACACAAAGGTCAGTCCCAGAGGACACTCTTGGCCCTGCGTGAAGGTGGAACATTCAAAGCCTTTCACAGGCTCCTCCTGTGACAGCAGGCACCTGGGCCAGAATGCTTTGTCCTCAAGAGCCCCAATGGCCCAGGAAGCCCCAGGGACCTGTCTGTGATGGCGATCAGAGCAGGTCTTCCTTTGTGCTGTCTCCTCCTCAGGACAACCAAGGCCTTTTTTGTCCACCTGGCCTTTGTTCAGCTTCTGTTGGGGCAGTACTAGACCTGGCCCTCTGTCTGCTCAGTAACCCTGTACTCTGCCCCTTGGGCATCACATGTGACATCATCTCTCGTCTCACACCAGCTCCTCTACCACATCCTGGTGAGTGGCTGGATGGGCAGCTCACTCCTGCACCTGCTGTAAGCGGGTGGCTTTCTGCCCACATCTCATCTTACAGGTGTGATTTTGCACATCTCACCTCCATGTCTCAGAGCCCAGACATCCAGTGTCAGTGGAATGAAATCTGTGCTGAGGCTCTTCCTGCCCTCCTGCCGGGTGCTGGGCCTCTGCCCACCTTTCTCTGATGGTAAATTTTGCTATGGTATAGCTTGGTGCAAATGGCTGTTTCCCTTTTGAATTGCCCTTTCTTTCTAGTCATTTCCAACAGCTGGATTTCCAAGCCTAGAATCGCCAGGGCAGGTATAGAATTGGCTCAGGCCCTACGTGATATTCAAAGGTCTTTTCTAGAAAGCTGGATGGAGTGACAAGACCCACAGGGAGGACAGTGTGGGTTTCTCCACAGCTAAGCTAATTTCGATGTTTTTCCTTGGCTTGGTGGGCATGTGTTTGTGGTGATACTGTTTAGAGTCTTATCAATTTTAAAAGCATCAGGGAAATGTAGTTTAAAGCATCTCACCTGAATTGCCATATTTTAAATGTCATGGTCTTTCTGACTTTTCAAATGGTGTCTTCCTTCACATAAAAATGGTAACACACACCAACGTATTGCAAATAGGTGTTCAAAGAAAAACCTGTACACCCATGTTCACAGCAGCACTATTTACGATAGTTAAAGAGCAGAAACAACCTGCACCCGTGAAGAAATGAGTGGATAGACAAAGTGTGGACCATTCATACAGTGGGATCTTACACAGCCAGAGGGGCAAAGCCCTGAGGGACAGAAAAGTCCATGTTGTGTGATTCCATTTATACAAAATCTCCAGAGGAAGCCAACTCACGGACAGAAAGCAGACGTGATATTTGGGGGCTGGTGGGAGAATGGGGTGACTTCTCATGGGGTGATGAAGAAGTTCTGTAAGTAGACAGAGGTGGGGCTGTATGACGCTGTGTACTTGCAAATGCTTTCAGTGGTCAAGTTTCTATTGTATGGTTTATGCCACAATAAAAAAAAATAGTGACTGCCAGGTGCAGGTAGCTCATTCCTGTAATCCTAGTTACCTGGGAGGCTGAGATCATGAAGATTTCAGTTTGAGGTCAGCCTGGGCAAATAGTTCACAAGACCCTGTCTCCAAATTAACCAGAGCAAAATGGACTGTGTGACTTAAGTGGTAAAGCACCTGCTTTGCAAGCATAAAGCCCTGAGTTCAAACCCCAGTCTCATCCAAAAAAAAAGATAGTGACTGTGATAAACTCTCCTGGCCCTTTACCACCCAACTGCCCTGTTCTCACTCTAACTTTCCTCACTCACGTGGTGATGGTGTCCACACTGCTGACTGACAGCTGGGCAGGTACAGGCAGGCACGGAGGGGAGGGTGCAGGGTCACAGTGGGAGGAGTGTTGGTTCCCTTGCCTTGCTGGCAGCCATTTGACACTTGTCCCCCCACCCAGTCCTTCATCTCCATCGCGTTTCTTGGGCAGAGGTTTCTTTGTAAGCCTGTTTCTATATCCACCTGTTTCTATATCCAGGTGCTCACCTGTCTCCCGTCCACAGCTCTTCCTACTCCTTCAACACCCACTGCAGCTGTGGTCTATGCACTATTTTTGCTTAATTCTGGAGTTTCACAGCTTCTTCTGAGAATTGTTTAACTCAGATTTGAGTGGTGAAGATCAAGGGTCAGTCTTCGACTGCCATTGCTGCCTGAAGACTCTCTGGGTGGGGAGCCCAGCAAGACTCCCACCTGCCAGGCTCTGGACACCCAGGTTTCTTCCGGCCTGCGTCTGCCTCTCCACCCAGCCAGCCCAGGAGCTGAAGGAGCTGTGTGTACTGTCTGCTTTGTCCTTAAACCCCCACAAGGTCAATGCGGGGGTTCCCTATTCCATCCCATTTAACAAATGGGGAAACTGAGACACGGTCATGTGGAGGTTCCTGGTCACTTAGCTTTGGGGGGTTTTTTGGGGGTGGTGTCTGCACTGTGAGGCTTTGCCTGTAAAGCTAGGCTCTGAGATGGGGACGTCCCGGGTGCTGGACTATGGTGCCGACTGCTGCTGAGGGCCAAGCAGGGCACCCCTGGGGTTTGGAAGTAGACATGGCTGCCCGATCAGCCACACACATTTGCCCACTGTCAGGCACACGAGTCACACATGCCACACCTCAGAGTCTCCTTTCTGAGCTCTGCCTCCCTAGTCAAGAAATGGACAGGGCAGCATCCGTGGTCCTGGGACCCCACCTTCACCTGCTGCCTACCCCACATCTTCTCACCTCATCTCATCCTTTGGGACTATGCCTCCCCAGGGAAGGGGGCTTTCACAGTGGTCTTGGGGACCACCAGGGAAGGGCCACTCCCCAAATCCTCCCCACTCATCCACACCACAATTCAGACTGTGTACCCTTCAAGGCTCAGCCTAGGGGACTCCTCCTCCAGGAAGTCCTCTGCTGTCTCCTCTTGCTCACTTCCTGCCTTTTTAGCACAGGGCTCTGCCAGCTGCAGAGTTGGCTCAAGGCTGCCAAACTACTTCAAATCCTCCTGTTACTAAAATTTTCTGCTGGCCCCGAAAGAGATGAAGGGGTGTGCCACCCGCTGTACCCGCAGGTGGGTGTGTTGGAGACAGGACAGCTCAACTGGGGTGAGCAGGGAGGGCTGGCCCAGGGGTCAAGGCTGCCAGATGGCCGAGTTCTCTTCTGCTGGCCCATCACGTCTTCTGATCTAGGGCCTATCTCAGCCTGGGCCTCCCGGGACGCTCTTGTCATGGGTGGAGGCTGTGAGGCTGAGTGGAGGTGACATGTTTCCATTTCCGTATGGTACCTTCCGGGATAAGGACAGAGTGGAGGGAGGGGCCTTCAGCCTTAGAGGCCAGCTGGACAGGGTCCTCATGCCCAGGCCCCCTCCAGTAATGGTGTTTGGAGTAGTCCCTGGAGATGACACGTGGCTCCAGCTGTCCCAGAGTGACCCTGCTGCATCCAAGCCTCGTGTGGGGACAGAAGGTCAAGGACAGTCATGCTGCTCGTGGGGAGGAACCCAAGGCTTGAGATCTGTAGTGTGGACTAAGGTCACTGACCCTATGTGCCTGCGTGAATCTGGATGGTGCTGGGGGGAGAGGCTCTCTGGGTCTCCTGGCATCAAGGCCGTCATCAAGTTGTCCTTCTATAGCCCAGTCCAGCAACTCTGCAGTCACCTCTGAGCTGGCCCAACACCAGAGGCCAGAAGGACACTGGGCAGAGAGGCAGTTAGGGCCAGGCAGCCTCCTGCCCATTCTTCTACCACAGAGGAACTCCCTCTCCATCCCTTTTAACCAACCCTGACCAGGGACACCTTTGCAGAGCCATGCCTAGCAGTTCTCCATCCTCTCTGTCACCAACTGCAGCTGTTCACTTCACACTCACCCTATTCTCCCCATTGTGGGCCTGACCAGAGGGCTCTCTTGGGCACCCCCTGAACCTGGCGTGCAGGGCTGTCAGCACCCTGGGGTCAGAGGTGACACCCAGCAGGATGTGCAGCCCCTCAGCCACCCCCAAATGGAGGGACAGACTGGGGGGACTTGGTTCCAGGCGTTGTTCAGAGCTGCCTTAGAGGAGGGACCAGCCCTGGGGACACAGGTGCAGTGCAGATGGGGCCCAGGCATTCCTGACTCTGCTAAGGTCCTGAGACTCAATTTTCCCATCACAAATGTGACTTAGAAACAAATCCAATAAAACTGAGCACTGCCTATCTCCACTCCGCCCCAGCCCTGTCCCCATGGCAGCTTGTGAAGTGACCAGTGTAATTCCTTTCCCAAATGGGGAAACTGAGGCTGGGACAGTCTCCTGCCTGGCCACATGGTGGCCAGGGGCAGAAGCACTTCCCAGGCCAGACTGGGGGAGGTATGGCTGAGTGGGCCAAGTCCTCACCCATCAACCTGCATGTTTCTGGGGTCTGCAGCTCTGCCTTGAGGACAGTTCTGTCACAGGAGAGTCTGTGCAGAGACTCACTCTCCCTTGTCAACCCGGAAGCCCCAGGAGAGCAGGACATACTTGCTGTACCCCCATCCCTTCTCCCAATTCCTGGACACTGAGGCGGAGGTTTACTTGGGGTCACTGAGTTTGGCTCAAGCTGGGAGTGCACCCCTGGCAGTCCCCTGGGTCTGCAGGCCAGGGATGGATGCCAGCAGCTCTTCTCTGCCCTGGCCATGGGAAAAGATGTGTAAAATGCAGGTTCTAGGGGGATGGTAGGTCCAGGGGCTCTGCCTGCTGTGATTTGGGGAAACTGAATCACAGAGGGGATCAAGGGAGTTCCCAAGGCCACATTAACCCCCAAGGGTCCCCAGCCTCCCATTCTTGAAGGACAGCAGGGACTCTGGCTTAGTCAGCCTCAGGGGGAGTCTCCAGGCTCACATTGATGAAGCACCCACTGGGTGCACCATGGTGTAAATGTCAGGCCAGCGTGACGTGAGGGACAGAGGCTGAGGGGTCAGTGCCAGTGGAGGGGTGTCAGGAGAGCACAGCCTGGGCAAAGGCTGCTATGTGCAAGGAGGAGGAGCCTGGAGCCCCTGTGAGGAAAGCAGGAGATAGGGACAATGGTGGTAGAGGAGATGAGGGAAGGGGTTGGGGCTACTGGACCTGTGTTGGGGTATGGGTGTGGTTTTCTGGCCAGGAGGACTGAGTATGGGGGTGCCTCTAGGGAAGTGGAGGCCAGAGGGACTGTAGGGTCACCCAGGCCAGAGGATGCAGGGTGCCTGGAGGCATTACACGGTCAATAGTGCCCTCTGCTGGGCATGGTGGGCATCGCTCCAGTCTGGGGCCTTCCTGGCCCCGGGATAGATTCCACCCGTTGCTAGTCCAACTGGCCTCGGCCATGCAGCCCGGGTGGCCTTGGGACAGCCACTCCCAGACAGGACTTTCCTCCCCGCTGCGAAGCAGAGTTGGATGCTGATTGCAGACACAACCAGAGACTGAATTCAACCTCCTTCACAAAACAAGCACAGCTCTCCAGGGTGCTGCAAGGCGGAAAGCTCACCGAACACGGAAGTTGGGACAGGAAAGGGGGACCTGACCCTCAGGCAGCACCCAGGAGCAGATGTGGCCAGTGTCCCAGCAGGCACTGGCCCTGGACTCAGTCACCCAAGCAAGGCCCCAGGGCTGAGGAGGGAGTGTGGGTCCGGAACCCTAGGACTGCGGGAGGGACGCAGACTGCCCAGGCAGGGTGGTGCCTAAGGACCACAGGGTGATGTAGGGACGGTGGCAGGGAGATGAGGCACCTGTAGGGCTGTGTAAATTGGTCCTGAGGTCCACCCCGCAGCCCCAGCTGCTCATCCTAACAGGGCCAAATGGGCTGGGCCCCCCTGTCCTGATCAGGCTGAGCAGAGCTGAGGTCAGGGTAAGACACAGAAGACAATACCAGAGATGAAAAGTTAGCAGAACCAATGAAGGGGACAAGGTGTCAAAAGATGCAGGATCTCTCCTCACCCTGGCCCCAAGGACAGGGACACAGAGGCCTAGGACTGGCCTCAGGCCCTCTAGGGGACATGAACCCCTGGGCTGATCCTTGGGTCATGGCTGGGGTGGGGAGGATGGACGAGGGCCTTCTGGCCCTTTAAGAGGGTAGTTCTGTTGCCCTGAGTAGCAAATTCCCTGACCCTCCCCCCTTCGTCGCCAAGCCACAGGAGGCCTTTGGTGTGTACAGTGTCACTGGGGCGACCAGCAGCCGTGTCCTGTTCAGGACAGAGTGACTGGTACTGTCCCACTGACCGTGCCTGGCTGACTGCCCAGTGACTTTCCCCCTTACTCCCAACCCCTGCCCAGCAGGGCGGCCGGCATCATGGCACAGACGGACGTACTTTTGACCAAGCAGCCGGCCCCACAGACGATTGAACCGTGCGCGCTGCCACACAAGGAGCACGACATGGTCTGCAACACAGGCGCTTATACGTCCTCAGGCCTGGCCACTGCCGGCTTCCGCACGGCCAAGTACCTGATGGATGAGTGGTTCCAGAACTCTCATGGCCAGTACCACCAGGCCATCATGGACCGAACCCACTCAGAGCGGCAGCGGCAAGAGAGCCAGCAGCTGGCAGCCGAGACGGAGGCCCTGGCCCAGCGCACACAGAAGGACTCCACGCGCAAGACAGGTGAGCGCCTGGAGGTCACGCACTGCTGGAAGGCGGAGCTGCGACGCGAGGTGAATGAGCTGGTCGCTGAGACCGACCTGCTGCTGGCTCAGAAACAGCGGCTGGAGCGCGCCCTGGACGCCACCTCCCTGCCCTTCTCCATTGCCACCGACAACCTGCAGTGCCGTGAGCGCCGCCAGCACCCGGACCTTGTGCGCGACTATGTGGAAATGGAGCTGTTGAAGGTACTACCTGTCGCCTAGGGCCAGGGAGGGCGACCTGGGGGGTACAAAGCAAGAGGTGGGCACTGGGCAGCTCACGTGGACAACCCAGGGCTCAGGGGCCTCAGAGGCTCCTGTCCTGTGCGTCCTGGTGGCTGCAGCGGGGAGAGGATATAGGGATGATCCCAGAGCCTGAGGGAATTCCCAGGGTGACCCTCCCAGCAGACAATAGAGGCCTCTGTAAGAAAATACCCTAGCTACGATACCCCAAAACAAATGTTCAAAATCCCAGAATAAACCCAGCAAGAAAGTTGGGCTGGTGCCCCATTTTCCAGAAAGAGCGGCTGAGGTGCAGGTCAATGAGGGGGTCAGGCCCAAATTTCAGCTCCTCCTAGTATTTAAGGGGCTGATGGTGACCCAGGCCAGGGTCACCATCATTTGAGGCTCAGGTGGGGTCCCCTCCTCTCCCAGGAAGCTGAGCTCATCCGGAACATTCAGGAGCTCTTGAAGAGGACCATCCTGCAAGCTGTAAACCAGATACGGTGGGTTGCAGTGGACTCCAGGTGGCCTGCAGGGCAGGACGTCTGGGTGGCTGAGAGGTCAGGGGCTGTCAGGTCACAGCAGAGAGCTGGGCTGAGTCAGGCCTACACTTGTTCTGAAACTTCCCACCAGGAGGAGGGGGAAGACTGCTTTGGGATGAGGGCCCCAGGGTCAGGACCTCCCCAGACAGAGAAGTCCTGGAGCCGAGCTGCTTTCCTCAGTTAGAACAGGAGCCCCACCTGCTGCTGGAGGGGGGTTCCTAGCCCTGCTATGGGCTGATGGCTGGTCCTGCCTTCTCCCTAGGCTGAACCGTGAGCACAAGGAGACCTGCGAGATGGACTGGTCAGACAAGGTGGAGGCCTACAACATCGACGAGATGTGCACCCACTACCACAACCAGAGCACGGAAGTGCAGGTCCACCCGCACTCCATCAGGATGGAGGAGAGGTAGGAGCCTGTGTATCTAGCCCTGTGCCAGCCCCATGGTCACCCCTACCCGGGTTCCTGTCAGATCTATAGGACTTCTGCCCTAGAGCAGGGACCCCAAAGACCCTCACTACCCAGGCCACTCGGGCAGCTCTGTCTGCTCCTGGGATATTGGCAAGAGAGCAAGACCCCTACCCCAGTGCACAGCGCCCATCGTTCTCCTAAGGGCTGGGTCTGCGTTTCCACGCGCAGCCGACAGAGGGAGCGCGACTGCCACCAGGGGCAGCGCAGCAGTTGGGGTGTCCCCAAGTCAGCAGGGGGACGCGGTGATGCGCCCAGGTCACAGGGGCCGTGGGGGGATGGCGAAGGGGACGCGGGGGGTCACTCTGTACGGCCTCATGCGACCCGGCCGCGCCGCCGCCCACAGCGCATCCACGCCCGAGACGTGGGCTAAATTCACCAAGGGCAACCTGATCCGCGCCGAGCGCGAGCGCCTGGCGTCGGACAACCTGCGGACGTTCATCGACTGCATTCTGCGGGACACGGCCGAGGACCTGCGGCTGCAGTGCGACGCCGTCAACCTGGCCTTTGCGCGCCGCTGCGAGGAGCTGGAGGACGCGCGGCATAAACTGCAGTACCATCTGCAGAAGGGCCACGCCCACTCGGCAGGGCACGCCCACCACGGGGCACGCCCACCCTACAGGGCACGCCCACCACGGGGCACGCCCACCACGGGGCACGCCCACCCGACAGGGCACGCCCACCACGGGGCACGCCCACCCGACAGGGCACGCCCAACCACCCGGGCCACGCCCACCCGGCAGGGCACGCCCACCACGGGGCACGCCCACCACGGGGCACGCCCACTCCCTGACCTGCCCACTCACACCCGGGACACGCCCACCCCACACTCCAGCCACGCCCATCCCTTAACCACAGAGAAAGGCCCAGATCCTTGTTCTCGCCCCTGGCCACTCTATGCCCAGTCATGACCTGGCCTCATCCCCTGTCCCTCCTGTGTCCCGCCCACTCTCAGGGACACTTCTCTGGACTGTTCATTAAGCTGGTGTAAAACCAGGTTACACTTGGGGGTGGTCTGCAGACATTGCCAACCCTGAGTGTCTGCTGACCACAGGCGCTGCCGGCCATAGGAGCAGCACGCAGCGTGGAGGTGATGTTGGGGAACAGCATGCCATATGGGGTGCCCCAAGCAGTCCTGACTCGATAGCGAGGCTCTGATGCTAGGTTCTCAATGTGGCTTTTGCTGCCTCTGCGTACCTTGAGTTCTTTGCTGGGGCTGGGCAACAGACAGAGTGCACCGACTGACCGGAGCCCTCTGGGAGCCCTTGGGCAGGGCTGTTGCCCAGACACAGCCAGGGCTTATATGCCCAGCTTGGGGAGAAGGGAGGGGCTGACCTGATCCTTCACGTGCTTGGGACTGGGGAGGGGGTGGCGTTCTGCTTGCCCCAGACCCAGGACTGGCTCGGGCTCACGCCACTGTCCTACTGCAGACACTGCAGGAAATCACTGACCAAGAGCACCAGGTGGCTTTGCTGAAGCGGGCCATCAAGGACAAGGAGGCACCACTGCGTGTGGCTCAGACCCGCCTGTACCAGCGCTCACACCGGCCCAACGTGGAGCTGTGCCGGGATGCAGCTCAGTTCAGGTGCCCCAGCCCCCCTCACCTCTGGGGCAGTCCCTGTTGGCCCCTGTCACCCTTCAGTCTCCTTGACCTCCCTCAACCCTTGGGGTTCCCCATGTATAGACAGACCCTGGACGCTGGTGTGATCCTGGGAGGGGGATGTCTAACCTTCCTGGAAGGAGCCCTGGGTCTAGGTCCCTGAAGCTACAAGGCAGAGAGGCCAGGCATGGCCTTCTGCCCACCCCTGCACCTCTGGTGTAACTGTGTCGGGCATGGATAGGTCATGCCTTGTTTTTCTAATTTCTGGAGTGTCCAGTTGCCCTTCTAAGCGTAAGGGCAACTTTCCTGCCCCTCCCTTTGTTCAAGAAACTAGGAGCCTTACTCGGTTCCATGGGTCAGACCTCCATCCAAACATGGAGGGAGCTGTCAGCCTGCCACTCCTTATCATTGCCACTGGGTGTCGCTGTTGCACAGGCTCCCTCAGGGCACAGCTGGTGGAGTCCCCCCTTGGGCTTGGAGCATGACCTTCTTAATTCATACCTGGTCCCCAAGTGTCCATCTGAGTGCACATGTCCTCTCCCACAATGCTCCATGGCTACTTTCCTGGTGGACTTCCCTGTGGGTCTTGGGATCCTTTCAGATGTCCTCCTTCTTACCTGGGGTTCCCTCCCAGTCTGAAAGGCTGGTCCATCTGGGACAAGGCTTCACTCCCTGAGCCCGGTTCACATGGCCTCCCACCCACAGGCTGATGAGTGAGGTGGAGGAGCTGAATATGTCCCTTACTGCGCTGAGGGACAAGCTACAGGATGCAGAGCAGGCTCTGCACAACCTGGAGGACACACGCATGACCCTGGAGAAGGACATCGCGGTCAAGGCCAACAGCCTCTTCATTGACCGCCAGAAATGCATGACCCACCGCAACCACTACCCCACTGTCCTCCAGCTGGCTGGCTACCAGTAACCCAAATAAAGAGCTCATTAGCCTTTCACACATGCCTGTGGTCCAGGTTGCAATCTTTGGTGTGGTCCTCTGTGCAGGGGTCCCGGTCCCTGTGTAGCTAGGCTTTGCCTGTGGACTCTGTCATCCCAACCCAGGAGTGCTGAGGCATCAGACCTAAGGACAAGGAGTCCCCAGGACTCAGAGAACAATGACAAGCCCATGAAGCCCATGTGACCCCTCCCCCCACTGTGGCTGCTGAGGTGTCCGACTGGGTCGCCCCTCCTCCACCAGGGTTGGCTCCTCCTACTTTCACCAGTGGTTCCAGAGCCTTTGGTGTCCATTGGTGTCTTCACATCCCTTCCTCCCCCGCACCCCCAGCTCCCAGCCTCACCTCACATGTCCTCAGGACAGACTACTGGCTTCACCTGAACTCTCCCACTGACCACACTTGGAGCAATTTCTCACGTGAAGCCCCACCCTGGGCCACACCCCTGTGCACACCCACAGCCCAGCAGCTCTCACTGCCCAGTGCCTGGAGGCTCACAGGGGCACATCGGTGGCGGGCACAGGGAACTCTTTCCAGCACCCTCAGATGGGAGCCAGGTGACACCCTGGAGACTGTGGACCATCCAGGGTGGGGGTGTGCGTGTCTCACCTCTGATACCCAGGCCCCAGGGACCCTTGTTCCAGTCTGTGAGAGGCAGGGGAGGGGAGCAGCTGCCCACACAGGGATACCCAGACTCAGAGCCCCTGTGTCCCTCCCTCCCCTCCCCCGCACCTACCATTTCACTTTCCCCATGCTGACTACAGGCATGGACCTGTGAGAGGAGACCTGGGAGGCCCGAGATCCTGGGAATCATTGCCCAGCCTCGGTGGGGATGTGGACAGCTGTGTGTAAACCAGTGGGACAGAGAGGACATCTTGGAGGAGGCAACTTGACTTCTGCAGTGCAGGCCAAGACACAGGTCCTGAACCAGGACAGGAGGCTGTGCTGGGATGAGGGGACCAGGTAACCACTTGCCTTCTCAGGAGTCCACCTAGGTCAGGCCCCTCAACTCACTGGACACATTGCCTCTGGTGCCCATGGAGGCAGCCCCTCTCCCTCTGCCCTGGCCCTGTGTGCGGTGGGATCTTGTCAGGGTGCCCTTGGCCAGCATGAGTGGCTCAGGCAGTCCCATCTTCCTTGCTTCCTGTGGGGGTGGTTCCCATGCAGCTGCCAGGCCTGAGTTGCAATCCTTGAGAGGAGCACTTATCCCTGTGTTGCAGACAGGAAGTCAGCCCGTGACATCTGCCTCTGGTGCCTACCTAGCTACCCCAGCCCCAGGGCCTTTACACAGCAGCCCCTGGTACCCCAGGAGAGGGACATCCAAGGATGGGAGAAACATGCAGCTCCTCCCTCCAGTGCAGACTAACAAGAAACATCACCTCCTGTTCCCACGAAACTATGCAACTTGGAACAGCTGTTGGTCACCACAGTGACAGCCGGAGTCCTGTTCTTGCTCTTTGTTGTGCTGTTAAAATTCCCCCTGGATGCTGCCACCACATATGAGGCCCAGTGTGGCCCTCAGGGGTTCAGAGGCTTTGACAGCTATGCACACATGGCCATGCATGGTACACATGGGGCCTGTGCCCCCCCCAAACCTTATCTGCAGGAGGCTGGGAGCAAAGGCTGCAGGACACACAGTCCAGTCCTGTCTACACAGCTCTGCAAAGTCCCTTGATCGCCACTCGTAGTGGCTCACACCTGTAATCCCAGCTACTCAGGAGGCAGGGATTGAGAAGACTGAGGTTTGAGCCCAGCCCAAGCAAGAAGTTGCAATGACCAATCTCAATAAACAAGCCAGGAGTGGTGGTGTGTGCCTCCGTCATCCCAGCTACACCGAAGGTTTACGTAGGAGAATCTTGGTCCAGGCTGAGCCCAGCAAAAAAGCATGAAACCCTATCCAAAATACAGCTACCGCAAAAAAAAAAAAAAAAAAAGGGCCGGAGGTGTGGCTCAAGTGGTAGAGCAATTCCCTAGCAAAAATGAGGTCTTGAGTTCAAACCCCAGTACCAAAAATTAAAAGCCACCAGACAGGGTCACTCTGCAACATCTGCTCTGCTCAGGGATGCCCTGTGGGGTTCACAGCTAGGCTGGGGGTGAGGTTCTACCTCCAGACACCGAGGATATCAGGGCCAAGGAGAAAGTTGGGCTGGGGGTGTGGAATACAGGATGCTGTGTCCCCCATTCTGTGTTTGTGGTGTGGGCAGAGCAGCCAACCCATACCAGCCTGGGGAGCTTCTCTGGAGGGGCAGGTGGTGATGAGGCCCCTCGTTGTGCCTGCCCAGCCTCCACCAGCAGTGAGCCTCTCACCTCCTCCCTTTGCCCCACCCCGGTGGCCGCTCATCCCCAGGCCTTTCCCGGGGAAGTGTCCATGAAGAGGCTTGAGATAATAGCTCTTTGTGCCTTGCCTGTCAGCACCCATCATTGCTCCCAGGCTGAGGCCAGCTCTGCGTGCACCTGCCCATCAGTGCTGAGGGCCCTTATCCAGGCTGGCCTGGAGGGTGGCAGGCTGGTTGGGAGTGGGGGGGGGGCAATGCAGTCCTGGGTTATGCTCATTATCTCTGATGCTCTCGGGTGCACAGACTCAGGGAGCTGCTGACCAGACGCTGTTCTGAGCTGCTGCACGTTTTAAGGGCTTTAGGCCTCGTGACAATGTGGCTGCCATCACACGCATTTTACAGCTGAAGAAAATGAGGTGCAGAGTGTCCCAGCTCAGGTGCATCTGAGAAGCCCCCCACCTTTCTGTGGCCTCACCCTTGGGCTCCCATGGTAGGTAAGCCATGTTCCCAGGGCCTGGTTCCTGGAGGTGAGGCTAAAGGCTGCATGGTGACCAGGATGCTTCTCCAGCCAGGGAGATGCAGAATCAGATACAGAGGCCCTTGGATGGATCACCAGAACCACCTGTCCTAACCAAATGGCTTCCCGGCTCTGGGACTTTCCAGTCCCTCACTCAGAGGTCTCTCTGTGGAGCCTACCTGCAGTGGAGATCAGGCACAGTTTGCTCCAGGAAGGCCCCCCACCCCCAGCTTCTGGGGTCCTAGGGAGAGGGAGAATAGTCAGGGATAATTCAGGCCACCACAGTGGGCAGGAGGATTGGGCTGTCCTTTGGCCTCGCTGCCTACACTGGGCCCATGCCCGTGTTCTTGGACAGGAAGGGCAAAGGCAAAGGAAATGCAGGTGATGCTCTCAGGAGTTCCATGCCATCCTGGGGTGTCTTCCAGCTTCAGCATGTCACCCCCTCCCCAGAAGCCCAGGCCACTAATCACCAGCCAGTGACCCCCGTGCTCTGGAGTCAGTCTTGGGCTCCATCCATAGCATGGTCCAGTGGAGCCTGGACTTCGCTGCCCTGGCATGTGAGGGAGGGTTAACCTTGGTTTCCTTCTGAACACCCTCGTCTCGTCTCCCTGTCTGTGAAGCCTCCTGGCCATGCCGCACTCTCACCAGCAGCAAGAGGCTGATCCAGATCGACCCTAATGCCCTGGCTATAGACGCCATGGTTCACTCTTCCTTGGTCCCAGGCCCCGCTGCCTGCAGTCCACACTCAGGTGCCCACGCCGGGCTAGGGACCGTGGACGCCCTGGGCATTAATAATACAATCCTGACACCTGCTGAACCTCCCTGTTATCCAGGTTGCCCAAACACCTTCCCAAGGATCCTGGCCAGCAGAAGGGCTGATGCCTGGGGTGCTGAGCCCCGATACCTGGAGCCTGGGTCTATCCCCCCTCCCCCTGCTGGCGTAAGTTCCCAGCTCCACAGGGTGGAGAGGTCCTGGGGGTGGGGGCAGTGAGGGGTACAGACAGCCCCCTCCCGACGATGCTGCAGGGCGTCCACCACGGGGGACACTGGGCCTTGCTCCCTGTTGTCACGGAGATGCTGGCAGCCGCTCTGAGCCAGGGCTATTTCTGTCCTGAGACTCATTGTCCTGCCCTGCTGAGTCACCCTGTGGGCGCTGACCCCTCCACTCAGAGCCCAAGTGTGCTTGCATTCATCCCACCAGCCTCATGTCCAGGCAGAGTCCAGGAGGACCCCACCCCACAGGTCTGGTGGAGGGTCCTTAGCTGCCCCCCAACACACACCCCAAAGGGTGTGTACTGCAGGCCATTTCCTTTAGCGACAGCTCTGCTGGCTTCAGGGAGTACTGAGGGGTGGCACCAGGAGAGGGACTCAGTGACTTGTAGCTGGCTGAGGCCTGCAGTGTCCTCCAGTGGCTGGATTCACTGTCTTGCCCACTACAGGGGACCCTCCAGCCTCTTCTAAGCTACAGTGGTGCCTTTTTCACAGGGAGGTAACAAGGCTAGGACCCACGGGTCCATCTTTCTCTAGGAGTCTCAAAACTCCAGAGCCCTAGAGAAGCCCTGCTTTTATCCCCCAGCTCCTGCAGGGACACAGTACCCAGGGCCTCAACTGCTGTCTACTTCCAGCTGGGTGGAAGTGCTGAGGGGCAGGGTAGGGGTGGTGAGTCAGTCACTGGACTAGGCCTCCATTTTCACACCTCCATCTGGGCCACCATAGTCCACCGTGGGCAAACGCAGCTGTTCCCAGAGGGGGCCACTAGCTCCTCCTGGGTGCAGAGCTTGGTGTGAGCTGTCACTTGAAGCCAGCAGTCCAGGCCCCCCACAGCTCTCACCAACCCCTGCTCACCCACAGCAAAGCACCGTAAATGGGACCCCTCGGACTCCTCATTGTCTCCTGCCCTTCTCTCCTTCCTGGCCACTGAGGGGCAGGCTGCTGGGGGGGGAGATGAGGGTGGAGCCTGACCCTGGCCAAGTCGAGCCAGCCCACCCCAGTTCTCTGGTGCCTCCAACAACTGGCTGCCTGGGGGTGGTGGGACAAGGTAGGGACAAGCCTTAGAGAAAATGAGCCCCAGGAGTTGCCTGCCCTGTGTTCTACTAGGGGCTGTTAAGGGGCTCAACCTTACCCCCTAAAAGGCTGGTCTCATGCCGAGGTCTCCTGAGAGACAGGAGTGGGGGGAGCAGACACCACAGAGTAGACCAGACTCCTCTCTCCAGGGCTCTCTTTGTCCATGGCCAGACGAGCTCTGCGTCACCAGGTGGGTTGGTGGCCAAGCTAATCTTGGCCTGGGCTCCCCACATTAGTCTTTGGCCTCCAGCCGCCTCACCAGTCTCTGCCCGGCCCAGTCTCACCACCCCAGACAGGCAGCAGGCTCAGTTTCCTGTGGTGGAAGAGACGCCAGCCTGAGGTATCACCCCACCTTCGCCAGCCTGAGATGTCACAGACCCCAGACCTATCATACGTGAGCACATGGAGGACAGCTGGCAGGGGGACATAAGAGTCATGGGCTAGCTTCACAGACCCTGTGGCAAGTGGCTGAGGGTGGCCCAGGCGGTGGATGGAGGGGCCCTGCAAGCATCCTGCACGGAAGCTCTGCAGAGCTGGCCGTGGGCCTGTTGGTCTTGGATGGACCGAAGGAAGCCACAGGCGCCCGGGAAGCATGAAAGGTCTCTTTGACAGTGCTGGGGACAGTACTGTGGTGGGGCCGGATAGGCAGCAGTGCTCGTTGTTGTGAGACGGTAACAGGGAGCGGTGGGCGGAGGGGGGGTGGTCTTCACGATGCCCTGGGCAGCCTGGGTCCCCTCAACCCAGCAGAGAGACAGTGAGGAGGCTCAGCCCAGAACATCTGTGTTTAGGGCAGGCATAGGGACATAAGGGACCCAGAGGTCCAGGGATGTGCTGGGGCTCCACGGGTACAGGTCTCCCTATAGGACTGTTTCCTGGACAGTCCTAGGAGAACCTAGGAAGATCTTCTGGGTCCACTGAGGCCAGGTACGGGTTCAGGTCTGTACAGCTCTGAGGTGTACAGCCTGGGTGGGTCTCAAACAATGTGAGAGGAAGGACTTTATCTTGATCCTCAGTCACTGAGGGCTTCTGGAGGAGGAGGCCCAAGGGGCAGACTGCAGGGAAAATCCAGGAACCCCACTCTGCACACTGCCCTGGCAGGTGTCCATCCATGGCTGGGCCTCAGGCATGCCCCTCTGTGGGAGCCTTGCCAGGAAGGAAACTGAGGCACAGGGTCGTCAAGGAAAGCTGTTGCTGGAGCCAGGCGAGAGCCCATCTGGTTCACGAGTACCCGATGCCCTGGCTGCCCTTCCCATGGAGGCTCTTCTGGGGACAGGGGCAACTCAGCACTGGGAGGCTACAGATCACCTTCTCCATCTGGGGTGGGGACCACAGGGACAGTCTCCCAAGTATCCCAAGGCTCTTCTGTGGCTGCCCAGGTCAGGCTGCATGGAGGGTCTCACATGGGAGCCAGTCTTGGAGGCCTGCCCTTCCTGTAAGCAGTCCAAACCCCTCTCCCTAGGACCTGCCCTGCCCTGGGTTTGGAGAGCTGATTAGGAACCCCACCACCTCCCACCCCCCAGGGAGGGAAGCCCTCCCGAGGCCTCAGCTTTGGCCTCTCCACTGCTGCCCTTCAAGGCCCCTGACCATCTGAGGGGTCCCCTAGGCAAGGGTACAGCTGAGGCTGCTGGGAAGCCTTGGGGGCTCCAGGGCACCTCCTTTACAGACTCCTCCTTCCTCCAGGCCTGACAGGGATGACAGCTCCCACTCTTATGGTTCTGGTGCTGGTGCTGCCCGCAGGGGCCTGGCCGGGCTTGGGGCTGCCCAGGCGGCCCTGTGTGCATTGCTGCCGCCCAATCTGGCCGCCTGCTGTCGTCCCCCACCCATACGCCCGGGTGAGCGAGGGGGTCCCATGGGAGGAGTCGCCCCGTGTTCGGCCCACCATAGACATCACAATCCTTAAAGGTGAGTGTCCACAGAGGCCTCGCCTGCACGTGCTCTAGCTCCTCACTCAGGAAGCAGCTATCCTGGGGGGCTGTGAATCGAGGTGGGGCTGGGGACCCTTGGGAAGGAAGTGGCCAGTGTCCCTGCGAGCCCGTGGGCAGGCGAGAAGCCCCTTTGGTCTGAGACGCCTCTACAGAGGCTAAATAGTCCTGAGGCTGGACAGTGGGCCGTGCTTAAGTTAGACTTGGATAAGGACTTCCCAGCTCTCCTGCTCTGCAGAGCCCAGCTTGAACCGTTCCTCTTCAGCCTGCTCTGATTTCCCTTTGTCCCCACAGTGACCACCTTTGCCACAAGCCTCAGAACAGCCACACCTTTAGGGAGTGTCTTCTCGTTGCCCATTTGAGGGGCAGATTAGCGCCTACCTTTCAGATGAGGAAACCAAGGCTTGGGAGAGCTGAGGTCACAGCCAGTGTGACTGTGGAGCTCAAACCCTTGACCTAGGCATGGCTGGCCTGGAAGGGGAGGGGAGGCCAGGCCACCTGACCCAAAGCTTTTGTTCCCCTGCAGGTGAGAAAGGCGAGACAGGCATCAGAGGTCGTTCGGGAAGGAGCGGGAAGGAGGGTCCACAGGGTTTTCGAGGCCGGCCGGGCCACAAAGGCCAGAAGGGGCAGGCAGGGCCCCCAGGTGCCCTGTGCCAGCACAGTTATGCGGCCTTCTCAGTGGGCCGTCGCGAGGGGCTGCACAGCACTGATGGCTTCCAGGCAGTGCCCTTTGACACTGAGCTGGTGAACCTGCATGGTGCCTTTGACCTGGCCGCTGGCCGCTTCCGCTGCAAGGTGCCTGGCATCTACTTCCTGAACCTGCATGTGCACACCTGGAACTACAAGGAGGCCTACCTGCACATCATGCTGGACCAGCAGCCCACGGCTGTGCTGTATGCGCAACCCAGCGAGCGCAGCGCCATGCAGGCTCAGAGCCTCCTGCTGCCGCTGACCACAGGCCGCACTGTCTGGGTGCGCATGTTCCACCGTGACCGGGACAGTGCCATCTACGGTGAGCCCGGGGATCTCTACATCACCTTCAGTGGCCACCTGGTCACGCCAGCAGCTGAGCTGTAGCCAGCCAGGCCCTTGATGGCCCCTTGATGGTCCTTGCTCCTGCAGACCTGCTGACCTAGAGTGGGATGGATGCCAGCAGCATTTGAGCCACACAGACAGGTGGCCTGTCCTCATGGGACAGCCACAGGGGCTGAGGGCTGTGGGCTGGATGCCTCTCCATGGGATGTGAGTGCTCACCTGTTCTGCTTATAAAGGGTCACACCTGGCACCATCACCACGCAGATGCTCGCTCCTTGTCAAGTGTCTCCAAGCACCTAGTGGGGCTGGTTGGGTATGGGGGAGGCCAAAGGGGTCAGAGGAGGATGCTGGCCCTCTCTGAAAGCACCATTTTAGCAGGAAACAGATGGTGGGGTGCGGAAGGGAAGGTGACAAGGTGTGGGGGATTGGAGGTATGGGGGTCTCACCTCTGGGGTACACGCATGGGTGAGTGCTGGAGGACCTGACTTTCTGGGACTCACAGGGGGTCTCCCATCTGTCTGGAAAGGATTTGGGTTGTAGAGGAAGATTGGATCTTCATGTGCCCCAGAGCCTGGGATCAGACCCTAGCGAGTCACTTCATGCTTAGACCTGGTTGGTCAGGGTCACGTGGTCAGACTGTGTCTGGCAGCAGTGAGGGTATGCCCCTCTCCCTGCCCCAGCATGCATGAAGGTCTTTGTGGCCAAGTCCAGGAGCAGGAGTGGGGCCTCTCTGGGCAGCAGGCCAGCAGTCGGGGGCAGGACTAGAGGGACCACTATTTGCTGTCCATGAAAGGCCTGTCTGCAGGGAGAGGAGCCTATCCCCACCTTGAGGCCTCAGCCTGCAGCTTCCAATCCCTCCTGAGTGTGAAGCTGGAGCCAGGATGCCCACCTGGACCCTGAGTAACCCCTTCCTCCAAATCTCACCTGTTGTGTTCTGAGGGGACAGGTCCAGAGATCCTGGGGGCTTGAGACATTCAAGGACAGAATGGAGACAGGCAGGTGCCCTGGGCTGAAGCCACAGCCCACTAAAAACAGGAGGGCTCTGAACAGGTCTAGGAAGACCCCAGGTTTCATGGGTGGGGGCAGGTGCCCAGGCCGGGCTCTGCCCCCACCCACAACAGTAGGTGGGTGGAGCTCAGACTGCACTTTAGCCCTGGCCTGTGTCCACTGATGGGAGTAATAACTGGACACGCCCAGGGTGCTTGGCAACCTGCAGGCATATCAGAGCCTCCTCTGAGTGCTCATGGGGAACATGGAGGTAGAGAGGGCTCCCCGTAGAAATAAAGGTGCCCAGACAGGAAGGGAGAGGGCCCAAGGGGGTCTGGAGGACTATGGGCTTCCCTCTGTCCTTTCAGATCTCGGTCTTCCCTTCCCTCTCCTCCAGGAAACCCCTATCCCCCACATTCTGAGGGCCAGTCTGGGCAGGAGAGGAGTCCCAGTTGCATCCCCCTGTGTACCCCCAGGTATACTGTCTGATGCCTCTGAACCTCCAGGGTGCAGGGCTGACACTCACAGGAGCCAGCTGGCCTGCTATTCGAAATGCAGTGGTCACTCAACCTCTGGATGCTGAGGCCTTTGTCATAAAGCAAGGGCAGGCTCTGGCCCAGCTCAGCAGACCCCACATGAAGCCCACATTCTGTCTAGCTTGCCCTGTGGGCTCTACTTCTCTGACCAGCACAGGGTCTCTGTTGGGGCCTCCAGAGCTGCTTCAAGGGGGCCCTGCAACTGCAAGGTCAACAGCCAACGTTGCCCAGGGCCAAGTTAGGTCTGGGTGCCAGACCCAGGAGTCTGATGACCTAGGGCCCAACACAGTGGCCACTCTGCCTCCTTCAGCCTCACATCATGAAGCCAGGCTCTGGCCTGGTAGCTCTTAGGGGCCTGGGACTGAGCCTCATAGGGGGTGACCCAGAAGGGCAGAGGACTTGGACACCTGGTAGGGAGAATTAGGGAGCAGTTCCTCGGGAGGGTCACCCTAGGAGAAGAGCACAGATAGGGCCTGTGTGGGGCAGAAGCTTGAGATTTGGGGGTCCATAGCTGCTGTCTGCACCAGGCTCTGAGCAGGGGGGTCTTGGGACTCCCAGACAGTAGTTCTCTTCCCCAGCCCCAGACCAGCTGCCTCAGAGTTCACAGCCTCCATCATTGCAGAGTGCCAGGGCTGCTGGGTATAGGCAATACTGCCAGAAAAAGTCCTAGATCCACAGAGCCCAGAAAGTGCACATTGCAGGGCCGGGAGTTAGAGGAGCCAGACAGACCAGGGGGTCCCAGGCGGGTCCACAGCCAAGCTGCCCATTCAGAGGGACGGGTGGGCCTCTCTGAGAGTGAGGCAGGATAGGACAGTGGAAATGAGGAATGGGAAACAGGAGTCAGGAATTCAGAGATAAGCACTGTATTCACGAACAGCTTGATTCAAAGCACACAGGCACTGTTTTCTTTGCTTATTGAAGCTTCATGTTCTCTACCAAACTACAACATGCAGTTTAAAAAAAGGCCTCTCTCTCTCTCTCTCCCTTTCTCTCTCTCTCTCTCTCTCTCTCTCTCTCTCTCTCTCTCTCTCTCTCTCCCTCTCATCTTGCCTTCATGCCCAAATAATTCGTATTCTCTGGAATCTCAGCAAGAGTATCTTAAAGACAGTCTCCGATCCTGGGGAAAAACATTTGGTGCAATGACTCCTTTGATTATAGAAGTGTTTCCACATGAAAAGATCCCTCTCCAGGATGCACACCTGCCTTGGAAGGAGCATCCTTTGCTTATGGGAGGCTCAGGAGAAACACACATCTATGTCACAATGACACAAATTTACTAAACTGACCAGACTTGGTATCTCTGGGCCCAAATGATAATATGGAAACAATGTAACCGCAGGAGTGACTGGATGCCCCAGGAGTCCTGAACACAGGAGACCACTCACCCTCAGGCAAGTTTAAGTCAAACTCCAACCCACTTTTTCACCTCTGAAAAAGACTGCTGACTTTAGAGCTCCCAGTGCTTCTGTTCTCAGATGCCGCGCCCATCTACTGCCCTTTCTTTGCTTTGCTTTGCTAATTATCTCTCTTGGTCAGTACCTTCATACGTCCTAAGATTCTGTTTTCTTTTGCAACATCACGAGTCTGGTACCCAAGGGACAGGTGGAGGCCTCCTTCTTTTTGAGACCTCCTCCCTGGAGCCTCACCTGTTCCCACAACAGGAACAAATGTCTCCATGATCTGCAGGCACCAGCACAGAACCATATTAAGTCTGAGGCTGCAGCACAGGCATTACCAGGGCAGGAGGCCTCACCCTTTGGGAGGCCGCAAAGGGCAGCTGATAAACTCTGACTGCCATCGAGACGCAAGTTCTCAGAGAGCCCAGTGGGGGACGCCCGGCCAAGAGCATCATCACACTCCTGGGGATGTGCCAGGGGCCACTGCCAGCAGCGCTGTGTCCTACCAACCACTCCCAGCTTATTTATCTTAAAAAATGACTGAGAAGTGGAAGAGCACAAGATAAAGTCACAATTTGATTCCCTGCAAAGTGATAAAAGCCAGAGGGACTCAGCAAAGCCTGGTGGGGTGATAAGGGCGTTCCTCAGAGAAGAGGCTGGAGACGGAAAATCAATGGTAACCTTGCTGGTGTCAGAGCAATTAGAAGAAGGGAGGGGAGGAAGCAGTTCCACCGCACCCAGGCCCCCAGCTGGGCAGACTCAGCTTTCATCAGGAATGTTCTTGCTGCCTCCACAAGGAGAAAATTAGGAAAATGCAAATACACGGACAGCCCTGTGATATCTGGGGAGCAGGTCACTCCATATTGATTTTTCAGCTGACTGGAATTCCAATAAAAATCCAATTTTAGATCGTTAGGTGAAATTCTCACAATATGCAATTTTCCATTTTGAGGTGAACAGCCGGGTAGCATTTAGTGCTTTTGTCACCACCTCTGTCACGCTCCTAATGTATTTCACACCCCCAGGAGTCTGTGTGCACCAGGCTGCTGATCCACTCCCTCCCCAGCCTCCTGTCCCTGTAGATCTGCCTGTTCTGGACACCTCGTGTAAGCAGGATCACACAACACCTGTCCTTCGGGGGCTGGCTTCTCTTATCAAGTGTGTTTCAGAGCTTCCTCCTTGTAGCAGTTGTCAGAGATTTGTTTCTTTTCACTGCTGAGTAATACTCCACATTTGTGCACCCAACATTTGCCACTAAACATCTGGGTGGTGTCTACCTTTTGCCTATTATATAGGCAACCCTTTCTTTAAAGCTATGTAGAAATAGTGTTGACAAGAACCTGTTGGATTGAACACACAAGAAGATTCTACAGTGATTTCTGCTCCTTATAAATTTTTATGAAGCACAAAGACAGCAAACATATTCCAAATGTCCACTGATGACAAAGGCGGTGCCCAGGTATGATGGAGAGCCTATCATTCAGGAAATTCTGACACCTGCTACAACTTGGATGAACTTTGAGGACGTGATGCTACCTGAAAAAAATCAGCCACCGAAGGGCAAATACACTGGATTCCATTGCGCCAGATCCCCGGAGAAGTGAAATGGCATCGCCAGGCTGGGGGGAAGGAAGCCATAGCCAGGTGGGGGGCAGGAGAAGCAGCCCCATCACAGGACCTCTGCCTCGTTCCAGGGACTCTGATGCAATCCCAGAGGGCTAAGTTAGGAATGAAGGGACACATTTCTGAGGGCACAGGTCTGGCCAGTGACTCTTTCCCACAGCTCCAGTCCCTGTGGGAGGGAGACAGGTCCAGATGGCAGGTAAGGGTGGGAGACCAGAGCCCTGACTCATGGGAAAGCTCCTGGCACCCCCACCCCTGACCACCCACTCAGGCTCAATGACCACACAAGCACTGACTTGAGTGGGGGGGGCTGGGTGTCCCCAATTTGCGCACCCCATCTGGACTTTCCCACAGCCCTGCACTGACCACTGATCTAATGGGCCCCCTACAACTACTTCCAGTTGAGCAGTCCTGCAGAGTATGGAAGGGCGGGCAGACAGGAAGAGGCCGTGAGAGGTCTCTGCTCTCTCAGATGGGCCATCACCGGCCCCTCCATCTCTAGGTTCTGATGAGCCTGTTCCCTAGGCTTCCCCCCAGGGTGGACAAGCTGCCAGCCAACTTCCTTTTATTACAAACTATTGGAATTGAGTGGCACCTGTTTCCCATGACGGGATGAGGCCCCAGGGTCCCAGAGGGGCATGAGAGAGACATGAGCAAACATCCCCAGCCTGGCTCCCTGGGACCCCACAGTGTCCTTCTGCCTGGCTCCTACCCGTGGGGTCCCACCTGGTGGGAGGCATCAGTGTTCCCAGGCCCTGGCCCAGTGACAGCTATAATGGCAACATGCTGCCAATGTCCTCCCCTCCCCCAGGCTACCTTTTGATGGGCAGCCCCTCCTCATCCTTCCTTGGACCCACCCAGGACACCCTGACCATGCTCCCGCAGATGAGGGTAGTGGGCGGGGAGGAGTCACTGCCCACCGGGCTGCCACCCCAGCCTTGCTCAGCCTCGAGATGAGCCTTGGATCCCACAGTTATGGGGGACCAACACCCATTCTGCCTGGGGGCTGCTTCCTCATCACCCACCCTTCTCAGTCTGCACCCCACCCCACCCAGCAAACAGACACCTCCTGTTCCCTGTCCTAGTCCCTGCCCTGCAGGCCGGATTTCCTGAGCAAGGTCACTCTGTGAGTCGCTGGAGCCCAGCAGCCAATAAAACCTATTGATGCGCACAGAGAGCCCATAAAGCAGGTCACTGCCGTGCCCCCCCCCCCCGCCCCAGGATGTTTGCTCTTTGCCACCCCTGCAACCCCCGGCGGCTCAAAATGGTGGTGGCCTGTGGTTCCTAGAGTCCTTACCCACCCACAGCCTCTCAGTCACAGTGGTGATGTGGGTGGGGGCAGCCCAGCTCCCTTGAAGCTGTTCAGGGCTCCCGGCAGGTGCCCGTGGTGTGTCTGGATCCTCATCGCCTACTCTGTGTTCCCTAGGTGCTTCTGTGCATACCAGCCAAGTCACATCCCTGGTGTGCAGAAACTCTGAGAACATCCCACAGGTCCTGGGAACATTCTGGGGTGTCTCCTTGCCTTGTTCCCTAAGCAGGAATCCCCTTTCCCCCACCTCCCCAATGACCATGGTCTGCCTTATCAACACCCTTGGCCCCACCCCACTCATTCACCTGCCTGTCCCTGGTGGCCTGCCCTCTGTATGCTGTCCATATCAGGCTCATGTTGGGTGATTCCCTCCTCTGATCTCTCCTGTCCTCTGGCTAGTGTCCCTGTGGCCCATCCTTCCTTGCTGTGGCTTGTGATGAAGCCCCTGGAGCATGGCCAGGCTGCATCTGCTCCTTTTTCCCACTCCATTCCAAGACAGAGAGCTCCTGCATCTTCACAGGTGCTGTTCCCTCTGCATCCACCTCAGCTTTGGATCATAGGGCCACACCTCAGGTGGGCACATGGCAGGCACACATGGCTGTGTTTCTAGGTGTCTGCCAGGCCAGGGGCTGTGGGCAGCAAGATGTGATCAGGCTCAGCTGTCAGGGAGCACCACCAGGAGTTTATTGTCTCCTCCTCCCTCCTTGGAGTCAGCATGGTTGAAGCTACCAGAGAGGACCTATGCTGCTCGGGTTTGGTCTGGGGAGTGTGTGCACCTGACCAGAGTGAAGCTGTGACCAAAGGTGTGCAGGTGAGCCATGTGTGGCCAGGTAGCCAGACTGTAGGCACATGGGGCTGTGAGGCTGGTGTGTGGGACAGAGGGAAACAGGGTCCCTAGAGCTGGGGCCTGGACAGTGCTGCAGGCCACACAGGGCCTGAGGTAGAGAGCAGGGTGCCCCTAGGCGCAGGGCCATCCTGAGAAGCACATTGCATCCATCATGATGTCACTCAGTTTCCTCCTGTAAGAGGCACTGACCATCTCTCCATGGACAGGACACACACATGCACACAGCTGTTCTCCCATGGGGCACTCTAGGCTGCCTCGGCCTGGGGAGAAGCTCTCCATGTCAAATCAAGGAGCTGAGACTTCAGGGCCCCCTGCTCACTCCCCTGAGCCAACTGGGGTGGGGGTTCAGCATGAACTGGCCTTGGTTTTCCTTGAGCAGACCGTTCCACCCCCGCTCCCCTCACTTGGGATGCTGGCCTTGGTGGGCAGAGTGAGTTCTGTTCCTAACTCCTGGAGACTCAGGCAGAGTTCCATGGGAACCACATGGAGCCACAATGATCCCAGAAAGGGCCAACTCCCACCCTTTTTTGAACCATTTAGCCACCTGTCTTATCCTGTAACCATCCCTGATCCCCACTTCCAGCCAGATTGAGTCACCCCCACCCCGTCTTTTCTAGGCTTGGCTCTGCTTGGCTGGGGCTGGGGGCCAGAAGGCCTAGCACCTACCAAAAAGCCCCTGTTTACACTGACTTCATTCTGCTCCAGGAACAGTATTTGCTTTGGGAAAGAATCAAACATTTATTCTCTAATTTATTCGGGGAGCTGTCTGTCAAACATGAGCACCATCATTGCACAGAACAGGCTTCCAGGCCTGGTTCTGTCTGGGGGTCATTTTTGTCTGAAACCCAGCAGATAACCTCAGCTCTTCCTAGCCTATCCCACTGGCCTGGCCCCTGTGTACCTTCTGGGGGACCCAGTCAGACCAGGGCTGCCCCATAGCAGAGTCTGGCAGAATTGACTTCTTTCTGAAGCCTCAGAGATGGCTGAGGTACCTTGGGGACCTCAGCAAGATGTGGAAGTGGGGGCTTTCAGGGATGGGTGGGCAGGGAGTGCAGTACTGGGCTGGCCAGATTCCCCAGGGACTGATAACCACCATTTATAGTCCCTACACAGTGCTATCCATCCAGCCCTCTTCCCAGCCTCTGCTATTTACACTGGGAGGGAGCTTCCCGCTGCCGTCTGTTCGGCCTGCTCTCTCTCCTGGCCCAGAGGCTCTGCATGAAACTGTGGGCTCCTTTAGGTGCCCTCAGGGACACCTCCAATGGGGCCCCTGCCCCTTGTATCTCTCCTTCCTGGGAGGCTCAGACAAAAGCAATGTCCCTATGCCTGCCCCCCACCCCCTGCACTGTGGAGCCTGGGTTCATTCACCTCACTTGGACAGTGATTGCACAGTGGACAGTCAAGGTGGTGGGTGGCAGGCAGGCAGACAGGCAGGTGAAGGCCCTGAAGCAGTGTCTCCTCTGGGATTCCAGTGGACCCTAGCAATCCCAGGGTCAGTGTAGGTTGGCACCTGCTGCCTCCAAAGTCAACACAGCTGCAGGGCCACTGTGAAGCTGGTGCGGCTGTCCAGCCCCTGGAAATCCTGTGGAGCAGAGGCTGCAACCAAGCACATTTGGGGCATCTTTAATTCTACAGAGCAGCACTTGGACACTGACCAGATGACACAGAGCTCACACAACGAGGGGTGCATGCAACTAGTGGAGACCAGGCAGGTCCAGCACGGCTTTGGTGCGGGTGGTCACCAGTTCACACCAGTGGTCAGGAAGAGCCTCTTGCCCCAGCTGGCCTTCTGGAAAATTGCTCCCCTGGTGTGGGAGGCTGGCAAGGACCAGGCCACGATGGGGTGGAGATGCCCAGGCACTTCTGGGGTTGAGTTCCCTCCTGGTGTTGAGCCTGTCACACCCTTCTCCTCCAACCCCCAGATCCTGGCCTGGCAGAAAGGATGGCAGGAGTTACTGTCAGTTGCCACACCACAGGGCATGTCCACTCATCACCTGGCCCCAGACAGCCCTGTCTTTATGCTACCACCGAGAGTCCAACTCTTAGGCTTGGAGTGGGGGGCATCTCACACACCTCCACATCCCAGAGGACAACATCACAGAGGCCCCATAAGAGCCGGGTGCTCCCCGTGACTCCTCACAGCCTGCTGGTCTGCATGCGACCGTTGGCCTCACAACTGCGTGAGGGCAGTACGGTTTCCTGAGGCCGCCCACTCTTGTCCAGCCGTGGCTCTATGGCATCTGCGTCCTCTGTGCCATAGCCCCGACGGAAACACAGGACCTTCCGGAAACTCTGGCGGAAGTTGTCGGAGAGAAAGCCATAAAGAAGCGGGTTGGCACAGCTGTTGGCATAGGACAGGACCACCACGAAGAAGTAGAGGCCAGCAGAGGCCGGCTCCTCGGGCAGCGTGAAGGCCAAGTTGACAATGTTGACGATGAAGAAAGGCAGCCAGCAGCCCACAAACACCAGCACCACCACCACCACCATGCGGGTCACCTTGCGCTCTGAGCGCCGCCGCCGTGAGGAGCCCACCTGCACGCCTGCAGCCTTCACCCTCACCACGATGAGCAGGTAGCAGAGGCAGATGACCAACAGAGGCCCGAAGAAGCCCAGCACTGACGTGTAGGTGATGAAGACCGTGCCCCACAGCCCCACGGGCTCCGGCCAGCTGAGGTTACAGGTGCCCCAGCCCTCCTGGATGTCGGCGAAGACCAGGAGCGGGAGGGACATGAGCAGGGAGAAGGCCCAGACGGCAGCGCTGGCCAGTTTGGCCACCCGTGGGCGGCGCCACCGGGCAGAGCGGAGCGGGTGCACCACAGCCAGGTAGCGGTCTACGCTCATGACAGTCAGGCAGAAGATGCTGGTGAACTGATTAATGCCGTCCAGCGTCATCACCAGGCGGCACAGGAAGGGGCCGAAGGGCCAGTAGGACACAGCGTTCTGCGTGGCCAGGAAGGGCAGCCCCAGCATGAGCAGCACGTCTGCCACGGCCAGGTTGAGGATGTACACGTTGGTGACCGTCTTCATCTTAGCGTGACGCAGTACCACATAGATGACCAGCGTGTTGCCGCCCAGTCCCACGGCACACACCAGCAGGTACAAGATGGGCACCAGTACTGCCCGGGCCCCTGCTGACGGCACTGGCTCTGCCATTGTTCCATTGTGGTCAGCTCTGGGGGCAGCTGAGGCATTCCAGCCGGATGTGGAGGCCAGGAACAGGGGCTCCATGGCAGCGGCCAGAGGCCAATCACCAGCTGGTGTCCGCCTCTGTGGAAGAAGAAGGGGACGCGGTGAGCAGGACACATCCAGGCATTCCTTCCTCCTACCCGTCCCCGGGCCGCCTGCTCGACGGCAGCGGGTAAACACCATTAGTCATGTTCAACTCGGCCGGGAATCACATTAAGCAAATTGTTTGGAAAACAAGCCCAGAGAGGAAGGAGCAGCCACCGTGGGGACACAGCCAAGAGGTACGCTGTCTGTCAATACCGCAGTGGCTGGCCTATGACCTGCGCCCCCGTGGCTCCCACGGCTTGGCCTCGGCCATCCGGCACTGTCTCCCTGAGGCTTCTCAGATCCCTGTGGGGGAGGTGCAGCCGGGCAGGACAGTGACAGACGCCCAGTGGAGATCAGCATCCCAGGGCTTCCAGACCACAGGAGAGGCAGCCGGTGGACAGGGAGAGGGACGGAGGCAAAGAGGCTACGGCTGCCGCAGACCTGTCACATCCCACTGATTCCAGCAGCATGTGTGGTGCCCAGAAGTGGGCTGGGCCTCCCTTCTGCAGGAGGACCTGTTGGCATCAACCTGGCTCTAGGGATGTCATCCCCTGGCAAGCAGTGCTCATCCCCCAGCAGGGCCTGTTCTGAGAGTCTGTGCAACAGCAATGACCCCAGAGGTCCCTGAGCCTGGACAGTGGTTGGTCAGCCTGCCCATCCCTGGACAGATGATGCTGGGCTATGGCAACCTGGGAAATAACCAGACTGGGTGTTGTCATTGCAGCTTCCAGGGACACATGTTGGGGCACCTTCTGGGGCATGGGCTCCCTCAGCTGCTTGCTTGGCCAGGATGGGGTTCTGTCCCCTCCACAACAATAACAGATATTCCTTAAGCTCCAGGCTGAGGGCACCGTGTGGAATATAGTAGACATGGGTCCTCCCCACACTGCATGGACACCCTGGATGAGTGGACTCACGGGATGCACAGAACGGTGACGGCTAAAGGAAGCACACAGGGCTGAGGACACAGCCTTCAAGGGGCACATGCCTGGCAGCCCACAGAGGGGCAGAGCCAGGGGAAGAATTGTGGCCCAGAGGGAGGAGAGGAGGAGGCAGATGCAATTCCTTCACGGAGAGCCCAACAGGCATGGGGAGGGGGAGTCGGTGCCTGTCAGATCACTTTGTGTTTTTCTGTATGTTTGGCATCGTCACAAAGATGGTGATGCTTGAGAGAAAATAAACACCTCCTCTGATGAGGACACCAGGCAGTGCTGACACATGGGCTCAGTGATGCCAGGTGGCCAGCAAGGCACCAAGTACCCAGAGGGCATAGCCGTGTTGCAGAAGCCCTCAGTGTGAGCCAGACTGTCAGCTGTGCTGACCTGGAGCCTGGGCCTACTCAGCTGGTCTGCAGTGGCCCAAGTCACCACAGACAGGGAACACCCCAGCAGCTACCAGGGCAGAACTGGACCCTGAGGATACCAGGGACCAGGTGGAAGAAATCCGAACAGGGGAAAAAGGGACAAGAGTGGGGGATCCCAGAACAAACATCCCCACCAATGACAAAAAGCAAACTTCCCTCCCCATAAGACCACACACCAAAAACTCCAAGTTTTTGAGGCTCACCAATGCTAAGAAACATGACCTAGAAAATCAACAAGGGGAGATGGATTAGCAGATTTCTTTCAGGTAAAATAAAAATATGACTTAACCAGTATGCTTAGAACATACTGGATTCTCAGTGAGGCACAAATATTATGGAGTAAACTTGACTTTGAATAAAATGAACAGGTGTCTACTCTTAAAAACCACAGATCTTGGGTGTGGAAAAGGCCACCACTTAAATAAACTAACAACAACTATAAAACCCCATGGCCACAAATGTCAGGATCAATTGGTCTAGATGGCGTCGAAGAGAGAATCAGTGCATTGGAAGAGGCTGAAGGATCTAAACACAGCAGAGACAGGAAAGTCAAGCAGAGGCTACGAGAAATGAAGGGGAGGGCAAAGGCATGCCTTTCAGAGAGCATGTCAGGTGCCGGGCTTCTCCAGGATAGGCCTAAGTTCTGTCCTTACAGGATGAAGTCATAATACCCTAAATATCACCACTGAGCTGCAGTCATGAAAAAGGGGAAATCCTGGCCTGGGGATATAGCTCAGTGTAGAGCTTGCCTAGTGTGCGTGAGGCCCTGGATTGTATTCCCAGCATTGGGAAAAAAAAAAAAAGAAAATTCTAATGTATGGCAGCTGGAGACAAGATGGAAATCCCATAAGGCATGACAATGACAACTTTCCATCAGTAAAGAGAAGACAGAAGAGACAGAGCCTGTGTGCAAATCCCCCAAGAGAGACAAAGCTGACAGCCCAGAGTCCTGGACTTGCTGCCTCTGGGTGCAGAATCCCAGCAGCTGGTGTGCTGTGGTCCTTTGTGAGGTGTGTGACAAAACCTGGGATGTATCTCAAGTGGTAGAGCTCTTGTTTAGCATGCTCGAGGCTCTGGGTTCCATCCCCAGTACCATGAAACAAAACAAACAGACCTATTTAACAAAAAGATTCAGGTCAACATTGTGGGATGACTGGATTGTGAGACAGTGCTGGGAGTCTTGTTGATGCCTCTCTAGACCCTCT
The DNA here is from genome assembly GCF_047511655.1 of Castor canadensis. Classification (NCBI taxonomy): domain Eukaryota; kingdom Metazoa; phylum Chordata; class Mammalia; order Rodentia; family Castoridae; genus Castor; species Castor canadensis. Next base: position 885,630 of record NC_133402.1, on the reverse strand, counting down.
GGGCTGAAAGAGTGTCCCTGGGTTGGGGACGAGGGTGGCTTCAGCTGGAGCCCACACTCACCCATGGCTTCAGCTGGCATTCGTGCCTAGCTGGGAGTGGCCTCTCTTGGAGGACTCAGACAAAGGCTGCTCTGGATCTGCTCCCAGGACCCAACCCCCAACAGCCCCTCCCACATCTAAATTGAACATCGAAAGTAACGTTTACAGCTTCCCTGGGCAGTATGTGAAGAACAGACTGTAAAAGGGCCAAGGTCTAGAGACAGGCGGGGGGCTATGTGAATCCAGGTGAACAGGACACACAGGCCAGCTTCGGAGGACTGCAGCTCACCAAGACATCAAGGAGGGGCTTCCAGCCCTTGCCTCCTGGAACCTGAGGTGAGCCCCGAAGGTGGGCTACCCACTCCTGGAGGGGAGAAGGCTGAGGGATCAGGGCCTCCCCAGCAGGGTCCTGGGCTTCCTAGCTCTTGAATGCACACTTGATCTTAAATCAAATAAGCTCTTTGTCTTGTTGGTAGCTCTCAGCCTCTGGGGCTTTTCTGAGGCCGCTCCCAGGCTCCACATTGCCCAGAGCCCAGGAGGGGCTTAGCAGGCTGCCAGCCCCTGCCTCTGCCATCCCTGTAAATACTCAACCCCCCAGGTACAGTTCACAGCAGCAAAGAACAAAATAGGCCCCAGCACCGAGGCTGCCTCTTGGAACATAATTCCACAAGAGCCATTATTCCTAAGAGCAATCTTCTTAGTCACAAAAACTACACACTCATGGGAAAATTGCCCTTGAGCCCTTTCAACTGTGGGGAGATTCAGCTAGGGAGAAACTGACCATGGGGCCTTTCACATCCAGAGCCCCTACCAGACAGGAGCTGCTCAGCCAGCCCACCATGAGCACTGGGAACAGGCCCCACCCCACCCACCAAACCCCCAGAACTGGTGTGGGATCGTGCGTAAGTCATGGGACCGATGAAATAAGCTTGGTATGCAAGATGCTTTGTGCAGTGCTCCCACAAGTCACCCCAAACAGCCCAGCATCTCCCCAGCATGAGGAAAGGCGTCTTTCCCAGCTCCTGGGAGAAGGGGAACAGGGGTTTCCCAGGGGTCTGAGGACAGGGATGGGCTTCAGAGCCTGAGCCTGGTGGCTGGAGGTCAGGCCAGCCCAACAACAGAACAGCTCTGGGAGCTGCAGAGTGGACAGAGCAGCACAGGGCTCTCCTCTCTGGACACAGCAGCACAGGACACCTCTCTGGCAACTGCAGGTGTCCGGTGCCCCTCCTTGTGCTAAGACAGGAGCAAAGAGGGTTCAGACAACCACCCAATCCCAGCCTCTTACAGGGGCACTTTTCTGACCTCTACTTCCAGTTTGTAGAGGGTCAGCCCCACCTCTGTGTCCAATGGTGACCCCCCCCACACACACACTCCTGCCCCTCCCCTAAATGCACTCCACTGTCCTGACTGCCGTGGCCTGGGCCAGAGACAGAATGCTCTTACCAGGGGAAACTGAGGTTGGTTGGGTGCAGGAGGGTGGTAAGTCCTCCACAGCCCCAGCTGAGACAGGTGGGTCACACCCCAGGAACACGTTTTAAGATCACCTTTCACCCCCAGCCCACTTCTTCCGGGGAACCAATGGTGGATCCAATGCTGGATCACCTCTGACCAAGGCTTCCACCCCTGCTACCCAGGGATGCCTCCTCTTTAGAAGACGCTAACAACAGCCGCGACTGTCGAACTTTGGGCGTCTCCTGGCTCTCGCTACCCTGGGAGCACGCAGGTCTGTGGGAGGGGAGGGACCGCACGCCCGTGAACCTTCCAGGGCATGTTGGAGGTGACATGGGGTGCAGTGAATAAATGACCAGGCAGGGGCACCCGCAGCATTCCCCGCCCCCACCAGTGTGGGCAGGTACCCCCCTGAACCCCGAGCCTGGGCACCGCATCTATGCGCGCCCCAGGCCGCAGCCCCAGGCACTAGCCGGACTCCGCCGTCTCGCAGCTCATGCTGCCGCCACCCCCGTGTCCTTGCGCACAGCCGGGGACCCCATCTCACAGGACGCCGTGCCGCGCCCTCGGACCTCTCCTTCCGCGCGCCCAGCGTTCCTGCCCCCTCCAGCAGCCGGAGGCGAGTCTGCAGCGGCACCCACCGTGGAGAGGTCGGACCCGGGGGCGCAGTGAGCAGAGCGGGGCCATCGGGGCCCCTGGTGCTTTCTGTCCTGAGCCGGACACACGGGGTGGCCACTGTCGTTGAGGCCTGCGGACCGCGAGAGCAGGGGAGCGGAGAGGTGGGGGGGGGAGTGCAGGTCCAAGGCCCGGGTGTGGACGCAAGAGGGACACCGGGCAGCGGCAGGTGGGCCCCACGGGTGTCCAGAGAGCGTGTGGGGACCACGGCACGCCGCAGGCAGGGAGCGAGCAGCGGGAGCCACGGCCGGGGCGCGCGGGGCTGAGCGCTGAGACCGCGGGAGAGGATGACAGACCTGCGCGGGACCCTGGCCAGGGCGCGGGGCAGGGACGCACGCACTCACCGGCCGGGTCAACGCCTCCAGCTCAGCTGTGCGCCAGCTCTACGTTTGCTGGCTCTGGGCTGCAGGGCGCCGGCGGGGAGGCGGGGCGGGGCGAGCACCTGGGGGGGGGGCGGGTCACGTGCGGTGGGGGCCTGGCGCGTGCCGCTGGAGGTGGTAGGCGTGGCGTGGACTACATCACCAGCTCTGCTCACCTCCAGCCGGACCCTATCTTGGGACCTTCCCCTGAACCTTTGCACATGGGCTGCATTCTTGTCCCATTGGCACAGTGACTCCGACGCCCCGCCTGCGAACCCACCCATTCTCTCGCTGTCCACTCTGGGCGGCAGACCCCAGTGTGGAGGGTCTTGCAGCTAGCAAGGAGGGGGGGGGGTCCTTCTAGAGCCCTGGAGGGTTTGGGGAGTGAAGAGGTCCTCACTTGGGAACAAGCACTGGGGCCCTGTGGAGGTGTCTCTGGGATGGGGGTTGCACTAGTAAACTGCGGGGGATGATGGCGGAAGAGCAGAAGGGCTTGATGATGTCGGGAGTTCCAGGAGACGTCACGCACTTCTTTGCGTTTCATCTGAAGGGTGCGTGGGTCTTACTTTATCAGGCTGGGGCCATCTGTGGCATCAAAGCACAGATTCCAGCAGGCGGAGGTGGCCTGAGAATCTGCACTGGCGACAAGCTCCCAGGTGATTCCATGCTGCCTGCTGGCACCAGAGGGCAGCTGATTTTAACAAGAATGAAGGCCTCCTCTTGGCTAGGCACAGATAGCTGGGTGGGGGTCAGCATTGTCCCCTCATCCCAGGAACAGCCTGTAGCACCCTTACCTGCCTCCAACTCCTAAATTGGGGAGCAGCCCCACACTGCTTGTCCACAGGTGGGGTCCTCTGGGATAATTGGGTTCTTGTTGGAGGTGTTAGCAGTTCCCTCAGCTGGGCAGGTACCTGGATTGTTTTTCTTTCTCCCACCCCATGGCTTTCGGCACCAGTCATGCCCCCAGCTCTTTTGTTTCTGTATTTCGTTTTTCCAACAGTCTTGCTAACTTTGCTCTGGCTGAGTTTGAACCCAGGATCTTCTTATCTCCACTTCCTGGGTAGCTGGGATTACAGGTATGTACCACCACACCTGACTCTGCTTGCTTTTTCTTTATGCTTTGTGGTTCTGCATTATCTACATGGAACATGGATTCTGTTATACTCGAGAAAAGTGCTTAGAGGACATTGAGGAGCGGCAGGAGCTGGCCCCTGGTGCTCACAGTATCCCCTCCCCAGCCCCACTGAGACCCCAGCATTTTATCTTGATCAGAGATAAAGAAAGGAGAAGTCCAAGCTGCAGGTGTGGCCACACCTGGGGTTGGGGAGAGGGGTGGACAGGTGGAGTGGCTAGCAGGGCAGGGCCATGCCTTGGAGACCTCAGGACCTCCCACATTTATCCAATCTTAATTTCCATAGGGTTGTATGCACACTTCCCACCAGGTTTGGTCTCCTCCAAAACTGAGGAGTTGGGGCTCGTCAGTGACTCTGGCTCTGAAGTCTGTGCTCTCCACCTGCCAAGAGCAGGGCTCCCCCAGCAGAACCAGACCCTAGCACTGGGAGATGGTCCAGCAGGCAGCCAGGGCTTGGTGAAGACTGAGGCATCCCATAGCTGAAACCTCTCGGCATGATAGGCCCAAGACATGCAAGGTGCCTTTGTGTGTGTGTGTGTGCGCGCTGGGGATGGAACCCGTGGCCTGCACAAGCTAGGCAAGTGCTCTATCACTGAGCTGTACCCCCATCTACTTATTTCCCCCTCATGGGAAAAGTGGGCGGTGGGAGTCATCTCGGGCCATGGTCTGGGCCAGTGGTTGTGCTGCCTGGCACTGAGTCCCAAGGGGACCTTGGGCCTTGAGTCACTTTGGTGCTGGTGGCAGCAGAGCCCAAGGCTGGGCTGGGGTGAACTTCATGGACCTCAGCTGAGGATGTGTTTTGCAGTGGGCCCCCAGGTGGGGGCTGGGATCCAGGTTCAGGCCTCATCACTCACCTTGTGTTGCTCATACTGGTCTCTTCCCCAGGCTCTGTGCCGAGAGGCCAAGGGCAGCCTCTGTCTCCTCACCAGGGCAGGCCAGCTCCTATAGGTGCCTGGCCTAGGTGGGCCCAGGGGCAGGGTCTGTTCCTTTGTCACTGAGACATAGTAGGTGGCTCGCCATGGACAGAGGGCACTGTGGGGCACCTGTGGGCATCTGTCTTAAGGGAGCCAAGGGGTGTGTGGGGAGAACAGGTGACTCTTAGTCCTCAGGATGGTCCCTGGGGCAGGTCCTCCCTGTTGGCCTCCTTAAAGAACCACGGTTTACAAAGACACTTGGCCAATGTATTTGCCCCAAGGGCTTTGTCCAGCGTATGCTGATGAGATTGGGTGACTCTGGTCCTTTCCAACCCCCTCCCAGCACTGATGCCCCAGATCTGGCTGCTCCTCAGTCTGCCAGGTCAGCATTAGGGGCTCCACCCAGGCCATGGGCAAGAGGGGAGGGGAGAACAAGCCTGGCCTCTCAGCAATGGTGTAAATTCCAGAGCTCCTGGGCAGTAGCACCGGTGAGGAGGGAGACAGGACTCCCTCAGGCACCAGGTGTCCTCACTATGCCCAGAACGCCCTCTGCACCCAGAGCCCAGTAACCACCCCATTACTCAACGAGAGAAATTGAGGACCTACGCAAGGGACCCACACCCTCCTCTTTCTCTTCTCGAGCCTGCGATGAGGACAAGACAGTGGAAGGGCACTCAGCAGCTGCTGCCCTGAGATCCTCAGTCACTGGGCAGCCCGGGCCCCAGAGACCCTTCCAGGCCAGCCCTAGTCTTAGGACAAAGCAGCCCAATAGAGGAAATTCTGCCCAAAGGGCAGGTCCCAAAGACCCCTGCCTCTCTCCTACACCTGGAACCTTCTATCCACCTGCCCAGAGCATATGGCTGGTGCTGGGGGTGGACAGGAGGCTACAGCCCAGGCCCCTCCCCAAACTCCCACTGTCTTTCCACCTCTGGAGATACCTGGGCCCCACTGTGCCCACACAAAATGGCTCCCCGAGATGGGTGCACATGGGAGCACCCATGTGTGTGATCCCATGTTCCTCCCTGCCCACTTCCATCTGCCATCCCCTCCTCCCAACACTGCTCTCCTGTCCCTGCTGCCTCATGCCCTGCCCAACTCAGGGTCCATCATTTTCCCAGCTTCCCGAGGAGCCTCTGGGGTCCCACTTTTCAGGATCACTGGTACCCTGGTGCGCAGGGTCTGGAGTCCAGCACACAATAGGCACAATCCCTAAATCAGGCAGGATGCCTAGGTCACCTTAGCCCTCCTGGGGACCCTGGCAGCCATAGAGGTGGCTGGTGCTGGAGGCTCACCTCTGCCTCCCAAGTGGCCAGCACTTTGGGCAGGTACACTCACCTCAGCCCACGCTGCCTGGGAGGATCAAATGAGGTGAGGCCCGCTCGGGGACACTGTGGCGGTCCAGCCTGGTACTGGCAAGGATTAGCGGCTGCCGGGAGCCATGGCAACAGGACAATGGCCCCGTGGTCTCCCCAGGTCCCTCTTGTGGGGACCCCACCTGAGCTGTGACCTGCACCATGGCACATGACGCCCCTCCTCCAGAGGCCATCCAGTAGCTGCCAGACACAGAGCCCTTGCCCCCACCCCTGTCCACGTGGAGGCTTGGCCAACACACTCTGGCTCCCCTGTGATTATTCAAGAGCCACGAGCTGACACCGTCTCCCCTGAGACACCGGGGCACCCAGCAGCACTTCTTCCCACCACCTCTGACTGCCAAGCCGTCGCCTGACTGCATCTATGCCTGGTGCAATTTGCCTCCTTTTCTCCACTTAATCTCACACCAGCTCAACTGGCCCTTCCTCCAGGAAGCTCCCTGGGTGCTCAACATTGCCACCCTGCTTCCCTGCAGATGCTCAGGGATGCTCCATAGCCTGTCATCTCCAGTTTTGTCTCAATGTCTCGCACACGCCAGTTACCCCGAAAGCACTGGCCAGCTCACTCCATGACCAGCCTCCCACAGGGCCAGCTCCACAGGTCACCACCCTCCCAGCCAGGCTCCTGGCAGGAGAGGGACAGTCACCTGGGTACGGTACTGCGGGCGGCCTTCTCAGCTAGGAGGACGCAGTGGTGTCCGAGCTCCACGGGGTTCTTGCTCAGTGTCTCCAAGAACAGTGATGCTGGTCAGCTGATGCTCTCCATGAAGACGTCCTGAGGGAAGGCTAGGCAGACAGCAGGATGCAGATGCCCTTCTCGGGGTCCAGGCAGACAGAGGAAGATCCCAGAGTGTTCTAAAGACTGAACCTTTTGCAGTGCCTGGCCCCTGGCCCCAGGGACGGTGTGGGAGGAGGTGGCTGGGCTGACCCTGTCAGCCATGAGTTCAGCAGGTGGTCATGCCTTGTGCTAAAATAGGAGCACAGACACTCAGGAAATTGATCTGGCAGCCCATGTCCATCTCAGACCACAAGCTCCGCATGCATACACCATTCAGAAAAGATCTGTGGGGTGCCAAGAACCAACCAGAACCAGGCAGGTCTCTGTTAAAAAGATCCTGGCCCAAATAGCACTCAGCCATGCATGAGATGAGCTTGAGAGCCCCCCCAAGCAGACATAATCCAGACTTCTTCCATGGTGGCCTCTGCTGGAGTGTCAGGGCCCTGGACTGCCACCCCTGCCCAGCATAAGACCCTAGACCCCAGCTGAGGCTGTGCTCCCAGCAGCCACCTCCCTCCCTCCAGAAAGGTGGCATGGATGCCCATCGGTGCTGGTCTTCAGCCCAAGAAAGATGGCAGTGGGTAGTCCTGAGAAGCACTTCTGCTCAGTGGAGGGTGTGGGCCTCATATGACAGTCCAGGGTTTCTAGGGACTCTGGTCTCTTCTTGGGAACCTTGCTGGTATGACCAGATGTCCCTGTGGTCCCCGGCTCCCCCAGATAGAAAAGACAGTTGTGTCCTCTGAGCTTTCCATTTTGCACTTTTGATGTCGACTCAGTCACAGCTCCTTTAAGTCACTAATTTTCCACTCCCAGGCAAGTCAAAGAAGTACACTTCCCTTCATTTGTTCACATCAATCAACTACTAATCAAAAGAAAATCCATTTCACTCACTGGATGCAAATGGAAAGCTCTTTTCTAATATGTTAGAATTTAGTGACTCATTAACTTATTTCATTTTATTTTCATTTGGAAGCAGAATTCCTCATCAGAGAACAAGTGATTAAACAGCTCAGCGTGAGCTTAGAGCATGACTCTGGTTTCTCTGCTTCATGACCTACAAAGACAGCCACCGGCAGGGAAGCAGGAGTGAGGACCACAGGCAGAATGCGCTGTCCTACCTGTGACCCGTGGCTCCCCGAATCCACACCTACCTCTAGGTACACGCTGGCCACCTGCCAGGCTGGGCTCCCAAATGCTCTGCCCACTGGGACTGCAGTGGTGCACAAAGTCTCCATGGAGGGACAGTGCCTCTGTGTCCAGGCTGCAGACAGTAGGTCTGGCCACCTCTTAGCTCCAGCTGATGGCCCCCGGAACTTCTGATTCCTCAGGAAGAGCCTGTTTTTTAAGTGCAGTAATAAATTCAAAATAAATATCCAAGTTCCAGGGAACACAGCCCTATCCCTAGGTCTCCTGTGGCCCTGTATGATGTCTACCCTGTGTGGGGCCTCCTTCCCTTCCATTGAGCTAGATGTCCCACTTGGGCATGCTGGTCATAGGTTTGGGCAGGGGCAGTGAGGGAGGCCAGGACTTGCATCCCAGCCAGTGCTCACACACCTGACCAGGTAGCCTGGCTTCCTGGGGCTTGGGAGGTCCTGGCTGTGCCCTGACCAGCTATAACACCTTGTAGCCATTTTGCTCATCTATGAACTGAGAACTTAAGAACTGATGAAAAGTGATGCTAACCACATCCACTGTGGTGTTTCCTTTCCTATTCCATTTTGGTGGGGCTCTAGTCCCAGCCAGTCCATCAGCTTGGTGTGGGTGTCCTTCTGAAGTACTTAGTGGAGGTGACTGACATCTGCAACCAGAGTGTGAGTAAAGAAGTGGTCCTCAATGGCACCATGGGATCCAGCCCATCAGTCGAAGGGCTGAAGAGCCAAACCTTCAGCTTCCCAAAGAAGAGGAATTCTGCCCCAGACAACACTCCCCACTAGCTGCCCCAATTCCTTAAAATAAAAACTACATGCACGATGTATCCCAATCCCCGCGCGGGTTCCTTGGTTCCATGGGGGTGTGCTGGGGCAGCCCCCAGAAGGAAAGCCCTCTCCCAGACTCTCTGTTGTCTACTTGACCTGAGCCAGGCCCTAGGCTAGGATGTGCCCAATGGCTGTTCCTGGTCCCAATGGGCACCAGACTAGGCCCCAGTGATCGTAGCCTCGTAAGTAACTCATTTGCACATGAGCACTGTGAGCCTCTCAGCAGCGTGTTGGAGGTGTTTAGGAGCAGTTATCTTGAATTGCTTTAGGCACTGTTGAGCCCAGAGGCAGCCTGGGATTTGGGCTTTACTGCTCGCTGCGCACCGTGCAGGTTGAAGCTGAGGACAGGGAAGCCCTGCTGTCTCTCTGCATTTGCTATGGCTTCCAAACCATGCCTGATCTAGGTGCTTAGGCAGGGAGGGGGCCTGGCTCCTGAGAGTAGAAATGGCTGTCCATGGCATCAGGCTGGAGCCTCCCCAGCCGCTTGGATCAAGAGTGGGGAGTGGCATTGCACAGTCATCTATGCCCCAAAGGACACTGGCTGACTCCCCACAGGAAGCCGCCAGCTGGGCTGTGGATATGTCCTTGTCAATAGTCTGTCCACTTGTCAGGAAGGCCTGGCGCTCAGCCAGCCTGGACCTTGCCAACGCTCCCTGGCTGTCAGCCGCAGGTTGAGCTGGACCTACTCCTCTCGGACCAGATGCTGGGGCCTCCTTTCGAGATCTGCACCACTCAGCCTGCCCTGGGTGGTCTCAGGCCAGTCCTGAACTAGCAAGGAGAACCAGGCTCACTGTGATCCACACTGAGCCCTTCATGCCTGTCACCCCCTGATGCTCTCCACACCTGTGAGGAGGGAGAGACGAGCAGATGAATACACGGGGCTCAGGCAGGTGCAAACTTTGCCCACAGCCACGCAGCTGATAAGCATCAGAGATGAGTTCTAACTCAGATGCGGAGGCCCTGCCTGCTCCACGTTGTCCATGCCAGCAGCTCTGGGTGTGTGGGGTGTTGCAGGCTCTCGTTCCAGGACACACAGGCCACCTGGGCTCCAGCAAGGCAAACATGACATTCTGTAGGGATACATCCCAGGGCATGGGCTCCACGGGTGTCCCCAGGCACAGCGACACGTGAAGTAGAAATAAAAATAACAATTCAAGTGAGATTATACAATTGGGGTAAAATGATTACAGAGGTAAAATTGGAAATTAAACCCAAGACAGTCACATACAAAGGACCAGCAGAGGTGAAGAACCAAGTAGAAGCTTTAAGACAAGAAGCGGGGTCAGCTGATAGCCTAAACAACAGGTTGGCAAGAGACACAGGTTACCTGGTGACTGCCACCAGGGCAAAGGCTGGTGAGAGACAGGACTAGGTAGAAAGATCAGGTGTTCCTGTTGAGGACATGTAACTGTCTGGAATGAGGGTGACAAGGATGAGTGGAGACCTCAACCCAGAGAGTTGTCAGGAGACTTGCTGGCTCAGGTCTCCCACCCTATGAAATTTGCAAAGGAGCTCCTGACACCCACCTGAGATGCTGTGAGATCCCCGCCCATCTGGGCTCCCAGAGTGTCGGGGCCCCCCGTCTGACAGATGGGAGGATGGATGAGGCCAGTTGTCCCTTCCTGGGGCAGGGGACAGCCTGAGTGGGACTCAGAGGTTCCCATATAGGTTGGAGTGATAGGAGTCAGCTGCCCCCACTCTTTGGAGCTTGGCCTCAACACTCTTTTTCCTTTGAAGCAATCATTGGGGGTGTAGGTAGGAAAAGTTCAAAGCTCCCATGAGCCTGTGGGGCTTTGCCTAGCCTTCAGGCAGGCTCTCCCATGGATTCTCTGTGTGATCCATGTCACATTGACATTGTGATATCTGAAGAGCAAATTACTTCATCAGCCAAGGACAAATTACAGGCTCACATGTAGCTTGGATGGTTGGGGCAGGGTGTCCTCACACGGGATCTGTCTTCAGGCCCCCATCACCCAGCAACTCTGTCCATTGGTTCCTTCATGTCCTCTACCTGGGACTCTCATGTTCCCCACCATGCACCCCATCTTCCCTGGACCCCAAGGAGGGTTGATGTTCCAATTCTCTTCATCCCAGCTCAGGGCTCGCTGCCTGGGTAGTGGAGGGAGCCGCCCAGGGGGAGAAAGGCAGAAGGGAGAGATCCCAGGGGGTCCTTGGGTTTTAGGGAGGAGGACGCAGCTCCACACTACAGAAACTGGGACCTAGAGTGCATAGAGCTCCCTACGCACATGACAGAGGCTGCCCTCAGCTGTATTAAGGTCTGCCTTGCCAGGCCCTAGAAGGAGGGACCTGGACATCAGAGAGGGGTCCAAGGCTCACTGTGAGTTCTACCCCAGGGCTGTTGGACCGGGCAGCCTCTGGTGACATCTGGTGGACGTAGTGGTAACTGCATGCAGTCTGAGTCCCGAGGAAGCCAGGCCCAGCAGGCAGGGGCTGCAGTTCAGAGGCAGGACCCCTGGGTATGAGACCTCTAGCCACAGTTCTTCCTAAAATAGGTCAAGGCAGGAGGCTTTGAGAGCTGGGGGGTCTCTCCCTTCCCCCGTGGCCAGGCAGGGAGGGAGGGACATAGCAGGTTCAGAAGTGTGACCTTAGCTGATAATTCAGCCTTCCGAGCCTCAGTGTCTTCAGCAATAGGGGGTCATCACTACTGTCCCACATGTCCATCCAGAAGTCCCCAGGTGAGCCTGACCCCAGGTCTACATTTGACCTCTGCAGTATGTTTTACACTCCTGGGTCCTCTTGGTCACAGCTCCCCAGGCTCCCCACAGCCCTCCCAGGTGAGCCTGCTCTTGGGATCAGTGGGGTCAGCCTCTAGGGCCCTTGGGTGTACAGGGTGTGGACAAAGCAAGGGAGAAGGGGACAAGGCCAGTGGCGGTGTCTCTGCCCTCTCCTTCTCTCCTCAGGAACCAGGCCCAGTGGTGCCCTGCAGACTGAAGGGCTAGGGCTGGGCCTGACTGGGCCTAGCCTCACAGTCAGACCAGGTTCCTGAGCAAGCCTGGGGGATCTGTGTCCATTCATACAGTAGCAGCTGGACCCAGAAGCTGCTGGTCCAGCCCGTTCCCTGCTCTAAGCTGCTAACCCCCCTCTCACTTACCCTGCAAGGCCGCAGTCCCCACTGCAGCCTGTGACTCACCCTGGCCTCTCTGTTTGCCATGGCCACCACAAGCTGTTCGCAGGTGATTGGTGGACTGGAGAGCTAAGAGCACCTGCCTGACTTGGGGTGTGGTGGCCAAAGCTCCAGACACAGCCTTGCAAAAGCTGGAGTGTGTGGCACCTGCCCTTGAACCTATGGAGGTCGGCCTGGGCTGCTCTGCTCCGTTCCCAGCCCCCCAGAGGCTGAGCCCAGGTATCCAGGACTTGCTCCTAATGCCCATTGGCTGGTGTGGACCCTTTCCCCTGTTTTCCCTCAGAGCCTCACCAGGCCTGGTTCTGGGGACCCCAGCCAAAGCAGCTTCCTCCCAGGCCCTCCTCCACCTCAGCTCCCTACACCTGCTCACAATCACCTCTGACCCTGTGTTCTGAGTGGACCTCTTTGTGCGGCCCAAGGCCACAGCTCTCAAATCCCCAAAAGCCCATCAGCTCATCTATGGTCCTTCAGAACAAGCCGGCACTGACCACTGGGGGGCGCCCACGCAGTTCACAAAAGCTCCTCGCACAAAGCCAGTAGTGATGGCCTATCCTGGGCCTGGCTCAGATCCCAAGTAGGGAGTAGACTCCTTGCTGTATCGTCTCCTGCTTTATGCATTTTTCACCTTGTGATGGAAATCCTGAGTTTTCAGGTCAAGATTCAGGGCTCAGAGGTAGCCCTGACCTCCCTGTCAGGCCTCTGAACTACACAGGGCACAGGACAGGGACCCTCCCACCTCTCCCAGTCCCATCTATCTTCTGCTGGCTTTGCTGCCCCAGCAAGTGGCCAACCCGGCAGACCCAGCCCCCCAGCAGCTGGCTGGCGACCCTCCAGGCGGCCCGTGGACTCCCTTCTGCCAGGCCAGCCACACCTGCCACAGCAGCTGGTTCAAAATCCCCAAATCCCAGCAAACCAGCCACTTGGCCTTGCAGCAGCTAGGCCGGCATGTTCTTGGCCCGGATGGTGGGCCTGTCCCTTGCTGAACTGGCTGTCAGGGACTGTGGCCAGGTGGGCAGGCAGACAGCACCCAGCACCCTGAGATGCGGAGGTTGCCTGGACCCAGGCCTTGTAGGGCAGCTGTGTTCCTACCACCTAGGCCTGCCAGAGTGGTCAGAGAGAGTTTGCAGACAGGCACTTCATGGAAAAAGATACAGGTAGACCCTCAAGTGGGAACGGAGGGGACTCTGGCAAGGTCCTTCCCTCTGTGGTCAGGTGGCTGCTGGGGAGGCCTGGGTTGTTCACCCTGGTTCCTCATCTTGGGCCCCTCAGGATTCCATGTTAGGTGTGGGCTGAGGTGGGCCCTGGACAGTGGGCTACTGGGTGGGGGTAAGGGACTCTGTATGGAGCCAGCTCTAATCCCTTGGCTACTTACCAATTTGCACCACAGTTGCTAATCGCCTGGGGTCTAGCCCTGTTCCCTGCCTTACTGAATGCCAGGCACTCAGAGCCAGAGGACGAAGAGGTGATACCACTACCCACTCAGGGCCCCAGTGGGGTGGGCACTGCACTTTCCCATACCTCAAAATGCAGGTGGTGAGACTGGTGACCACTTTACCATACCTACCATCATTTCTTTACTCAAGCATCGATAAAGTGCCTACTGTATGCTGGCGTGTCTTTGTTTCTGAGATGGTCCCTCTGAGGGCCCTGCAGTGACCATACTGCACCTAGGCAGGGAGCTCCTTCCCAGCCCACCACCCCTGACCTGAGAACAGCATGGTGCCATGGCGAGGGGAAATCCCTAGATGTCCACCCCACTGTGTGGTCCCTCACCTCCCCCAACCCAGCACCCACCTGCTGCACAGCAGGCAACAGTGCAGTATGGAGGGGCAAGGTGATCAGTGCTGTGCTTTCCCAAAGAGCTAAGGGTGAAGGGTTTCCACGTAGGGCTGGAGTGGCTGAAGAGACCCTAACACCAGAGATCTGTAGGGGACAGCCAGGACATCATCACCTAAGAAACAGCTCTGAGGGGGCAGTTTTCCGTGCACAACATAACTGGGCCCCCTGGCCACATGGGGTGTGGGAAGTGGGGGTATCCACCACCCCAGCCTGTTAGGAGGGTGGCCTGGGAGCCTGAAGCCCTGACTATATATCCCCCTGTATCCCCCCAGCATCTGTAGCCGCTGTAACCGATTCCTGGTGGGGGCCGGGCGGCCTGGGCTCTGGGCTCCTGGCTCCTGAGCCTCCGGCCCAGCTGTTGCAGGAGAGGCCATGTCTGTCCTCAGGGCCAACAGCTGCATGCCCGGAAGCCCCCCCATTCCCACCCCATAGCAGGTGTGCCCCCTACAACCCAGCCCAGCCTGCCAAAGACTGGTCTCAGGAGTGTGGAGGCCCCTTGGCCTCCTCTGCCCAGTCTTGGGGGCCCTGGGCAAGGACTGGCTTCAGCAGAAGCTGGGTCCCAGTGGCCAGCCTAGGGCAGTGCTGGCTGGGCACTTCAAGTAATCTCTCCCCATGGTCACACTTGCCTGACCCATGAGGCCAGATGTGGAGACAGGGACAGGATGTATCACCCCAGGCCTCAGAGGGGAGGAAACCCGCACCATCCAAGCAGCAGTAGCGTCCCCCTGACCACCAGGCTAGGCAGCAGGCAGTCATGTGGCCTCAGGACCTCACACCTGCCTGCCCCACCCAGTGTTCCCTGCTGTCAACAGTCTCAGCCTGGCCAGTTGAACCTGGCACAGCCCTGTGCAGCACCTTCCATGGCCGCCATCCTCCCTGACTCCCAAGGCTACCAGTCAGAGACCTGCTGTGTAAAGGAGGGGATATGGCTCCCAGGGTCTGCCCTATAGCTGCCCTCTTCCCACTGGAACCTGCACTGGGCTACACAGCGACTCCAACATTTAGCTCTGCCCAGACCTCAGAAGGTGACCTTGCTTGGAAATGAAGTCTTTTCAGGTGTGGCTAGGTAAACTGAGGACAAGCTAGATTAGGTGGGCCCTAAATCCAGCAGGAAGAGACAGAGGACAGGCTGGAGAGATGAGGCCAAAAGCCACAGAACACCAAGGACTGCCACCAATACCAGGAGCCAGGAGAGGCTGGGACAGCTCCCCAAGGGGCCTCAGAGGGGCTGGCCATGCTGAACCCTGGACGGGTTCTTATGTCCTCCAGGCCTTCCTGGGATTCCCGTTGTTGAAGCTGCCTGGACTGTGGTCATTCAACATGGCTGCCCCAGGACCTTGACACAGACCCCACTGCTAGCACGGGGTAGGACAGAGAACCGGATCAATCAGTTCTTGGCTATGGTTTGCCCACACCCGTGGTGCCCAGTGGTCTGTCGCTGGCAGGCCACCTCAGATGCTTCATCAGCTCCGTCCCCACATTGGCTTTTGGTGGCCTCAGCCTTGTCTGAATGACCCTTCCTCTGAACATGGCCTTCAGTTGCCGTCCTGAGCCCTGAGGCTCTGTCCAGCAGGAGCTTCCACTATCCACAGGCGGATGATAACACCCTGATCAGGGCTGGGGCCCTGGTCCTGCTTTTCTGCCCAACAGTGAGAAAGGCTGACCAGCAGCAGCAGCAGCATGGCCAGCATCCAAATCCCCACTGAGGCCCCAAAACTTGATGCCTCCAGCACCTGGGGCACCTCGAGACAGAGCAGAGTGGGGTCAGGGGATGCAGGGCCAGGGTCAGGAGAGCTGAAGAGGAGGCAGGTCCCTGGCTCCTCCTGGTGGAGGGCTGCTGTTGGTTGTGTGTCGGTTGGGCACTGTTTTTGTTTTTGTTCTTTTGCATCTCAGGCCACAGCTCCAGATGGCTGCACTGCCTGCAAGGACCTGCTGTTAAGAGTTACGTGTCATCTTTGCCAGCGCGTAGAGCTCTGAGACCCCCGAGTGATGTCTGTCCCACCACGTGGAAGAGCAACTGTTACAGTGCTACAGGGTTACAGTGATGCTTCTCACCCAGCTCAGACAAGGTGTACCACGGAGCCCCCAAACAGGGCTCCTAGAGGCAACCAGATGGCAATGGGCTGCTCAGTGGCCTGGTCCCCAAGATCTTGGGACTCCTTGGGTGCTGGCTTGAAAGAAAAGGATGAGCTGAGTGTGGTGGTGTATACCTATAATCCCAGCACTTGGGAGGCAGAGGCAGGCAGATCACGAATTGGAGTCAGCCTGGGCTGCCTCAGGGAAAAAAGAAAAGAAGGAGGAGGAGGAGCAGGAGGAACAGGAGCAGGAGGAAGAAGGAGAAAGGAGGAGAAGGAAGAGGAGGAGGAGAAGAAGATAGAGTGTGCACCCTGGTTTCCCCTGCCTGGTCCTCTCCTGATCCCCATGATGGAAGCCTGGACCAGACATGAATAATCCGGCAGACACAGTCCCCGGGCAGCTTCTGAGCCCTGGCTACCCCATGGCAGAGTTCAGTATCTGCTGTGGTTCTCCCACCCCTCCTGCCACCATCGCCAACCTCCCTCTGGGGCGGACAGCTTGTGGAACTGGGGTCCAGCTGCACAGAGGCCAAAAGGCAGCAAAAGGGTGCTCTTTCTGGACTTGCATTCCTCCAGCATCTTCCAACATGTGATAGTTTTACTTTGCAGACCTCTTGAAGAGGTCTGGATTTCCCATCGTGGGGACGCGTCGCTTCTGAGAGACAGTCGTGCTGGATGTTTATTTTATCACTTCCCCTGGGTGGGAGTTTTAATAATTCAGCAGCAGGTTTACAGTGTTTCCGCACAGGGCCATTGCTTCTCTGGACTTTTTTCCAGACCCCCATGTGTCTGCACCAGCCGGCCATGTATCATGTTTTCCCTCGAAAGAAGTGGTTTTGCTATTACGAATTTCCTTTCAGCTAGATTGTTCTACCATCCCTCCCCACTGGACCCAGCTGCCTAGGGCAAGTGACTGCTCCACACAGGCCCTCAGGAGCAAAGCCTGGGCCCCACATGGGCTCCTGGGGCACCACGTCCACCGGGAAGCAGATTTCACCTCTCGGGAGGCCAGCTAAGGCTCTGTAGAAGAACAAGCACTGACTAAGCACCAATAGTGTGACCCGGCTGGACTCACCCCCTCTCCGCAGGGGTGAAATGAGGGGTTAAGGCTGTGTTTCATACCCCAGATGGTTTTAAACAGCTGCCTCCTGCTCTCTGTGCCCTAACCTGATGGCCCCACCTTCCCCCAGACAAGGAAACTGAAGTCCAGAGAAGTCAGGCACCTACCCATGGGGGAAGCTGGCCCATGCACACAGGTGGCCTTTAAAGACTTGCTGGTCCCTCCCCTCTCAGCCAGCATCCCAGCACTGGACAGGAATCTGAGATTCCTGTCCCACCACGTATGGGCAGGAATCTGAGATCTCTGGTGTGGATCTCAGGGACGCTGACCCCCTCTGAGCAGGATGGAGACATGGCTCAGAGCACGACAGTGCCCAGTGCCCCCAACACACATGGGATGAGACCCCCAGCCCCTTACTCCAGGGCTGGTGTGAGGGGCCAGGCAGAAACTTGGGGGTCCTCAGCCCTCAGGCCCAGCACTTGGGGTGGACAGTAGTTACTGGTTCATTTCCTTACCCACTGACCTCCCAGTCCCAGCTGTGGCGGGTAAGTGACTCGTGCTCCTGCTTGTCCCTCAGCCCATCTGACTGTTCCCAAGGCTGGATGAAGCCCCGTCCCTGCAGGTCTGCTGTGGGGCATAGTGGGCAGGCAGGACGTTCTGTCTGGATGGTCAGAGGAGTCAGCAGGGAACACCCCCCCCTTAGGGTCTCATCTGCCAGGTCATTTCCAGCCCCAGTTTGATAATCACATCAAAACTGGATCATGAAGCCAGTGTGGTGGCCCACACCTGCTACTCCAGAGGAGGAGGCAGGAGGGTTGTGAGCTCAAGGCCAGCCTGGTCTACAAAGCAAGACTCTCAAAGACAAATATAAGCAAAAGAGCTGGAAGTGTGGCTCAGGTGGTAGAGCCCTTGCCTGGCCTGCTCCAGGCCCTGGGTTCAATCTCCAGTACCAGGAAAAAAAAATCAGGTCACGGAGCTCTGTGAGCAGCACCCACCCCTGAGCTGTGCTTTCTTCCCCAGGTGGGAACTGTAACTTCACTAACTTTGTGGTGATCCTCCTGCTGTGTCACAGTCAGGAATCTGAGGGGACACATGGCATCTCAGCTTCCCCTGCCTTGCCCAGCCCTCAGGTGGGCCCAGTCTCCCCGGGCCCCCAGGACTTAGCAGAGCCTCTGAGAGGCTGGGCAGAGTAGACAGCAGGGTTCATAGGAGCTTGACATCCAGAGAACCCACCCCAGGAAGTACAGGCAGGTGACAGGGGAGCACAAGATACAGGGGAGTAGGTGTGGTCTGTGAGCCTCAGGTTCAGTCAGCTCTTACAGGTGCCCAGGCGGGGATGACAGAGTAGAGCGTCCTCCCCCTGCCCAGCCTGTTGGACAACGGTGGCCTCAGCCCATCTCTGATATCATCCACTAAGTCAAGCATCATGCCACATAAACCAAGCACAAATGCCCTGGCAAAGCCTGTGGGGCTGCTGACCACTGCCCAGGACGGGCTCCCACCTCTGCAGGCTGCTGAGCTGTAGGTGAACACAAACTCTGAGCCCCTGAACCCTGTGTCCAAGACCGAATGCAGAATCAGAGGAGCCCAAGCAAAATGCAGATGCTTGCCAAGTGTGAGATGGTGTGGGTGTCGGCCACCCTGGCCCTGCCTGTCCACCAGGCTATAAGACCAGGGGTCCTGCTCTCATCGTGGGCATGTCCCAGGCCCAATGAACATGACATTTGTGCCCCCTGGGGACATGTCAGCCCCCAGCCCACCTTCCCAACCCAAGCCATGCCTGAGCTAATGACCATTAGCACCACAGCCTGTCCTGGCCTTACTGGCTTCTCGCTTCCCTTCCTCAACTCATGTGAGTGCAGCTGTGGTCCCTGGCGCGGAGGAAATCCTTGGCTTTGCATGGCCCCTGGGACACAAAGCTCGCCTGGTTCAGCCAGGAGTGGGGAGCACGCCTAGGGTTGGGGAGCTGCTCTCCCCTCCCTGGGCAGGGACTTGACTAGGGCAGTTTCTGATGTGGGGCCTGGGCAGGGATCCCTGCTAGGGGACAAGTCCCACTCAGTTCAGGGATCTGGAAATCTGGAGCCTGTGTCCCAGCCCAGGTGAGGCCACTTCCCCTCTCAGAGCTGTCCCAGGTAGGAACCTGGGCTGTGCCGCCTGCAGGACCCCACGTCATCCTATCACTGGGTTGGGACAATCCCCTCAAGTGGCCTTGAGGGTCCTTACAATGGGGCCCACTTTTCCCTCCCCTTGCCAGGAAATAGCCCTGAGAAGTTCTCAGAATCTGTGTCACGGGTTTCCTTCACTGCAACCCAGGGTTCTGGGCACAGCAGGGGCCTCAGGAGAGAAGGTGGGCAGGAGAAGCACTGTGTGGTCCCTGGAGCAGTCCTCAGCACCTGCAAGGCCGTGGTCAGGGATGACCAGACGACATGGGACACCTCGCCCGGTGGGCCTCAGGGTTAGTGACGTCCAGTTTGAGGTTGGACATGTTGACACTTGGAGATCCCTTCCCACCCCCAACCCCACCCCCATGCTGACTGGAGCAGGGTCTTCCCAGAGCCCCACTAGACTTGGTTTCCACCTGTGAGGATGGGCCATGCTGAGCAACAGGAACCTTATATCTAAGTCCTCGTGGATGAGGGGCTATTGGGTGACCCCGCAGTGGGGTGGGGAACCTGCTGCTGGGTCTGCCAGGCCAGGAAGGGCCAAGGACACCTTCAGGATGGCACATGCCCAGCCACAGGCAGAGTCCAGGCCCAGGTCACTAAAGTTGGATTCCCTGGAGGAATCCAGCTTTAAGGGGTGGGCCACCAAGTTCACACAGAGCATCCCCTGACCCCATCCAGGATCCACTCAAAACACCAAAGGCCTCTGAGGCCAATAACAGAAAACCCTGACTACATGAACAGCACCGGTTTCTGGGTCATGAAACGGGGTAATGGCTTCAGCTACGACAGGATCCAGGCACTGACCAATTCCACTCATCCCATAGATCATCTTACTCTCCCTGGGATTTGACCTCCTCCACACACTAAGCACCCCTGTGCCTCCTTTACCCAGCTCTGGGACAGCTCAGGTTGACCATGTGGGGCCCTGGGCCATGTGGGGGTAGGGATAACCCCTGTGATAAACTTCCTGCCCATCTCAGGTGGCCAGGGATGGGTGACCTCTGCTCCCTCTAAGACTGGTGGGGGATCCTAGAATGTGCTGTTGAGCAGCAATACCTCAGCAGGCAGCTGCCAACTCAACAGAGCCTGTGTGTCATTGCCCACTGGAATCCCTGGTCTTTCTGGAAGAGGGCTCTTACCCAGGACCCAGGTATTTGCCCAGAAACAAACCCTGTGGCCCCCTACTTTGACACAAGTCACCTGGTCCTTGGCCCCTGAATCCCATGTCTAGGCCCCCCAATGGCTGCGGAGACTTTGCCAACCCTCCTCTGTCTGGTAGGGGCCCTGCAGGCTCCTCAGGGAGCCCCTTCCCCACAAGCTGTGTACTGGGTAGGATGAGGCCTGGGGCATCTTTGTCATCAGCTACTTGCTCCCCCACAGGCCCTGAGGAGGTGGAGGGCTGAACCGAGGTACAGCCAAGCAGTGGGAGAGGGGGCTTGGAAGGTGTGGAGAGGAGTTCCAGGCCCCCAGCCTGGCCGTGCTCAGCTCCAGGCTGCTGGAGATCCAGGGGGGCCGTTGGCACAGGGCTGTCACCTTCGGGCAGCAGACCAGCTTCCCCGAGGCGGGCTGAGGCAAGGACCAGTCGGGGCAGGGCAGGAGCAGGATTGCTGTGGCCCAGGGCGGGTGGGGCCAGCCCGGTTGGCTCCATGCTGCCCAGTCAGGGCAGCCGCCCCACACAACGGGGCTCTGAGCCCAGGGTGGGCAGGGAGGCACTGCCCGCTGCCTGCTGCTCGCACGCTCACAAGGGCCCCATTGTGCGGCTGTGGCTGTGGGCAGCAGGTGGCTGCCCGGTCCCACACGGGGAGGCCCTGCCGCCAGCCGCGCGAGCGGAGGAGGGCACGGCGGGCACCGGCCGGGTGGGGGGCATGGATGGGCCAAGCTGGGCCAGGGCACTGCACATGGCCAGGCCTGCAGGGTGAAGGCCCCTGTTCTCTGGATGGGCCCCGCCTGCTTGGTTGTGGCTGGGGCTGCAGGCTGTGGTGGGGACATCATGTGTGAGGCCCGGGGATCTGGGTGCCAGAGATGTGGCCTGGGCAGTGGGGGCAGGGGTTGGAGGGCGATTCTGATGGAGTGGTCCAGGCAGTTTCCTGAACGTGGTGTGACAGGCTAGGCAAGACCAAAACAACCTTGAACAACCGTGATGAATGGGAAAGGGTGGCCTACAGCTATGGATGGCGCCTCAGTATATCCATCTAAGAGGGAGGGAACGGAATGGCCCTGTACGTGCCGGGAGGTAACAGAAGCTGGCCTATGAGCAGGGCCAGGCCAGTCCTCTCATTCTTGTCTTTTTCAGATCCCTGTCACAACTTTGTCTGCTCGATGCCCACAGTTGGCCCTCTCCATCCTCCCAGCCCTCTCTGAGGCACCCCTTTTTAGCTAGCTGGGCCCTTAAAGCCATCTTCCCATAGCTGGCAGGGAGTGGACACGAGGAGGGGTCCTGTCTTCATTCTGTTCTGCTCTCACCCTGGTCCCCCCCCCCGCCCCCGCCCCGCCACACACAACACATAGGCAGCCACTCCAGTGAAGGTGGAGGCTCCAGCCTGGCTCCTCCTGATCGCCCACCCTGCCACTGGCTGGGAACACATGTGAGGGACACCAGGCCTTCCCTCTCTGAGCCATATTAGGTAAGGACAGCTGGAGGCAACCTGGAGTGGCTGGACAGCCAGACTGTCAGACAGACAACAGATGCTGGGCCCACTTCTCAACAGCCCCCAATTGGCCTTGTGGGGCAGCGGGGCGGGGGGCGGGGGGGATTGTCAGCCTCCCTCTGGGAAAAGAGGAGCACCCCTGACAGACTGGAGGCTGGCACGGGTGACAGTCTGCTCGGGCCCAGAGCCTCGGTGGCTACAGCAATTCTTCCCCAAAATGGGGTTCTCGTTAATGTGTGTGAATGTGCAGGTGTGACCAGGACAAGACAAAAACAAGTAGGCCCAACAGGAGTTGAGACAAAATGCAGTTTGGCCTGGTGCTTCCAGGACCTAAGAGGAATGTGGACACCAGCTCCTGGGGTAGCAGCTCAGCCCCTGTTGTGACACAAAGCTATGGGAATGGGGTGAGCCCTGGGTTCAAGGAGACCCTACGGCAGACAGCCAGTAGCACTTTGGATGTAGTCATGTCATCTTACGCTACAGGAGTTCCACTTTATGGCCTCAGGAGTGCGGGTTTGGCACAAAAGCTCATCTGGCCCTTTCACAGCCCAGAAAATTGGTTCTCAGAACCTTTACTCCAGGCCTGAGGGGCCTGTGTCTGCGTGCTTGCTCTGGACCAGGCCTCCTGTGCCTCCGTCCAAGGAGGACATCCCCCAGGCACCCAGACTGGAGCCTTCCCTGCTGAGCTGTCCAATGTGACTGGGTGTCCGCAGAGCACCCCTGCCCGCCAGCCTGGCGAGGCAGCTGAACTGCTTGGCTTTGAAGCAAAACCAAGCATTGGTGCTTTCCCCTGCCTGGCATCCAGTATGGGCCTCCCCATGGGCCCCCTGCCTGGCTCCACCCGTCCCTGGGCCCAAGCCCGGCCTAAGAGGCCACCCTGGGACTGGCTGCTTTAGAAGGGGCTCTGTGCACAATTTCAGCCTGTTGGGCCGACTCCCTGCTCTGCTTGGGAAGCTGTTTGTCAGGTGATCAACAGCCTGGAGCCTGAGGCAGTGCCCCATGCTGCAGGTAGGTAGGAATACATGTTTGATTTACTGAAGGGAGCTGGGCTCCCCGGTCAGGCGAGGGCTCCCTCCTCTATGCCTGGCCCAGGGGGACATGTAGCCTGGCGGGAGGGCCCCAGCCTCTGCAGCTCACCTTCTGCCACCTCCTCTGGGAAGCCCCCCAGCATGGCTCATGGTAGAACACCAAGTTGGAGAGCAAGGAAGATGACTGAGGCCCAGAGCTACCCCCATCTCCACTCCCTAGCTTCCTGGACAGGTCTCTCAACCACACCTTAGGTCTCTAAAGCCTAGGTGAGTGTCCCTGTCCAGGACTGGGTTACCCTCATCTCTAGGGTCTAGGCCTGGCATGCAGTTAGCAGGTAGGATAAACCCCCATCCCCTTGTGATGCATGTCACCCCAGGAGACTCCGGGGGTCCTGCTTCTGGCAAGTGTGTGTAACTGGGGGGAGCAGACTTGCTGGCTCCCCTCCCAGGCATTGCAGGCTGGCCAGGGGCACCTGGGAGGGGTTGGAAAGGGGGCGGTGAAGCCTTGGAGCCATGGGGTCCAGGAAGAGGGGCGAGCTGCACGGGGGCTCCTACCACAGTCGCCTGGCGTCTGTCACAAGGGATGTGCTGCTATAACACGGCACCAATCAATTCTCCCCCAATTCCTTCCTGGGCCAATCTGGAGATGGATCAGACAAGGAATTCCACAGCCGGCTGAGCAGAGCCAGGCTTAATGCCAAGCAAGCCACCTCCCCCATGGTGCTCCCCCCATAGCCTCTCTCTCCCTCCCCGACCTGCCAGGGCCCAAATCGCAGCCAGAGCCCAATTACTGGCTTCCCAACAAGCGCCCTGGCTTCTCAGAGGGGCAGCCTGATTTCTGCAGGGCCTGAGCCCTGCATAGTCAGAGCAAAGTGGCCTGCAGCTCACTGCTCTTCTACCTGGGAGGGACAGAAACTGGACATCCATGGGAACCCTACTGTCCCACTGAGGTCTGGGCTCAGGACACCCTCCAGCAGGTCTACAGCATCTGCCTATCGTCCACCTGACGCTGAGGCTGGACCAAGGCTGGTGTCCGTGTCCTGCATGTGTCCAAGGCAACTCTGCAGCCCCTGAGTCTTCTCACGCGTGACTTGTAGACCAAGTCCCAGCACATCCTGCCTTGTGACCTGTTTTTCCACGTGACACCAAAGGGCACCTATGAGTGTCCCCTGGGGGCTGCTGGTCTCAAAGGGACTCACACTGGGCTCAACCCCAGTGCTCCTCAATTTTATGAAAGCTTCTGCCAGATACAGGGTCTGGTTTCTAGGATGAGGTGGGGAGGGGTGTCCCCGGGCTGAATGGAGGTTTCAGAAAACCACAAAGTATTGTTAGGTGCAAACGTGGCTGGGGACCAGGCTCTGACCAGCAGAGACTGAGATGGCCAGCTTGCTGGGCAGTAGAAGGGCAGCTGCTGGGGGTTTCTTTGGTTCTTGAAGCAGTGGTAGGAGGGGCTGGGGCTCAGTGGGAGGCAGAGGCTGCAGCAAGGCCAACCTGGACCTGGTGGTCAGAACCTGAGCAGATAGCTCGGGCTCTGTTGGGAGAGGGTAGATGTCCACTCCACCAAGCTCTAGGGAAGGTCCCTTCCCTAGAGGTCTCTGCTTCATGGGCTGACCCTTCTGCCTCTCTGTACTCCTCCCCTCCCAGCTCCAGCCCCAGTGACAGTGTCCACAGAACAGTCTTCTTGCCATGGGAAATTTCCGCTTTCTCTTCCCGGAATTTCTCCACCCTGAATATTTGCATGTGGTTCCATTGTACATATCAGACCCTGGCAAAAATATCACCTCTTCTGAGAAGCCTTCCCTGGCCAGCCACAAATATCCACAAAGTGTCATTTTCTCCATTACACACTCCTTACCGAAATGTGGTATGTCCATTAGCCTCTGCGTGTGTCTGACTTCTAGACTGTATAGGTCCTGAGCAACGTTCATCCCTGGCCCCACGGCCCAGTGCAGCCCCTGACACCCGGAGGCCTTTGACCCGTATTTGCAGAGTGAGTCACTGAGCAAGTGATCATCGAATGCCCGGCTAAAACTGAAAATGGCCCTTGAGTTACATGATCCCCCACATCTGGCCCCTGATTCTTTTCACCGAATTAACCAGCTGTTTTAGAGTCATGCATAGCCTGGTTGATTATACTTATTTTTATAGTTTGATTTGAGTTGATGGAAAAAGACAGAGCCTAGTACCACGCAGGGAGGTGTAGATCAGTGGGAATTGGGGTAAAAAGGATGGACTCTACGACGACTGCTGCAGGGACAGAGGTCTGTCCAATAAATATATGGGTGGTTAGATCCCTACCTCACACCATGCATGCACAAAAACGAATTCCAAGCGGATGGACGCTTTTACAACAGAACACAAAAGCCTCTAAGTGTGCAGAGAAAGTGGAACATGATATTATCATAAACTCGTGCTGAGGCAACTATTGTGAGCGCAATGCCAACACCAGAAATCACGAAGAAAAAGGCCCACGTAGTCTCTGAACATACTAAACACCTCAGAGTGCCACAGGCACTGAACAAGGTTAGGAAGCAGCCATAAACGGAGGCGAGGAAACAAGGGGACCACTGGGCAAGGAGGTAGTCCTAACTTGCAGGTTGGCCATTTGTTGAAATGCAAAAGGACAAGGATATCTCAATTGTCTCTTTTCCAAGCGCACAAGTTCAGCCCAACACTGTGGGTCCTGCCTTTTCTTCAAGCAGAGTGAATATTACTCACCCGCTAAGCAGCTCAGAGGCCATCATTTGCCTCCTGATGGGGAGAAGCGGGGTCTTGAGAAAGTCTCTGGAGGGATTGCAATGGCTCCAGTGATCCCACAAAACCCCACAGGCCTTCTGCTGAGAGCGGGGGCCCGGGTCAGCGGTCTTAGAGTCTGGGGACCCTGACATCTTAAATGCAGTGTGCCTAAATGCAAAGGATATACACCATACAGGGTGTGAAACTTCCTATTGAAGTGAAGAGGTGAGGTTGGAGCCGAGGGCGTGGGGAAGCTTCTTCCACTCTGCAATGTCTGGCGGGTTTCCTGCACTCTCCACCAGCCTGAGGTGTCCCCAGTGCTGTGCAGATGAGGGCACCTCTTCAGTAAGAGCCTGTGAGACCTCCTGAGGGTCCAGGCGGAGCCTGGCCGTGCAGGGCTGCAGCGCTGAGGCCCTCCAGGCCCGAGCAGCCCTGCTTTCCATGCTTCTGAAGGTGGAAGTGCTTGTCCTCCTGGTGACTCTGCATCTGACACTGAGCAACTGCGTGTGCTTTTTTTAATTTTTATTTTATTCATATGTGCATACAATGTTTGGGTCATTTCTCCCCCCTTCTCCCCACACCCTCCCTTCCCCCTGCACCCTCCCTTACCCCCCTTATCCCTCGCTACCTGGCAGAAACTATTCTGCCCTTATTTCTAATTTTGTTGAAGAGAGAGTATCAGAAATAATAGGAAGGAACAAGGGATTTTGCTAGTTGAGATAAGGATAGCTGTACAGGTGCGTGGGTGTTACCTTCTAGGTTAACTCTTTTTGATCTAACCTTTTCTCTAGTTCCTGGTCCCCTTCTCCTATTGGCCTCAGTTGCTTTAAAGTATCTGCTTTAGTTTCTCTGCGTTGAGGGCAACAAATGCTAGCTAATTTTTTTGGTGTTTTACCTATCCTCACCCCTCCCTTGTGTGCTCTTGCTTTTATCTTGTGATCAAAGTCCAATCCCCTTGTGTTTGCCCTTGATCTAATGTCCACATATGAGGGAGAACATACGATTTTTGGTCTTTGGGGCCAGGCTAACCTCACTCAGAATGATGTTCTCCAATTCCATCCATTTACCAGCGAATGATAACATTTCGTTCTTCTTCATGGCTGCATAAAATTCCATTGTGTATAGATACCACATTTTCTTGATCCATTCGTCAGTGGTGGGGCATCTTGGCTGTTTCCATAACTTGGCTATTGTGAATAGTGCCGCAATAAACATGGATGTGCAGGTGCCTCTGGAGTAACAGTCTTTTGGGTATATCCCCAAGAGTGGGATTGCTGGATCAAATGGTAGATGGATGTCCAGCTTTTTAAGTAGCCTCCAAATTTTTTTCCAGAGTGATTGTACTAGTTTACATTCCCACCAACAGTGTAAGAGGGTTCCTTTTTCCCCGCATCCTCGCCAACACCTGTTGTTGGTGGTGTTGCTGATGATGGCTATTCTAACAGGGGTGAGGTGGAATCTTAGTGTGGTTTTAATTTGCATTTCCTTTATTGCTAGAGATGGTGAGCATTTTTTTCATGTGTTTTTTGGCCATTTGAATTTCTTCTTTTGAGAAAGTTCTGTTTAGTTCACTTGCCCATTTCTTTATTGGTTCATTAGTTTGGGGAGAATTTAGTTTTTTAAGTTCCCTGTATATTCTGGTTATCAGTCCTTTGTCTGATGTATAATTGTCAAATATTTTCTCCCACTCTGTGGATGTTCTCTTCAGTTTAGAGACCATTTCTTTTGATGAACAGAAGCTTTTTAGCTTTATGAGGTCCCATTTATCTATGCTATCTCTTAGTTGCTGTGCTGCTGGGGTTTCGTTGAGAAAGTTCTTACCTATACCTACTAACTCCAGAGTATTTCCTACTCTTTCTTGTATCAACTTAAGAGTTTGGGGTCTGATATTAAGATCCTTGATCCATTTTGAGTTAATCTTGGTATAGGGTGATATACATGGATCTAGTTTCAGTCTTTTGCAGACTGCTAACCAGTTTTCCCAGCAGTTTTGTTGAAGAGGCTGCTATTTCTCCATCGTATATTTTTAGCTCCTTTGTCAAAGACAAGTTGGTTATAGTTGTGTGGCTTCATATCTGGGTCCTCTATTCTGTTCCACTGGTCTTCATGACTGTTTTTGTGCCAGTACCATGCTGTTTTTATTGTTATTGCTTTGTAATGTAGTTTGAAGTCGGGTATTTTGATACCTCCAGCGTTGTTCTTTTGACTGAGTATTGCCTTGGCTATTCGTGGCCTCTTGTGTTTCCATATAAATTTCACGGTAGATTTTTCAATCTCTTTGATGAATGTCATTGGGATTTTGATGGGAATTGCATTAAACATGTAGATTACTTTTGTGAGTATCGACATTTTTACTATGTTGATCCTACCAATCCATGAGCATGGGAGATCTCTCCACTTTCTATAGTCTTCCTCAATCTCTTTCTTCAGAAGTGTATAGTTTTCCTTGTAGAGGTCATTCACATCTTTTGTTAGGTTTACACCTAGGTATTTGCTTTTTTTTGAGGCTTGTGTAAATGGAATTGTTTTCATATATTCTTTCTCAGTTGCATGTGCTTTTGAACTTACCGGCCACGCATGTCTCTCTCTGAGACCTACCCCCGACCCCCTCCCTCCCATGCCCAGCACGGTGATGGTGGGTGAGAAGGAATGAGAGCAGATATCTGCATGCAAAGGTGGCCAGGCTCCAGGAGGTTGGCCCTAGGCAGAGTCCCTCTGCACCTGTCTGTACCCTCTGGGTCTTCTGTGGTTGTCATCGTAACTGTTTGGGTGCCTCCAATGGCTTTCAGCAGGTCCTGGAAGCCTCTGGGGGTGGAACTTGTGCTATGGTATCAAAATTTGTTTGATCCAAGCCTGGCTGAGAGTCTTGGAGATATACCTGCCCCACGCGGAGGTGGGGGCAGCCAAGAGGCAGGAGCTCAGGACAATGTGCCCAGGCAGCTTCCCTTCGGCCCCTTTGTCCCCATACTCTCCGGCTTCCTCCTCCTGCCTCTGTAGCCGCAGCCCCCTCCCCGGCTCATCTGTTCCTCTCCCCATCTCTCCTAGCCTGGCCACCTGCCCAACCCTCCACACAGCACAGCCTGACTGCTTTCTAATGAAGCCATAGACCAGCATCGGCTCACTCTCAGGAAACCCCACACATGTGATGGACATCAGCCAGAGCCAGCCAAGTGCTGACTGTACCCGGGCCTGGGTCCATAGCAGAGGTCACAGGCCCTGTCCTTTCCCATTCCAAGATTGCCCAAGGGCTGGACAGAGAGAGAGAGCCAAAAAAAGGAGGTCTCCGAGGAGTGGGAGCCAGTGGCAAGAAAGAAGGTGAGGGCTGGGAAGCTCAGGGTTGAAGAGGGTCCAAGGAAGGCAATGCCCTGGATCTCAGAACAGAGACCGGTGGCCACAGGGCCAGCTGTCTGCAGGAAGCCCAGGCACGCAGGCCCCATATGTCAGAGCGGATTCTGCATTCTTACCCTTGGTATGGTGTACGGTGTCGGTACGAGTACACTCTGGAGGAAGGCTGGTGGCTCAGCAGTGACCTTGACACTGCCTCTCAGTGGTTACGTCAGGCCTGGGGCTCTTGGCCCAGAGTATCTAACTCGGGTCTTGTGGTCCCCATGGTGAAATCCCACATCCCTAATTACACATTGGGACCGTGGTGGGGACAGCCTGGCGGCTTCTCAGGCCTGGCTGTTGTCGCAGAGTGAAGTTTCCGGCCTCTGGGCCTCGAGAGACCCAAACCCTACCAGTCTCCCAGGGCAGCCATGGTTCTGTGCCCTCCCTCCCGCTGCTGTGAAGTGGGACCAAACCATGCCCTCTGAGGGACCCAAGGCCAGGTCCCCAGTGCAAGCCAGGTCTCCTGGACTGAGACAGTTTTCTTAAGACCCAAAGATGGGCCAGAATCGGTGGTTCATGCCTATAAACCCAGGAGGTGGAGACTGGGAGGGTCAAGGTTTGAGGCTA
The DNA here is from genome assembly GCF_047511655.1 of Castor canadensis. Lineage (NCBI taxonomy): Eukaryota > Metazoa > Chordata > Mammalia > Rodentia > Castoridae > Castor > Castor canadensis. Next base: position 856,288 of record NC_133402.1, on the reverse strand, counting down.
TTCAGGGTAAATCAATTAAGGCACATATGGTGGTACAAGCCTGACATCCCAGCTCTGTGAGAGGCATAGGCAGCTGTATCACACAGGCCAGCCCAGGGAAAAACTCAAGATCCTATTGACAAAATATAACTAAAGCAATAAAAAGGGCTGAGGTGTGGCTCAAGTAGTAGAATACCTGTCTACCAAGTTCAAACCCAAGTACTGCCAAAAAAAAAAAAAAAAAAAAGACCCAAAGATGGAGCCTTACCCATTCCAGTGGGGCTCATTTTGCGGCCAGCTGGTCAGTGCTGGTTGTTTGCAGGAGGCCTCAGTCTTGCACCATGTGCACTTCTGCCTAGGCATCCTCCCGTTATGGCGGCTGGCTTCTCCCAGAACAAGTGACCAAAAGAGAGCAAGGTAGAAGCAGAAATGTTTTCCAGGCCCCAGCTTTGGAAGTGGCACTTGGCCAGCCCAGATTGCTTTCCTTTAGCATCGCAGATATCCCTAAATCTGCTGCCCCCTCCCTGGCCCATCCCCTCCTCCCCATCTCTCCTGGGGCTCTCTGGCTGGTCGCCTGCCCCACCCTCCACAGCACAGGACACAGTCTGATTGCTTTCCTAACAAATCCTGGGACAGCATTAGGAAACCCCACATATGCAGTGGAAGCAGAACCTCCCCAGGCATCAGTCAGAGCCAGCCAAGCACCCACTGTGCCCAAGCCTTGTCCCATAGCAGGAATCACAGGCCTTGTCCTTCTGTATACCAAGGCTGCCCTGGGGCTGGACAGGGACAGAGCCAGAAAAGGAGATCTCAGAGGAATGGTTGCCAGTGACAAAGGCAGAGCTGTCATTTGCTCTGGTCATTCTTTTCAGCAAGGGAGGAGACTGCAGGAAGGTGGGAACCACTAGGGCCATGCTGAGGTCAGCTGCCCTCCTGGGGTCGCTTAATAGGGATTCTATTTTTGCTATGGAACTGTACCTGCAATTCTACCTGCACCCACAGGAAAACCACCTGGATGATCACATATACCCACGTCCTGGAGTTGTATCTGGGGGCTTAAATCTTTGCTATTCTGAGTGGTAAGCATGTCCTAAAGGGTCTTAGAATGAGCATGTTTTGTATTTATAAGAATTTCTTAAGCCTTATGCAAAAGAAAGATGACAAGAAGAAGCCCAGAGGCTTGCACAGTGATCAAACTGGTGGTCACAGCATGGAATATGTCACTGCTATCCATGTCTGGAGCAGCAAATCAACAAGCCTAAAACTACACACTAGGGAGAAGATGCGAAGCCCAGAGACAGAAGGAACAGTTGAGGTCCCCCAGCTGGACAGGGCAGGACCAGGAGGTACCCAGGACTGATCCCACACCCGGCAGCAGTGAGGACCCTTGTGGGCCCAGGCCAGGACGTCTCAGTCCAGCAGCTCAGGTACCATCTCTGCCTCTGGCTTTGGTCTTTTGCAGTCACAGACCAGTAACTGGCAATTACTAAAGGAACCCACAAACCACTGTACATAATTGTCCCAAATCCCCAAAGCAGCGAACATACCAACTACCCTGAGGGAGGGTTAGGGCTGCACTAGGGCTGACTTCAGGCAGATCCTGACTTTCCCCTACAGGATCTCTGCACCTCCCCTCACTGCCCACAATGAGGAAGCCAGGCCGCTCCCCGCCTGCCCTTGAGTTCCTGTTCAGCTTTCCTGACTCCCTCCTCATTTCTGGTGACTCCAGGATTCTTGCAGATGGAGGAACACCCTGGGCTAGGAGACGCGGGCACTTCCCTCGGAAGTTCCTCACGCTGCTGGAGCCTGAGGCTGGCGCGGGCGAGGGAGGAGAAAGCCTTCCTAATTATAAGTGTGCAGGGAAAGCCAGGCCTAGGAAATGGGGAGATTACATGCTGGCGGAGCTGGCAGACGCTGTCAGCCAGGCAATCTGAAGTGAATTATGGCCATGGGGCGACTTCCCACCGTGACGCTTTTCGTATCTGTAATTGTCCCAGGGGTCTGGCCTTCCCCTGGGTATAGTTGCTGGGCCCCCAGTTGGGACTCTGGGGAGACCACAACCCCTTTCCAGGCCACAGTGTCAGCCTGAGATTCAGGGACGGGGAGCAGGGATACTGACGGAGCCCTGTGTCTGAGCCCCTGGGAAGCCAAGCCACATCTGACCACCAGGCTGCCAGGGGTCCAGGCAGCAAGGGCAGAGCTCCCTGTGGGGCCTTGTGTACACATTGAGAGTTGAGACTGGCCCCGTGGGAGGACTAGACCCAGGGACAGGAGAGAGAGAAGCAGATCCTGAGTGCAGACCATGACCCTGGGCATGACGGTCACCACAGGGCATCTCTCTCAGAAGCTGCAGAGTCGGAGACCTCAGAAACCACACACTGGATGTGGCGTGAACAAGTCCAGGGCCCGTTCCCCTTGGAGCTTCTATTCTTCCCCTCTCCCCTTCAAGGGATCCATGGGCCCTGAGAAGAAGGCAGGGTGTCTGGGGGCCCTTCCTATACTGTGACCCCTTAATCACAGACACATATGGTGGGATTGTGACAGAGAAGGTTAATGCCCCAATCAAAGTCTGTACCCCAGACAAGGGTCTTGAGTGGGTCCCAATCCCCATCCAGAGTGAGATCCCAGCCGAAGCCCCAGGGCCCTGAAATGACCAGAGGCTCCATGGTTAGACAAAGGTTGGGGACAGGAGCAGACAGGAAATTCCTCTGGGGAACTCTACTTTGTCCCCTTAGAGATTCCACACCTCAGCAGCACATGCAAAGGCAGGGTTAGTCAGCTTTCATTGCTGTGACAAATACCTGAGAAAAACAACTTAAAGCAGGAGAGGTTTGTTTTGGCTGGCTCCAATAGCGATGGACCTGTGGTCAGGAAGAGCACCGTGGCCAGAGTGTGTGGCAGAGGAGGCTGTTCACCTCATGCAGGCCAGGAAGCAGTAAGAGTGAGAGGGGTGGGGTACAAAATCTGCCCTTCCAAAGGCACATCCCTAGTGACCCACCTCCCCTGAGCAGGCCCCACCTCCTAGGTCTCCACCACCTCCGAATAATGCTAAACCATAACTCCATCAGTGGACCTCATCGATAAAGTCAGAGCCCTGAGCAACCAATCACTTCAACTGAACCTTTAACACATGCGTCTTCAGAGGACATTTCAGATCCAAACCATAGGCAGTGAATGTGGCCCCGCTTACAGGGCTATGGGATGATTCCATGCCTGTGGGGAAGCTGGGCACACAGGAGGTGTTTAATAAATACAGCTGCTCTCTGAGGATGAAGGAGAGACAAGTCAAATTAGCACTCCAACCCCTTCCCCGAATAGGCAGAAAAGGCTACCGGGGTCTGACGCATACAGTAGGTACTGAGCTGAGATCTGTGCACAGCCCCACTCCCTGACTACCAGCCCTTGACCTTATGGAGTTAATGAAGGGTGGGTGGGATGGGAGGCCTCTCCTTGACCCCCTGGGCTCTCCCCATCCCCCAGCACCCACTTGCCCAGCTCCAGACAGGGCCCTGTTGTCCACTGCAGCCCACGCTGCTGTGTGGGGGGAGGGGGGATATCAAGATATTTGTAGCTGTTTAGCAGGACAGGGAGAGGGCACTGCTCTGATCACTTGTGACCAGGGTCGGTGGCTGAGTCGGGACCTCCAGGATGGGTTTGTGTCAGGCCCAACTGCCTCCATCTTCTCACTGACCTCTGTCCATATTGGTGGTATGGGCCACCTGAGAACGTGGGTCCCACCACTTTCCACCCATGCAGTATTGGGCTAGGTTTCCCACCTGTACTTCCAGGGAGGTTGGAAGTGTAAAGGAGACAGTGTGGCTGGTGTGACCCAGGTCCAAGGCCCACCAAGTGTCACTTACTTTCCCATGTCCCCCCAGAACCCAGGATTGCCAGATTGGGCCCTCTAGGCATCTTGAGGGTCACTTCTGTGAACAGCAGTCTGCAACCCACCATCCCAGCATGCCTTGGGCTTTGGGGAGAAGAGATGTTAAGACAGAGTCAGAAAGTCAGCCACTGCCCCCTTCAGTGTCCCCTTCAGGGCTCTGTCTGTATCCCCTCCCCAGAAAGCCCGTCCCTTCTCTTGTCTGTCCACAGCCATGAAACCAGCCCCACTCTGGGCCCAGTACCCCTCGCTGTGTTCCTGGGGTTCCGGCAGCCTGGCTGCACTAGCCAGCAACTCAGCCAAGCCCACCCCCCGCCCAGAGCCAGGCACCCAGCCCTCTCAGCTCCTGCCTTTCTGCCTGGGCTGGCATCACGCCCTCAAGCCCAGGCAAAGTCCAAACCTGTGGATGCTGTGGTACCAAGGACCCACCTCCACCCTCTACGCCTGGCATAGCTACTGCCACACGCCCCACCATTCCTGCCCAAACCACCCTGTGTTCGCTTTCCTGTCCTCTCTGCTCTGAATCAACTTGGACCGGTGACATGTCTTCCCTCCCTGAGCTCTCCACATCCAAAGGAGGGGTGAATAATTACGCTGCTATAAACTGGAAATGCTTTTCAGCTGCAGTGATGGCAGCCAAAAGGGCCAGACTCCCACCCGGAGCTCACAGCTGCAGGCTGGGCTGCCTGCCTGGCGGCAAGTAGAGAGGCCAGGGCCCCAGTGGGGGAGGGAGGCTGTGAGGGGCCAGGGGCCTGACTGGGGCTCCCCTCTCATTCGTCACCTAAGGTCAAACACTTGGAGTATGGACAAATAAATGCTTGTATTAAAAATGGTTGGGAGGGTGGATAGGTGGGATGGTGGATGGCTGTATGGATGGATTGGTGGGTGGATGGGATGGATGGACGAGGAGGTGGGTAGATGGATGGGTAGATGGACAGATGGATGGGTGGATGAATGAGTGTATATATGGATGGGTGGATAGACGTATGGATAGATGGATGAGTAGGTGGGTGAATGGATGGATGGATGGGTAGTAAACAGATGGGTGGGTAGATGGATGAGTGTTTATATGGTATATACACAGGTGGGTGAATGGATGAATGCATGGGTGGATATGTGGATGGATGGGTGAGGAGGTGGGTGGATGGATGTATGGGTGGATGAAGGGGCAAATGAATGGGTAGATGGATGGATGGGTGAGTGGACAGATGGATGCGTGTCTATATGGATGAGTGGGTCGATGGATGGATGAATAGGTAGGTGGATGGATGGGTGGGGGAGTGAATAGGCAAATGAATGGGTCTGGGAGGCAGTGGTCTGGGGGGTAAACAACCTTCAACTCTCTTCTCTTGGATGTCAGGGGCTCTTGGGGACAGAAACAAAGAGCTCCATCCTTGGCCCTCACCTGAGAGGGTCACAGAAACCATGAATCATCCTGGCCCCTCTACGCTTTGAATTTGGCAGGTGGTTCTACAGGTGGGCATATCCTATATAACCCAAAAACCTGTCCTGGTTTCTTCCTCATAAAACTTGGAGGTTGGGGCCACACCTCTGTCCCATAGGCTGAGGACAATGGAAGCAGGAGTGAGCCCACCTGGAGAGGTGATTCTAGTCCCCACAAGTCAGAGGCTACCTCTGGGAAGCTCCCATGTGCCCAACACCAGCAGGTTGTGTGCTGGTCCCCAAAAGCCATGTGACTGGATGTGATGAAGATGAAGGTTTCAGATGAGATCATTCTGGATTACGGGGCCTCCGCGTCCTTATAAGGTAATTTACAAGACACAAAGGTGGGGAAGGCACAGGCACAGAGAAGGCATGTGAAGACAGGGCAGAGATTGGGTGATGTGTCCATGAACGAAGAAACACCAAAGACTGCCAGCTGCCATCCCAGGGAGCCGCCTCCCTGACCTGGGAAACTTGGGTTCCCACCTGGGTGGGTTTGCCAGAAGCTCCCTAGACCTTTGACCACAAACTCCATAGGGTCAGACGGTATGCCCCACACTGCCCCTGAGCAAGTGCTCTGGACACTGAGGCTGGACACCTGTCTTGGGCTTCTTCCTGATTTGTGAAGCCTTGGTTTTGACATCTATATGATGGGGGCCACAATTGTAGGAGACAAAGCCCAGGAAGCTCCACCTGAGCCACTCTCCATAAAGTGCCAGACCAGCAGTTCCCTCCCTGTCCTGCCTGTTCTGCATCTCTGCGGGAGTGGCCCTACAGTGAGATGGGATGGGGGAAATGGACCCTTCCCACCTCTGGCCTGAGGACCCCTGGCTTTTTCAGCAGCATTCCAGCTCCCATCTAACAAGGCGACAGCTTCTGCTGGGGGACCAGCCCCATTCTTCTGGCCAAAGAATGGCCCCAGTGGCTGCTGGCCCTTGCAGGCATCACCCCTCCTTTGCATTCATTCTGGGGTGACCAGGCTCTGCCTGGTCTATACACCCTCGGGAGAGCTCTATCCTGGGGCCATCATCCACATCATTACCCTGTTATCGTGAAGCCACCTGGGCTTGACCTGCAGGTTCCAACATCACTGTCCACCTGACTGGAGTGACCATGCCAATCTGTCTAACCCTGGCAGCACATGCCTGGCCCTGACTGTGCCCTCTTCTTCCCTGTGGCCTGCAAGGCGGGGGCCCCATGGCATTGGAGTCTGGGTTGTGGGAGCAGAACCCACCACCAGCCCCTGCCCAGACTTCATACCAGCCTGGGACTGTATGTAGGGCCTGCTGGACAGTGTGGGGGGCCTCTGATGGGCTGAGCACAAGGGCTCCCTTCTTCACAAACTCTAGGGGTCCAGGCATAACGCTTGAACATGGCCCAAGTTATGGAAATCTGCTGGCCCCAGAGCTCCTGGTCGACCTGAGGCCTGCCTGGTCACCCCACCCTCTGAAGTCATTTTTCCATCTGGCCCATGCTTGATGGAAATATCGTCTTGAGCACCTCAAAGGGCCAGGGGCTCCCCGATTGCCAAGTCGGATTGGAGCCATGGCCGGTGGACTACAGGAACCCAACCAGGCTGCCAGGGGAACAGCTGTCCAGGACCTTGGCCTCAAGGAGCAGCGTTGTCTGGGCCTGTCCAGGCCAGGAGGAGTCAAGGAACTGGAGCCTGCTCTGCACGTGGACGGAGGCATTGAGGACCAGCACTGGTGAGGGGCCAGGGTAGGGCGTCTGAAGTGGGAGACACCCTCACCAGTCCCCAAAGCAGCTTTGGGGTCTCATGCCCCCCAGGTGGGTCTCATTTTACAGATGCAGAAACAGGTTTACAGAGGAACATAGTCCAGTCATGATGGAATTCACATTCAAACACGGAGAGCAGAAATGTGCTTCCTCAGGTCTGGGAGCCAGACTTCCTCCCAGGCTCCAAGGGAGGACCCATGTGGCCAAGAGTCCTAAGCTTGTGGCCCCATGCATCCATGTCAGCCTCTAGCCATGGCCTTTCCCCGTGGGTGTCTCTGTGCTTCTGCTGTTTTATAAAGAAGTCACTGCATTCTACTCCTTTGAGAAGAGTTTTTCTATATTAGGTCATTTCTCAGGTTCTGGGTGGACATGAATTTGGGAAGGACCCAGGACAGCGTCCCAGGAGGTACACAGAGCCTTGAGACAGATCTTCAGATAGTGTTTGAAAAATGGGGAACTATGCACTAAGCCTGGTGTGCAGGGCTGAAGGGAGGCATCTCCAGCATCCTGGACCAGACCCAGGAGTTAAACTTGACACTGGGCAGCAGGGCCACTGGGGACTCTGGGAGAGCCTGGCAGGGGAACATGGGGGGACAAGAGAGGGGGGTAATGCCAGCCTCTTACAGTGCCAGCAACGCATATATAGAGTGGTCAGTTGGGGCTGGGGGAATGACTGGCCAATGAGAAGGGTGAACAGAGAGGAGAGGTTAGTAAGGAGAAAAACAGGGGAGGGATGGCCCCAGGCAGCAACAGGGACACAAACAAGCCCAGAAGGGAGGGTGGACAGCCTGGGGGTCATGACTGTCCTTCAGGGCCAAGAAAGATCTGGAAGAGTCAACTTGTGGCTCTGACGTTGAATGAAAACAGGCTATGTCAGCCCTCCTGGTGGACTGTGAGCATCTCCATGGAAGTGGGACCAAGGCCTCCCAGAAGCCTTTCAGAATTGGGGTGGCCCAGGTCATGGTCCCATCTGGGGCTGGGAGGCGGGCTGTGATATCTGGAGGGTAGTGGGCTGTGCAGTCTCCCCTCCTGCCTGGAAGCAGTCCTGCCTTGCAGGACCAGAGCTGAGCACCCTGGGCTCTGGGTCTTTGGGCTATTGAGGAAGCAGGGCTTTCTGTTTTCTGTCCCCAGATAATTAGGGGGAACCTGCTCTAGTGGGATGTTCTGTAAACTGGCAGCCCCCCTCCACCCCCTGTGCAGAGATAGAACAAGGACAGCAGCTCTGCTGTCCTGCTCAGCAGCCACCGGTGGCTGTCAACACTGCTAGCTGTCCCCACTGCCCTCCATGCACCCCACTTTGCAGTTAGGAAGCTGAGCCTTTTGGAAGGTTCTAGGATGTCCCAGTGTAGGTGGGAGAGGAGTGTGGGGCATCCTGGAATGTCTGGGGCTCCATCATCCAGGTGGGGAATCTCTGCAGGCTGGGGAGTCCCCACAGCCTCCGCTGAAGGAATTGCATGTTCCCCCGACAGTGGAATCCTCGTATCTTGGCATGGACCCAGGGAATCAGACACTCATGGGCCCACATTCACTGCACCCCAGTTGGAGAGCCCACTTGGGGTACAACTTCATCACCAGCTATTGTAAACCAGTACAGGGAACCCTGGGGACAGAACCGGCCAGGTGCTCACAGATGTTCCCTTCCCTCTCCATGTGGTAAACCAGTGGCTCCTGCAGGGGGTGGGGTGACCTACAGTGGGTCCACCAGCTCCCCTGAGACACCTGGCTAGTGCCCACTTCCCCTCCCCTGCCCCCAGGATGGCGTCACCTCCCTGGCCCCTCCTGAGGTGGGCCAGGCTCTTTGGCTTTTGTAGAAAAAATATGATAATAGTTAATGTCATTATATTTAATAGTCACTGTAATACCAGCTGGCTATGAGGAGCAAATTACTTACTTCATGTGACATGGTCCAACAGAGTCTGGCCTGTGTGTGCTCCATGCCAGAAGTTACCACCCGGCTGCCATCACTGATGCTGTCATTATCATCTTCATTCAGAACATTGTCCCCTCTAGAACCCACGGCACCCAGGGAAAAAGCAGAACAGGAGCCATGCTCTGAGGCAAACCTTGATCTCCAAAATAAACTCACATCCTTGCTCACCATGAAGCATGTCAAAAGCAAACTTCCAGATCCCACCACAGAATATTTGGTTACACGAAATGGGCTGGGTTGGCCCAGAGCCTCCACCCCGTGTGGCTTTGAGCAGGTGACTCAATCTCTCTGAGCCTCCTCCACTGCCCAGTCGGGCGGGAGAATAAAGCCTGCTCAGCGGGTGGTGTGCAGAGGTATTGAGGTCTGCAGTTCACACGAGCAGGCAGGAGTACATCAAAGCCGGTTACCAGGTGGGGAGGTGTTTGGCCAATGAGACAGCTGCGTCCTCGTCTGGACAGCACTGCACTCTTCACGAGGACTGCGCTGTAATGTGGGGCCACTGAAACAAGTGACTACAACACAACACAACCTCACTCTCTCCGGGTCCTGAGGGCTGGAAGTCAAGGTCAGGGTGTAGACAGGGTTTCCCGGCTCCCAGAGACCCATCTAGACTTTTGCAACCTCTGGGGCTGCCACCCTGGGCTTGCAGACACATTGTTCAATCTGTGCCTGTCTTTCCACTTCCGTGCCCCTCTTCTCCCCTCATAAGGACACCTGTCATGGCGTTGGTGTCCACTCCAGTCCTGTGTGGCCTTCACGTAACTGGCAACCCCTGCGTTTCACAGGAGGCTGTATTCACAGGAACATCCTTCAAGGAACACCGTTCACCCCACAGTGAGACATTAGAAGCCCTGAGTGTGGGGGCCCCACACTGCCCCTTCCTGTCCAGGCGCTCATATGGCAACTCAGTGTCCCCTCTGCAAAAAGCACAGGTGCTGTTACTTTGCCCACTTCACGGACGTGGGGAGTGAGGTGGATCCGCAGGACTCCAACTAGGGCTGCCCTAACCACCACCCACTGGCCTCCCAGTTTAGGGGATGGTTCAGCTCAGGGGAACTTCTTGTAGTGGGGAGGAGCTCACAGGGAGGACCTGTGTATCAGGAAACAGAAGCGTGGAGTGCGGCTTGCTCTGTGTCAATTCCCCACAAGGCCTGGACCCAGGCACTGGGCAGGCCATAGCTCCCGACAGCGTGGGTCCCTCTGGCCCGAGCCTGTGGGACCCTTCAGGCAGTACAACCACCGGGATGGGCTGTCCTGCAGGATGGGGGCTGAGTGAAGACAGAGGCTCTCTGAGTAGAGCTGGGACCCCAAGGCCTTCCTGAATGCACTGTGTACCCCCAGGAAGCAGGCCTGCTACTGTAGTGCCCAGGCACTCGTTCTCCAGGAGAGACTGCCCCGTCAGAAGAACTCAGCTGTGGACTGATGTCACCAGCTCTCCATGTGTCCACACCTGCCTGGCAGGGAGAGGATGGGGCTTTTAGTGGGCACATGAGTCACCCCAGGGAATTCTGTCAGGTGTGTCTGGGCGGAACCGGCTGTGTTTGCTCTCGCTGAAAGCAGAGGAAGGACGAGCCTTGGGTGCTGGCCAAGTGGATTCTAAGGGAGTTTTCCAGGCAAAATCAGGAAGTGCAGTCCACTCCCTGGTCCAGTCTCTAGACCCACCTCGTAGGTTCTGAGGTCTCTGTCCATCACTCCCGTTCAGCTCCCCTGGTCAGCTAATTGGAAAAGAATCGACTTACACTTTGCCGACCCTGAGCCACAGGGACAAGGTCCTCACTGTCCACTGAAGCTGCCCTGTGATGCTGGCTAATGCTGACACCGTCCCAGCTCTGAGAGGTGTTGGTCACATTCACCAGGGATGCTGAGGCTGGAGCACCGCCTGAGTGGGTGGAGTGGCAAGGGGATCTTTGTGCTTTAGGTGTCAGATGCCTGGGGAAACCACAGAGACCCTTGCTCTCCTAAGGGAGACAGGAACCAGAAAGATCACCATGAGATGAGGACACACCGTGTCCCAAACCACCGAAAGTATGTTCCAGGAGTCAGACCTGGAAGGGGTGGGCTGCCTGGCTGGGATGGACCCCAAAGTCCCTCTGCCACCCGGACCATCCTCGTGGTCCCAGCTACCAGTGAGCTGACCTCTCATCCTCCACTCTTGCTGCAGCAAGCCCAGGGCAGAGCCTGCTTCACCCCAACACAAGCACTCACGGCCAGTCCCTCAGAGCCACCTCCCAGGAACGCTATGTTTGGGCCAGGAAAGCCCCACTCCCTCCTCCACTGGGAAATTTGCTCCGAAGCAGAAGTTTACTCAGATACCTTGAACCCCCGTCTGGGGTCACGATGGGGCAAGGTCCGCAGCAGCCTTGGGTAGAATCTTAGGAGGAATTTGGGAATTCCCAAACACCTGCTGGGGCTTGGGGTGGTGTAGCTAGGTTTTCCTTTTGGGTGTGGGGGACACTAGGTCATCTGTGAGTGAGGCCAGAGGTCAGTGCCAGGCCAGCCCTGGGTCATGAGCTGGCCCAGTCACTTCCCCTCCTGAGGCTGGATTCCCACCCCTATCTGACTATGAGCCCTGAGGCTAACTGGTGTGTCTCTCTCAATTGGAGGGGCAGTGTCTGCTGGACAGCCCCCTCCTTCCCACTGAAGGACCCTGGCCGCTATTCTGTCAACTCCTGCCTGAGCTGCCGAGTGCCCTCACCCAGCTAGGATGTGCCTACCCCCAATCAGCTAGGGACACAGACCTTATAGTGCTGCCCACCCAGGGCCACCCCCAGGTCAAGTGGAGCCTGGGGTCAGAGTTCAGACTCATTTTCACACATCGATATATGCCAGTCCACCTCTCCAGAGGATCCACTGTCATTCCTGCCCTCCTGTCCCTGGGATGCCACCAGACCTGTCCCCCCTGCCTGCCTAGAGGTGGCAGGAGGGAGGCAGGAAACACAGCTCATTCCAGACTGTCCAGCACCATAGTAGGGTGAGCCTCTCACCGGCTACAGGGACTCTGGATAGGCAGGAGGAACAGAGAGGAGGGCAAAATCAGACCGAGGGCACGACTCAAGTGGTAGAGCACTTACCTATCCCCACTGCTGAACCCCCTTCCTTCCTTGGGGAGCCTTCACTTCCCCGACCTCCACCTGTACCCCTCTGGCTCAGAAAGACCCCACCCCTGTGTCTTTGGTCCCCTGTGGGGTGGGGAAGACCCCCTTGGCCTGCCCCCATGTGCAGCTCGTGCATTGGCACACTTGCGCACACTAGATGTCCCCAGTCACACATCCCGCTGTGCGCTCCCAGGCAGGGAAGAGCCACCAATGCCTCAGGAAATATCACTGCCCTTTCTGGGCCTGGCAGCTTCTCCCTGTGCAGTTGAGGATGCCCGGAGGGGTGCGGAGATCCAAGGGTATAGACAAGGGGAGCCCTTTTCTGGAAGCAGGTCTGTGGCTCCAAGGTTCAAGCCCCAGGAGGGTGGGCTCCTGGCTGCTTGAGGTTCATGGATGTGAAAAGCAGCAAATCCAACACCTGTGGACCACAGCATGGCCACACGTGACCATTGCCCAGGGTTGCCAGCAGGGACATTCCAAAGACAGCTGCTCCATGTCTGCACTGTGGACCCTGAGGAAGCAGAAGGGACATTGAGGGGAGGCAGGGAGGCAGCTCACCACAGCCTGGTGGTCCTCGGACACCTGAGCCACAGGTGACTCATCTTTGGCAGTATGTGTGACCTCTGCTGCTTGAGGGCCCACCAGGATCTCTGAGCCATTCCTTGGTTAACACAGCTCCTCCAGACTCCAGGAAAACATTCTCACCAGCCCAACAGAGTGCGGCCTCGAACCTGCTCTTGAGAGAGTGGGTGCGGGCTAGGCTGGGGCACTGTAGCACTTACACAGCTGCCAATGCAAGACCCTGGGGTCCCTCAGCCTCCCAGCCACCTTCCCTGTGGGGCTCAAATGGATTTGCCATTTATTGAGGTATAAATGGGAACAGGCTACTGGGCTGGAGGTGGCAGGAGTGAGGGGTCAGGGGATGCCTTTAGGTTAACTAGTGGCTGGGATGCCAGCCCAGGGTAGGGGTGTGTGCAGCCGCTCTGTGCTCCGGGGCTTCCTCAACCCCGCTCGCTGGTTTGTGGCAGACTTAATCCGTATAATTAGATTTCTGCGTTGGTGGTGAAAGGGCCCCTGCGTGCCAGCCCTCTGGCTGCCTGGACTCTGCTTATTTTGCACAGAATCTTAATTGTTTCCAAATTAATCCTCAGAATCGAGTGAGCTCCGAGCAGATAAGCTGGCTGCAGGGAGGGCAGTCTGCGTGCGTGCCGTTCCATCTTCCCACCCTAAGCTGGCCGCCCGCTCGGCGCGGCGTGGGGAGCGGCCTTAGGACATGACGCGATCACCCAGCAATGTCCAGCGCCTTCTCCCAGGCCAGGCTGCTCGCTCTCGGGGAGTTTTCCTTCAGTCTGCTCTTGGCCCAACTTCCCCCTAATCCTTTTCTTACCAGTTTCTATCCAATTTAAGATGGCTCCTGTAAGTCAAAATTAATTACCCTCTGTGCGCCTTGCCCTGGGGCCTCTGTCACAGTTGCTGGGTCTGAGGTTGGGCTCAGAAAGGAGGAGCTTAGAGGTCAGGCAATGGGACGGAGGGCACCCAAAATGTGGAGGGGCCTTGGGGTCCCACCTCCATACCCTGGAGTCCCCCTGCCAGACTGAAAGGAGCAAGGCTCCCTCCTTGACATCATGAAGGACTGGCCTCCCCCACCTGAGAGTCTTCCCTGATTTTCCCAACACTGATGGTGTGTGTCCAGGCAACTGGCCTCCCCCACCCCATGTGTGTGCTCACACGTGCACATGCCACATCCACACAGATTCATCCTGAGCGAGAAGGACTCAGGCACCTCGTAAAACGTGTTCAATACAGGCAGACAGAAGTGGATAAAGAACGCACGGGCGGCAAAAGAGAAGATAGATAAATAGAATTCTGTCCAAGTTAACAACTTTTGGGCTTCCAAAACAAAGTCAGGAATGTGAAAAGGCTGAATGGCAGAAAGGATTTGCAAATCATGTATCTGATAAGGGAATGGTGTCCATCAAATATAAAGAACCCTTACAACTCGACAAGAAAAAGACAAATCACTCAAGGGCTGGAGGTGTGGCTCAAGCAACAGAGCACCTGCCTAGCAAGTGCAGGTGTTGAGTTCAAAACCCCAGTACCACCCTCCCAAAAAAAGACAAATCGACTATTGAAAAACAGGCAAAGGATTCAAATAGACATTTCTCCAAAGAAGCTATGCAGTAAGCAAGCCGTCACTAATCATGAGGAGAGAGATACAAATCAAAATGACGACGGCAAGTCACTCCCACCCTATAGCTTTTATCAAAAACACACAAGCAGGAAGTAGGTGCTGGTGAGGCCATGGAAAACTTAGAACCCTCGGGCTCTGCCGGTGAGAGTGTGAACCGGTGTAGCCAGTTTGGAAACGCATTTCCTCAAGAGCTTAAACACAGAATTAACATGTGATCCGTTGATCCCACTCCTAGGCTGTGTCCAAAATAACTGAAAGCATGTTCACACAAAACCTGGCACAGGAATGCTTGCAGCATTACTTAGAATAGCCCCAAGAAGCTGGACAGGGGAGTGGATAAAGGGATGGACTGTCCACACATGGGAACCTTATTCAGCCATGAAAAGGAATTGAGTCACTACCACAGGCTTGGTGAAGGAAGCGGGCACACCACATACCACATGGCTCTGATGGGCGAATCCACAGGCCCAACATGGATTAGTGGATGCCTGGGGCTTTGGGGGAGGGGAAGGGGGGACGAGGAGTGACAGCCCGGGTTTGAGGGTCCCTTTGGGAGGTGATGGGATGTTGTGAAATTGGTTGTGATGATGATCACACAATACCGGTGCACTTAGTGAACATACCAAAGACCACTCAGCTGTGTACTTTAAGATGAAATGCAAATTACATCTTAGGAAAGAAAAAGAAGAGACATTATGAAAAAGATTAATAAGAACACAAATAATGAAAGAATACAAGCCAAAAGAAACCAAGAAATTCAGAGGATGAGCAGACCCCTAGGGAAGATGGACAAGTGTCTGCTTGGAGCTTCCCAGTGGGCAAAGCAAAGATGGAAACACCCCGAATGCATTGTAATAGTGCTCTTGGTTCCCATTCGTTGTGCATGTACTCTGTGCTAAGTTCACTGCAGGTGTTTTCATGTGTCAACTCAGTCAATCCCCATGAGATCTGGATAGGAGGGGGACTTCATAGATGGGGAAACTGAGGCAGGCCCAAGGTCTTCAGCTAGTAAATGTCAGAACCTAGACCTGGCACTCCGGTGCTTTCATGCCACAGCCCTGATGGGGCCTCCCCGCCTGCCTGCCATACCAGGCCTTGTTCCCCAGAATGTGGGTGGTCACACCAGCAGGAGGGTCTATCTGTCACCTGCTCCTGAGTAGGGGAGGATGCGTCACAGGTGATGCAAGCCAGGCCTGGCAGTCCCTGCCCTAGGGGGACATTCAGGTTTCAAAACACAACACAGGCCAAAGGGGCCATTTCCGCCAACCACTGTGAGTAAAATCTAAATGTCTCAAGTGTTTCGTAAACAAAAGGGCTCAGGAATGGGTTTGGGAACTTTCTGGTCCCCTGGATAGGCAAGAGCCTCGAACCCACAGGTTGTGGACCTGATCATCCAGGACACAACCTGTGGGCAGGAGCCTACCCAGAGGGTCCAGCAGACACCTGACGTCCAAGGCCCTGGAAGCCGGAGTGTGTGACCTGGACTGCAGCCTCCATCACACTTCTGTTGGTTGCCACTATTTACTGGGATGAAAGTGGAGGAGTTGAGTGGGTGCCGTGTGACCACACTTCCCATGGCCAGGCCCTCACAGTGGCCTGCCCAGCTCAGAAAGGAAGGGCTGAGTCCACTCCTGGGGGCGGGAGTTCTGCCCTGAGGACAAAGCCCTGGGCTGCATACATTTCATTTATTCCTTTCCTGGGAATGGATTCCTGGCTGTGCCTGCTGCCAACAGCTGAGCCTCACCTTCCCAATGTCTCTGGACTTTGTCGCCTCAGCCCCAGGGGAGAAGCAGCACCCGTGGTTGGGGACGTGTTGGGGACGGTCACCCATGGTCAGCAGATGAGTGACTGAAGTTGGCTCACACAGAGGTACTTGCAGAGCACAAAATGTATTCGCTTACTTATTTTTGTTTTTTTCAGACAAGGTCTCACTATGTAGTCCAGGCTGACTTTGAACTCGTGATCCTCCTGCCTCAGCCTCCTGTGTGCTGGGATTATAGGCATGACCCACACCCAGCTCAGAGAGAGCAGCAAGGAGCCCAGCATAGTTGCATACACAGAAGATGGATCTCACACACCCCATGCCTCCAAAGGCCGCACCCCACAGTCACCTGGTCACCACCCTGATGAGGGACAGCAGACTTGGATACAGAAATTCTGGGTGAGGATAGCCAAGAGAGGCTGCAGCCAGGGCTGGACATGCCCCCTCCTATCAGGGCTGGCTGCCCTGGGTTGCTTACCAGTGAGAAGTCCATCCGGGACACCCCCTGGGGGCTAGGTGGGCAGCTAGGGGCAGCTCCAGGCGGGAGGACTCTGTGCCTCCATCTCTCTCAACAAGCATCTGGCTTTGGTGAGGTGAGAAGAGCTCTATGTATATCTGACTAGGCCTAAGGCCTGGGGAGCTCCCTTGGGCTGAACCCTGGCAGGCTGAGTAAGCCCTCTTGTCCTGCCCTGGGTCCTGGAGGCCATTGTCCTCTGCCGACCTGGGTCCAAGTGACTGGCCTGTCCAGCTGTGCTGAGCAGACTCAGGGGGCAGGAAGCATCTGGCCACAGAGAGTGGGCCTGGCCCCAACACACACAGCCCAGGCCACTGCCTAGAGACGCCTCCCAGAGGGAGCTGCTAAGGCCATCGTGATGCATCTCCATCACCAGAGCTAATGGGTCATACTGTCACCAAACTCAACTCTCCCAAATCTCTCAGGGAGCTGACCTTCTTTGACAGAGAGGTCACCGGCCAAGAGTGGACTCTGCCACAACCACCATCCTTAGCCGGGTCTCTGGGGTCCTGCCAGCTGGCACCCCTGCACCCCAACCCCATGGGCCTCTCCTGGAACCTCCCATTGCCCTGAGTAGCAGCTGATGAGCTGTGAGGACATTGGGTAAGGACCCTGTCACCTTTGTGTAGGTCTGGAGAATCCCCAGTCTGGCCTCTTCTTTGAAATGGGCAAATGAGACAGTGTGACTGGGTGGTGCTCAGCACACCACACGCAGCAGCTCCTGTTGGCCTTGGGAGCCCATCCACCTCCTCACCCAGGGTAGTACTAGCCAACGGGGCTCCTGCAGGCCAACTCCCACCCAGTCTCCAGGTCCCCACAGACCCCCTCACTTTGCTGCTGATGGGAAGGTAGGTGTCACTCTGTTTCCCCAGCACAGTGGCCTGTCATGGCCTAAGGGCTGCTGAGTTCCCAGGTCCTGCAGCAGGGCTAGACAGATGGACCCATGGTCATCTCTAGGTGTGGTGGAGGCAGCCCTCCATTGGCCAGTCCCTGGATCAACATCCAAGTGTGAGTATGCCCACTTCACACATGTGGAAACTGAGGCTCAGAGGGGCTGAAGTTCCATGCTCCAAGCGCTGCCCTACAGGGATGGCTCACCTCCTCGGTTCACAGGACTGAATCTGGGAAGGGGAGAAGAAGGGACCTGGGAACCCACCCGGGCTCAGGCTGCCACAGTGTGGGGTGCATCCAGCCTCTGCATCCCACCTGTTCCTTATCCGGGTAATATTAAGGCTACAGTTACTGGGGCCATAAATCAGGGTTGCATCAGCCACCATCAGGCTGGAGCAATCTCAGGCCCCTTCATCATTTCCTTCCTCAGACTGTGGGGTCCCCTCAGGGGACCCCAGCTTTAGCGAAGTCCTCGGCCCACCTTCTCACCCTGCAGGAGCTCAGCCAGCATTGAGGTGAGTGCAGCCCTCTTGGGGGGGGGTGGTTTTCTCATAAACCACCCCCCGCCCATCTCTCCTGTCATTGCCCTCCCTGCAACTGGTGAGAAAAAGGAGGACAGGGAGGAAAGCCACACACCCAGGGCTCTGCAGGGCTGTGGAGGCTGGGCTTGGCCCAGACCAGGACCAGCTCGTGTCCTTATGTGCACATCTAGACGGGTGTGCGTGCTGTGCCCTGTGTGCCTGTATCTGACCCATGGCGGGGGGTACCTATGGCTTTCACCCTGCTCTTCCTGGCCTGCCCCCTGTGCTGTCCATGCCTGCAGAGGACCCTGGAAACCTCCAGCCAACAGTCTTTCTGGGACCAGTGGCCCCTCGCACTACTGCCTGCCCTCCCCACCACCTCGCCCTGTCCAGCACCACAATGTGATCACCAATCTGGTGGTCCACAAGTTGTAGGAACCACATAGAACCTGGCCCAGCGGTGATCAAGGGGCTCTGGACCTGGGGTAGAGCTGAGGCAGACCTCAGTCCTCACCACTCAGATGGCATCGAGCTCTCAGACAGCGGAGAGAACCTGCTGGACTGGAATGGCTCTTGGCAGCTACATAGCATGGTCCCAGGGCTTGGAAGCAAGACTGAATACCATGGGAAGAAAGCTGACACTGCTGTCCAAGGTGGCCAGCAAGAGGCTGAGTGCAGGAGTACACAGACTTATAGGTCAGCAGCAGCCTCCCCGACATGCCAGAGCTCAGAGCAGCTGTTCAGCTGTCGGATTACTGCAGAAAGGTGGCCAGTAGTCGATCCTTCCTGGGGACATGGATGGCAAGACAGCCCTGAAGCCTGATTTTCCAACCAATTAAACCCCATCTCATTCCTTCCAGCAGAACCCCACAGTGGCTTCAGTACCGGGGTCTGGAGCTGCTCTGGGCCCCGTCCCCAAAACAGGCCCTGCTTTCACTGGACTGAGGGCAGTGTGGCTCCAGATGCCTGGACAGTGGGGCCCACACTGAGGTCCTCGCAGCAGCCAGGTGCCTCCAGTCTTTTCCCGAGTGTACGGGAAAGGGGACCTCAGTAGCCAGGCCATCCCATGACAGGATGCCTCCTGTCATGGAGGCATCCTTAGAACACTTAGAAGTGAATTTGGAAGAAAAATGTTGAGCTGGTAGTGGTTGGGGGGTCTGTCTAGCAAGGCCAGTGCTGCTGGAGAAAACACCTGGGTGTGGTCTCCCTGCCCATGCTCTCTGCACCCCTTGCCTTGCTCAGAGGCAGCAGGCATGGAGTTTGTTGGAGAAGTGAGCCTGGGTAGCAGGTAAGTTGTGATAGCAAAAGTCTTTGGCTACACCTCCAGCTGTGAGCTGCCAGCTGAGCACTCAAGCTGAGAACGGACATTGTCCCTGTCACCAACAGCTATAATCTCATCAAGGAAAGTGGCCAATCAAATAGGAAGAGCCCTATGCTGTCCCACCCAAGGTGGGAGGCTGGCCACACAATAAGCTAATGTCCTCTGCAGCTTCCCTGGCCTGCTGGTCATCACATCTCTATGATTTTTCTCTCTACCACAGAAAGGTGGGGAAGCCCTGAGCTCGCCCCAGAGGCTCCAGGGAAGGACATGCCTACCTTGTTCTGCTCCCGGGGGATCCTGGTGCTTCCATGGCTGCTGGCTGACTCACTGCAGTCTTTGCCTCCATCTCCTCTCCTGCTTCTTCTCACAGTCCCCTCAGGTGGGATAGCTAGGCAGTACCAGCTGGGTGGAGCTCACTGTTCTAACCTGCTCACTGCCAGCATTCCTGGGTTTGTCTAGTCCTGGAATCTTGCCCAGGATCTGCTCGGCCCCCTCTGTCTCCCCAGGACACCTGGAGACCAGCAAAATTCATGTCCATGGCAAGAGCCACCACCCTGCGGCCATTGGACTCCCTTTCCTGCACTGCTCTTCTGTGGAAGAGGGCAAGGGTGTCCCCACCAGCACACAGGGAGCCTAACTCACCCTGGCCTCAGGCCTAGCACATCCACTGGCTACCTGAATGCACAGGTGGCCACCCTGAGTGGGAACAGCCAGCAGCCTGTGTGGCCAGAACCCATGCTTGCTGGCCATCCTGCCCAGTCTGGTGGCTGTTCCTGAAAGCTGTGGTTTTGATGTCTCAGACGGGCCCATTTCCATGGCCCTCCCTGAATGGTGATGAGCAGCACTTTGTAATGTGGGTCACCACTGTCTGGCTGCCCAACACCTCTGCGTTTAAGGGACATTCTCCATGGTCCTCCCATGCCCACCTCTGGCCCAGTCTCCTTTGTGGCTTCATGTTTGAGACTCAGGAAATCCCAATCCCTGTTTCCTAGCGAGGCTGTGGGGGGACTGTGCTGAACCAGGACTGCCAGTAAGGGGCCAGGATCTCACCTGAAGAAGCAGCGACCAGGCTGGCCTTGCTTGCGGCAGCTATGCCTTGAATCAGCTGCTGACCCAGGCCACGCATGTGGATGAGCCAGGCTGACCAGCAGGCACTGGTAAGCAGGCCATGTTTATCTTGGTCTTCCTACCCATGAGCCCCATTTCCTCCCTCACAGCCACCCCACAGAGCAGCATCCTCGCCTGCTCCGCAAGAACCGCCCCGCCACAGGCCAGCATGGGGCTGGAAACCTGGCCCATTCCCTGCAGTCTGGAGGCCCAAGTGCGAGGGTCTGGGGGTCCTACAGATCCTCAGCCCCTTTCAGGGCCATGAGAAGGAGGCTTTAGACTGGAGAGGGATGTGGGGTTTTGTGGGAGGGGGTCAGTTAGTAAGCCCCAGCCATTCGCACCTGGGCCCTGAGTGTGTGGCCTGGCGGTGCTGTCACAGCTCTGGCACATCCATTCTTGGGTGCCTGCAGCCTCCTCCCTGTGCTGGACACCAAGAACTATTTTAGGCGCCTGGTGGAGACTAACCCATCTGGCCAGACTGAGGCCTGGCCACCGCCCACAGAGCTCCCTGCCAGGGTGACTCATGCCTGCCGCCATGAGTAGAGGATGGCTCCTGAGGACCCTGACTGCTATCCCAAGGGTTAGGTGTCTCCTTCCTGGGTTTAGTCGTCAGAGGAAAACAGGCCAGTAATGCTGGTTAAGAAATTCCTTCTCAGCCTCCCCAGGTCCCCAAATAAACATCTCTGTGTAGCTGTTCCCCAAGAGTTGTGAGACCCCTGGATGGTTACTGGGAGGCCTGAGGTGGTAAGCTTGATAACGTGACCACTAGAGCCCATCCTTCTTGGGCCTGACCCAGACTTCTCCAAGGTACCAAGGCTGTCCCCACTGGGTAGAGGCAAGTGGACTTAGGCTCATCCCTGACGGTCTTCATGGCACCTGAGGTCCTTTTCTGTCTTTCACCCCCATTCTGTCTGAGCCAGGGTCTCAACAGCCCCACATCACCTAGTGATTGAGCTAAGAGTCCCAGAAGTTTTGGGGACACCACCAAGGTCATGAGGGTGACTGTTTTGTGTGGAAGGGTCAAGAGTGATGGCCCTATCCAAGA
Organism: Castor canadensis; assembly: GCF_047511655.1. NCBI lineage: Eukaryota > Metazoa > Chordata > Mammalia > Rodentia > Castoridae > Castor > Castor canadensis. The sequence continues at coordinate 834,869 of NC_133402.1, read as the reverse complement.
TGTGGCCAAAGTGGGAGTGGTGGACACTGAGACTGGACCAAGTTGGCCACCATGCTGCAGGGGACAAGACCTAAGACAGCATCAAGGCCCTCCATCATCCTAGGGCTGAGAGCGTTCACCTTAGGATCCCAGAGCCCAAAGTCCTCTGCAGACGCTAGGGATTTTGCTCTCATGTCCCAAATGTCACCCAATGTCATGGTCATGCTTCATGCACCACATACCTGATTCCCTGCAGAGTGACCCCCAGTCCACCTGAAGTCTATCTGATACTGATGCTTTGAGAAGTACCACTGCCTGTTCTTGATGGAGGAAGGAGGCAGAGCTAAGCACGGACCCCAGTCCTGCTCCCCTCCCTCCTCCAAAAAGTCAAATCCACACAGAATCAAGGAAATAAAGTATCACTGTCCATTTCAAATCTAGCCCCCTTCTCACCCTCTGACGCCCTGGTTACTGGAAAGTAAATTTTACCGATGGCTTTCTGTATGGGACTTGGCGAGTGCATATAGCTGCCTTTGTGTCAAAATCTAGAAGCCGCCTTCAGAGAGCAAGGCCGTCCCTCCCTCCAAATGTAGGGGAATTTCTGCAAAGAAACACGTCTCCAGTTGGCAGGGCCCTGCTTCAGAAATGAAGGCCATAAATTCAGAGGAAGAATTTGTTTGACCTGTCACCTTAAGGCAGCAAACTCCCTGCTGGGTGTCCCCGTGTCTCAGATGTGTTTTTGCAACGCTTGGCAAGACCAGGTGTTGCTGGGGCAGTCTGCCAATTGAGTGAGCTACAGGCAGGGGTAGGTCCTTGCTCGCATCTCTAACAGAAAAAATTCTGAATCCTCACTAGCCTATATGGCAAATGCATTCATTCATTCACTCACTCACTGCCTGGGACAGGGCCTGGGACCAGCAGGGCACTTAGGAGTGAGGAGACAGTGGAAGACCCTCCCCAGGGCAGTCACGGTCCCTCTGAGCAGACAGGTCCTCAAAGTCCCTGGCCCCTGTAGCAATAACCATGGTTGTGACCACTGAGGCAGTGGATACTGAGTGTCCGGCTCCCTCCCGGGGCAGGTGGCCCAATGCTCAATCCACAAAGGTATCTATCAGGATAAGTGGAGCCCAAGATGCCCACATAAGATAAGTGGGTACCAGAGTCCTCTTCCTAGGGCTATCTGGCCAGCAGAGGAGCTGGTTTTCTAGACATGGCCTCATAGAGCCCTGGACCCTGCAAGCAAGGGCAGGATGGAGTATTGGTGGTTCCACTGCTCTGTTCTCAGGGTTGTGTGTCCTAGCAGGGACACTCCTGCCCCAGTCTGGCTCCTAATAGGATGATGATGGCTCTTGAGCATTCAGACCTGGGCAGGCTGGAGCGTGTGTGGGAAAGACCCCCCATGCTGGGCCACTACCTAGCAGGGATGCTTCAGCCAGTTCCGGACCCCACCAGAAATGACACATCGACTAGGCTGGAGCTTCCTTAGAATAAGTGAGGGAAATTCTGCCTATGATGGCAAAGAAAGAAATCGCCCCACTGGGCGTCTTGGCCAGAGCGGGGTCTGCCCAGCAGCTGCCCCATTCTCCATCCATAGTCCCATCCCCATCCCATCAACATCTCTGCCCACAGCGCTGTCCCTGCCCACAGACTCCTCTCTTCCCAGCCTGCCTGTCCCGGTGGTCCAGGCTCCAGCCTCTCTCAGCAGCCCATGAGGGTGCCTGGCGTCCCTCGGGTGTGGAGGCCTGGCCGGCGTCACCTCCCTCTGAATCAATATTGACACTGCCCAGGAGTGGGGTCCCAAGGGGCCCACAGGGTCTGGCGGCAAGGCTTACACGCGCCTGCCACACTGTTTGTGCAGGAAGCCGCCCGACTCCATGCAGGGGCTCATATCCACCTTGGGGAAAATAACAGTTGTGTTGTGTTTGTTTGTTTTTTTCCTTAAACCACAAAATGTTCATTAATGGCTTCTGGCGAAGAAAGAAAACCTCAACTCAACCCTACCAGGAAAGCAAAGCTCACCGTTTGACAGAGCAGAGCCAACAAGGAACATTCAGGGCCGGCCTCTCCACCAACTGTTGGTACAGCAGCATGCCCGGAATTTCAATGCCACGGTTAGATTTGGGATGGGACCAGTCAAGAAACCAGCCACCCATGTGTGTCCACCTCGCCCTCCATGCACACAGAATTCAGATGGGTCAAGTCACCCCGAGCAGTGACCCTGAATAAACCCAAGAGGCCAAGAATACTTGGAAACCCTGAGTGGCCCAGAGGTTGCCTTAGGTCACTGGGTCCCTCTGCCTGCAAGAGCTTTGGTGGTCTTTCTATGGTTTGCTGTGACTATAGTGATTTGTGCAAACCATGGCTCACACAGACATTTGTGCTGTCGCGGTTCTGGGGACTGGAGGTCTAAGAGCAAGGCACAGGTGGGCTGGATCCCCCTGAGCTGGCTGCTGGACACCACCTTCTCCTGTGTTCTCACGTGGTTGTTCCTCTGTGTGTGTCTGTGTCCTCATCTCTTCTTATAAGGACACTGGCTCTGTTGGATTACAGCCACCATAGTGATCTCAGTTTACCTGCATCACTTCTTTCAAGGGCCCTTCTTAAGATATAGTCACATTCTGAGTCCCAGAGGATCTCAGGACATCCCTGTGGGCATATCGGGGGACATGGCCAAGTCCATAACAGATTCCATCTCTGACAATCACTACAGCAATGGAAACAGAGCCAACTACTCCTCGGGTTCAGAACCGTCCAGATTGCAAACAGCTCCACACCCACAGGAGCCATGGACTCAGCTCTATGGCTGGTGGGAGACGGGGCAGAAGCACATTTGCTCAAACCTACTGCCATGAAAGGATGGCAGGGAAGCATCAGGAAGACCCCAAAACTCAATTTTTAATGCACACCTACCCTGAGAGTCTGGGCAGCATCTGGGCCAGGCCCATGGCTCAGAGAAGCTTCAGTTTTCCCATATGAACATAATGGAGCCCCCACCTCGAGGTCAGGTGTGTCCCAGGCAGAGCAGTCTTCCTTGTACAGTAGCCCTCACAACTAGTGACATCATGACGCAGGAAATGGAATCTGGGGAGAAAAGGCCAGCTGCCAGCTGTGAACGCCCTGGCCAGAGGCAACACCCAGACCTGGCCTGAGCACCCTCAAACTCGCCTTTCCCCTCCCAACTGGAGAGGCCACCCTGCTGCAGGGGAGATGGTCCTGCCTCGCCAGGCCCTGCCATGGAGCCTGCCTGAGACACTTCATCCTCCCTGGGCACTACAGTCACTGCCCATTGGGTCCTATCTGGGGCCAGTGGCTTTCTGGGGGGCCAAGCCCTGGCATCCTTTTAGGATCCGCCTGCTTTTGGAAAAGCCACAGAGCCTAAGTCCCCAGCAGGCAGGCTGTCATTAATGAGGCCTGACAGCCATCAGGCACATGCTGAAAAGGGACATTATGGGGTGGACTTGCCCGGGGTGTCTGCCTTGTACAGCATCTAGGTGCTGGTGTTGGGTGGGGGTGGAAGGGAGAAGGGTAGAGACAGATCCTGGCTTTTCCCAGAAGGATGATTGGTGGCCACCAAAGCCCCTTTGGGGGCCGTGTCTGGGCTCCCAGCCCAGCGGGGCAGGATGAAGGCCTCTTCTGGACTCTGGCAGGGGCAGCACTTTCCCTGAAGCTTGGAAAATCTGTCTGTGTGTGGCTGTGGGGGTGGGGTGAGGCCATGAGCAGAAGTGAGGATGTGAAACTTGAAGCGCGTGTCCCTGGTGACACGCAAGGCCAGGGATGCGGGGTCCAGCATCAACTCCACACCCCTTGCATGGTTCTTGGCCCCCTGTGCGAGGCTACTGCACTGGGGTCCCCAGAATGCTCCCAAGCAGCTGTCCACCCCCTGGGATGCCCAGCCTCTCCTGTGGCCTCTGCCAGCTCCTCCGTGCCCACTCCAGCAGCTCCAGGGAAATGCAAGGCTGATGGCTGTTGGGCTCTTCACTCACCCCAAGCCTGGCCCAGCTCCTGGCATCCCACCCAGCAGGGCCCAGCCCTGACAAGGGACTTTCATTTCTCCAAACTCAAAACTGCCTCTGGACTGGGAAGTCTGAGCCCTGTCCACTGCTTGGCCAAACAGCTTGCTCCTTGGATGAAAACCAGCCACTGCACAGTGCTTATCCAGGCTAAGCCCTCAGCCCCCGTCCTGTACCTTGGGGTGGTACCTTGTCTCTGAGCTGTTGGGAAAGGTCAGGCTGTTCAGTGACCATGACACCAGTGGCTGATGAGTCACACGGCCCGATCATCCTGACACTGTGGGCTTGTGTTTTCTTGAAGTGAGTTTCACATCACATAAAACCAACCATCTTGCAGCGAGCTGAACGGTTTGGGGACATTTCACTCATCCACAATGTCGCGTGACCGCTGGCTACTTCCAGAACTTTTTCATCATCCCAAAGGGAAGATCTGTGTTCTTTAGCCGTCCTTCCCCAGGCTCTGGTCATCTCTGATCTGCATCCTGTCTCTTTGGATCGGCCTGTTTTGGACATTCCAGATAAATGGTATCACAATATTTGTCCTGTTGTGTCTGGCTTCCTGCACTCAGCGTCTTCCAAGGTCTATCCGTGGTTTGTGTTGGTGTTAAGCTCCTTTTAATAGTTGACTAATATTCCCCATTTTGTCTGTCCATTCATCTGTTGATGGTCATTTGGGTTGTTTCCAGGAGATACTGTGGTTGGGACCCTCAAGTGTGGCGCTTGTCTGAAAGCCCATTTCAGTTCTCTCTGGTCTGTACCCAGGTGGGTGGTACTGTCACATGAGGCTCTAGCTGAGACATCTCTATGAATCGGAATCAGAGTGTTACCCCCATAGGGCACAGTGGAGCCTTGTGGGGCCCCCAGATGAGAGAATAGCACAGTGCCTGCTGTGTCCTGTGGGCCTATGCTCCATACCCAGCTGCATCTGTTGTTTTAAACCACCAGCCCAGAGTTCTGGGCTCTGGCAAGAATACCCCTTGACCCCAGAAGTCAGCAGTGCTGTGCACTGACGCTGCTGGACTCCACCATGAGTCAATGGCCTGCTGTCAACCTAGTATGAAGGCCATCATCAGCCACCTGGGCCCCGGGTCTGACAGTCAAGCAGGAAGTGGGTCCCCTCGGCATTCTAGATCCTCCCTGAGATACCAACCGTAGGGCCCCTTGGCAGAACTGGAGGGGTGGTGTCTCCTGTACAAAGCCAGGCTGGGATATCATGGCCTGAACCTACCAAGGCCGTTTTGATTTGCCTGGACTCTCCTGATGTCAGCTCTGGACACCTGACTTGGGAACCTCTGGGCCCAACCATTACCAACCGGTTCTCACAGGACCATGTGCCCTTCCTAACCTGGAGGTTTCAACTCTTGGCTGGAGCACCTGACCCCTCACATGCTGTAGTCTTTCCCGGAGGCACCAAGGCTGAGGACTTTGCGGCCAGGAACAGTTTTGATTTCACTGCTCTTAAACAGCATGGGTGCAAGGGGATCAGCATCCTGGCGGGCTTTTCCCAGTTTGTAATGGGCACCCGATGCAAAGGGGCCAGGAGCCCTGGGTACAAGAGCAGGACTACAGCCTCAACAGGCTAGGGCTGTGCAGCCAATGGGCTGAGTACGGGAGATAGGGCTCTGGACCCCGCCCCACCCTACCCCTGCTGTGCCCTCTGTGTCCATTCCCACTGTCCCTAACTCGACTTCCAGCTGATTTTTCCACTAGCATTAGGGAGAGTCAAGTCCTCCCAGAAGTAACAGCATCTGAGCAAATGAGCTTTCAGCATCTGGGGTAAAACCAACCCTCTGGGAAGCTCCAGAGAGAAAATGTGGTTTTGATTTTCCAGAGCAGCCAAGATCCCTGAATGTAACCTGAGTGGCTTGAAGCAGGTCTCCATTCTCACCCAGACACAGTGGGTCACAGGCAGCCTGACAGGGTTCACTCCAGGAACCCAGGGCTCCCATCCTGAGGTCAGGATCCTGGGGCCTGGTCCCATTGCCAAAGGCACTTCTTCCCCTGGCCCCCATGTAATAGAACCTAAGCCAGCTGTCTGGGCTCTGGCAGGCCACTGGTTAAGGTCACTAAGGAACCCAGGTTGAAGTGAGGTTCACCCCAAACTTGGGAACCTTCCCAGAGTCAGGGATGCACTGCTCTGAGTGAAGATGGGGACACACTTAGCCCACTTGTTTTTCAACATCTCAAGGAAAGAGATGAGGCATTGGGCTGAAATCCCAGATCCAGCACAGCCCAGCCACTTCACTGTACACCCTCCGTCCACCTGTGAGATAGTCCTCCAGTCTAACTTGTTCCTTTCAACTGCTCTCCTCCAGGGAGGGGGCACCAGGGACCCCTCCAAGTCTGTTCTTCCATTTACTCCTTCCATGGGCCCTGTGAGGCTGGCATTGATGTAGACAAGAAGTCTAGCAGAGCAGAACCACCGGAGGCTTGGATTTGAGCTTGGCCCCTCCACTCTGAGCCCCACTCTGGGGTTCATGACTTGGCTTGGCCCCTGTCCTGCCCCCAGCCATCCACACATCCTGGGGCCTCCATCAGTGGCACTAGACCACCTGCTGCTCCAGCCACAAGCTGTGTCCCTCCACACTGTGAAAGCCCCCCAGACCTCAGAGGCTATCTGGAACTGGGTCTCTCCAACCAGCAGCAGCACGGAAACCGATCTCTCCCATGGCATTTGGAGGGACCAGGATGTATTCTGCAGACTTGTATTCTGCAGGATGCATTCTGCTTCAGAATACAGGAGGATTGGGGGTGACAGGAGTCTCTGGGCTTCATGCAAATGAGCCTGCTCAGGCTGTCTTTTACCCAGCAGGCACAAGGAGCGGGTGCGCCCACACACCACGGATCCGCCGCTCCCTCCAGAGGCCGCCCACGGACCCTGCGGAATTAGCTCTCGAATGGGAGGAACAGGTGACAGGGCGCCCTTGCTGAGGGGAGTCAGCTTCTCCAAAATCTCACACCCCCCCCCAGGGGTGTGCAAGAGCAGGAGGCGGGGGCGAAGACTGCAAGACCCCATCGAAAAATGAAATGTAATTTGTCTCCTTTTCAGAGGAAACCAAGCTGGCTCCATCCCTGATTTGCAAGAATATGACTTTTCTGCCAGATGGGTGCAGGACGCCCACTTCCGTCACTCTGGCTTCTGTCTTCCTCAGGCGACAGAGCCACATGCTCCCCCAACACCGCCATGAGTGCATTCCTGGAGCAGTGAAAACTCCCTGCTCAGGACCGACCTGTGACACCCATGCACCTGCCCGCCCAGGGACAGGGGAAGCAGAGAATGGTGTTTAATGAAAGGAAATGCTGCAGCCATCCACTTCCTGCTTGGGCTGCTCTCCATCCCCCAGCCCCCGCCAGGCCTGGCAGCCTCTTGGGCCTGGACACAGTGGGGAAGGCCAGCCAGACCAGTGCCCACAGATCCCCATGTGTACCTAGAAGCCCTTGGGAGTGGGTCTGTCACAGGGTGTGCTTGGCAGGGCCTGAGCTGAGCTCCCAAACCTGCCCACATACCTTCCTGATGGGGCCTAGGGGACAGAGGGAGCTGGTCTGGTTCTGGGTCAGCAGAGGAGGTGCTGCCCAGGCATGACCTGATGGAGAGAGAAAGCTCATGGACATCTGTCTCCTTCCAGTTGACACTAAGAGCCCTTTCCCACTCCCAGAGAGAGGGGAGGCTCCCCATATAGAGCATGGAATGTGGAGCCCTCATTAGAATAGCAGGTCCCAGCCCAGGTTTGTCCCCACTCACTTCCCTGCCCAGGGTGCAGGTCACAGCCAGAGGGTGCTCATGTCCAAATTGCTCACTTTGAGGCCACGGTCCCTCATCTATTAAATCAGGTGAGCGCTCCAACAGCCCTGTGGGCTGAGGTCACCCTGAGGTGGAGGCTAAGTTCCTTCCCTTACTGTCACACGTTGTCACTGGCATTGTCACAGCTCCCCATCCCTTTCATTCTCGTCTGCCCCTAGCTTGGAGTCTGCAGTGCTCAGAACCAGTGGCTGAGCCTTGCATGCAAGGTTCTTCTTTCTAACGGAATCACCTTCCTTGCCGGATGTTTCCTGTTTAAGAGTGAACTCTGTCAGAATCAATCTCACTGTCTGAGTCAGCGGCTGGGACAACATTGCCCTTCTCTCTGCCTCCCCTCCTCCTCGGGCTCCACCAGTCTTGGAAGCCAATGAGACTGTCATTGCTGCAGCTCGCCTGTGTCGGTTTATTTTCTTCTCATCTGCCGAGTGCAGAGGAACATTACAGAATGTGGATGTTTGGGACCAAGGACCGTGGGTTCTAGAGAGAAGCTGGCCTAAGTTCTATTGAGGGGTGGACTGGGGCATATCCCAAACCCAGAGGGACAAGGCACAGCAACCTAGACCAGGCCTCTGTACAATGGAGAAGTAAGAAAAACCCAAGAGCAAAACAGCACAACAGGTAAAATGATGACCCATCCAGGGTACCCATAGTTCTCTGAACAGTTCTGAAAGAAATCCCAAAGTGCTTTCTCAAAGTGTGCCATCTGAAAGTAACACTCTGATACTGGAATCACCCTGCAGGTTCTCCTGGAAAGTGGGGGGAATCACCCTGTTGTCTGGATCCTTCTTCCTAGTGTGTGAAGAGACCATAATTAATTTGACCATTCTTGAAGGGGATGAGGAAAACTCCCTGTCTGGGGTCTGCAAAGAACCTTCTGTTCTTGTGAACACAAATGTGCATTTCTACTGGGCAAATTTTGGGGGTCAAGTGCCAGGCTGTAGGGCACCTGCAGATGTGGGAAGTCACCACACAATGCAAACTCCTGCTGCGAGGATGAGGCTCTGCTTGCCCATCCTTGCCACACTTGATGTTTTCCCTCTTCTGAACTTGACCACCCTGGCAGGTGGTGTGTCTTTAGAGAACAGTGTCTGGCACACACACTTCTACCACTTCTCGGTAACTCAAGGTTACAGCCATCTACATAGTCACTGTCCTAAATTAAATAGCTTGGCAATGCAAGGAGTGAGCAGGCAGCCTCGCCTTTTTGAGCACTCAGGCCTCTTGTGTCACGGCAACTCCACCTCATGCTTGAACCTCACCCTAGATGACAGAAGGGAGCCAACCAGGCCTCCTGTCAGCTGCTGTCCCAGTCAGCTGTCGGTGGGTCTCCTGATGTTCTTCTTGACTTTTGAGAAATTTGTAAAGGGAGCAACACTGACCCCCCTGAGCCTCTGGCTACTGTTGCTGCCCAGCCCTTGTCACCGCTGGACCTTCATCTGGCTTTGTGCTCTGAAAGATCTCAGAGACTCAACCAACTCTCCTTTGCCTGGAGGGAGAGCTCCCTGGCTGCACCTTTGTTTGTTCACTGTTCACTCATTTGGAAGCTATTCACCAAACATCTGGTCTGTGCCCTGCATGTTCAGTCATGGGTGAAGGTCATGGACAGCCATGGCTAGATCTTGTTGAGCTCGTAAGGCCACCAGGGACACACTGATCCTGCTGCAATGGGCTGCTCTCCACCCCTCACCTCATCTACACCACAGAGTGTGTTTCTGCAGAGAGGGGCACAGGCAATGTACACCTGCTCGCTAGGGTGATTGCCATGCTAGCTGGGACCAAAGGGTTTTGCAGGATGTGGAACTTTCAGTGCTGAAACTGGAAAGATGCAGGCAAACCAGGAAGAGCTATGCACCCTGCTTCTCACTGGAACCCAAAGCTCTTGGCTTCAGGAACAGTTCTTCTGTCTACGTCACATGTCTCCTGACCACCAATTCAGTTCCAGCCAGAAGAGCAAACTAGAATAGTCCAGATGGCTCCTGGGGCTTAGTGAAGGAGTGAAGTGGGATGCTGTCTGCCTGGCTGAGTACTGGGTGAGTGACAAGCTCACAGACCGTGCTTAGAGACAAGACTTAGTGGAAACATCTTAGGGAGCTGTGGCTTCCTGGGAAAGGCTCCCTGAGCCCAGGACAGGTTGGGGTCCTGTACTGGCTACTATGGTCCCCTGCACTTGTCCTTTGTGACCCTTTCCTACTGGGTTAAGGGAAGGAAGGGCCATGTCTGTCTCCTCCTTTAAAGCCCAGCATCTGGTACATGAATGGGCACTGGATGGATGGATGGATGGATGGACAGATGGACAGATAAAAGAATAGATGGATGGTCGGATTAATGATGGGCAAATGAGTGCATGGGTGAGGGGATAAGTGAATGACGGGTGGGTGGATGGTGGATGGGTTGATGGATGGATGAATGGATGATGATCTAAGTGGATAGATGGATGGGTTGAAAGGTGGATAGATAGAGAAATGGATGAGTAAATATATAGATTTGAAGGTAAATGAATGGATGTATAGTAGGTGACTGTGTGGATGAGTGAGTGGGTAAGTGAATGATGGTTGGATGGGTGGATGGGAAAGTGGGTAGATGGATGAATGAATAGATGGGGAGATGGACGAATGGACTGGTGATGGATGCATGGATTCATGGAGGATGGATGGATGGATAGGAGGATGGGTGGGTGAGTGGGTAAGTAGATGATGGGAGAGTAGGAGGGTGGATGAATGGAGTACATGTCAGCCCTGTCCAGCAGGTGATCCCATGCTGGTGTGAGTCCCAACTCTGTAGCTCAATGACTCTGGGTGATGTGCGTTGAACGGTTGTTCCTAACCAAATCTTACGCTAAGTACTTGATCCACATGCATCTCCCATATTCCTGAGCACCATTCTCAAGCCATAAGCATTGTCCTTTCTATTTTATAGCTAAGCAACTGAGGCCAGAGAGGCCAGTAACTTCTCCAAGGCTGCATATACTGAGGGCCACAAGGAGCCAGATGCCTCACTCCTCTCCTGTCAAAGCCCCCAAACACTGGGCACAGGCCTCAGGGTGAGCTATAACTGTCCTTGTCACCCCTCTTCCTAGTAAGGGATCAGCAGAGACTAAGGGTGTTAGAGTCAGGGTCCCCAGGCCACTGCTTACCTTCATCCTTCCCTCCACCATTTGCAAACAAGCTTCCTAGATGACTGAGTGACCCCAGGGATTGGGAGAGGAGGGAGGCAAGGCCCTTCTCTTAGGAAGTGATATGGAAGGTGCCAGGCCCTCCTTATGCTTGCACACATGTGCAGAAGGGACACATTCCCTGTCAGGTGGTGTGTAGCAAAAGTGATGACACATCCAAGAGGTGCCCAGATGCCCGGCTACATGGACAGGACACTCATCACCTAGAAACAGATCTGAACTTTGCTCTGAGTGGAGGTGCCCGGGGACCATCCCTCCCAGACCCTCTTCCAGGATCACCCAGTGCTGATCCCTGCCTTCACTCTGGAGTGATCCTCTGGGCAGAACTGCAGACCTTGCTGTCTGATCAGAAGAAGGTTGTCGACTGGCTGGCTGACCTACCTTACTTAGACTCTGATATTCTCTTCACCTTGGGGGAAGCAGGAGAGGCCACCTTACCCAACCAGCCTGGGGGTTCACGCCCTCCCTCCTAGCCCTGGATGATACCCAGAGGGGGAAACGGACATGGCTTCCAGCCACAGGAGCCCAGGTGCTGGAGCTTCAGGGCAGGACTCCATTCAGCTGCGGGGGGATTGGGGGAGGAACACTGAGTCGGAAAAAGGACAGTCTGAGGCTTCCGTTGGCCACAGGCTGCAGGCAGCAGAACACAACGGCTAACTCCTAATTCACTCGCCTCTCTGCTCCTACCCTGGCCTAGACTCCTCCAGTCTGATCCCTTTGGTGGTCATTGTGAAGGACACAGTCTCATAAGGAGCCCAATTTTTCTGAGCAGGAAAGCCAGTCTGTGGGCTGCACTTGTTTCCAGCTGACGTGTGAATAACCAGACTGGGCACAGTCAGCTCCTCCTGCCCCTCCTGCTCTCCTCCCTCCTCTTCTGGTCTCCTCTCTCCTCTCCTTCTCCCCCAAGCCTCGCTTCTCACACCCCCACTATGTCTGTCCTCCAGTCCAGAAGTAAAGTCCAAAGGGCAGAGCAACTTCCCCAAGGTCTTTTCTGTACCTAAACACTGACTGCCACGTCTGCACACAGAAATCAATACACGATTCTGCCCTGTTGGCTCTCACTCAGCCCCGCCTGGAAAGTCAGGGCCCAGTGTCCGCGCTGGCCGGGCCACCGAAGACTGCTGGTCATGCATACAAAGCACTCAGCCGGGCATTATCATTCTGGAGCCGAAATCCTGCGTGCATCTCATCCGTCATTCAGCAGCCCTTAACGACTTGTCAGTTCCTTGCCCTGCCATTTTCTGTCTAATTAATTCTTTTATTGTGCACCGGATAAAGAAAGACAAAGGCCTCCCCTGCAATAATGATTCATTAAAATGCAGCGCCTTTGCAGCTCTTGGCTGGGCACCAGCCGAGCCACTCTGCCTGCTGTGGGCACGGCTGCCTGCACCCCTTAACCCTTTGCAGAGTCCCCTGGGTTGGATGTCCTGAAGAATCCAGCCATGAGCCAGTTCAGGATGGGGAGGAAGATGGGCATCTCACACTTTCCCACGGCTGACCTCAGCGGCCCAGCACTGTGTTTGGGAATCCAGGGGGCCCCTGGCCAGGCTGACCTATCCAGGCTCGGGGCAGACCCCAGGTTCTGACCACAGCCTCTTGGGGAAGGAGAGTGGAGGGAAGCAGGAAGACTTGGGGAGGGGTGTCTGCCCCAAATAGAACCCAGGGTTCCAGAAACAAGTGGCTTTGAGGTTTAGCCAACACAGGCAGGAAGATGGCAGTCAGTGGCACAGGTCAGTGTGCTAGGCACAGTCATGCCAGGCCTTGCTCAATTCAGAGAGCTCATTACCTACCATTCTATGGCACATGGGAAACTGAGGCATGGCAGGCCAACCTGCAAGTGGCAGAACTTCCTGCCACCCCACAGGAAGTTGCTCAGATGCCCCCCAAAGCAGCAGTAAGAGGCAGGCGAGGTGCTGTTGGGCTTCTGTCCAGGGATGGGCCAGGAGGAAGAGGCAGGAACCTGCCTAGGACTCACTCTGTGCCCACTTCACTTCTCTTCTGTTTTCTTGCTGGCAAACCCACCTGATTTTTACAAAATGGCCATGTGGCTTAACGTAGTGACAATTCCACCAGAGTCAGATTTGGGCCTCTGAATAGCACCTGGACCCAGACAGGTCTTAATGTCATTGAGTTCTCCCAGCAGCCCTGCTCTCGTCTTATGGCTGAGGGACTGAAGCTCCTGGAGACAGACACCGGTTCTGTGGTGGGCTGGGTGGGTATTTAGCACCACACTACCCTGTCCTTTACGCCCCTCATATATAGACCGTGGGGACACGACATTTTCATATTTGCTTCTTGCAGAACACAGGACCCCAGAAGTAGAAAGGTGGAAGAGTGGGTCAGCTGCTCAGAGGACACAGGCCCTCTTGTCCAAACAGAAACCTGTCCCGAGAGCCGACTCCATCCCAGGGACTTTTTCAATCTATCTGACACTGGGGTGGATTGGCAGCATTGTTTCCCCTTTCTGTCTGCACAGGGTGTTGTTCCATTCCATGGGGGTCAGAGGCCATGATGTCTGTCCTGGGCAGGGAAGTGAAAAATGAGGAACTTTTCCCACTAGCCGCCTTTGGGATGGGCTGACGGGGTGGCTGCTCTGTGGGAGAACTGGACCCAGGGCGAGGCAGGTCAAAGGCGGCCTTAGAAATGTTGTCAACCGGAAGCTCTTGGAGTTTGACACGGGACACATCTTCTCTTACAAAACCCACACTAGCCAGAGGACCGGCACAGTGGTCTCAGTCCCTGGGCATCCACCCTGGCCTCGAACTCAGTGCATCAGTGAGGGGCCCGGCCTAGGGAGAATTCCTGGGCGCTGGCCTCGGGTTCAGCCTCTGAGGACTGAGGGTGCTGAGGGGAGGCCTCCAGCACAGCACAGGAGGCACAAAGCCCAGGGCATCCCTGCAGGGAAGGGCACTGCCGTGTGCCAGGAGAGGTGCCCATCCTCTTCAGGTACAGGGGGACCCGTGGGAGGCTTATCAGGGACCAGGCTAGGGGCTTTTGCTCCCAGGCTGGTCAGTGAGACAGAAGGGCCTGGGCCCCAGGAGTTAACTCTCGGGAGTCTCGCCAAGTCCCAAGAAAACTGGCAGGGTTGTCCAGCCCTCGGGAACCTGGCAAGCCCCAAAGTGAGTCCCGGCACAGCAGCAGGGCCTCGAGGCTTTGTCAGCCAGCCGGACGCCTGGGGTTCTCCTTGGTCTGGGGCATCAATGTGGGGACTTTGAGGGCCATATGGGACCGGACAGCCCTTGGCTAGATGCAGGACAGGCTAGGCAGGGTCTGTGTAGGCAGCAGGCTGTGAAGGTTGCAGCCATCCTTCAGCATGGTTTTTGCAGCCTCTGCCCAGACTCTCCCTCACCTTAAGCACACCCGGATCTCAAGAGCCCTCATAAATCCGGGCAGCTCTTTCCTCACGCTGCTCTTGGCAGACTCTGGACCCAGAGTGGGGTGAGGGAGGCAGGGATGGGCTGGCTGGGGACAGCGTGGGTGTCCCCTACCCGGCCAGCGATTAAAATTGCAACTCTCTCTTAAGTCTGGGTTCCCAGAGGCATAGCCCTCCTCCCGCCCCAGGAATCCTCCAGAGGGTGAGTCTGCACAGCCCACTGTAGCCAGCCCCAGCCTGTAAAGCCCTCACCAAGTCACAGTTGCTCTGGAGGCTTGGCCAGGGGACCTGTGCCCCTGCTCACCACCACTCCCCACATCCATTTCTCTCTAGAAACTTCCATCCAAGTAGATAATTTTGCGGCTCCCGCAGGGCAGCTTTCATCCGCTCCCAGTCTGGCTCTGGGCCGGTGCCCGAAAAATGCCGTCAGCTTTCGGTGCTGCGTAGCCACCCAGAGATCAGCCCCGAGTTTCCTACGAGGAAAGCACGGCCCCAGAACCGTTCATCTGCACCCGTTTTGCCTACTGAGGAGACCCTCCCAGAAGGAAACTGGTCACAGAGGAAGCTAAGAGCAGGGTGTTGAAATTCAGACCCAGCGGCTGATAGGGATGTATCTGACCCCTGCCCTGGGGGGTTCTGGGTGGGCTCCAGGCTACCTCTTCACAGAAGCCCCCTGGAATCAGACCCACGGTAGAACCTAACCCCACCCTTGCCAGGAAACCGTGCCAGTGTGGTACTCAGGCTCAGGGAAAACAGTGCACAAGACACAGTCCGAATAGATAAAAAGCATTTTTTTAATCTTATCAAATCAATCTGTACAAAAGTTAGCACTGCTTGGTCAGAAAGTAGCGAAACACAGCAGGCAGGTGAGCAAAAGTCTTTTCTGAAGTTGACACCGGAAAAAAAAAACAAACCAAACAGATTGCATAAAAATGAGTTTGTTGTGGTTCCCACTCCCACCCCCCCAACCAGAAAGATACGCAAAAAAAGAGAAAAAAAATAAAGAAACACGAGGTCTTTCCTAGAAAAAGATTGGAAAAGTAGAAAAAGTAAAAAGAAGCAACTTCTCAGATGTATTTAAATTTACAAAGTTTCAAAGGCACAAGTTTCCACGAAATAGGCGGAAGTAGGCAGCTGTCATACGCTTAACACACGGCGGAAGCAATCCGGTAAATCAGGTATAACCCCCTACTAGGAACCTATGAAACGTTTAGCGGAGGAGGTTTAGTTTCACAGCTTGGTAGGTGGCGCCTGATGCCAGAGAGCCTAGATTATCGCTGTTCCACAGCCACCATTTGCAGGAAATTCTGTCTTCTACCACTTGGCACTGTCTTGGGAGGGGATGGCACTCCAGCCTCCAAAGTCACCCGATGCCGGTGTTGGGTGTTCCTCTCTGATCAGACATCACCAGGCAAAATCTTGCTCCCTCCAACTCGTGAGACTCAGGGGGCTTCTCAAAGGCCCAGTAACTCCAAGCCTCTGAGCACTGTGAGCCCACCTCCAACCTGCCCCTCGTGCAGACGCTTCCCCGGCTTTTATTCTGTCTTAAATTCTACTCTCTGCACAAATTACTTCATTAATTAAAGATAAAATAATACGGAACATAAATACGTCTTTAACAGCTTTCAAAACAAACACGTTTAAGCTTTTAAAATAAAAATTATCAAAAAAAAAAACCAAAAACAAAAACATGAAAGGAGAAGTGTTCATCTCAGTCAAACCTTGCCAGGAAGAACTTTGACTACAGTCTCCTGGCTGGTCCCAAAAGTTGTCCAAGTACACACTTCCCTACGTGTCCTCAGGCTGTACTTGCCGCAGCAACAGCATCCTCTGGTCCTAGGAGGTTCTTGGCATCCAGGCTGGTGCGGATCTGAACATATCCAGCCCTGATTCTCAGGCCCTTCCCTCCTTTGCTGTGGCTGACAAGTCTCATTTACTGAGATGCAAAACCCAGATGCACGGGTGCCACAGGTCCTCGAATGAATGAATGACTATTTTGGAATCACTAGTCACCTCAGGGAGGGAGAGAAAGAAAGAGAGAGGGAGAGAGAGAGAGAGAGGAAAGAAGGAAGAGAGAGCTCTGTCTGCTGGCAGAAGTTTGGAGATCCAGAGGCAAAGAAACATCTGGTGACAAAGCCTGGCTTCCCACAGATTCAGCAGGCACTTGACAAGAGTGCGGCCACGCTGGCTGCTTTCCCCCTCGCTAAAAGCACTCTTCTGGGAGATCTCAGGGACCTGGCTGTCTTCCACGGATGCTGAATCCCCCCAGGGCATGGGTGGCCTCAAGGTCTGGTCAGGGTGGTGTACACTGGTTGGTCCCAGTTGCTGCTGGGGCTGTGGGCGGGAGGCATGGAGAGACCGTTGAGCAATGGCGAGGCATAGGGCCGGCGTGACGAGTGGAAATAGGGGTACTGGTAGAGGCTGGGCGGGTAGCTGGGGTAGGGACTGTAGTAGTTGGAGGCCTGCAGGTCAGCGTAGTCACACTGTGCACTGGCGAAGGAGCTGGTGGCTGTGGCAGGGGCGGCCGGGGTGACGCTGGCTTGGGCACTATAGGAGCTGTAGTCAGAACGGCCTGGAGAGCCATGTGACTGGTCACTGTAGTGGCTGGGGCTGAGCTGCTCCGTCTTGATGTGTGGCCGCGGAGGTCCCGCCTCGGTGGGTGACGCTGAGGCAGATGGGGTTCCCTTGTGGGCCCACACGGGGGACGCCCCAACACCGGCTGCCCCTGAGTGGGAGTAGGAGGTGCCCCCATAAGATCCAGCAGCAGCCGCCTGGCTGGGCTCTGTGGTCAGGGCCGAGTGGCCATTGAGGGGCAGGTACTGGTCAAACTCGTGGACATCGAAGGTGTCCATGTTGCTGATGACTTCACTGCTGAGCTCCGAGATGTCCACATTGCTGAAGTCGATGTTCTGACGCCCGCTGTCCACCAGACGGCGCCCTTCCAGCTTCAGCTCCTGCTTGCCCCCACTGGCGGTGTGGTGCAGGTCTGTCTTGGGGGTGGTGGGCGGGGTGGGAGGTCCGTGGGTCTGGCCTGGGGATGAGAGCACATTGCAGGGATGAATGCCCCTTCTGTAGGGCTGGGGTGGCGCCGGCGGGCGACACCAGCAACCTAGCTAACTGCCGCAGGTACGAATCAACGGCTTTTTGTTTCTTTACTTTCCCAGAAATTCCTGCCAGCTCAGACCCAGACCTCACTCCTCAGCCCAGAAAATTCCGTTAAACACTGTTCTGCGGGGAGACTCAAGGCCCCTGCCTGAAGACCAAGGTGGTGAGCAGGAAGGTGGCCAGCTGGCCCCACCAGCATTAATGAAGCTGTCAAGGAATGCCTGGCCCCGTAAACATGACCAAGGTGAATTCACACAGAACCCATCTTTCCCAGTCAGAGCTGAACAAACTGAGGATCATGGCTTTGGCTAGCTCCAGTGAGGCTGCTCGGCTGCTAGGACCCCACCCGGCATCCTAATTCTGAAGCTGGGGCTACTGACCCTA
The DNA here is from genome assembly GCF_047511655.1 of Castor canadensis. Lineage (NCBI taxonomy): Eukaryota > Metazoa > Chordata > Mammalia > Rodentia > Castoridae > Castor > Castor canadensis. The sequence continues at coordinate 817,047 of NC_133402.1, read as the reverse complement.
CTCTGACAGTGGCTTGCATTAGAGAATGGAGACCCTGTCGGTAAGTCCAGCTAAACACCCATCTCAGGGGTGTCAGACTGAGCACAATAGTTGGGGCTCTCAGGCTCATGAGGATAAATGGCCACCCCACCGCAGGATCAGGAACAGCTGCAACTGGGGGCTTTTTCGGGGTACCTGTGGAAGATCTGGTTCTTTGGGAACCCCTGGCCCCTAAGGCTCAGCCATCCACTGACTTTTCCCACGGGGATCGCAGACGCTGCAGGGCCCTGGATCCCACCTGTGTGGTCGCCGTGGTGATGTGAGTCACTGAGAACTGAGTCAGCCTTGTACACGGCACCGCCAGGGTGTTGGACCAGCTCTGTGCCGGAGTCTGAGTCGCTCCGTCCGGTCTTGACACTCTTCCTCCGGCGTGGCTGGTACTTGTAGTCCGGGTGGTCCTTCTTGTGCTGGACACGAAGCCTCTCGGCCTCCTCCACGAATGGCCGCTTCTCGCTCTCACTCAGCAAGCTGCAGAGCACACAGCAGGGCAGGGATGGCCACGGGGCTCCAGTGCTGACCATGTGTAGCCAGAATCGGCACGTATGCTGCCCCGTGGGGACTGGTTTGGCGACAGGCATAGGCCAGGGCACTGGAGACACTGTCCAGCAGGGAAAGCTGCCCCGCATGCTAAGCGTCCTGGGCACCAAGTGGACACTCCCCTCTCTGAGACCCTCCCAGCTTGAGCCCTCGGGGCCTGCTTGGTGAGGTCTGTGTGCTTACTATGGAACAAAACCCGAACTGTCTTGTCTTCTTCCTTTGACTTCCCCTCTTTCCTAGCCTGTCTGTTCCCTCCCTCTGGAGCTTTCTGAGGGAGGTGGGGAGGCAGACAGGACCCAGAGAGAACTGTGCACAAAGGCAAGGCTTCTCGAGAACCGTGCTGGTGCTGGACTCAGCTGGGCTGCTGCCCCTCCAACTCCCAGGCTTCCAGTAGCAAGGGCAAAATCCAAATGCCTATCCTCAGAGCACACAAGCCCCTCAGACTCCCAGTTGTGCACCTCTAATTGCTTGTGGGGCAGGACTCAGAGGTGCAGAGCCAATGGGCTCTGTGCCCACGTTGAAAAGATGGACGGACAACTCACACCCCGGCCCAGCTTTTTAAACTCAAGTAGTGGATGTTTGGTAAGGGTGGGCTGAGGCTAGCAGCAAGTTCTCTGCTTCACACAACACTCACTCTCACCATGCCAAAGTATGCACAGAACCTCCACCAGTCTCTTCACCCACACGCCTTCCTTCCCCTCTTCTGGGTGCAGAGGTGGCCAGGGAGAGGGAGAAGAGGAGACTGTACCAGTGGGCAGAACTTCTGGACTCCCTTCCCAAGGGTGGTGGGGAGATCAGGGTCCCAGCCCTTTCTCAGGAAAGGGCACCTCCAAGAGTACAGCTAGCTGCCTGCCCTGTGCCTGCAGGTCTCCAGCTGAGGCAGGTCACTCACAGATGGGGTCCCCAACTCCACAACCCTCAACAGCGTGTCCCAAGAGGGGAGAATGAGCCAGAGAGCCCCACTCCAGGCAAACGCCCTTCATCCACAACCTGATTTCAGCACCTGGCGACTGGTGTTTTTCCACCGGACCTACCCTGGAACCACGCTGGGAGCACAGCCCAATCCCGGGGCGCACTGCCACCTCGTCCAGCCCCTGCGCTTCCCCCGCGGGGCAGTCCGCAGACAGCGCGGGTAGGGGTCCCGCTCCCGGGATCCCCGCACTCACCGCCACAGCTTGCCCAGTGTCTTGCTGAGCTCCGCGTTGTGCAGGTGCGGGTACTGGTCCGCCAACTTGCGGCGCGCCGCCTGCGCCCACACCATGAAGGCGTTCATGGGCCGCTTCACGTGCGGCTTGGCCTTGAGCGCGCCGCCGCCACCGCCGCGTACCGGCATGGGCACCAGGCTCCAGTCGTAGCCCTTGAGCACCTGCGACACGGCGTCGCGGATGCAGGCGGGGAAGCGCTCGTCCGCCGACTCTGCCGCGTCGCCCCGGCCGCCGCCCCCCGCGCCCGCCGCTCGCCCCAGGCCCTCGGAGCCGGCTGGCGACGGCGGAGCGTCAGAATCCGAGTCCTCCACGTGCGACATGGAGCTGGCGGTGCCAGAGGGGCTGCAGGGGGGCTGGGTGCGGGCCTCGCTCATGTCCAGCATTGGAGCCGCGCGCGGAGGGGCGCGCACTGGGGATGGGCGCGGGGGTCGGCGTTCAGGCGCGCTGCAGCCGTTCCGGGACCCGAGGTCGCCGCGCAGGGCCCAACCTTCGTCCCTGCAGCCGTCGCCCAGCTCCCAATTCGCCGCCGCCGCAGCTCCGTCCCCGCTCCCGGACCCGCAACAAGTTTCTTTAAGCGGCGGCCGAGGCTCCGCCCCTCACGGCCCCAATTGGCCCGCGCCCCTGTCTAGGGGCGGAGCCTGGCAGCCCCGCCCCAACCCCGAAGAAAGCCCGCGGCCCCCACCCTTCCAGGCCGCACCACGTGGGCCCGGCGCCCCGCAGCCTGCGCCCCGCGGTCCCCTTCCCGGGGGCGGGCAAGAGAGGAACGGGCGGGGCTGCGTCTCGCTCCGTCCTGTGCCGCGCGTCTCAGCTCCGCGGAGCCCGACGCCCAGCGGGAAAGCGGGTCCACAGGGTCCGGAGCCCCGACGTCCCGCTCTCGGTACTGCCGGGCTCCGCGCTCAGGAGCACCCCGCTCCCGCTGTTAGTCCAGGTAACGCGCGATCATGAGCTGGGGGACCGGACAGCGCTGGGGGCTCGTGGTCGTGGGGGCCCGGGTAGCCGTGGGGTGGGAGCGTTGGGCGGGGCAGAGCTGGCCGAGGCTGCTGGGTCCCTGGGGCAGTCATAGGATGGTGGGGCCGGACGCGGGGGCTCGGGGCCTTCCGGGCGTGACCCGGGGCGGGGGCGTGGAGGCCCTGGCGGGCGGCCCTGGGTGGTCTAGCGGAGGCGGAGGCCACGCCAAGCCGCTGCGCCTAGGCGCCTGGAGAGGAGGAATGCTTGGGGTCGACAAGGGGACATTTCCCCCGAGGCGAGCTCCGAGCCGCGACTCCGAGCCCCGCCTGAGGTCGCCCCCGCGAGCTGGCCCCGAGCCCGGCAGTCCCTGAGGGTGGCTCGGATTCTCTCGCCAAACTCGCGGGAGGCGACGGACCCACCGCCTCCTCCCCTTAGGGTGGCCACCGTGGGGGCGGCGTGCTTGTGGCTCTCGAGACCCAGGTGACCCCAAACGAGGCCACTTTGTTCCCCCAGCTGCACAGTCCCAAGCCGTGGACTCCGGGGCCGGAGATGCAGCAGCCGCAGAAGAACTCTTGTTCCTCTCAGCAGAAGGGCTGCTCCGGGACCGGCAAAGTCCAAATGGGACTTCTGTGGATCCTGAGTAGTAGGCCTCCAGCATGCCCTTTAACAACCCAGCAGCCAGCTTACCTCTGACTGCGCAGGACCCACCTCCCACCTCCTGACTCCAAGGGGGAGGCCTTGACCAGGCCCTCCGACCTTGATTTTTGGAGTGGGACAGCACCATGCAGAGAGCTGAAGAGCGAGGGACCTCCCACCATCACTGAGGTGACAGTTTAGGAAGAGAAGGTGCTCTTGGTTTTGACCTTGTTCAGGTCAGGGGTCCCTGTGAGCACAGATGGGGAGCTGGCTCACTTCTTCCTTGTCCTTTCATCTGCCTTCTTTTGCTCTGTCACTACGAAGAAAGACCCTTCCCCACCAGTCCCCAGGGATGCACCAGTGGAGGGTGCTATCAGAGCAGAGTCCATGCCAGACAGAGGTGTAGAGTGGAGAAATCAAGGATGGGGACCCTGCTCAAACTCACTGCCTCTCAGCCCCTTGTCTCTGGGAACTTGGGATCCATAGTCCCTGGGCCCCATTGTTAGGGGCCTCAGTCTTAATGGAGAACTTTGCTTTGCTAAGAAAACAAAAAGCTCCAGACTACACTGGCTGCAGGGCAGCCTCTCCCTGGCCTCCACCCTCAGGGAGTTATGACACACCTAATTCTCATATCCCCAGGACACAGAGGAGGTGATTCCTGGGACCTCTGGAGGAAAGGAAAACAAGCTCAAGAGTGAAGGCCTATCCCAGGCTCTGCCCAGAGCCTGCACCTTTCCCTGGCTGCAGAAACCCCTCAGGGCACTGGTGGGGAGGAGCTGAAAGCTGGGGCTGCACTTCCCACATTGCAGTTGTGAGCTTGAGGGTTCAGCTCTTCCTGACCCTGACCCCATTAGGGTCAGTGAATACTGCTGGTCCCTGAGGTCCCACTAACTCATCTCTGAGCCACCTTGAAGTCCTCAGGGAAATGCCAGTACTGTCTGGCCCTTGCTTTCCTTTGTGCTTACCAGAGTTTGTGTCCTCACCCACTAAGCAGGTCCTGAGTGGACATGGGATAGTGGCTTCCAGAGGGAGTTGTCCAGGACGGCAGGAGTGTCCTTAGCAGTGATTGAACACAGCTTCGTGCCATGGCTCTCATAGGCAATAGGATCGGGACTATAGTATGCTGGTGTTGGGGGTGGGGGTGGGGGGGCAGAGAGTCCTCTCCAGGGACTGAAATGGTCCCCAGAGGGGAGGGACTTTAGAAAGTATAGTCCCAGAGGGCTTAAGACATGACAGTTCAGCTGAGAACCAAAACTTCCAATTTTGGAGCAAGGAGGAAAGAGCACTTCCTGGGAGGGGTCGCAGCAACTTGTGCAAAGGTCCTGAGGAAGCAAAGAGCACGGGCATTTGAGAACAAGTCGAGTCAGAGTGGTTTATAACTTGAGCAGCAGCATTTGAGCCACCTCTTAGCACAGGTCTTTGTCCAGGGGTAGACCTCCTCCTGCTGGTGTTGGCTCTGCCCCAGCCTCCCTGACTTCATCCCAGTCTCATGACCTCTCCATCATCTGGTGGGCTTTGCAGTTTCAGAGCGAGGAAATGATTGGCTGAACTTGGCTCAGGTATCCATCCCTAGACCAGGGGCTGCAGGGGGTGAGAACACAGTTGCTGGGCCCGCCCACAGTTGCAGAGTCGACTTGGCGCCTTGTTGCAGGTGCAAGAAGGAGGTGTGTCCTGGCGGCACCATGCGTACCACAGTGAGGGCCAGTCCTGGCTTGGAGTGGCGTTCCAGGCACAAAGCCTCCTGCTTCTCTACCTTTGTCTTCTAGGGACAGTGATTCAGGAAGCCCTGCATGTGTGTTGGCGATGGAGGGGTTGCTGCAGGCTGAGTGTCACTGTGGAGGAGGGTCCTGGTTGTACTGCACCCTCCGTGCCCTTCTCCCAGTCTGTCTGGCCCTTGTCCTGGAGTCTGGGCACACTGTGTCCGTTGGCAAAGGGCCAAGTGGGCCTATGAACTCTAAGCTGGTGTGTTCCTGTGTGTCCACAGCCTTGGCCTGGCCTCCCTCGGCCACTGTGTTCAGAGAGGTGTGTCAGGCAGTTGACATGGCATCCTGTGCAGCCTTGGAAATTAATTGCTACTTTTAATTACTGGCTGGTCTAGCAGAAATGAAATGTGGGAGTAGGGAAAGTAAACTCAGAGCAGTCAGTGGCTGCTGAAGATAGACATCCTGCCTGCCAGGTCCCTAGAGAGGCAGGACTTGGTATGCCTAGGAGTCCGGCCTCCCAGTAACAGACACTAGGAAGTGCTTTCTTTTCCCACCCCTCCACACATGCACCTTAATTTATCAAGAGCTGACTGAATGGAAGTTCTGGTTAGGGTCAAAGCTGGCCCCTTGGTCAAGCTGACATTTGCTTGGGAGCTGCTGATGTCCATCCTCGCCCCTCTGTGCGTGCAATGGAAAGTCGCCCTGCCTCTCAGCCCGGCCCTGCAGGAACAGAGCCTCCTGGCCAGCTGGTGGCTGGAGCTGGTCTCTCTGCACCCACTCCTGCATTCCGTGTGTGGTGAGACCAGGATTCTTGGGGTGCCACTGGCCTCCAGGTAGGGCGAGCATGCATTCACCTACCTGTCTGCTCTCCTCGATGCCCCAGGAGCCCTCCTGATAAGTAAACTACACTTCCTGGGAGTGGCCACTGACTGCAGGGTGGGACTCCCCTGGGAGGGATGCACTCAGTTTGAAAAGATTCTGAGGTAAGGAGGGTATCAAAGGATTTACCCAGTGCTCTTATCCTGCTGTGACAGGTGAGCACAGGGACTACAGGTGTGTAGGGAACCACAGTGGTCCCTGCTGCCTGTGTGTCCACCTACCCAGGGCCCGTGGGTGAAGCTTTACTCTCACAGCACACATTGGTGCTTGGCACTTTTGTTTGATGCACAGAGTTTGAAGCACTGCTGCAACCGACAATTTTCCTAAGCAAGGTCTCAGGCTTTGCAAGCAGCCATACCTGGGCTGAAGTGAGGACCATACCACCTTTCAGCCAGGCACCAGCACCATGTGCTGGAGAGCATGGCACAGACTGTTGGTGTTTGGACTTGGATTCTGCCAGGCTTCCTCGGGATCTCTTCATTCCATAGACCCACACGTCCCACCTTGTTTGTGCCCACGTGTGTGGGTTGGTGTTTTGCACCAGGCTGGCTCATGGTGTCTGACACCAGACATCTAGGCCTCCAGGCCCCAGCCCTGTATCAGACCCTTGTTCCTCTGGACTGCAGCCCACCCTGGCCCTTCCTGTCTTCCCCATCAACTGCTCTGTGCCAGGCTCCTCTGGGCACTGAGATGTGACTCTGAGCCTGGGAGAGGCTATCAGCCATATCTACTGGAGACCAGGATACTCACTGGACTCTTGATTTCACAAACCAGCCTCTAAGCCCACACTCTGCCAAGCTCGGTGCCCATCCTTTCAAGCTGGACTCTCAGATCTAATGAGGTTTTTGGCCTACAGTGTCCACATTTGAGCCCCTCAGAGCAGAGCCGTTTCCAATATAACCATGAAGGCAGATGGTGTCTTGAAATGAATTTGCCGTGAAGAAAAACCTGCTTGTAGGAAGAGGGGCTTCTGCTGGCTCCTCTGCTATGATGGAAGGTTCTGGCAACCCTCAGGACCAAGGGAAAATTAAACACACCCATGGAAGATCTCTGCTGTCTCCGAGGTGCTTTTTTCCCAGGGGTTCTGTGGTTCCCCCACAGCACAAGATAGCCAGTGTTGAGGGAGAAGAAGCCAGGTCTGAAAGGGTCAGAGCAGTCTTGGGCAGAGCCTCACAGGAATTGCCTGGTTCTGCCACTGTGCCCAACCTGTGGGGTCTGGTACTGGGTGGCACCGCCTACATACAGGCCTCAAAGTTTGGGGCTGTTTGTTAGACAGCATTAGTGGGGCCATTGGTGACCAATACAGAGATTGATACAGTTCTGTGGGCAGAATCCAGCCCACAGGCCTCCAGGTTCTGACCTCTGGGTTGACCAGTTTCCAGGATTTCTTCCAGTTCAGAATAGAATTCCAAAAATAAAAGGGGCACATCCATGTTTTCCCACACGACTGCCACCAGAGAATAGAACTGTTGGGAGATTTTGCTTCCACTCTGCCTAGAAATCACTGGCTGCGGACACTTGGTGCCCCATCTCCTCCATGGGTGCAGGGGGAGCTGAGGGTACAGGAGAAGAGACTCGTGAGCCAACAGAACAGCCGCCTGTGAGTCACGGCCTCTGCACAGCCCGCAAATGTTACGACACCTGCTCACTCCCTTACCCACCCATCGCACCTGCCAGCCTCCCCCAGCGATTTTGGCCGCTGGACAGTCGGGGCAAGAGCAGCCCAAACTGACCCCCCTGCCAGGGGAAGGCAACAGATGTGAGCATCCATGGGTCCTGCCCGCCCCTCCTTCCCCAAGCAGACTTTGAGACATGAAAAATTGAACTAAATGAAGGGTGCACGACGTGATTCGGGCCCAAGCTGGGTTCATGAGGGTGCCAGAGACAGCTGCGACTGCATGTCGGGGACAATGGCCCTGATGTGGTGGGGGCTGCAGGGCTGGAGTGCCCGGGGACAGCTGGATGAGGTGCTGACAGAGGGGCTTATTCCTCTGTGAAGCCGTTCAGCAGCTGCTGGGAGAGCCGCCAGCCAAAGGCTGTGTGCCCTGTCCCGGTGGCTGTGCTGGGGAGGTTGCTGGCGCCCCAGCTAGGGACGGACAGGACCCCTCCCCAACACAATCTCCTCCTTTTCTGGGGCTCTTGTCCCCAAGGCCCAAGCAGCTCTGCCTCCTCTCAGCTCCCTCTGGCCTCTGTCAGGTTGACTTTTTCTTTGCATGTGTGAATTTCTGGCTGTGCAACTCCATATGGATTTTGCTTTGTTTTTAGACAGGGGTCTCACTGTGTAGCCTAAGTTGGCCTTGAACTCTTGATCCTCCTGCTGCAGCCTCCCCAGTGCTGGGATTACAAGCACACACCACCACACCCCGTTTCTCTGGGGTTGCAGAGGTTTTGTTTTCTATGTGTAGCATCTTATGGCATGAAACCCATTGGTATCTAGATTTTAAACTGTGCAATGCCTAGTACAAAGAAGCAGAGTTGATGCAAATGACTTATTCTGCCACGTAAAAGCAACACCTTCCAGGTGATTATGAAACTTCTACTTCAGGGATTTCCTTTTCGTGATTTTTGTTTTGTTTTAAAATATGGAATGCTTCAAAATTTGTGTGTCATCCATCTGCAGGGGCCATGCTAATCTTCTCCGTCATTCCAATTTCAGTATATGTGCTGCAGAAGTGAGCACCTTTTTTAATTGAGGTGAAATTCACCTAAGCCAAAAAACCAGCCATCATAAAATAAAGGTTCCACAGCACTTACTACATTCACAATGTCACACGCCATTCCCTCTGTCTAGTTCCAAGATTTTGTCATCCCAAAAGAAGCCCCCACACCCACTGAGCACTCTCACCCCATTCCCTCTCCTGGCAACCATTCATCTACTTTCTTCCCCTTGGAATTGCCTATCTGCACATTAAAATGGAATCACACGTGTGTCTGTCTTGTCTTACTTAGCTTGGTGTTTCGAGGTTCATCCATGTTGTAGCCTGTGTCAGATTTTTGTTCCTCTTTATGGGTATAATACCCCAGGGCACTTTTAATTACACTTGGGCAGAAATGGGCATCTTGCCCATTGGCTGGCCTTTCCTTGGCTCGGGTGTGCCCCGTGTGACCTGCTGTCCAGCCAGTTCCAGACATCATCCCAGGAAGGCAGACTGGGCAGGAAACCCGAGCCGCAGAGGACAGTAGCTCCCAGCAGACCCTTCTGCTGGCCTCACCCACCCTGGGCAAAAGCTGGAGAGGGAGCCCGGAGCTGAGCCCAAGCTGGAGAGCTGGATGCTGAACAAGGGGCCCTTTTCTGCTCGGCACAATGTGCCATTGTGCCCTTCTTTGGGGAGGACAATGCAGCCCCAGCAAGGGGAAGCTGAGGACAAAGGGCCCTTTGTGAGGACGGTCCACCTGAACCATAGCGCCCAGGGTCACACCTGATGGCAGAGCTATGCTTCTTGCCTTCTGTCCCCTGTGCGGCTCTGGCCTGTAGACAGGACCCGGTGAGGCTCTGCAGGCTTAGACTGTCCTCCCCAAATGGCCATGCTGGTCCATCCCATGCCTGGCACCCTGCAGCAAGGAGGAGAGGTGAGGAGACAGCTCCTGGGAAGGACCCAGGGGCAGGCCATGAGCCAGAACCGACTGCCCCTCCAGACCCCAATGTTTCAAGACCTTGGGCCCACACTGCCCTGTGGGAGGCACAGCAGGAAGTGGAAGGTGTTTGTGCCGCCCACAGCAACATCTGCTGTGGGTCACACTTCACAGCTGGGCTCCTGAGGGAAGGTTTTTTTTTGTTTGTTTTTGTTTTTGTTTTCTGAAAAAGGGGGACGGGAAATACTGTAGGATGTACTTATGCCAGCAACAAGGGGAAGCTGGGGAGGGACCCAGGAGTTGCAGGTCTGCTCTAGGTCTGGGGGATCCAATGTCCACAGCCAGTCTTGCCCTCACCATGCTCACTGCAGGTGTGAAGGTACAAATAAACATTAAATCCAGATCATCTGACCATGCAAGTATCAGTAATTTATGTGTCAAAACACCAGGAACAAAATTGAGAGGCTAAACACAAGAAATAAAACCAAAAACAAAACCAAGACAAACAGTTGCAATATGCACAAAGGAATAGGATCTTTAATATGTAAAGAGCATTGAACAATGAACAAGGAAAACCCCACATCTCATGAGTTCTTCCCAAGAGCTCCACAGATTGCCCATAATCCCTATGGCTGGGAATGCCCACTCTATCAGAAAGCAGAACTCTGTTCAGGCACTGGTCAGTAAGTTCTTCCCTCCTCTGAGTCTCCAGTTGGCCATGTTGCCCCCAAGGCTTGAGGTCCAGTCCCCGAACTTGTTTACCTGGTGGAGCTTTGCTGCTGAACAGAGACACTAGGGCATTTTAGGGTGGGCTAGGCAGCTGGAGGGTCCAGACAAAATTTCAGAGCCACTTTATCTGTAACGGCTGTCCAGCATCCTCTGCACAGAGTGGGAATGGGAGGTCGGTAAAGGGGGCACGTGTGAATCACCAGCCACAACCCAGGTGGCAGCCCAGGAGCTCTGGATGGCGTCCCTGCCCTTCTGCCGCTCCAAGCCAGGCCTTTCCCTGCACAGGCTGGAGACCCGAACCCAGGGACGCGCAGGACGTACTGTCCACCGTCTCCTTCCCAAGTCTTCCTCACTTGGACGGACAGTCCTGAGAACAGGCGTCTGGCCGGGGCACCCAGTACTCTCCGCGACACCAGCAGATGGAACTGGAGCTGGCCGAAAGTGGGCGGAGCCTGCCGCAGAGAGAGCGGCGGCGGGCTGGTGGGCGGGGCCTCTCGGCGTCCTCGCCCTCCTTGCGCATGCGCTGGAGACGGCCGGACAATGGCTGCGCCCGAGGGGTCGCTGAGGAAGCGGAAGATCGGGGACCCGAGACCCGGACCTGGGTCACCGCCCGTGCCGAGTCGTGATCCTGAGGGCTATCCGGACCGTTTGCGCGCGGGCACCTTCTGGCTGACCAGGATAGTGCTCCTGAAGGCCCTCGCTTTCATTTACTGTGAGTGAGCAGCAGGCCGAGCTGCCGCCGACGTCCCACGACCCCGCCCCGCCCTCCGCGAGTGCCCGGCTCCCGCCCCGCCTCGCCCAGTCCCTCGGTGCGCTTCTGGATCCAGCCCCGCGATCCGGTGCGAGCCTGAATCCCCGTCTCGCCCCACCCCTGCGTGAGCGCCTGTTCCCCCGCCCCGCGCTCCACGCGTTGGTAGTCCCGAGCCCCGCCCCTCCGTGGCGCCAGGCTTTCCAGCCCCGCCCCCCCTGCGCGCCGGGACCCCTGCCCCGCCCCTCCCTGCCCCGCCCCTCCGTGAGCGCCAGGCTTTCCAGCCCCGCCCCTCCCTGCGCGCCGGGACCCCTGCCCCGCCCCTCCCTGCGCGCCGGGACCCCTGCCCCGCCCCTCCGTGAGCGCCAGGCTTTCCAGCCCCGCCCCTCCCTGCGCGCCGGGACCCCTGCCCCGCCCCTCCCTGCGCGCCGGGACCCCTGCCCCGCCCCTCCCTGCCCCGCCCCTCCCTGCGCGCCGGGACCCCTGCCCCGCCCCTCCCTGCGCGCCGGGACCCCTGCCCCGCCCCTCCGTGGCGCCAGGCTTTCCAGCCCCGCCCCTCCCTGCGCGCCGGGACCCCTGCCCCGCCCCTCCGTGGCGCCAGGCTTTCCAGCCCCGCCCCCCCTGCGCGCCGGGACCCCTGCCCCGCCCCTCCCTGCCCCGCCCCTCCCTGCGCGCCGGGACCCCTGCCCCGCCCCTCCCTGCCCCGCCCCTCCCTGCGCGCCGGGACCCCTGCCCCGCCCCTCCCTGCCCCGCGCTCCACGTGCGCCTACTTCCCAGCCCCCGTCCCGCGCCTCAGTGGCCACCTGGTTTCCCCAGCCCCATCCCTCCGTGCCTACCGGGACTTACTTCTCTCGCCCTGCCCCGCCTCTCCGTATAAGCACCTGGGCACCCCTTGCGCTCTTGGTACCCTTGTCTCTCACGCACTCCGTCCACGCGCCTCCTCTTCCTTGCTTTTGTGTGTGTGTGTGTCTGGGTGAAGTCTAGCCTGAGGAGCAAGGGAACTTATCAGGTGACTTGGACCTTGCCACTTTTGTCTTCTGTCCCCTTATCCTCGGTACGCTTGCTCCAAGGCCTCTGCCTCCAGCTCCTAAAGAATGCCTAGTAGTCTTCTAGCCTGCTGGGAGGGTGCCAGGCAGAGGGCCCTAGGGCCAGACTGAATTTATCAGCAGAGAGACGTGTGCAGCACTTGCTGCCCTGCAGCTCCAGGCGGTCGCTGTTGTGAAAGGGATCAGAGCAGAGGTTCTCGGTAGATCTGGGGCTCTGCACCCCTTCACAATCCACTGCCGCAAGCATCCTGCACTTGCCTGCAGCCCCTTCTGTCCCATGGAGCTTCCTCTTTGTCCCTGAGGGAAGGTGAGCTAAGGTACTGGCTGTGGCCTCAACTCAGCCGCTCACCCTGCAGTCGGTATTTGCAGAGGAGGTTCACTCAGAGATGTGGAGGGGCAACTTTAATCACTTCTCCAGTGGGTCTGCCCTGTGGCCATTGGGTCAGATTCAGATTTGCCCTGCTGACTGGGAGCCCTTGCTGCCCATGCTTTGCCAGGCCTACCTGCAGCCGAGGTCACACTCAAAACCTCTGGACGTGTGAACTGCTGGGAGAAGCCGTGAATGCCAACTCCTGTCTCAGTTCCTCAGACCCAGAATTTTGGTTTGGGAGGGGATGGCCCTGTGAGTATGTAGACACTGGTGGAGATGGCCTGACCTGTTGGTAAGGAAGACCAAACTGAGAGTCCCAACTTAGCCTGGGGACAGGGAGAGGACCAGGCTGGGGTGGCCCTGCTGGCCCCACAGGGGCCATCCCTGGCACTGCTTGGGTCTGGTTATCCTCGTTGGGCATCGAGCATCTCCCTTCCATTTCTTCACAGAGTTCCATCACGCGTGGAAGGAAAGTTGAGTCCATGCGACACTCCTATGATAGAGCCAGATCATCTTGCATTTCGTGTGATAATTCGGCCACCTGGTGCACAGGAGAGCTGGATCCCTACTGAACGGTCACTGTGGGATTGCTAGTGTGGGCTTCCACTCAGTCTCTCTTTAAAAAATAAAGTCACCATAATGCTGGTTGCTTTATCCTTCAAAGCATGAAGGAGTCTTTCTGGAAGTTTGTGCTGTCACAAACAGAGCCAAAATAACATTGGAGACTTTGATAAAACCACATAGGGAAGCATCCAATACAGGAGGCTCAGTGACCTTGCAGCCGAAGCTTGGCCTGGCCAGGGCTCCAGCTTTCACAGGAGTAGCTGCCATTGGTATCCATAGGGACTCAAAGCTCAGCTCAGAGGAAACACTGGAAGCCACGGAGTCAGGCAGACATTTCAGCCAGGTGCCAGCACAGAGGGAGGTGCAGTGACATACACATTTGTGTTGTGTTGTGAGTCAGTATATTTAGGGGAGAATCCGTTTTGCAAATTCCCGTCATCTTGGGTCATGGTTTTCTGGTTGAGTGGGCAATCCTATATTGAGCACCTTCTAGGAGATTCTGGATTTCACTGGGACAGTGAACCAGACTCTCCAAGAGTCTGGTTCTTTGATAGATGATCGATTTCTCTCTGGGGAGAGGGTCTCTCATCTTCTCTCCTGTCTTGCCACTCCACTCCTAGCCTTGCTCTTGGCCCTCATCATGGTGTACCTATGGGGAGAGGGTCCTCGTCCTCCGGGGCCTGTCAGCTTTGCTCTCGGGCCCTCAGTTCTCCAGCTCGCTCAGTCTGCAGTAGACACCTGTGGGATGATCCCTCACCTGCCTCCCAGAGTGGGTTGGAGTCTGGGAAAGCTGAGAATGAAGCTAATGGAGGGGAAAGAATGTTTCTCTCACCCCTGGGAGTCAAACTTCACTTGGAGTTCCTCCTGTGGCCCACTTTAGGGACTCACAGCTTCAGAAGGGATGTCCAGGACAGAGGACTGTAACCCATACCTTTCCGGTTCCAGGTTGAACCTTGGATCCCTAGGTTAAGAGTTCCTTGAAGAACGGGGCTTTTGAGGGACCTGAAAGTTGGTTTTAGCCCAGATGCTGTAACTCTAGTAGGTGGTGTTACTAATCTGTGGTTCAGGGGCGTGTCTGGGCACTCATCCTCTGCACTTGATTGCTCGCCTTTCCTCATTGACGTTGCCTATGGCACTGTTTTATGACTCCCCTGACAGGTGAGGCAATTTAAACAGTGCCTTGCCAAGCCACAGCTTGTTAGGCAAATCAGTAGCGCGTTAAGTCTTTACTACCAGGGGCTGTGCGGATGTGCCAAGCACAGGATTGAAGTGATCGGCACACTTGCTTGCACCCTTGTTTGTAGAACGCTTTATTCTTCTCTGGAAAACGTGAGGAAAACAGAACGAGAAAGAAGCTTGAAACCCGTTGGTGCTGTGCTGGGCTTCCAGGGGTTCTGGGCATCCTTTCCAGGCTATGTGAGTCCCCATGAAGTGTGGCATTACTCGCTCCTTGATAAAATGCCACCCCACCTCTGAGCCGTGAACCTGATTTAAGTGGAAATTTGTTTGAGGTTATTGTGCCAAGGATTTGAGCAGTCAGCAAAAACAGCCAATAAGGATGGTGTTGCTGGCAGTTCTGTTCTGTTTTTACAGTAGGTTATCTGAAAGAGAAAACTAATTTGTGTGTGTGTGTACACGAGAGAGATTGAACCTAGGGTTCACACATGCTAAGTCCCTGAGGTGCACCCCAGCCCCACACCTGAGGTGTTTGCAGGCCATCCTTGAGTGACCACTGGGCAGACTCCTGGTTCTGCCTGCCTTCCTTGGCCCAAGGCTGAGCCCTCTGAGGCTGACTGGCTCTGCTGTAAGATCTGTGAGACTTGGAAGTGTTTGTTTTTACTTTTTACTTGGCTGTTTCTACCACGTGAGTTGACATTAAACAGGGCTCCTGTCCTCAGACATCTAAGCCCAGTCTCTCTTGGTTCCGATAGGTGGTTACTTTCTTGAACTATTAAGTTGGGAAAATCAGATCCCATTTTTCTCCCACGCATTGGAGTTGGAATTGTGTCAGGAGGAGAGTGTTCAGTCCCAGCCATTCTGTTGAGGTCCTTGTGTGGAAGGAGCCCCACTCAGCAGGGGTTCACTCTCTGGGCAAGCCACCTTATGTGATCCCCTATACCTGCTGCAGATGTGCCTGGGTGTCCATCCACTGGGGCCGAGGGACATGGCATGCACACACCTGCCCACTTCCCCAGAGTGAGTTACCTGACACTGCCCACTGGTTATGGCTGCAAGGTAGCCTCCAGACTACCCTCAAGGGCAGTGCAGGTGGACCTGGCAGTTCTTGTCCAGTTGCAGATGCAGGAGGAAGGCCTGAGGAGCCTTCTGCTGGCCTCTCGTAACCCAAGGTCACCCAGTTAAGTTGTGTCTGTCAGGTGTCTCCTGTCCAGTCACTGCCTGTCATCCACTGTCTCAGGAAGCTGGTCCCTAAGTCCAGCTCTCCAGGGAGGGGAACCCCACACTACTCCTTGGAGTGATGTGTGTGGATCCTGCTTGGAATTCCTCTGAGAGGAAGGCTGACGTCTTCTCTGCCTATGCATTGGTCATCTGTCCCATCTGTGCCACTGAGGACTTCTGTACAGTTAATTTACACCTTGGCTATGCCCCTCTGGGATCCTTACAACTCTGCTTCTCAGACTGTCCCGGCTCTGGCCTCCGTTGGTCCCTTTGAGCTGTGCCTTGCACCCTCCAGCATGCACTGCATCTGGTAACCTGGACACCCCACGCTTCCTGGCAGCTCATGTTGCTTCCTGCCCAGCCCTGGTCCCTCTGGTTGGAGAATGGTGTCAGGAACCCAGGTCCACTCCCAGCTTTAGCCTCTCTTGGTGGGGAGAGCCAGTTTGTACAGAAACCATACATCATACACAGTGTGTTGTCTCTGTCTCTCTGGGTGTGCTAAAGAGACCCTAGTCCATCCCAGGTCTGGGCTCTGGCCCAATACCCAGGCCATGATCAGCCTCCACCTGTCCACCCGAAGCTGCCTGTCTGTGAGTGGACTCTGCTCCACCCCCATCGTCCCTTCCCACACCTGCTCAACCCCAGGCACAAGCAAAGCAGCTCCTGACCCCAGGAGACAGAGGCAACTGAGAGCCAAAGCTTGCACACCGCTCCTTCGTCCTTACAGCTTCTCTTGAGAACCCTTCCTGTCCCTATCAGCCAGAGCACATCTACATTCACAGTGCACACCTCCACTGTCAGTCTACATCCCTTCTGCATCCCTCACAGCCTGGCTGGGCTTTTGGTTTTGGCAGTGTGCATGAAAGTTCACTTTTGCATGCTATATAGTTCTGTGGAGCTATCGACCATTCCAGCACTGCACAGAATAAAAAGCCTCCAGTGCAGGTGGGTGGTCTCTTCCCCTTCATTCCCTGGTCCACTCTGATCTGGTTTCTGTCTATCCTGATGGTTCTGCCTTTTCCAGGATGTCTTAAGAGTGAAATCTTATGGTACTCAGCCTTTGAAGTTTGGACCAGTTTAAGATTCATCCAGGGGCTGGGCAAGATGGCCTATAATCCCAGCTACTCAGGAGGCAAAGATCGGGACGATATCTGTTCTGGGCCAGCCTGGGGGAAAAAGTTAGTGAGACCGGCCTGCCCCACCCCCGCCATCTCAACCATTAAGTTGGGCATGCTGATATGTGCCTGTCATCCCTGTTATGGAGGCAGAAGTAGGAGGTGGCAGTCCAGCCTGGCCTGGGCAGAAAATGTGAGACCTTATCCAAAAGAAAAGAGAAAGGCCAAAAGACACTAGGGTGTGGCTAAAGCAGTAGAGCACCTGCCTAGTAAGTGCAGACCCTGAGTTCAAATCCCAGGACCAACCAAAATAACATCATGTATGTTATTGAGGCCCGACCTCCCACATTTTCACCCCCCAGTGTCACTGCACTGTGTGAATGAAGCACTTTGTTTAATTTCACCTTGAGGGACATCTTGGTTGTGTTCAGTTTTTAGCAGTTATGAACAGAACTGTTACGAGCTTTTTGTGGAGGTTTTATGTGAACCTAAGTCTCAAGTTCACTTGGGCAAAGGCCTAAGAGAACCTCAGGCAGGTCATGTGGACCCTGGACACCTCTGTCTGACTGTACAAGACCCTGCCACAAGCCATCCTACACCCCCTTCAGCAATGAACAGGAGTCCCACAGCCCAGATCCTCCAGTGTTTAGCATTCTCAGGTTTTCTGGATTTTCGATGCCTCAGATGGCAGTGGGGTTTGAACTCAGGGCCTCCTGCTTCTCAGGGAGGTGTTCTACCACTTGAGACACTCTTGCATTGGATATTTAGAGTTGGGTCTTGCTTTATGCTCAGGCCAGCCTGAACCATCTCCTGTTTGTCCTTCCCCACGTAGCTGGGATGACAAGTGTATACCACCATGCCTGGCTTGCTGACTGATGTGGGGTCTTGCAAAATTTTTGCCTAGGCTGGCCTCAAACCACCCAGCCTCCCAGGTAGCTGGGATTGCAGGTGCGAGCTACTGCATACTAAAGGGGTACTGATTGCCTTTCTCCAGTGACAGGTGAACTGAGCACCTTATCCTGTGCTTGCCATCTGTACGTCTGTGTGACACAGTTTCAACACTAGTTCTAACCTTGTGCCCTTCTTACCCACTCTTTAAATTAGGTTTTCTTATTGCTGAGTTTCAGGAGCTCTGTAGGTATAGCAGGTATGGATCCCTTGTCAGATGTGGTTTGCAAGTATTTTCTCCCATCTGCGGCTGGTCTTTTTGTTTTCTTGAATGTTTCTGTGGCAGATCAAGTGTTCATTTTCATAAAGTCCATGAACCAGGCCTTGGGTGTCTCATCTACAGGCATACTGCTAACTCCAAGTCACACAGGTTGTCTTCTAAATTTGCTTCTGGAGGTTTTATTCTTTCGTTTTCTGTGCTTTGCCTCTGGTCCCTTTGAGCTCTCTTGTGTAAGGTGTGAGTGCGAGTCGAGCCTCATCTCTGCATGTGCACATAGCATTAATTACAACCAGAGGTTTATCTCGCCCACAGTGTGGGTGGCTGAAAGCTCAAACAGCACAGGGCTCGGGTGAGTGACACAGGAAGCCAGACATAGGGGGAGGGGCTTGTCTTAGGCCCTCCCACTGGGCCTTTCCCTCCCCCCCCATTAAAGGGCTCTTCACTGCCCAACTTGGCCACACAGAGGACCAACCCCCACCACAAGAGAGCCTGTGGAACAAGCCACATGTAAACCGCAGCACCATGTGTCCACTTGTCCCACCATGTTTACTGGGAAACCATTCCTTCTCCTTCCAGTTATCCTTGAGTCTCTGTCAAAACCGATTCACTGTATCTGCGAAAGTCTGCTTTTGGACAACTCATGTTCCATTGCCTTATGTGGCCGTCTTTTATCAGTTCCACACAGTCTTTATTACTGTAGCTTTGTGGTACGTTCTGAAGTTGGATAGTGTGAGTGCTCCAACTTTGTTCTTTCCTATTTATTTTGGCCGTTCTGCTTCCTTGGCCTTTCCATAAACATTTTGAAAACAGCTCGTCCATGTCTACAGAAAACCTTGTGGGACATTTTTATTGAGATCATGCTGAATCTGTGTGTCTAACTGGGAGAATTTCGACTTCCAGTCCATGAACATGGAGTATCTCTCCATACATTTTGATCTTCTTTGATTTCCTTCATAAGTGTTCCTAGTTTTCCAGTCAGATCCTGCTTATATTTTGTTAGATTTATGTCTTTGCCTTTTTGGGTTGTTATATATTTTTCAAATTTTCATTATAATTGCTTATTGCTGGTATATAGGAATACAGTTGACTTTGGTATATTGATACAAAAATAACTGGGACCTCAATAATACCCTTATTGGTTCCCAGGGCTGGCATTTTTAATTTTTTTTTATAGATTCTTTGGGATTTCCTACATAGGAAAACTGAAAGTTTTTTAAGTCATAAACTAGTATTAAAGTTTGTCGTCTACTTTTTTTTCTGTTATAGTATGGTTTTGCCTGTTTAGCCTTCTGTTAATGTGGTGTTTTGCTGAACCAGCCTTGCATTTCTGAACTGCAGTTGGTTCTGATGAGTTTCCTTATTTCTTTTTTCTTTGGCAGTTTATCTATTCCATCCAAGCTGTCAAATTTTGGTCCAAGGAAGGCGTAGTATTTTCCATGTCTGTGGGACAGAGTAATGTCCCTCTTCCCTGCTGGAAGGAGTCTGTTTGTCACCCCCTCCCTCTCCCGTGCTCTTGCTCTTGGCCAGTCAAGCCGAGCCCTGTCGTTATACAGATCTTTCCAGAGAGCCAGGTTTTGGTTACCTTGCCTTTTCTGTTTTTATTTTTTTTTTTCCTGCTCTCAATTTCATCAGTTTCTACTCATATCCTTTCAGAACTTCTTTCCAGCTGCTTGTTCTGGATGTCTGGCGCTCTTTGCTGGGTTCCTCAGGTACACTTGCAGGGTCGAGGCCTTTTCTAACACAAGCGTCTTACTCTCACATTTCCACTAAGGACTGCTTCCCATCATTCTTAATATGTATGCATTGATTTTTATTCAATTCAAAATATTTTGCATTTTCTCTTGTGCCTCCCTTGTTTAAGTACATGTTCTCCTTAGAAATGTATGCTTTAATTTCCAAATTCTTGGGTATATTTCCAGATAATATTGTCTTTATTATTTAAATGTAGGTGGAGCTGGATGCTGGTGGCTCATGCCTGTAATCCTAGCTTCTTGGGAGGTTGAGATTGGGAGGATCTTAGTTTGAGGCCAGTCTGGGCAAAAACAGTTCATGAGACCCCATCTCAATGGAAATAAGCTGGGTGTGATAGCACGTACCTGTCATCCTAGCTATAGTGGGGAGCCTAAGGCAGCAGGATTGTGGTTCAGACTGGCCTGGGCAAAAAGTGAGGCCTCCACCTTCAAAATAATCACAGTCAAAAAGATTGGTGGTGTGGCTGAAGTGGTAGAGTGTCTGTCTCACAAGCATAAAGCCCTGAGTTCAAAACCCAGTACCACCACCACAAAAAAAAAAAAAAGTAGGTGCTCAGGGAACATGTTTTGTGGATTCAGCTCCTTTCTGTTGATATTTGTTTCTGTTGACATTTGCTCACAGCCTGGTGTGTCTTGGTGAGTGCTCCACATGTACTTGAAAGTCATATGTGCTCTGCTCCTGGCTGGAGTGCTCCGTAGACATCCTGTGACAGTGTGCAGATGCCACGTCGGTCCCATTGGTGGTTAGTCTTACCCAGCTCTCCTGCAGCTTCCTCACTTTCCACCTCCTTGACTCATCAGATTCAGGGAGGGTCTTGGAGCTTCCCATGACAGAGGCAGAGACACCATATTGTCTCTCCTCAGCTATACCTCCACCCACGTGGTGAGGAGCTGTCCGGTTCCTGCTCACTTGACATTACTGTGTTCTCTTTTCTTTTTGGCAGTACTGGGGACCTTGTGCTTGCTGAGCAGGTGCTCTGCCACTTGCGCCACCTTGCCAGCTGTTTATGCTTTGGTTATTTTTGAGATAGGGTTTTGTGTTTGTGCTGGGGCCAGCCTGGACTGCAGTCCTCCTGTTTGTGCTTTCCGGTGTAGCTGGGACGACAGGTGTGGCACCACCATAGCCAGCCATTGGTTCAGATGGAGTCTCGTGAACTTTTTATCTGGCCTACCCTCAAATTACAGTCCTCCTGCTCTCCACCTTCCTGAGTAGCTGGGATTACAGACGTGAACCACCATACCAGGCATTTACCATGTCCTCTTGTTCCACTATCATCATGCATTAACCTGCTTCACCCCTCCCGTGCTCCATTTTTAAGGCTACTGCACGTGGAATTAATATAGCTGTGAGCTTTCTTCTCATTTGCACGTGTGCCTTTTTGACTTTCATCCTGTGTTGTTGTATGTAAAGTGAATTTTATGTAGATGATATAGACGGGCCTTGCTTTTGGTGTGCATAGAACACTCCCATGTAACGTGATCGAATAAAATCCACCATTTTGCCAGTTATTTTCTGTTTTCTGTTTGTTCCTTCTTCTCTGTTTCTTTCCTTCTTTCCTGCCTTCTCATGGGTTAATTGAACAGTGTTAGGACTTGACTATATCTTCTGTATTTGGAGCTGTTTAAAATTTTTTATTACTTTCCCCCAGGACTCAACTCATTGCTGTTGTAAGTCAGCTTGGCTCTACCTCCGTGTAAATGTCGCTCCCCTTTGTATGCCGCGTGAGGTCGTTTTAGTCTTCATTTCCACCCCCACCCCACCATTTGTGCTGGCTTCTCACACGTGTTACATCGCACACTCCATGAGTATGCAGTCCAGTGTTGCTCCTGGGGCTGTGGACTGGGGTCTCCGTGCTTCCCAACAGCCAACCCTGACCACGTTGGCGTGCTGTAGAGCAGAGGTCTGCCTTGGCCTCAGCCCTGCCTGCCGTGGATCACAGGGTGCTGATTTGCTTTTTTGCAAAGTTCAGGTTATAGCACAGTATCACATCGTCCTGTGGCTTGTGTGTTCCTAGCCAGCAATGCCTCAGTGAAGTCCCCAGAGGCCGTGGGGACCCTGTGCAAGTGCCACCTGTGCTGATGGAGTTTGGCTGTCTCTCCTTGACTATGCAGTCACATCCGTGGAAGGTGATGGCCTGAGGAGGTGGCAGTGCCCTTCTAGAGGGGTGTTGGGTTGAGTTAGGGTGGCTGTGACTACTGTGTGAGCAGTGGGGCTAGCTGCAGGCCCCATCGAGCAGCACTGCTGATGGGAGCCAGGGGTCACCAGGATAGTGGTGATGGTGAATGCTGAGTTTCATCGGGTAGCTGCTCACCACAACGAGGCACAGTCTCATACTGACGTTGGCTTGCTTATGCAGCAGGTGTAAGCCAGCAAGACACATGTGTATACACGTGCCACATGTCTGCTCCAAGCTGGGCTCTGCAAGATGCCCCAGGAGCTTGAGAACATGCTCCCGCTTCTGATTGTGTGGTTCAGATGTCAGACCATCAGCCATGCTGCCTCTCCTCTCCTCTCCTCCCCCAGCCCAGCCCCACATGTCTGAAAGGCATCCACACTGCCACAGGCTCTTGTACTCATTTCCTGTGCTGTCTCTTCCTCTAGGTGTGGCTTTCCTGGTGGCTTTCCAGCAAAACAAGGCCCTGATTGGTGACCAGGGCCTGCTGCCCTGCAAGCTGTACCTGAAGAGTGTCCAGCAGTACTTCCATGGCCAGGTCGGCTGGGACGCCTGGAGCTATGCCCCCACCATTCTCTGGCTGCTGGACTGGTCGAACATGAACTTCAACCTGGACCTGCTTGCACTCCTGGGGTTGGGCATCTCGTCCTTCATCCTGGTCACTGGCTGTGCCAACATGATACTCATGGCTGTTCTCTGGGTCCTCTACATGTCCCTGGTCAACGTGGGGCAAGTCTGGTAAGTAGACCTGGGTGGTTACTCTCTGCTGTGTGGGTGCTGGACTCTGCAGAGCACAGCACAGGCGCTATGGCCAGCAAGAGACATTGCGTGCCTTCTTCCTCAGCAACTTCAGAGGGGTGGCACAGGTATGCAGGCTGTGATAGAGGCAGCTGCTGCCACTCAACGAACTATAGGGGATAAAACATGACTGCTGGGAGAGCTGTGTCCCTTGAGACCACACTGCCAGCCTGCTTGAGCATGGAGACGGAAGCAGAAGCCACCAGGGAGCTACTATGGAGCCCTGAGCAGGGGGGGCTTGGCTTTGAGGTCCTTTCTTCCTCCTACCCAAGAGGAGCCATCCCAGTCAGTACTCAGTACAGCGTTGGGGTTGCAGGTCAGACTTGGCCCTGATGGTGGGTTCTAGGGTCAGAGGGGTGATGGAGCTCCTGAGGGTCATTAAAAAAAAAAAAAGTTGTCTGAGGCCACTGATGGGTGTGTGGTGTGTCAACCTGCGGACATGGGGGCTGGTGTCTGTGGATGTGTGGAGAGAGTAGATGCAAGGTTGCTGTCTGTGTGGTCATGTGGGGAGTGGACATAGGGATCTGTGTAGAGATACCAGGTATGAAGGCTCTTAGGGCTCCTTGCCTTGTTCTGTCCTTGTTCTGTCCCCCTTTCCGCTGGGGCATTAGTCCAGCCAGGGTGGTCTGACTGTCTGCACAGCTGGCCTTGGGTGCAGAGGCTCCCCTAAAGGCTCCTGGACATGATACTGACTTTTCTGAAGTTTGGGCTTTGACCAGGTAGTGGCAGCATGGCCGATGGGTCTGACCTTCACTGGGTCTTGATGGCCTCCAGGGGCTGTGGAGCTATCTGGGGTCTGGGCCAGGGTCCAAGCTGACCCTGTTAGTATGGGCCTTTCTGTCCTCTGCATCTTGCATCTGTGCTCAAGGGCTTTTTGGGTAGTGAGATGCAGGCTTCCTCATTGGGGTAATGCTAGCTTGTGTCAGGCCTGGGGTGGCCTGTGGAGATGGTGTTTGGGATGTGAGCTGCTTCGTGATGTACCTTGACTTTGCCAAGGTGTGGGGTGAGGGCAGCAGTGTCTAGATGGGGCCAAAGCAGGTGTTTCCTCTTGGCTAGCCTAAAAAGGAGGGTGCATACCACAGTGTGTCTGGTCAGTTGCTGGCCAGTTGCTTGGGTGGTGGGGTCCACTCTGTGGTCAGACACTCATGGTCAGTATCCCTTCCTGGAGGGGTGTGGTATGTCTGTTTGCTTTGCAGGGTGAGGCTGGCGACGACTCTCCTGATAAACACATATTCCATTGCTGCCTGGCTACCCCAATTTTACTTTTACTAAACTCTGTCTTTCAGCACAGTCTAGATCTACAGAATTGCAGTGAAACAGACAGGGTTTCCCTATTAGTGTGCATTTGTGTGCTTTTCACTAACTGACACGCATACTTCCTAAGTTTCCTCTAACATCCTTTCCCTGACCCAGGACCCCAGGTAACATTTAGTCACATGTCTCCTCAGGCTCTGTTTCTCAGACTCTCCTTGGTTTTGAAGCCTTGGCAGTTTGGGGTGCTGCTTGGGGTCTGTGAGGTGCCCTCCATTGGAGCTGGTCTATCTCGTATTTAGAAGGGAGTGGCTCTGGGAGGACCCAGAGGTGAAGCACTGCCTGTCTCACTGCCATGACACATACTACAAACCTGCCTTGTCTCTGTGAAGTTGTCCCCCGATCCTCTTGGGTGACTCCTCCACTTTCCCCATGTGCTGTGGGTGACTCCTCCCCTTTCCCCATGTGCTGTGGGGTGACTCCTCCCTTTTCCTCCATGTGCTGTGGGTGACTCCTCCCCTTCCCCATGTGCTGTGGGTGACTCCTCCCCTTTCCCCATGTGCTGTGGGTGACTCCTCCCCTTCCCCCATGTACTGTGGGGTGACTCCTCCCTTAACTCTGTGTGCTGTGGGGGACTCCTCCTCTTTCCCCATGTGCTGTGGGGTGAGTTCTGTTTTTTCCTCAGTGTACTGTGGGGTGATTTCTCCCTTTTCCTCCATGTGCTGTGGGTGACTCCTCCCCTTCCCCCGTGTGCTGTGGGTGACTCGTCCCGTTCTGTGTGCTCAGCACAGCCCGAGCATAGTGGTGCTGACCCCTGCAGGACAGCAATCCACACATTTTGAGGAATTTTCACTTAGGGATTTGTGTCCGGTCCTGGTCACTTGATCGTGAGTTATATCGGGGTGGACCTGTGCATATCTACTTTGGCACTTTGGGTGTCTGCTCCAGGAACTTAAACATTTACAGTTAGCAACATTTAAGACAGCCAGTGCTTTGTAACTGCTGCTGAATGAGGTTTTAGTGATTCTTAAAGGGAAACTCAGCATGGACTAGAACCTGCCTTTCTGAAGCAGTGCTCTCACAGAGTGCAGGGATCCAGCTGTACCCTCTGCTCTGGTGTCTTCATTGACATTGACTTTGCCAAGAAGCTGGTTTGTGGCTTCTATCCCCACTTTACTTTGGCACTGACCCCAAAGGGTTTCTATGTCACCATTCAGGATGAGACCCAGCCGTCCTTTCCTCCTCCACATCCTGACTCCCTAGAAGAGGAAAAGATTATCTCTTGAAACTTGGGCCAAGCCGGTGTCTCGGGGTCCTCCTTCCGCCTTGGTGCTTTCTTCCCACAAGGGATGGTGGATCCTCTTCAAAGAGCATACGAGCAGAGGTGTGGTGTCCTTTGCAGTGACATTAACAGCCTTTTCCTGCTCTGAACCACCTGGAGGAGTTGGGACCTCTCTAGGCTGAGTTGTCTACCACCCGCCTGAGTCACTCCTGCCTGTGAGACAACTCACATGGAATGGGGCTCAGCTTCAGGACAGCACAGGGACCCATTGGGAGCCCAGTCTCCAGAGCCTTGGTCACAGCGTGGCCACACTCAACACCATCCCAAGGCCCTGCCTTGCATGGTGCTCCTTGTTAGGACACCAGTTTTGTCAAGCAAAATAACTTTATACTGTCCTCTGTATATTTTGCTTAAGTGTTAATCATTATCCCAGTCATTCATGATATTGAAATAAGTATTTGCACTTTTTCTTACTTAGCATCAGTTGCAAGTGTCGGTTGTGCCACAGCCTACAAGAGGCTTTGTGTTCTGGCTGTTCATGGCGGGAAGTCATCAATACACTTGAGTAGATCAGAGGGCCTGCTGTTCCCTCTCCTCCCTGACGGTCCTGCCCGCCTCACATTGAGGGTTTCAATGCAATCTGAGGCCCTCAGACAGACAGATTTCATTAGGCAACAATTTTTTCTTTAACCTCTTTTTAAGATGTAATTCACATACCATGCTCTTGAACCATTGATAGTGCAAAGGTCAGTGGCACCATGTATTCAGAGCCCTGAAACCCTCACTACTAAGTTGAAAACATTCTTACCACTCCAAAAGAAACCTGCACCCACAGCCATCGCCCTGCCCTCCCCAGGCCCTGGCTACCACTAATGTCCTCCTGTCTATGCCTGGCCTGAACATTTCACATGAGATCGCAGCACCGTAGCCTTTGTGTCCAGTGTGGCGTTTCAGGGACCCTCTCCTTCTCTTGTGGCCCAGCTGGTGCTGGTGTTTGGTGAAGATGGTGAGGGTTCATTCCGGAATCTACCTGTGTGTGGCATTTGTTCTAAGATATCACAGAGAGTGTCTGCTTGTGTGTGTGTGGGGGGGTCCTGTTGGTATCTTTGTTCTGAGGGTGCAAGGTGAGTCCCTGTGTCTGTCACTTGATGGTAATACCCGTTGTCCTGACATGGTTCCAGTGAACACTCAGGCCTTCCTCAAGTTGTTAGTACCCACCAAACTCTTTGAACTTGAGCTCCCTTTTCTAATGATCTGTGTCAAGGAAATAGTTCTTGTTCCTTGTCAGGTTCCAGGGTGTGACATTTTCCATGCTGTATGGGTTGAAAGTATTTTTTCTGCAGGAAATCCAAGTATTACATCTGTTCATTCCTGCTGCATCTTCTTGCTGACTGTGGACCTGGCTCCACATGGGCTCTGCTGGCGGGGGGGGGCTCTGCTTGCTTACTGCCCAGCTCACAGGTCCTCCCAACTGCACCTCCCACACCCACATCCTGGCCTCATGGTTGGGCTTCACTTTGTGGGGGAAATGTGATGGTTTAACTTAAAAGTTTTTAGGCAAAATTATAATACACTTTTCTTCTTTTGTCTTTCAGGTATTCTTTTGGTAAGTGAAAATCATTTAGGAACACTCCACGAGAGTTTATATGTTGGGGTATGTATCTACACATTTTTCCAGCTTTTCCCATTCCTTAAGAGCCTGCCTTAGCTTTCCAGGCATGAGTGGCACTGAAGGTGTTTGTTAACTTACCCTGGTGTCTTAATGACTGGCTATGCTGGGAGGGAGCAGCTAAGGAGGCTGTGAGAACTGTGGGTTTCCAAGGCCAGGTGCTTGGGCATCTGGCAGTTCCCCTGTGTGCTGATGGAGATACCTAGTGTGGAAGACCACCTCCCCTCAGAGTGAGTCCCCACAGCAGGCCCCATGCATTGACTATGCCTGCATGACATCCTGTGGCCCTGTGAGCCCTGCTTATGTGGCTGCAGAGAACAGAATTCACATGGCAGTGATGCTGGTTTGTGTGTCGTTTGGAAGGAAGAATTTTGGGTCCCTCAACCCATGCTGATGAGAGCTGCTGAAGCAAGGCAGAGAGCAACCCCCAGGTAATAGGGTAGACCATGGACAGCTCCCAGATGACAAAACAGGCTGAGGATAGCCCCTAGGTGACAGGGCAAGCCAAGGGCAGCGAGTGTTTTTCAGCGTGAACCTGTGGTAGGTTTGTAGGTCAGCCTGACTCCAGGATCCTCAGCACTTTGGCCCTCCTCCAGGCTGTATACTCTCTGGGGTAGGGGGGGTTGCATTGTCTGGGCCCTACATGGCTTTTGGCCTTGAGCTTGTGTCCCATGCCAGAGGCCACACTCCTCATGCATTCACTCCTTACACACTAAGAACAACCTGGTGGTGTTAGAGATGTGGACTGACTTACAGCCAGGAGGCTACAGGTCTGCTACCTTGAGGTAAATATGGAGAGGTGCCCAGATCCTCAATTACCCAAGAAGACAGGTAGCTAGCTGCATAAAGCAAAAATGACCCAACTGCCTCGGTAGCATCACCCACGGGTTTCCTAACATTGATTGACACCAGTTCCTGCATGGCCGGCTCAATGTGTTCATGTCTGCTCCTTGTTTTTTGGTTCCAAAACTCCCCCAGAGAATCCTGCATTTTCCAGTACTTAGGTTCTTTTATTTATCTGAAATTGCAGCAGATTTGTTTTCTAGCTTTGAGGATGGAAACCTTGAAGCCCCGACTCCTTTTCTGGGGTGAGGAACCCTGCTCTTTCACATGGGCTTGCCACCAGGACCCAGGTACATGGCTGCCCAGGCATCCCAAACCCTGTGTGGGCTGCTATTGGCATCATTTTGTTGTCTGTCACATATTGTCACTGCTTCTCTGATGGCAGATGCATCTTTGGTGACATAGAAGCAAGCCACTGACCTGATACCTCTCCTTCTGCATGTCTTGAGTAACAGGACTTACATGCTCTCTTTTCCTGTTCTGTGCCCTAGCAGGCCACTTTCACAGCGAGTGGTGCAGACCCAGGACATAGTGACCTCACTGAAACCCTCCCGTCTCTTTGCTGCAGCCTGTCTGTCTTCATCCCCCCTGTCCTGGAGACCTGGAGATAGAGGCCCAGTTAGGGGAGGGCAGTGTGGGGTGGAAGTCAAGTGCTTGAGATCTTGTGGAGGCTTCTGTCCTCCAGCCTCACCTGGGCTGCTCTGGGAACTTGAGTCTTCATAGAGAGTGCCTGGTCTCATCCTGGCTGTGCCTGTGTTTCAGTGTTTGGTTTAGCTGTCATGTCTGTTTTGTGAGGTGGCCTTCAATGAATTGAGCAGCAGTGGGGAGCTGAGCAACAATGTCCCCCACGGCCACATCCCTCAAACAGACAGTGGCTTGAAATGCACTGAGCTCCCAGAGCCACACGTCCAGTGCAGCAGCCTCTGGCCACGTGTGTTTTTAAGAAGCCATGTTCCCGCCATCTGTTCCTTGGCCCATGGGGCATGGGGGCTGGTGACCCCATGTAGGGAGGGGAGGCAGGGCTGTTGTGTGCATGAAGTATTAGGAGTGGAGCTCATGTCCCAGGAGACCACACTAGGCTTGGGGAGCCCCCCCAACTTGTATTCCATTGCCCTGAGGTCTGAGGGTGGAGTCTGTTCAGGTTGGAGGCTGGGGCAGTGGAGTGGTGATGGTCCCAGGGAATCTGGGGAAAGAACTCTGGAAGGCCTCATGCCCAGAGGACATCCCTTGTAGGAAAAGCACCTTCCAGTTTTTACTGCAGCTTTACGGTGTAAGAATCAGGCACCTTAGGGCCTGAGGATTCACGTTCCTTCCTTTTAGTAAGAACCTCTATTGATGACTGAGTAGGTTACCCTTGTCTGATAAGGGCAGGGACAGAAGCACTGCTGTGCACATCTTCTCAGACATCTGACCCGATCATACTGTGGTCAGCTGGAAACATAGCAGGGGTTTTGGGAGAGTCGTCCACATAACAGATGCATACAGTAAGCAAAGCAGGTCAGGGGGTGAGCAGCAGGAGCAGTGCCAGGTGAACCACAGGGATGGGGCCAGGTGGTGCCATTGGGCAGCTCTGTGTCTGCAGGGGAGCTTGTGTGGGGACCCAACTCCTGTGCAGTGCGGAGGGCCTGGACTCTGTGACAGGACTTACACACACAGGTTGTATGTTTTTGGGTGATACTAGGGTTTGAACTCGGGGCCTCATGCTTGAGCCACACCCAGTCCCAGATTGTATTTTTATTTCTGTCCTTTGTGGCTGTGTTGGGAGTCTTTCAAGTGGACATGCTCCTTCATAGTTTGGGGGCTCCATTCTCGCTGAGTGGGAAACTTTCCTCCCTGTTAGTCCGCTTTTCTGGCTGTCCTTGGCAGGCACAGGCCGCGTGGGATGCTTACGTGGCTGGGACACTTGAACCCGGGTGTTTCCCTTCATGGCAGCACCTCCCGTCAGCCGTTGTGAATTAAATGCTCCATGTGACCCTTTACCCTGGCTGCTCTTAAATTCATGCTTTAAAAACAGCTTAATGAGGGGTTTACTGGCCCAATTGGAAGTTTTTATTAAGACCCATTAGTGCTGGAGCAGAGCCTGCCTGCAGGAAGCGATTAGCCCAGCCGGCCGGCTCAGCAGGTCCCACAGAACAGCTTCCAGACCTGCGCCTGATGCCGGGCTGGGCATGGCTCTCACATCCTCTGCTGCAGTTTATAGTTCACTCATTCTCTTCCCAGCCCCATATCAGGAAAGCAGTTTCCTTAATTAGATTATCCTCACAACCATAGGCAGCCTCGATGACCAGCCCCGAGCTTGTGCAGCTGCCAGCCTGCCAGGGGTCTGACCCCACATCCCCTTCCTGGGGTTCTCTGTTGATTTAACCCCTTGCTGTGAGCTGGGCAGAAATGTCCTTCTAGAGCCTGGTTCCCCACAGCAGAGTCTCCCCTTGGGTCACTGGGGATAGGTAACCATCTGGAGTCTAGTCACATCCATGGGTGCACGGGCAGCCTGGTCTATAAAATTAGGGCCACTGTGTGGCATGCTGGCCGAGGACTGACTCACCCAGTCACTCCAAAGTAGCTTAACGTCAGTGTATGCTGTACCCAAATGGGGACATACAGTACACATTTCTTTCATTCTCATTCGCTCTCGCTTGCTCTCTCTCTCTCTCTCTCTCTCTCTCTCTCTCTCTCTCTCTCTCTCCCCCCCCACCCTCTGCTTAGTAATATCTGGTGATAATTACTGAGTTGAACCTAGATGAAAATATATCCTAGTCTGCTTTTCCTTCCTCACCTGATCATAACCCAATTGCTCTGGGTTCCTCCACAGTGCTCAGCTACCCGCATCTGAAACCAGCAGAGTTCTGAAGGGCTTTCCTGCTGTGCTTTATGCTTCCAGTCCATTGGGTGGGCTTTATCTGGAATTCTTCTGACTTGCCTCTTGGTTTTATTGATGCCAGATTGTGGAGAAGTGGGCTGTCTAGCTGCGCTGCTTTTCATCCATGGTGTGAGGCCACAACGTTGGCATTCAGCCTGCGTGCTGTGCCTGGCGTCGAGGAGGGCAGTTCTGTCCCCACCCACTCTCCAGGTCAGCCTTAGCCCAACAGGCAGTTGAGGGATTTGCTCTGAGTACCCTGCATTGGGGAATCTCTCTGACTTGGAGCTTGTTCCTCTCAAAGCCACACATCCTCCTCACTGTCCATCTCCACAGCTGCAGGTGCTGTGTTGCGTCCCCCTCCCCTCCTCATGAGCAGAACAGCCATGGGGTGTCTCCTTTTTGGCTCTTCAGAGACTGACTTTATCAGATTTTTTAATTTTTTTTTTTTTCAGTGCTGGGATCAAACCCAGGGACTCACATGTGCTAGTCAAACTCTCTACCACTGAGCTACAGTCCCAGCCTGAGAGTGTTCTTTTAATAAAGAAGAATTAGGTGCATGCATGGATTAGCCACATGGTATTGCTGGCTTATACAAAAGCAGCAGGACCTTGTTTTACCTTCTGCTTACCCCAAATCCCGTTCTGCAGATGAACCCCTTTACCTCCACTAACACATGTCCTGGTATTTGCCCTCACATTTCTAGATAACGTTCATTTGGGTTAGTCTTGGCATGTCACTTTGAGATGTTGTCCACTTCCTGTGAGGAGTGACAAGGGTCACCCTCAACATGCGCTAGCACACTTCTTTACCATCTTAGCACAGCTGTGTCACAGACAGAATTTTTATGAATTTAATTGTCCTTCCTTCCGTTACTGTGACAATGCAAAGGTTGTTGACTGCTCAGTCAAATGGTGAGTATCATAATTTTTTTGATCTTTTGTTAATAGTTGCCTCTTCTTTTGTGGTTTGCTTAGTTTTTTATTTCTGAGCATGTCTCACCAATTTGTTCCAAATTCTCCAGCCTTCCTGTGGTTTGTTTGTTTGTTTGTTTATTTGTTTGTTTTAACAGAATCAGACACATTAGATGCTCCAGTCCTTCTCTCCACGTTATGGAGACTCCAGCTCATAACTCTCTAGCACCAGTATAGCTGGTTCACTGTCATTGCCGCCTCGAATTCCACCAGTTGATTTGTCCTTTTCTGCATCGTACAAATCCTTATGGTGCACAGGGGCTGGTGACCTCATTATATTGGGGACAAGACTCAGCGTCAGTGGCCACTTTTTCCATGGCCACCTTTTTCCCTCCCATGACCTTCTCATGGAGGGTCATTTTTCAGCCTTCTGTGTGACCACACTCATAGGAACACTCCACAAAGCACCTGGTGAGCTGAAGCTTACCTTTCCTTGTCCAGTGAAGCCAGGCAGGCCATTGTTCTGTGCCCAGGGCAACTTCCCTCCAGGTGAATGTGTTCTGGCTATTGTGAGCACCCAACAGGCTAGAGGAGAACTCCATCGAGGCTGCCCACTGGGCTGAGTGTCCCCAAGCTTCCTGACTGCCAGGTCCCTTGCTGCCCATAGGAAGAACACAGGACCAGCAAGCCTGACCTTTGCCAGCACAAGGAACAGGAAGAGGCTGTTGGCTGGCGCCAGCACAACATCTGCATACCAGTTTCTTTTGTAAATGCTTTGATGTTTTAGAACAAATTTTAAAGGAGGAGGCTGAGCTCTGAGCTGTCACAATGGCAGCTCTTGTGTGGAGGTTTGTGGGAGGATATAGCACTGATATGGTTGGGTGCCACTAGTGTCTCCTGGGTGCGTGTATCAGGCTTCTTGATATCTGTGTCCACTTACCCAGCTGTGCCTCTTTCAAGGCAGGATCCCCTGCATTCCTCATAGGCACCTTGGCTCACAGAGTGCTGCTGGTTACATTTGGTCCCAGGGTGGGATGTCTCTGGGGCATTTGAAGGCTGTGAGGAGGAACCAGAGGTGGGCTTTTGGGTGATGTCCACAAACACGTGAATGTTTTTGTGCAACTTCCAGCAGGTGTCACTGGCTTCTCCCCTTGGCACTGATACCTTGGCAGGTGTTCACACTACCAGCCCAGCTCTCTTTTTCTCCACTTGCACCCTGGGGTGTAGACTCTTCTCATGGGTCACTGTGACATCACTGCACCTGCCTCTCTTCCCACCCCTGATTCTTTGGACAA
The DNA here is from genome assembly GCF_047511655.1 of Castor canadensis. Taxonomy (NCBI): domain Eukaryota; kingdom Metazoa; phylum Chordata; class Mammalia; order Rodentia; family Castoridae; genus Castor; species Castor canadensis. Next base: position 784,556 of record NC_133402.1, on the reverse strand, counting down.
GGAGAGCATGGGTTTGGTGCTAGACCCATGGTAGCCACACACAGTAATCACAAGGAGCCTCTTTTCATCAATTCCTTTAGAAGAAGCACCTATAGCAATAGTCCACAGGCCTAGGGATGCAGCTCTTCTTCCTGCTTGACCCTATCATCTGCACGTGTAAGAGGCACTAAGTGAAAATGAACAGTTGGAGGTTCAATCCAACCTACACCAAACACAAGAGGGTGAACAGAAGTGAGAGTGAGGAGCAGCTACCCTCTGGTCAGTTTGTGGTCTGTTCCCTGGTAGCAGAGGATGACCATAGATTGTGGCTGACCATAGGGCTGCAGGTAGCTATGGACAGTAGGGTTGTGGCAGGACCTGCTGCTGTACCCAGGCTATTGTGCCCGTCTATGAAGAGGGGAGGGTGGCATATGGTAGGCAGTTGATCTGTGGTGGCCCGGACGGCAGAGGCATGAGCACCTGGAGCTTTGCCCATGGGTCAGAGCCATGTCTATGAGACAACCTCAGTCAGCAGCAGAGAAAACCCAGCCTCAGTATCATGACAGCTGCAGGCTCACTGGGGAACCTGACCTCAGCTCCACAACAGCTGCATGCCCATTGGGGAACCTGATCTCTACTCTGTGACAGCCTCAGACTCACTGAGGAACCCAACCTCGGTTCCACGACAGCCTCACATTTGTTGGGGAACCCCTCTCCAGCTCCACAACAGCTGTAAGCTCTCTAGTGTTCTCTATCTTTCCATCAAGGCCCAAGACAGTCACATCTCCCAGGAGTTGAGGGTTGTTATCTTTGATGAGTTGTTTAAAGCACAAACTACAAAAGCCATAAAAAGTCAAGTGGTTTGTTGAGGCTTAGGTGGCAACAGGATGTGAAGTGGTTTAACAGTGGCTGTAGGGGATATTTATTAAACCAGCCACCAACAGCCAGCCACCGGCTCCTGCGTTGATGTTAGGGGAATTGTTCATAGGCAACAGGGGGCGGCATGCACAGCCTGGAGCACCTGAGTTAGTGGCCCTCCCTGGAGGACAGCATGGCCAGTGGTCAGAAGTCATGAATACATGGGCCTGTGAGTCTTCAGCCCCACATCAGGTTTTCCTAAAGCAGAGCTGAGGAATGCTCAGAGTCGGACACTAGGACTCCATCTCTCAGCTTACGGTGGGAGAATGTGGAAACCTGGAAGGTACAGCAGCGGGGAACCTGTTAAGTATTTGCTCCTCTTCTCTGGATTTTGCAAGACATGGCTGCAGTGCTTTGTCATTGTGGCTGTGCAGACAGAAGGAGGGAAGTCAGCTGCCTTAGAAAGCCAAAGGGCCATTCCCTCCTGGGACTTGAGGGTCTGCCGATTCTGTGGGTGAATGGGAAGGAAGCAGTGAGATTCAGGCCAGTCCAGAGCCTCTTTCATATCAGGGATCAGGGCAGGAGAAGACTGAGGAAGTCATGCCTGGAGGATCACAGGCACCTGTCACTATGGCTGCCCAGAAAAGACCTAGGACTCTTGACACATCCAGAGTTTGGCCCGCTTGCTGAGATCACCACAGATGGAGCACGAAGATGGTGGGTAATTCAGAGTAGAGGGTGTAAGTTGGTGGTCTTCTGGACTGTGGCGTCCAGATTTGGGTGGGAGTATGTGATAAACCAGAGGAAACAGAATCTACCAGTTCACATTTTCAACATTGGCAGAGGCCAGGTGACTGTGGGACAAGTTGGTTTGGGGCTTCCCAGTCTCACCACCTTCCCAGTACTCTGGGGAGGTGAAAGCAGCCAGGCCGTAACTGTTCAACTAACCCTGGGGCAGTGGCCTGTCCTGCAGTGCTGGATAAGCTAGGTACCGGGCCAGCTTCTTCTCTGTGGACTGTGTTCTGGGTTTGTAGTGTTTGGTGGCAAGAAATCTAATCTGCAAAGTAGCTGCTTGACCTCAGGCCACAGAGCCATGAGGATGGTGTTGTCTTAGGCTATCACCTTGTCCTGGCCACACTGCACAGGCAGTGGCCAGGATGAGGCTAGTGGCCCCACCCCTTCTAAATTCTAAGTGTGTGTGGGAGGATCAGAAAACTTGCTTGGTCCCAAGTCAGTGCATCCTGAGGTTCTAACTCCTGTCAGTCCAGGTGCCATCTGCTCTGGGGATGGATCACAGGTCTCACCACACCCCCATCTTATATAGAATTAACCACAGTGTGCAGTTTTCACTGATAAACTCTTGCCCTCCCCATTCAGCATCTTGCCTTCAGAACCAGGATTCTGGAGAGTTGGTACCATTAAACCCATTTGGCTTCCCTCAGTAAATGGACAGCTCTCTTCCTTCTCCCTCTTTGTGCCAAGATCAGTAATGATAGCCATAATTCCCAACAAAAACCACACTGAGCCCTGTCAAGGGAAGCCAGGCAGGTCCCACTGTGGCTCCAGAGAAGTCTGGAGCGAGGTGGTAAGGCGTGAGCTGAGGAGGGCACTTGGCGACAGCCTGTCGTTCTGCTCAAGAGCAGGATACAGGGCCACGGCTTACTCATTATGAATGAGCTTGGAACTGGAGCACAAGCTTCTGTTTCCTGAGGGAGAGTGGCCATCTTGCATCAGGTGATGGGGGAAGCGATTTGCTTCAGTGAGCACACAGCCCGAGACTGTGGTCCTGTGCCATGCTCCCAGTGGTGGTCCAGGTCTGCTGGCTGTGTTTTTCATCCATGTAGGGTTGATGTGGGTTGGCCTCCAATCAGAACAAAGTCGGGCTCCCCGTTTCCCATCCCAACATCCAGTTCTCAGCCTCCTTGGGGAATTGCTCATTGTGGAAATAGATCTACCATTTTGTTTTGGAAAAACATAATTTTTGAAATTGGTATCCCAGGATTGAGTACACATAAGACCCTACCTGACTCCTGTCCGCACCTCATGCTCTCTAAGGAGTAAGGACTGCTCTATGCATGCAGGCTGGCTTCCCCAGGGCCGGTTAGTGGATGCCCCCTGGCAAGACACTGCAGTCCTGTGTGTCCTACACTGGGCTTTGCCTCAGCAGCCCCAAGAACGGCCATTGTGAGTATGCTAGGGCAGCAGGAGAGTCCATCTTGTCTGAAGATTGAAGTCTGAATGTCTCTAGTAAAGGTGGATTCCAGCTAGGCTGCAGTGGGTGCTCTCCCTGCTTCCTGTCCATAGACCCCATTCTCTACTTGCTGGCTCTTAATCTCAGCCATATCAGTTACAACTGGCCTTTCTGATTTATACCCAAAATGGTCAGTGTTTTTACTAAGTATCTCTCAGGCACATCTGTGATAGCGAAGGACTTTCTTCCCTTGCCCGGCTTGGGCAACCACCTGCTGCGTGCAGATCAAGATCAGTGATTTCCCTCCCTGTGAAACTGCCCTTCACAAATGCAGGGGTTATTGAGTGCTGCATCCTCCCCAGGTCTGGGTTACCCAGAGCAGACAGTCCCCGGAAGGAGTGCTGCAGAGCCTCTTCTTCCTTCCTCCCTGTTTCTAACAGGAAGTCAGCTGCTGCTGGAACCGGTCCTCTGCAGTCAATGGGTTGTTTCTTACTGCCTGGGAGACTTTTGTTTGACTCTACCATGTCAGCTGTTTTTTCATATTCTACTTACAATTCACTGTTTCGAATCTGTAATTTATGTGTTTTACCAAATTTTGATTGTGTTGGCATTATTCTTAAAAAGTTCTTGGTCCCATTCTCTCTCCTCCATGATTCCAGTTATACTTGCACTCATTCCTCTGGCTTTTTTTCTTCAGTCTGTAAATCTCTTCTTTAGGTTGAATAACTGTGACTGGTCTTCATGTTCACTGCCCTTCTCTTCCATTCTCCAGTCTGCTGTTAAATTCATCCAGTAAAATTTCTAATTTGGATATAAGGTTTTTCATCTGTGGGGTTCATTTGGTTTCTTTTTTACATATATAGTTCTATTTCTCTGCAGCATTTTCTTGTCTGTTTGTGCTACACAAGCATCTTTTCCTTTACGTCCCCGAGTGTACTTAGGATGCGTACCTCGGCAGCCGTGGGGCTGTGTTCTGGGTTCGGAGTGAGTAGAGGAAGGAAATGAGTGAAATATGCACATGGTGTCTGGTGTGGTGGTGTAGGTGCTGCCCAGATGAACAGAGACCCATGGCAAGTGACATATCCAGGGAAGGTATGCAAGTCAAACTGTCATTGTTGTGACAAATATCTGAGATAAACAGTTGAAAGGAGAAAAGATAGTTTTGTTTCAGTTCATGGCCAGCTGGCTTCCTTGTTTCTGGGCCTATGGTGAGGCAGGGCACCATGGTAGAAGGGCGTAATGGAGCAGAGCCACTCACCACATGTTGGCTAGGAGGCAGGAGAGTGAGGAGGAGACTAAGAATAAGATATACCTTTCTAGGGCATGCCCCCAGTGACCTGCTTCCTCCAACCAAATCCCACCTCCTGATTTCCACCATCTCCCAATAATGGCATCAATTTATGAATTCATGTGGATTAATCCACTGATTAGGTCAGAGCCCCCAGGATCCTATCATCTTCAGTGATTGGATCCAACAGCTAGGCACCAAGACTTTGACACATGATCCTTTTTTTGGGCTATTTCATATCCAAACCATGTAACACTCTGCCTCTGGCCCCTAAAGGCTCATGTTTATCTTAATAAAGCAAATGCATTTAGTCTATCTCAAAGAGTCCCCAAAGTCTCAACAGCTCCAGCATTTTCAAACATTCAAGTTCAAAGTCTCCTCTGACAAAGCGAACTCTTAGATGTATAGGACCCTATAAAAAGAAAAAAGAAAATTACATACCTCTGATAGACAGTGGTACAGCGCAAGCATTCCCTTTCCAAAAGAGAGAAAGGAATCATAGGAAGGAGACCAGAACCCAGCACGCCAAACACTAAATCTGTACTCCATGTCCTGCATCGGGAGCACATGGCAGTGTGATATGAGTGAGCTCCCAAGGCATTGGGAGTCCCTGTCATTACGGCTGTGCCAGCTGCAGCACATTCCTGCCATCTCTTAACTTCCTGGGTGCTCTGTGTCAGCTTTGACTTCACCCTCACAGCTTCATGCATGGCCTTCTCAGGCTTTCTGCAAGAATCCTGACCCTGCCACACATTGCCTGGCCTCCCTGGCTTTCCTTTGAAATCAAGGTGAAGCCTCCATGACCTTGCAACTCTTGCATTCTTCATGGCTACAAAACCAGCATCATGTGAATGCCAAGGTCTGCCTCCTGCTCTAGCAGTAGTTGGTTCCCTGGGACCACAGCTGGAATGGCCTCTGAGTGCCTGGCAGAGGGGAGGGGGGCCTTGATCCCAGTGAAATGAATCCCAGGGAAACAGCTTCCTACCTGGCTGTGTGCGAGCAGGGTGTCCTGTAGCGCTTCCTTCCCAAGGGAAAGTCTTTCAGATGAGATAAAGGTACACCTTTATACCTTTGAGACTAGGATGGGAGGAGTCTTGCTGATTCCTAGGATGACCTCAAGATTACTTTCCTGTTGTCCCTCTGCAAAGTACTTGGCTGCTGGCTTTTTTTCTTTTTTTCTTTTTTTCTTGGTAGTTTAAACTCATGGCCTTGTAAACAGAGGCCTGTGGGCCTCTGCAGTTGAGCCACACCCCAGCCCTTTTTTCATTTTCTTGGACGGGGCCTTTTGTTTTTGCCTGGTGCCAGCCTCAGACCACCACAGTCCCTCTACCGTAGGCCTTCTGCATAGCCAGGATCACAAGCCCTCACCACAGTGCCCACCTTGCTCTGACTGGTGTAAAGTGACAGTCCTCCTGATCTCCACTGCCCAAGTAGCTGGGATTACAGGCATGTTCTGCCATACCAGACCTGTACTGGCTGCTTTTCCAGTGGCGCTAATCCTTTCATAACCACGCCTTCCTTCTTCTGCAGCTTTCAACACACTCCTTTTCTGGCCAAACTGCCAACTTTCCTAATCTCTGCTTTTTGCTCCTAATTCTCACTCTAAGCCTGGCCAAAACAGCCAGCAATAACCCATGCCACAGCATGAATCCTGGCCTGCCTCAAAACCTCCTCCATCTGGTCAATTAGCCATCCTCCCACAAAGTCTCAGGGCATGCACAAAATGTAGACAAATTCCTTGACAGAATGTAGCACACTTGGCCTATTGTCCATTTCCTAATAGAGTCCTCACTTCCATTTGAAACCTCATGGGCACATTCTGCATTCTTATTGGTATTCTGCTCTTCTGAGCTCCCACCAGCTCCGCTCACAGCATCCTAGGCTTTCTCCAGCCCATTTCTCCAAACTTTTCCAAATTCCTCCCACAAGCCACTTCCACAGGCAGTGAACCACATGCAGGTAAAGTCACAGCAGCAACCCCACTTCTCAGTACCAACTTTCTGTGTTAGGTTTTTGTCATAGCAGTGAAAAGTACCCAAGAGAAACAACTTAAAGGAGGAAAGGGTGGCTTTGGCTTCTGGTTTCAGTCCTTGCTCACTTGGGTGTGCTGCTTTTGGGCCCATGTGTGATGAGGCAGAGCATCATGGTGGAGCTGAGTGCTGACCTCATGTGGGGCAGAAGGCAGAGCCAGCAAGTGAGAGCTTCCTCCTCCTCTTTTTATCGCATCTGGCCCCAGCCTATGGGTGTGCCTTCATGATGGGGCTCCCCCTCCTCCCCAGTTGCTGCCTTACCTGCCAATCATGTGGAAATGCCCCCACCCAGAGGTGTGTTTTATAATCTAGGTATTTCTCAACCCAGTCAAGTTGACAGTCAAGGTTAACTGTCACAGGCCTCCTGAGACGGTGGCTGTAGGGTAGGTGCTCGGGGCGGGGCAGAAGCCTGAGCTGGGCCAGGGCTTCAGGAAAGGACAGGTACCCCAGGGCAGCATCAGGTCGGGGAGCCAGTCGGGGCACTCATCACTTCACCCTTGCTGTGTGTTCCTGTCTGCTGGTCAGCAGGTGGCATTTTCCTTTGAGACTCACGTCTGTCTTAACTGAACCACAGTCCTCAGCAAGATAACATTTCTAAAAATTTCTCCTGATGATATCAAGGACGCCATGCCTGGGGCTGGCTGTTGACCTCTGAGTGAGACTTGACCACTAGCAGCACCACTAGTGCACAGCCTATGGCAGTGATGACCCCTCCCTGTCCAGCCTGATCCCTGTGGGCTAGTTGACTGCCCCATGCCAGGGCAGGTCTGTTGGGTGTACACTGGCCTATTTTGTTCCCCACTGCCTGAAACTTGTCTGGAGAGTGCATGCTATCCATTTAGGGTACCTGGTGCCCAGAACTGGTTGTGGGGTAAACACAGGCCTGCTTGGGTCCCCGGTGCCTGGGGCAGGTCTGTGGGGTGCACTTTGGCCTAGTTGGCTGCCTAGTGCCTAGGGTGGGTCTGTGGGTCACCCCTCGGCAGACTTCCTTCCCCACCTGCTGCTGCTGTCATCATTGGCCTTTTAGCAGGACTCCCTGCATTTCCTCCCCTCCCCTCCCCTCTCCCCTTCCCCTCCACTTTTAGGGTTGAGAGCGTTTCAGAGGTCAGGAGAGAGGGAAGAGCAGTGTGTCCACCATGGGCTCCTGGTAGATGGAGCAGAGGCCACAGGGTTGCCCTGTCCTGGCCTCTTATGGTGGCAGTGTGGGTGGTTTCCACCTGCTTCCCAGGTGTACTGACCCTTATTTATTTCCTGACAAGTATGCAAGTTCATGTGGTTACAGGGCATAACAGACCCCACATGGGGTGAGCTGGGCCCATGGAAGACTCCAGGAAGACCTGGAAATGGCTGTGTGCGAAATTATACGTGATGACAGGACACCCCGTTACTACAGCATGCAGGCTGATTGATGTGCTAAGGACCCATTTGAATGCCGCATCAGATGGTGCTGCTTGGCTGCGCAGGTCCTGGAGCCCCTAAAGGAGCAGGATCTGCTCTTCCCAGCAGGTGAAGGTGGGTGGCTGCCTGTGAACACAGGGCAGGGTCCAGGTGCACGAACTCACTTCACTGCAGTTCTGGAATGAGGCCCACACCATGCAAGTGCCCTGAGCAGGTGCTACCTGGGCCTGTGAACCTGGCTTGTAATTGGGGTACACACCTGTGCTGTCCACCAAGGGACAGGGGTCCAATACAGTCACTGAAATTTATATGAGGTTGAGCTAAAATTAAAATTTTTAAATTTCTCCCTCACTCACACTGGCTGCATTTTGAGTATTCAAAGGCCCTGGTGGGCAGTGGCTCCTTGACCACCAGCACAGAATGTCTTCGTCCTCATAGACCGCACTGAGGGACAGAGCTGCCTGGAATGCTGGGCAAACTGAGGCTCATTTCCATGCATAAGAAACAAAGAAGGAACAGTAAAGCGTCGTGCCCTTCAGCCTGATGTATGTTAAATATTTGGAATATATTAATCTGGAACAAACCCCTGTCGCCAAGTCTAATTTCCGTTGAGGGAAGTAATCTTGCATTCGTCCAGAGGCAGTAAAGCTGCTGAGGTCACCACTGGGGATCCTGTTTCCAGGCTAGCTGGCGGCACCTGCAGAGATCTGAGCAGCAGGGGACAGCAGGCGCGGAAGTCTGGTTGTCACAGCAACCCAGCATTAACTAGCATGACAAGCACAGGGACCCAAGGTTGCCACAGGGGTCACCGAGAGGGCACGCAGGCTACAGAGGTCACTTCCTGTTTCTCTGCAGCGCCCAAGGACATCCTTGAAACACGTATTAATGGATTGCTAAACGCATCAGTACTAGGAGCATGCAGTTGTCATTCTATTTAAAGCGTGAACCCTTTAGCCAGCTCTTCCAGTACATCTACTTGTTAGAAAATGCTTCCCCGTTTATCATCTGATCTCTGCTTTAATCCCATTGGTTAAAGCTTGGTTTCCCCCAACGACTTGCTGCTCCTTTAGCATATCAGGCTGTGCCCAACAGCGAGATGGCTTAGCCTCACAGGACATGTTCTCGTGATGTGACACATGGCCAGGAGGCCAGCAGGGCTGAGCGGCTTGTGGTGTCTAGAGATTCCTGTGCAGAGTCTGGGTCCTGGTGGGGCACTGCACCTGGCTCCAGAAGTGAGGAGGGGCTGGGAGGAGGTGGTGGGGTGGACCACAGCAGTGCTCCTTCCCTCAGGGGACAGCCCTGGGGTCAGCATTCCAGCATCTCTGAAGGCAGCCTTATATAGACAAAGACAAGCCCTAAGTCTGGTAGAAAGGGGCAGCTCCGTATGGCCATCCTGAGAGTCGCCAGGGGTCAGCAGCCTGAACCAGACCCTCCACAGTGCACACTGCAGTGCTCCTGTGTGGTACCTGCTCTCAGGATGGCATCTGATGGATGAGGTCACTTCCAGGCTGCACACCAACTGTGTTTGGGGGCTGTAGGTTGGTGATGACCTGCTCCTGTGTGTGCAGGGGTTCCAGCTGGCTGAGTCAGAAACCACCATGTGCACACTGGGCCTGACTGTCGTGGGCTGCTCCTGCAGGCACCTCTGCTTCCAACATGCAGTCATTTTCCATATCCCAAGCCTCAGGTTGAGTCTCCATCAGACACCATGAGACATAAACCTAAACTGTCAAAAATGGTCCTGCAGAATGGTGTGTGTAACAAAAGCACAGATTTGAATTGCAAAGGACTGGAAAAACATGACAGCCATGAGTCCCTGGTCCCTGGAATGTTTCCAGCGAGAAGACAAAGCTGTCTCCTCCATGTGACCTGTTGCTGTCCAGGGATATGCTAGACATTACAGTCTGAGCCTCATAAAGGCTGCACCGCAAGCCACGGAAGCTTGTGCTGTGCGGATGTGGACCACGGGGAACCCTGAGGTCAGGCAAGGGGAGAAGGGAGACCCACAGCTCACTGGAGGTGTGTACCACATGGCCCGTGGCATTTCTGAGGCCGACAGCCCTGCTTTCCCATGCTAGCGATAGTGCAGAACCAGATTTTGGTGTGCTATTTCATAACTTCTCATCCTAAAATATAACCTATGAAAATTAAGGAAACTTTTAAAAGCTCCTGGCTCCCTCCAGGGCCATCATTAGAAGCCCCTGGCGACCGAGGGCGGGCGGCTCCGTGCTGGAATGACAGCTAGTCAGTGGGGGGAGGGGGTGCATTGATCCCTTCTCCGTTTTTAACTGCGAAGCTAATGGGTTTCCTGTTTCTCACGTGGCTGGTGGCTGTCACTTTTGAAGGATCCATCTGTGCTATATTTAATTACTCTTTCTGAGTAACTGAAATGGTTCCAGTGGAGCTTATGAGGCCTGTTACCATTTTCTTTCTAGAGTGGCCATTGCGGGAACTTGCCATTCTGAGATGTTTCAGATCATATTTCTCCTGGGGGGGTGTGCAGCCTTTGACACAGCAACTCTGGCTCCAAGTGACATTTCCCCATGTCTCACCTGTATGTGACATCTGCCACCCCTCACCAGCCCCTGCCCTGACACCAGTTTACTCTTGAGCTCGCTGTGGCCCAGCATGTCCGTGTCCTGGCTAGCCCTGGTCCTGTGGCAGGAATGATACTGGTGATGTGGGTCCTGGGGCAAGCAATGGCCCTTGCCCGCTTGTGAGAGAGCACACCCACCCACAGGGCCTTCTGGAGGCTTCTGCCTTCTCCATGCCCCCTCCCCTCCCATTCTCAGCCCACCAGGACCCCAAGCCCCTCCCAGACCCTGCATCTAGCAATGGCCAGCTCCTTACCCACCCCTTGTATTCCCATCACATCAATGGTCTTAAAATTCTGACCCCTTTACCTCTCATCGCAAATGCTGCTCTCAGCATCAGACTCTAGCACAGCTTCTGGCAGTGTTCTGCTCAGCCAAGTGTATGTTCCCCCCCACACACACCCTGGCCAGACACCCTTCCTGTCCAGAGCAACCGTCCAATGTGAATGTGCCCAGCCTCTCTCCCTAGCCCGTGTCCCTTCTTCCAAGTATATGTCAAGCTTCAGGCTCAGACCAGGCCTCCAGCGTCATCCTCTGGCTTCCAATAGCAGCAAGTCTCTCCTCGCTTCTTGATGGCTACAAGTAGAGGGGCAGTGCACATACCCACTGCTGCATTGTGTTTATCTGGGAGCAAGTGCCTCAGAGCTCAGTGTGGAGTGAGTAGTGGCTACCTTGAAGAAGAGAGAGGCTCCGGGGTCCAGGGCAAGTTCCTTCTACCTTGGTCTCTCCACTCACCTGAGACATTGGGCTGCTTGTTATGTCTTCCCTCTGTTGCAGGTCCTCCATCCACTCAGGGTGTCTGAGACTGCCCAGTGTGCTCTTCCTCCACCCTGTATCTGGTCCTCCTCAGTGTTTCTGAGCCTCCCTGGCATGCACACCAGCCTCAGACACTCCCCCACCACCCACCCTCCCGCCAGGCTCCAGGACTCTTCAAAGCCTAGATGCAGAGTACTTTTCATTGGTTGGGTTTAACCTGTAGAGGTGAAATGACATAGGACTTCACTGTCCACAAGGTGGGCACTGTGAGCCCTTGATGAATTGAACAGAGGCCTTACTGACCAGTGCGAGGGAAGCACCTGGGATGGAGCTCTCAGGTCTGCTGATTTGGTTTGAGACCTAGATGGCCTCTGCTTTAGTCTCTGTGTGACATGAGTGATTACTTGGAGATTTAGTTTAGAGAAACCACATTTCTGAGTCCACAGCAGCGTGCACTTCCCCATCCACCCACCCTGGAGGGAAGAAAACGAAGAGCATGGATGGTTTTGAACTTGGGAAGCTATAACAGTTTCAGCAGGCAGCATCCAGGAGAGTGAGGGTGGAGTGCCATGGTCCTTCCCCATCCGTGATACAGAGACAGCCAGATTGGGACAGCTCCACCTGCCTGGCCTGTTGCTGCTCCAAGTGACATCCCATTCATCTTTCCCTCCATCTGACATCTGGTCTGTCCTCACAGGATGCTGGGAGGACTCTACTGAAGCAGCCACCATCTCAAACATGAGGTAGGAGTAGTCATGTGTACATGTCCTCAGTGCACCCAGCCTTTCCTGTGGCCTCTGATGATGACAGGTGCAGCAGCAGCTGCCAGGCCTGCTGCCCACACTACAAGGAAACTGCTCCACATGGAGCTTTTGGAAGCCACTGTGAAGTACGAAGTGGAACTGACGTCCCTCACGTGCAGCTGCTCAGGTGGTATTGGTTCTGTGCCTGCCACATTGCTGAAAATGAAAGCAGCAGACACTGAAGTGAACTTTCCAGAACTAGCCTTGAATCACTGTGTGAGAGCCATTGCACAGGACCCACACTTGAAGGCCCCCTCATTGGCCTCTGCTGACAGTAACCTGATAGGGCCACTGGTGGGACCATATCCTCAGCACCCACAGCATGTGCTGAGTAAAATGGTGCCATCCTCAGAGACATGAACAACAGGCAAGACCCTCCTCAGCTCTGATCTATCCTCCCCCGAGACCATGAGGAGCCTGTGGAAGAGCAAAAATGCCAGGCATCTTTGTCCCCTACAGAAAAGGGTCTGGGGTTGTAGGCACAGATGGTGGTGTGGGAGACTTGTAGCTGATAAAATGTACCAGTGGAATGGTGGCACTGGGTCTTATCTGTCCATGGTCACCAGCCTCCATATCCTGCAGAAGGCACCATCTCCACCTCTGCCCACTTGGTGAGGACCCAGTGTGCTGGATACCACCAGTGCCTGGCTGCCTGGGCCCTGGAAACCGCCCCTGGCAGTGTGCTGGTTATTTCTTCTGAGGACGCATCTTCGCCCACGCCAAAGTGGAGAACAATGGGCTTCCTTGTGCTCAGCACAGCTGCTGAGACTCCACAAGATCCCAGCAAAGAACGCAGGCAGGTGGGGCTGCTGCCACCCTTCCCTTCCCGGGTGCCCCGAAGCCACAGCCCCCAAGCTGGGAAGACTCCACCGAGCAAGACAGGGAAGTGGGGTCCCACTGTGAGGAATCTCCAGGCCTTTGCTCTGCAGTGTGTCTGTGTCCCAGCAAGACAGTAATGTCCACTCACTCTAAAGGCCACAGGTGCCGAGTGACCTTGGCCACGCACCAATCTTCCTCCTCACCTGCCCTGCCCTTCCGTCCCCATCCCCCGCCCTGTCACCCTGCCTCCTGGCACTTAGGTGTATCTCTGGGCTCTGCCATTGTGGATCAATCACTTTGATTGGTGTCACTCATGTGTGTCAGAATTCTCCTCACGTCTCTGCAGAGAGAGGCGGCAATTAGGCAGGATCCATGCTCTGGGGAATACATCCCCCAAAAGTGCAAGGCTGTCATGGAGCCAGCTCCGCCTTGCCCCAGGTTGGCAAGGGAGTCCCTCCAGGAATGGGCACTTAGGTGAGTGTGGGGTGAGACCGTGCCCTGCTCCCACTCCGTGGCCTCGTGTCTGCGTTTGGCTGCGTGGGGGTTGGATTGGATTGGCTCATGGCTTCCCATTCCGGAGTGTTGTTGCCCGCAGAGTAAAGAGAGAATCAGAGCCTGTGGTCTTTGAGGCACTTCCTCGAAACATTCCCTGCCAGGATCTCTTGCCATGTTTATCGGGCACTTCCCTGATCTGTGGGACACTCTGGTTGTGAAATTCCACAGGTTATGAGGCACACCCATGTGAAATCCACCCAGATTTAATGCAAATCATCTCAAGATAAAACTAGAGCACTTGTTATACAAGGAGGAAGCACCCTCATGCGAAGCCAGGCTCGCTCAGCACACTTTTGAGCTCATCTCGACAAGATAAAACCAAGTGACTCACAATGACTCCGAGGGCCATTTGAAGGCAGTAAGATCAGCCACACTGGATGCAGTGTCAGCTTTGCATCCAGGAGCCATCCTAGGCTCCCATCCTGTGATGGGGTGGGTGCTCCAAAGATGGCTGTGTTTCCCGTAAACTGGGTCTTCACCTTTTCTACTGGGGTGCAGCTCTTTCTCAGTCCTTTTGGTGACAACCCACAAATAGGGCCAAGAACAGCACAGCTCAGAGAAGCCCAGCCACAACTGCTGCCTGAGGGCTTTCAGTGCCAGGAGCTCCGGCTGCTGCCTAAAGCCGTATCCTGGCTCAACACCCATCTTGCATTGATCATGGCCTCCAGTTTCCTCATCCAACTGTCGCTCCCAGAACAGTTGGGCCCTTTCCTACCTACAGTCAGAGCTACAGGCAGTGCCTGGCATACCCAGCCAACAGTCACTTGTGGCTTTGCCAACTGCTCACCATCACATGCATGGCTTCACTGAAACAAACCAATGAAAACCCAAGTGCCAGGGTTGAGAGCCTCAGGCAGACACTCCCGGGCAGGCAAGAGACCTGTGACTGGGCAGTCCTTGGGCTGAAGGGCCTGACTGAGGGGACCAAGAGATGGAGGGGGCAGGTTCCTACCATGAGCAGACAGTACACAGCTGCAAGGTCCCACTTTTTTTTTTTTTTTTTTTTTTTTAAGAAATAGACTTTCAGCGCAGTCTAGAGCTACAGAGTTGCGGTGAAAACGGTTCCCGCGCTAATGTGGTGCATTTGTGTGCTTCTCACTAAAGGGTGTCCATACTTCCTCAGTTTCCCCTAATATTCTTTCCCTGACCCAGGACCCAGGTAACATCTGGTCACATGTCTCCTCAGTCTCCTTGGTTTTAAGGCCTTGGCAGTTTGGGGGTGCTACTTGGCATCTGTTGGGTTCCCTCTAGTAGTATTGGTCTGTCTTTCTCGGGGAGGACCCGGAGGTGAAGCACCGCCCATCTCATTGCCATGGCAAATGGTGCAGACCTGCCTCATCTCTGCCAAGTTGTCCTCGATCCTCTTGGGTGACTTCCCTTTCCCTCCTGTTTAGTGTGGAATGGTGGCGCTGGGCACAGCCCTGGAGGATGGGGCTCAGCACGTTATGAGGTGTTCTGCCTGGGGGACTTATTTCTGGTCCCTGTTTATCCATTTATTTATGTCAGTGCGGTCTCATGGATATCTGTGTCATTTTGTGTTATGACTTAACACTGATTAGCTTTTAATTTTAAAATAATTTTTAATATATAAAAAAGTTGTGAGAAGTGCAGGAGGAGCTCCCTTTCACCTCCCTAATCCCCTTTGTGGGCTTCCTCCCTCATTCCCTTCCCTCTCTCCCCATCCCTTTTTTCTGCATGCACACATGCACGGATACTGTTCTTGCTATGACCTGACTGTCCCCTCACTGGGGAGCACGTGGCTATGTGCCATCCGTAGAGCTTAGGTGAGAGCCAGGAAGCGCCAGCACCTCTGGAGTGTAGAACTGGCTAGGGTGGAGCCAGCAGTTGACACGTCACCTCCGTGATAGACGTCACCTCCACCTCCGTGATAGGATTCACCTACATGACTTCATGGAATGCGGCCACCTCAATGTATAGCAGAACCTGGACCACTGTTCTCATTGTGCTTCTGGTCCCAGCTGTAAGAACAGCAGGGAAGCCTGTGTCCTGGGGGCTCATAGGGCCATTTCATTTGGATCCAGGGGTCCCTGGCTCTGAGTCTTGCTCAGTTCCCTTCCCCAGCTGGGCCAACACCTGTGTCCGCCCTGGTGAATGACCCTTGGGAAGGATGTCCAAAGCTGAACTTTTCATGAAAACCTAACGAAAGGCTGCTCTCAAATGCCAGTTGGCTACACACATCTGGAGGGTGGGGCTTGGATGTGTTGCTTGAGCTGCCCACGTGGGACGGCGGGTGGCACATGAGCTAGACAGGTGTGGGGCTCAGATGACATGTTCACGCTACAGCCCACACAGCATGGGTGGGTGACACGCAAACTGGACAGGGCAGGGTCATTCCTTCCAGGAAAGCAGGACATCCCCAGTCCCCGGCCCAGGTCCCCCTCAGCTCCTCATGTCGTTACTACAGATGCATAGTGACATTGAAACAGCTCGTGCCTCAGTCCCAGGTTAAGGGCTACAGCAGTTACGCTGTTCCAGATAGGGTTTCTTTGCATGCATGCTCCTGCTAACCTTGCCCTCCTGTGTCTCCCGTCCTTGCAGGATGGGAGTCACAGCTGCTGGAGACAGGGTTCCTGGGGATCTTCCTGTGCCCGGTCTGGACTCTGTGCCGCCTGCCCGAGTACACCCCCACGTCCCACATCATCCTATGGGGCTTCCGCTGGCTGATTTTCAGGATCATGCTCGGAGCGGTAGGTGGGACTTTCATTGCCATATTTGGGAAGTAATGTCCCCACGATGTCCTTGGTGGCTCTGTTGTGCTGTGCTGGTGGTTGAGGCCAGGACACCCCCCTTGCTGACCAGTAGCTGCCTCCCCGGCAGTCTGTCCTGCCATGAGTTCTGCCCTTTAGCTGACCTGTTCTGAACACTGAACTCAGCAGCTCTCTCGGCCCTGTTCATCATTTTCTATAGGAAACAGCCATGGCTTTGGGTCTGTTTCCCGAGGAGACCCAGGGAGGAGCCACTGATGTTCTCTTTCCCCCCTGTCGTGTCCCCCGCCCCGACCCTGGAAGCATCTTGGATGTCTCCAAGGTCGTCTCTAAGTGAGAAAGGTAATCTGCCTTTAAGGCAGATTGACACACACACACACTGTGACAACAGTTCCCATGTGCCAGGAAAGCTGCTGCTACCTCCCTTTACCTGTCTGCCTTTTCTTTGGACAGGTTTGTTTGTTTTTCAGATGTCTCTCATAAAAGCCAGGTGTGTTCAGGTTTTTGTCATCCATTGTGACTGCCACAGCACTGGCTGTGTAACCTGCTATGGTTGAATCTGGTCTGAGCCACCCTGTCCCTGTTGGCCTCTGTGTTCTCATTCTATCCTGTGCTGGCTGCTCTTAATTTCATTGACTTACTGTTGAGATTTTGTTTGTCTTTATTATTTCCTTTTGGCAGTACTGGGTTTTGAACTCAAGACCTCGTACTTGCTAGGCAGGCTCTCTACCACTTGAGCCGTGCTCCAGCCCCTTTTGCTTTAATTTCTGGGGGATAGGGTCTTGCTTTTATGTTCAAACTGGCCTGGACCACAATCCTCCTGTTTACACTTCCTGCGTACATGGCATTACAAGAGTGTGCCACCACACCCAGCTGAACGACTGAGATAGAGATCTTGTTAACTTTTCCCCTGGGATTGGCCTCCCATTCTCTGCCTCCTTAGTTGCTGGGGTTGTTGCTCAGCCATGCGAGCCACCTCACCTGGCTTCATGGAGGTTTTTGAAAATAGCATTTGAACCATAGAAGTGAGAGTGAGGTGGCCTCTGACTTCACTAGACAGTGTTTGATAACGTACATTCACCCTGTTCTCTCATTTCTCTCTTGACCAAGATCTTTATTTTCTACTAGAAGCCTTATAAAATACTAGTTTTGCTATACTGGGAAACTTGTTCATGTCTTCACTTTCTCAGGGTCTGTTTGCCTGCTCTAAGCTTTCTGGGGGCCAACTCTAGGCATATGGAGAACTTGACACTAGGCATAAAGGACCAGTCCCAGTGGCTCCCATGCCAGGATGAGGCTTCTCAGGCCAGGGCCTCCTTCATTCGAGGACCTTGACTCTTGGACTGGTCTGGTGACCTTGTGACCCCTTCTGGGCAGTGCATGGCAACTGGAGGCCCTTCCCACCACGTGCCCCTTCCTGACCAGGCCCCAGCTGCTGCGCCTCCCTGTATGTGGTGAGGAGCCTTCTGGGATGGTGGGGATGTTAACTTCTGGGACTTCTTCTTACGTCCTCATTACCATACATGTTGATTGGTACCAGTGCTGTGCCACGTGACATCTGCTACGTGAAGGAGTGTGGCCAGGCCCTGGACGAGGCAGGTCCCCAGGGTGTGGGAGCTTCCGGCTCCTTTGCACATCAGGGCTGTAGGTTGCCACCTCAGAGCTCAACACGGAAGGTGCAGACTCGACCTCCACAGAGGGACAGACATGTAGATGGCTGCCACAGGCTGTACCTCACCCTTTCCTTACCGTGTAGGGGCATGTCAGCCTTGGACCCAGTGCTCCTGCCCCAAAACACCACCACAGTTCTAGCCATGATGGTGACTGGGCAGCAGTGCTCATTGGTCACGTGAAGAGGTGTGAGCCCTGACAAGTTGTGTCTGGGGCTGTGGGGTCTCCAGCAGCTCCCCCAGGTCTCTGTCTTCATGTATGACGGTCAAAAGCCACACAATTCCCAGGAGCCCATCACACTGCACTGTGGGAAGCATGTCACCCGGCACAAGGACCCTCTGTGGCAGAGAAACCGGCTGTGCGGAGAATCTGAGCTGCGTGGAGAAGCCATCAGGCTGCTCCATGTGTGGCTCTGGTGCCAAGAGTTGAGCGCACTCCCATGATCCCTGTGAGAAGGCAGTCATTAGCACATTGCAAAGCCCTTTTATGGCATTTTTGATTGACTGCTAGTGCCAGCTGGATAAAAATTGCCAGGTGCGCTAAAAGGTGTAATTACTCGATACAGTGTTAGTTTGGATATTATTCATCTTCAGTGGAAAGCAGAGAGGAGTTTGACATGATGAGAGAGTGACAGCAGTTGAGAGTCCATCCACAAGGTGGGCAGATGTGGCCAGTGACCCCTCCTATAGCTCTGCCACCTGGCTTGGACCCAGGGCCCCAGATTGCTACAAGTCTCTCTCAAAACCAGCCCTTGGGGTTTCGTAGTCTGGTGACATTTCATCAGCCCCACCCCCACCCAAAAAAAAAAAAAACTGGTAGTCACTTGAAGCTGAGTCTCAGGGAGTCCCACAGCCATGAGCAGGGGGTTCCTGGACAAGAGAGCAAAAACCTGGCCTCTATGGCCTACAGGAGACCCAGCCAGGCACCAGGGCCACCCTGTCCTGAGAGCACTTGGACTCAGTCTTTTGACTGTTTCTGTGAGCTCCGTGTGTGGGGCTGAGTGACTGGCACAGGCTACCCTTCCCTCTGCAAGATGTGCCGGTCATATCAGACCATGGGCAGTGTGGTCTGGTGGTCCTCATGGCCCTGACCGTCTGCTGAGCACTGGAGGAGAGCAAGCAGAACAGGGCAGGTACACAGGGCCAGTGGAGAGGAGGCTGATAAAAGGCACTGCTCGGACCCCCTTCTGGTCCTGTTGGAGGGACCTGTGCCTGCAGGGCCCCAGAGGACCAGTGTCTTGCAAAGGATACTAGGCCGGCTCCAATCATGAGGGACATTAGCAAGTCCTCTCTGAAGGACCATATTGAAATCACCCACTGGCATTCTTATAAGAATGAAAGTCACGAGATGGCAGAGACTGAGGAAGTCACACTCGGAACATGGAACTGCAACCGGAGTGGGGCTCTGGACAGAAAAGGATGTTAATGGGAACCTGATGAAACCCAGATGAGGGTTTCGGGGTCATAGCCATGCTGACAGGAGTGTGGTGACACCTCAGCATAGTCCTGCTTTGTGTCTCCCTGACAGTTGGTACCCGGTGGCCATTGGTCTACCCAGGGCATTTATGCCCATTGAGGAGGAGGACGCGCACTTTTATGCATAGCACTGTGGTTCTTCAGTGTCTCCAGAGATGAGGCAGATTCAGTTTTGCCTACTTTTTTTTGCTTGAGTTATTTTGTCTTTCACTGTTGAATTGCAGTGCCTTGTGTATTGTGGATACCAACCCCTTGTCAGGTACGTGGCTTGCAGACATGTCCCCAACCCTGTGCGCTGCCTCTTCACCCTGCTGCCCCTCTCCTGTGCACAAGCTGTTCAGTATGGCATCGTTCCTTCGTCTAATACTGCTTTGTTGTCTGTACTTTGAGTATCAAATCCAAGACCAGTGTCACAGAGCTTTTCCCCATCTTTTTTGTAACAACTCTTATGGTTTCAGCTCTCACATTGAAGTCTTCAGTCCATTTGGGTTTACTTTGGAGAATAGGGTAAGAGTTCAGTCTCATTCTTTGGTTTGTGGCTACCTGGCTTTCCCAGCACCATTTGTTGAAGAGACAGTCCTTTCCCGCCTGCACATTCTTGGTGCCCTGTTGAAGACTGGATGACTATGTGTCTATGGGTTTATTTCTGGACTCTGTATTCTGTTCCTCGGTCCACATTTCTGGGTTTATTCCATTTTCAGATTAACATACCTTGGTAATATTGCAATTAGGATGTGAGGGGGCATTTAGCTTTTTGTTCTTCTGTCTCAAGATTGCTTTAACTATTAGGGGTTTTTTTGTGGTTCCATACAAATTTAAGAGTTGATTTTTCTGTTTCTGTGGGAAATCCCAGTGGAATTTTCTGTAGGAATTGCATTGAATTGTTCATCATTTAGAACAGTGTGGTCGGAGCTAACAAGCACTGGAGATGATGAGAAGAAAGGGGCCTTGCACACTGTTGGGGGGAAAGTAAGTGTGCACAGCCACTGTGGAAAACAGTGTGGAGCCTCCTCAAAAATTAAAACTAGCTTTGTAAATGCCACAGTGTACCCCCACCCAGCACAACAATAAAAAACAAAAAAGAGCCGAGCACCAGTGGCTCATGCCTGTAATCCTAGCTACTCAAGAGGCAGAGATCAGGAGGATTGCGGTTTAAAGCCAGCCTGGGCAAATAGTTCGTGAGACTCTGTCTCGAAAAAAACCCTTCACAAAATAGGGCTGGTGGAGTGGCTCAAGGTGTGGGCCCTGAGTTCAAACCCCAGTACCAGAAACCTAAAACTAGAACCCCATATGGTGCAGCAATCCCACTTCTGCGCTTGTATCTGAAGGAGACAGTGTACTGACTCACTCCCTTCACTGCAGGCTGTTTGCAATAACCAGGCTAGGGAAGCTTCGCTTCCATTCTCAGGTAAAGAGAGAGGGAAGTTGTGGTAGGGTGTTTGTTACTCAACCATGAGAAACACTGCTCCCAGGAGCAGTGGCTCAAGTCTGTAGTTCTGGCTGCCTGAGAGGCAGAGATGGAAAGGTCACAGCTCTAGGCCAGCAAGGGCAAAAATTTGCAGAGACCCCCACTTCAGCCAATAAAAGCTGGGCCCAGTAGCTCACACATGACATCCCAGTACACAGGGAGCCCTTATAGAAGGATTGAGGTTCATGCCAAGCCTGGTCATAGAGCATGACCCTATCCCAAAAATAACCAGAGCAAAAAGGGCTGGCAGAATGACGCACATGGTAGAGCACCTGCCTAGCAAGTGTCAGCCAAGAGAGAAAAGGAGAGAGAGGGTGAGAGTGGGGGCAAAAGGAGGAGAGAGAAAGAGAGAGAGGAAAATACTGCTTGTTGCAACACTAAGGATGAAGCTAAGAGGAATAAGCCATGCCCAGGAACAAAAATACATCTCAGACAATGCGTGCTGTCACGCAGTGAGAACCTAAGTCAATTCAGAGGCAGAGCATAGAGGGTGGTTGCCAGGGGCTGGGGGGTGGGGCGTGGGAAGGTGTTGGCTGAAGGACATAAACTTTCCATTGAAAGGTGAATAAGTTCTGAGGGTCTCATGTGCAGCATGAGACTAGAGCAACTGTAGTTAATAAGAACACCTTGTATTCCTAGAATTTGCAAAGAGATTTGGTCTTACGTGTTGTCACCGCACACATGAAACAGCAGCACTGTGCGGTGTTGACCGTGCTAACTTGATGGTTGTAATTGCTTCACAAGTGTGTATATCAAGTTGTCCGTGTTCTCTGCCTTAAATGTATACAATTTTATTTGTCAGTTATACCTCAGTAAAGCTGAAAAAAATAAAGAGGAGGAAGCTACTGAACAGAAAAGAGTAATAAGTTCATCTAAGGTTGGTAGTTAAGTTAATAGTATTAGAGTAATAGTGACCAGTATACAGAAACTATCTTTACAACTTTTCTGCAAGTCCAAGATTTTTTTAAAAAATAAGTGTTAAAGGGAAATAGATGCAACTTTATGCACGTAAGGAACTTCGGAGAAACAGTTGAGTTCCTTTAAAAGGTCTAGAATACCAAAGACAACAGAAGAAGAAATAAAAATTCTAAATAGCTCTGTAAAGAGACGATCCAAACAAGCAAAAAAGCACCTTCCACTAAGAAAAGTGAGGTGCAGAGACCTTCAGAGCTGAGTTTTACCTGGTGTCTGAGGAGGAGACAGGAAGCACAGCCCCCCCAGCAAGGCAAGGACAAGGTTGCTTCTCATGAGCATGAACAAAACACTCTTGAGGAATCCTAATGATGGGTGCAGCCGTATTAAAAGCAAGTGTAATGTATTAACCAAGCAGGGTTTTCCTGGAATGCAAGATTGATTCAACATTTATGAGTCGATGCAGTCACAGGCATGTTCCTCTATGCCAGGCTAATAGTGAAAAACTGGACACTTCACATAAGACTGAGAACAAAGCTAGGTGTCCACCTCATGACGGCTCAGACAGGTTAGTGAAGATTAGCTTGTGCAGTAAAGCATGAAGAAGAAATAAAATCCCTAAAGAATGGATCAGAAGAAGTAGAATTACCTGTACTCACAGATGGAATTGTACGTGGAAGGTCAGAAGAACCAATGTGTGAATTTAGCCACAGCACAGGATTTGTGTCCATTACAAATATATTCTGTGGGCTGGCAGGAATTGTCAGGAAATTGCATTTATAATAACATCCAAAACCGTGAAGTACAAAATTTTACCAAAAGAAATGCCACACATACATGCTAAATGCTACCCAGCATTGCTGACAGGAACTAGCGGAATGAAGTAAATGGAGAGATATACCGTGTTCATGAGATCTAAATTGACCTCAGATTTCACAAACCCCAAACATAAACCCAGAAAGATCTTTTTTTTTTCCCCCTAGATTGATAAACTGCCCAGGTGCAGTGGCTTATACCTACAATTCCAGCTACTTGGTACTTGGGAGGTGGAGATTGGGAGGTTCAAAATCAGCCCAGGCAAAAAGTTAGTGAGACCCTGTCTCAATAAGCTGGGTGTGGTGTCATGTGCCTGTGATCCCAGCTACTAGGAGGCTTTGGTAGTGGGATTACAGTCTAGTCCAGGTCTGGACAAAAGTGTAAGACCCTCTCCGAAAAATGACAAGCAAAAAGGAGCTAAGGGCATGATTCAAGTGGCAAGTCTCCTTCCTCGCAAGTGTAATACCCTGGTTTAAATTCTGGTATCACCAAAAAATAAAACAGATTGATAAACCAACTCAGATTTATCTGGAAACGCCAAGGCCCTAAATAACCAAAAGATTTAGATGCAAATACAGTTTGCATCTAAACTTGATTTGAAGACTATACAACTATAGTAATGCAGACAGTGTGACCCAGGCCTGTGTACACAGGATCATGGAGGACCTGAGATACCGCTAAGTGGCCAGACACAAGTAGCACATGCCCATCATTTCCTTTCATGGGAGAACCCAGAATGGGTGGCCTCAAGGCTACCTCAGGGGTTAGAGTGGGGCCACAGGAAGGGGCACCTGGGGTCCTTCTTAGGGGATGGAAGCATCTAGTGTATCAGTGGGGTGAGGTGCCATGGGAGTGTGTGGCTCTCAGTCACTCAAGCTGTAACTGCAGAGTTACACATGATTTATTTTGAGACCTAACAAGAGGTCAGCACATGGCCAGAAAGCCCCAGGGAGGATAGATGGGGCGAGCAGGAGCCCCAGTCCCCTCCCTCAGTTAGCCTGTCTGTGAGTTCCCTCAATTGAGCCATGTGCCTCTGGCCCTGGGAAGACAGCTCAGCCAGGCCCTGCGGCCTGGGCAGATGCCACGGAGTGCTTCCCGTCGATGCCTGGCTCCCTCCAGCAGGGCAGGCAGGTGACTATTTCCTCTTCTGGTTCTTGGTGCCATTGACACAGAGGCATTGTTAGAGGCTGGTCCCCCTCTGATGTGCCTGCTCAGGTGCTGCGGTGGTGCATGGTACTTGGGTCTGTTTCCTCCTCTCACCAGCCACTGCCCTGGGTCACAGCCACTCATCCAAGTATGCATCCAAATGAGCTGTACTGCCATACAGCAGCAAAAAAATCACCTTCATCCTCCCAACACTGCCCTGCACAAGACAGCACTGGACAACAGGCCTCAACAGAAGGAGTGGGCTCCTCACCCTGAACAAGGGCTTGGAGAAGCCCGGGGCAGCTTCCCACCACAGGCCTGATGGGAACCTGAATGGTTCTGGGTGCCCCTCTCTACCCATTCCAGACTGGGGTCCTGGGTTTTCAGGTCTTTCGTGTGCTTTCCTGCATTGTGGACCTGGGCTGAGGCTAGCATGGAGTTTCCATAGCTCAACAGGGCGGAGATGGAGCAGGCTTTATCTCAGCTCTCACCCTCCTTACTTTTACCTGCAGGAACAGTGCTATCTTACATGGCTTCCTCATCCCAGGGATGGTCACTGCCTGCATCCCCAGTGCACTGAGCTACTTCCCTTGGGGAGTGCAGCATTTCTCCCGTGTTTCTGTTCAGTTTTTGGGTCAACTTCACCCACACTGAGGTAGAGGCTCTTTCACTTCAGAAAATGGTAAACAGTGTGGGTTTCTGAGCCATAGTGTTTAAGGCAATAGGTCACCTTTAGTTGAGCTTTAAAAAAAACTTTTGCGTTATTTTACCTCAGTCTTAATTTGTGTTGGACAGCGTGCTTGTGTTGCGGGGTTTATGTTCTTTGTCCAGCAATGCTTCAAGAACCTGTCAGTGGGGCCGGCTCCTGGTTTAGGGCTGTTCCGCCCTTTGCCAACAGAGGACAGGTTTTCCATGCATGCGCTGTAGCCGGAGCTGTCCTTGATTACTTTGTCCTGATGAACTGTGCAGTATGGCGGGTTAGAGCTCTCAGTCACCAAAATTCTGGGAATTGAGCCAGGGTTCTTGTTGCTGGGAATTCTCAGACCTGGACAATACCTGAGGGGAGACCACTTGTCTTCCAGCATGACCACTGGAGAGTTGAGAAACTGAAAACCTGGCTCTTCCCTGCACCTTCCTCCCCCGGCTTTCCACCTCCAGTCTGGAGGGCATGTGTGACTATCCCAGTGCAGGCATAGCTGCCACTCTCCCCTCTTCCTGGTAGACCCTGCTTTGGTGTGAGCAATGCAGCATGTAAATGTCCACAGTGGTGAGGGTCAGGGAAGGAGGCACTGGCCTGTGAGCACAACTGGGCTCCACTCTGGGCTGTGTCTCTGCTATCGCCATCTTGCCTGATGTGCCACCCACGGCTTCTTTTGTTCTCTGTGTTACCTCTGCTATTCTAACGTGACATGCTACTGTTTCTCCTGATGTTGTTTTTACTATTGCTTCATATTTTAAGGGTTAAGAATCTGATACCCTAGATTTTTATAGAGCAATATATGAGCTAATCTAGTAGTTCTCAGTGAGATGACATGTTTGCTATGGCTGGAGCATGTTGCTTTTACATCACAGAAGGGGCACAGCATGGAAGGAGGGACAAAAGAGTGAGGCCCACAGAGTCACTGGTGACATGGGATTAGCATGGTGTTGCAAGTCGTGACCCTCAAGCCTAAAGGCTGCAGAAGGCAGTAGCAAGAGCCCCTGCATTTTCCACACAGTTGCAGGTTCTTCCTTGCTAATTTGTAAGGACTTGACTGCTGCACATCTGCGTGGCCACAGCTCTGTGGTGCTCACACCTGGCTACCAGCAGGTGGGCCCTCCAATGCTCCAGTGTGCAGGCTGCTTTGGCCCCTGTTTACACAGAAAAGACAACATCTGAAATGAAGATATAAACAGGTAGGATCACTAGCTTCCAGGTCAGGATTGGCAGCAGTTGGGGTGCTGCAGCCAGCCATGTGACTGAGGCTCCCTGAGCAAATGTCCCCCGTGTCTTCAGCTTTGTCTGAGCCGCCTGGGGTGTTATGGAAATTTCAGGCCCACAGAATGAACAGCTCAGATGAGATGGTCAGAGTCTTGAAAAACACAGCCACCAAAACCGAGACAGAAGGAAGCAGGAAATCTGGATAGCTCCATATCTGTTAAAGAAATTGAATTTGAAATAAAACACTATTCCAGAAAGAAAACTCTCAGTCCAGATGGCTTCACTTGTGAACTCTGTCAGCATCTAAGGAGGAAATAGCAGCAATCCAACACAGTCTCTTGGGAAACAGGAGGAGGGAGCACGTCCCAAACTGTAACAGTGATACCAAAGCCCCATGGAGATATTACAGAAGAGAAAATCAGAGCCTGGGGTCCCTCATGAACAAAGGTATGGAAATCTTTAAAAACTAGCAAATCAAATCTGGCAATAAAAAGGGCATGGTTTATCTTGGGAATGCAAGGTTGGTTTAACAGTTGAAAATCAACTATTTAATACCCTTTAGTGTAGTAACCAAAATAATCATGAAGAGCCATTTTATCTCAACAAATGCAGAAAGTGTATGATAAAATTAACACCCATTCATAGAAAGAGTCTCAGAAAGTTAGTGTTAGGGTGATCTTTCTCAGCCTGATAAAGGGTGTATAGGAAAAGCACTCTACCCTATTACCCCCCACACTGTGAGCACTGAGTGAATGACTGTTTACATGGGGCTGGAAACAAGGCAGGGTGTCTTCTCTCATGAGCTGTCCTCCATATTGCATTGGGTATCTTTGTACAAGAAAACAAGAATTACAAAGCATAAAGATCACAAAAGAAATGAAATTATTATTCAGACATAATTATGTAGACAACCCAGTGGCATCTGAAAAACAAGTGCTAAAATGAACTTGGGAATTGGGAAGGTTTCAGGATGCAAGGTCAATATGAAAAATACATTGTATTGCACATACTATTAGCAAATCATTGAAAAATAAAAGTTTGGAAGTATTCTTTATGGTTGTGTCAAAAACCCTGAAGTACCTCATAATAAATCTGATTAAGGATGTCTAAGATGTGTGCATTAAAACCATAAAACATTGCTGATATAAATGTCAAAAGACCTAAATAAATGGAGAGATGTACCATGTTCATGAATCCAAAGCACCATTGTCATAAAGCCATTCTTTGGTCCAACTTTATAGATTCAAGTCCATCATAGAGGGCTTTTTGGAGAAATGGACGAGCGGTTCCCAAAATTTATGTGGAAATAGGATTTTAGAAAAGAACAGAGTTGGAGGATTCCACTACCTGGTTTTACAGCTTAACTTAAACCTGAAGTGTGGTATTAGTCTAAGCTTGGAAAATAGATCAGTGGAAAAGAAGAGAGTCCAGAAATAGATCCACACCTCTGCCATCGGTAGACATTCAGTCAGGGGATCAAGTCAAATCAGTGGGAAAAGAAAGGGCTGGGGGTGTGGCTCAAGTGATAAAGTGCTTGCCTAGCAAGTGCAAGGCCCTGAGTTCAAACCCCAGTACTGCCAAAGGAAAAAAACAAACCATCTCTTACAAATAGTGCTGAAATAATTTGTGTGTATACATATACACATATATATAGATATATGTATGTGTACACACACACATACACGTACATGGAAAATGAAAGGAGCTTTAACCACAATTTCACAAATACCAAAATTTAATTTGAGAAGGATCATAGACGTAAATGTAAAGCAACACAACTACAAGGAAACAGCTCATCTCCCAGCCATAGATTCACACATGCAGTCAAGTGACCAAAGGACTATGTCAAAACAAGGGGAGGAAGGTCTGTTTATGGGCATAAGAGCCAGATTCATAGTTTTCCAAGGACAGCAGACAGCTACCTTGCAAGATTTCTTAGGGCACAGAAGCAGTGATCATTAGAGCAAAAAATGTTGATAAATCATAGTTTATTGATATCAAAACTTTTTCATGAAAACACCATTAAGAAAGTGAATAGACCACAGACTGAGAAATATTTGTAGCACATAGATGTGACACAAAATACCCAGAACACGCATCTCATCCCTAAAACGTTAACTAAAGACTGGAACGTGCTTTTTAAAGGAAGATATTGATCATGGGAAGCCAGAAGACACCTCTTCACACCTACCAGAAAGACTGCACGATACTGACGACACTCAACACCAGTGGGCATGTGGGCCGTTGGGATTCTCATCTGGGAAATGCACCTGCCCCAGGCCAGCAGTTTCACTCCTAGGAATGTGTCCTTGGAGGCCAGAACCAGGCATGTCACACAGCTTCGCCTGTAACAGCCAGGCTCTGAAGGCCTCCACATGTCCCTCTGTACAGATTGGATGGCCCACGGCTCATACATACAGCAGAACAGACCAGAGAGAGCGACAACACATAACCAGGCAGACCAGGGCACTACTTGTGTATCCATCTGTCCTTTCAGGTGACAGCCAGGGCCAGGCAGGAGTGTGGTGAGCAGGACATGGAAGGCTGTCCAGTGATGAGAATTCTGGATGTTCTATTTGGGCTGCTGGATTCCTGACCTGTTTGTGTGCAAAGTCAGAGCACATTGGACTGAGCACGTGAGATGGGTGCATTTTGTTTCTTGTAAATTGCAGCACAGCCTTCCAACATCAGACCAGGAATGAGTCTGCTTCTTACACAGTGATACTACGAGATGCAGGCATAGCCACGTGCCTTGTAATGATGACTGTCTGTGACAACTGGTATTCAGAGAGGAGTGGGGGCTGGAGCAGGATGTGAAGGGTGACCACACCTCCTGCTTGAAGTGGCCAGGCAGGCCTCGCCCAATGCACCGTGAGAGAGGCCTCTTGTCACCTGGGTCTCTCATGGTGGACCTTCTAGAGCTATGGGCAGCTCAGACCCCTGGACCCAGCAAAGGGCAGGAGTGACCAAGGAGGGCCTAAAGTGCTGAGTGGGTGGAAGATGTAGACAAGTAGTACAGGGAGTTACTTTCAGGGAAAGAAGAGCCAGAGGGTAAGACTGGCCACAGTCCAGAGCTCCTGTTGGGAGGTGAGAGACTGTTAGTCACGCAGAGGCGCCAAGGGCTGACAGCCACATGTGGCACCTCAGCAGCCACCATCCTGAGTCCCACTCACAGCAGTGCTATCCACCATGGTCCACAGGACCTGCCTCAGTGTGTCCTCTGATCTAGACATTCCCCAGCCAAATCCAGGTGCTCTCTCAGCACAGAGCAGCAACTAGGAGGGTGTCAGGGTGGACAGCAGGCCGAGTGCAGTTCCCAGCAGTCCTGGGGACCTCCATCCCCAGCCTAGAGGCTCAAGTCCTAGACAAGGCGTGGTTAGAGGGTAAGTATTGTGTCTGTCTTTGCAGACCTGTCTTACTTGCAAGAACGCAGGGCTGAATGTGCAGCGTAACACAGTGAAGCCCTGTGACGCTTGCTGGCAGGTTGTTCTCCACTCTTGGGGAAGTGCATTTCCACTCATGGCGGCCTCAGCACAGGGCTGCCACCATGTCCAACCACCCAACCTGGAGCCTCGGGGCAGCTAGGGTGTGGGGACTCAAACCACTGCAGAGGCGAGGCCAGGTTAGCCAGGAAGCTTGCCAAGCCTGTGCTGATAAGACTATTCCAAAGGGGATGAACCAGAATTATTTTTAAAGTTGTTTCCATGCTAGCTCGTGAGCTCTGCCCCCAGAGCGAGCGCTCTGGGAGAGGCTTAGGCTGCGGGAAGTGTAGGATCGTGGGCGGCACTGAACATTAACGATCAGGGTGGGGACACCATTAGCAAAGAAGAGTGAGGAGCTCACTACGGAACCTAGACAAAAACAGGCTTTGAAGTCACAGGCACTTCCTTGGAGTCGAAGCGCCTCTGGTAAAATCGTATTAAATATAATGAAATAAATGCTGGAATGCAGCATGTCCCTGTGAAGCCCAGAATCAAACGGATGTCCCTGCCCTTTCCCATGTGCTGGGCATCCTAGCTCCAAAATGAGCCCAATCATCCTAATTTGTTTTATTGCATTAGCGTGGGCAGAGCTGAAGAAAGGGGGCTTTCTTCCCCTCTGTCAGCCTTCGCAGAAAGCTTAGAGGGCAGACCCTGACCCTGCTCCAAGGCCTCATGGGAATTTAGGAAACTTGATGGCTGTGGCGTCCTGACCTCTGGCCCCAGCTGCAGGCCTCCTTCATGGCCATTCCAGGCTGGCCCCCAGCAACCTCCATGCCCCAGTCTCTGGCCATTTGTTCCAGCACACCCCATGGTAGGAAGGCAGCTGACCCTCGGGCTTAAAAAGGCATCACGAGCTGGGAAAGTGGCTCAAGTGGTAGGGTGCCTGCCTAGCCAAGTGCAAGGCATCAAGCCTATAATGCAGCCGATGACTTTTGGAATCCCCTTGGCACTCCTGGCACCCCTCATCAATGACTGCCATATCTGGGCACCATGGTAGTTTTCAAAGGGTCCCCAGGATTTGGGGGAGGTATAAAAAAAAAAAAACCTGCACAAAAGAGCTGGTGATTTCTCTTCCCAAGTACACGTTCTGGCCCAAGTGGCTTTCCTGTGACTGGCTGCGCGCTCACCATGCACAGGTGTGCAGGCCATGTGCGCTTTCAGGTGGTAGGTTACCATTTAATCACATGTCGTTTGACAGAAAGTGAAGCCTAAATTTGTTGAGCTTCCAAGAAAGTTCTCACAGTAAAACAAGTGAGTTTACGTGGTGGGATCACCTGCTGAGATAGGGCAGTGGCTTCTAGAAGGAAATGTGATGCTTTGCAGAGGGGCAGACAGCTTGAATATTTACGGCAAACCCGTGCTTTGAAGGCAACAGCTACAGTGAAAATTGTCCCTGTTTGCATTTCCTCCCCTAATTAAGCTCTTAGACCATGAGTTGGTTTAGGGGTACATGGTGGTGGTGGTTTGGTGAAATCATAGCATATGAATCCCGGGGTGCCTTGGACTTGCTGTGACCCTCGGCTCAGCCTGCACTGGGCTGCCCACACAGGGGCCAGCAGGGGCTCCAGTCACCTGGACAGGTGCTGCTTTCGGGTATTGTGAGAATACTTGGGTATTGCTGAAATCCTGGTGCTGCTCTGAGCTCCACAAGGCTGGGTGCTGTCACTCAAGCTCACAGCATACCTGTCAACACCTCTGAGGGGCTAGTCTGGTGTGCCCCCCACCTGCAGCTCAGCTCTGCAGCGCCCAGCTGTTTGCTTGCCCTGAGTTTTGTGGCTGCTTATATAGAGCTGCCCTGACACTCGTGGGAGTTCACCTTCAGGCTGTGAGAGTCCTGGGCACTCACCCAAGCCCAGCTCCCTTGGAATACAAAGTGGCCATCCCAGACCCAGCTGTTAGATCATATTTCTAAATGAAAGTCTTTGTCCTCACAGTGTGGACCCTTGGGTGGCCCATAGCCACCTTTGTCACACTTTCCTCCTTGGCCAGAGTCTTGATGCTGTAATGTTTCAGATGATATACTTATCCTTCCCGGGTGCTGCCTATGTCTTTCATCAAAACTTGACCTGTCAGGCACAGCTGAACTAACAGGACTCCACGTGTCTGTACTCTGAAGCTTGTTTAGAGCTTCTAGTGGCAATACCCTGGTGTGTGAGGGCAGAGCATACCGGCACTGCCACGAGGACAGGGAAGGCTGTGGGTGACACCGAGTGGCCCTCCGCACGTGGAGAAAAGCAGATCTCAAGAAGCTGTGAGGCCTGTGCTTGCATCGCAAGGGACACTGGGCAGTGAACTAGGTTGGCAGTGGACATTCCAGTCCTGAGAGGCAATGTTCACCCTGAGTCCAGCTTGCAGAGAACATAGGTGTCCTGGAGGAGGGAGGCAGCTCCTGCTCACACGCAGGGGGCCAGCACTGTTACGGGGGAGTGAAACTCCCATGGGATGTGGAAGGCCATCAGCCTGGCTAGACCACAGCCTCTTGGGCCCAGCCAGATGGCCACCCCAAACATATTTGAGTCCAGGCTTTTCCTCTCATTCCTAAAGTCTGAGGTCTCTGCTTTAATGGGAGTCTTTCAGAAGCAGGTCTGGGGACAGGAGCCTCGGAGAAGAGCACCTGCATCCCCCACTCACTGTGAGGTTGGGGCATCTCCCATCACCCCAGAACATTCCAGCATCTTGGCACTCCTTCCCAAGCCCAGAGCAGTGGGGTCGTAGGACAACTGGAGGTCACCCAGCCCCCGTTGGGTCTGGCATGCTGTGGCCTGTCTGTGCCATTTTTTTCTAAATTAATTTTGGGCTGAAAAAGGCTCAAAGAAGGCTTTGTTCCTCTGGCCCGTGGGAAATCTGACGTCTGCGGCACAGAAGTGAGGAGATGGGGAGGAGCATGGCACCTTCCTCTTCCAAAGATGCTTCAGGATCTTGAGTGTCTCATATCAGCTTAGAATTTGAATGACATTTTAATTATTTTGTTTTTTTCTTCTTTTCCTAGTTTGAATCTCCAAAGAGTCCCATTCTCAGGTTTGGAGGGATGCGGGGTGCAGTGCCAACTCCCGAGCGTCAAGGGTAGCACTGTGCTCCTGCCTAATGGACATAATTCACCGACAGCCAGTGGTTCTGCCATGTGGGCATGGGACAGAGCCTCGGGTGGTGGGGCACACTCAGGTCGTGGGCAGCTAGACATACTGGACTTGTTGAAGCACCGAGTTCATACAACCACGTGCAAGGTGGAAACTCCAGCTGGACTCCAGCTCCACTGCTTTGTGATCTGAGCAAACCTAGTTTTCCGGGAGGTGACTTGGTTGTCAGAGTAACTCATCCAGCGAGTCTTTAAATAGCAGTGCTCCTGGGAGGCAGAGCACGACTCAGCTCTACTCCCTGCACCACACGTGGCTCCCCTGTGGCGTCAGGATGGGCGAGAGATGTGACTGCTGTACCAGGACTCGGCCACACCAAAACCAGCCCTCACATTCAGGTGTTGCTAGGTGGTGTCACGTGTGGCCCATGCATGAGGCACATGTGATCCTGTAGGTGCCGAGTTAGGCTCATGTGTCCCTAACTCCCTTGCAGTCATTTGTCTCTATCCCTGGAGTGTCTGTTGCTGTGGTCAAGCACTGTCCTTCAGGAGCCCAGGCCAGCATCTCCAAGGGGCCACAGCCCCTCCTGCTCTACCACTTGGTCAGTCTCCTGGCTCCACACTGTGAGCACATCTGGAACTGGACATGTTCCTCCTCCCACACTGCCCTGCCCAGGTCAGCCTGCCCATATGGCTACAGAAGCCATGGCCTTTGCCAATTCACGCACCACCCAGCCCAGCCAGAGCCCTCAGCCACTCCATGTATGAAGGTCAGTGTGTCAACCTGGAGCTATCCCCCAATCTCAGCACTGCTGGAAAAGTAATGTGCAAATGTGATTATACGTGTCATCGATTGACTTTTGTCAGCATGGTTGTCCTTGCATCCTGGATGACACAGTAAACTTATGGCCTGTGGACAGCAGTTCCAGACTCTGCCCAAAGATCTGGTGTCCTTCCTCATGGCCTCCCTGTGGATCTTGGGCTTTCTAACCAGCTCTCTGTGCCAAGCTATTTGTCTAGTTAACCTCACGCTCTGTGCTGACAGGCTGGTCTGGATTCTCCAGGACCTCCCGGCCTCCCCTGTCTTGGCCTAGCATTGTCTTCTCTGCTCCAAACCAGTCATTGCCAAGCCTCACACTTACTATATCTGCATCTGTACACTACTCTCCCTTCCCTCTTATAGCAGCCCCTGGCCTTTTCAGGGTTGCCCCCTCTTCTCAGGCCATCTCTGTTCACCCCTCCACTTACAGGCTCTTCTCCTGATGTGAACCAAATGCTTGTGTCTCCCCAAATTCATGTGTTCAAATCCTGACTCCCAGTGTGGTGATGATAGGAGATAGGGCCTGACACTTCCTGATTCTTCCATTGGAGGAGGCCTCATGAATGGGATTAGTGCCCTGATAAGAGGGTCCCCAGAAAGACCCCCTCACCCTCTTCCTACCATGTGAAGGTATAGCAAAAGGTTGGTTGTCTGCAAACCAGAAGCAGGCCCTCACCAGAACCAAACATGCCAGCCCCCGACCTTGGATTTCCAGCCTCCAGACTGTGAGAAATGTCTGTTTATAAGCCATCCACTGTGGTACTTTGTCAAGCAACCTGCAGCGCCCTCTCCTACTCTTCTCTGCATCTCTGACATGCCTGTCCCCCCCAACCCCAGGATGCACCTCTTCTGTGTCTTGTGAGCACTCAGTTCAGTTCTGCAAACTGATGGTGAACGGATGATGGATGAATGGACCAGTGGATGGATGAATGGATGAATGTTCAGTTGACAGAGGATCAGTGAATGAGTGGATGAATGGATGGATGGATGAGTGAGTGGGGAATGGATGTTGGGTGATAGATGTATGATGGCTAGATGGATGGTGGATGGATGAATGAGTGGGTAGATGTTGGATAGATGAGTGGTGAATGGTGAGTAGTAGATATATGAGTGGGTGATGAAGGATGGATGGATGAGTGAATGATGGATGAATTGACAGTAGGTGGATGATGGGTGGGTGGATGATTGGATGATTGGTGGGTGAATGAATGGACGAATGATGGGTGGGTGGACAAAGGACAGATAGAGAGATGAATGGATATTGAATACATGGATGATGTATGGATGAATGATAGATGAGTGGATAGATGATGGATGGATGTTGGATAGGTGATTGATGTATGGATAGATGAGGGATGGCCGGATGAATGGATGGGTGGATGATAGGTGGGTAAATGTGTAGATAAGTGATAGAATACTGGTTGGTGGATGATGGATGAGCAGACAGATGGTGACTGAGTAGGTGGATGATGAGTTGATGGATGGAGAGAAGAATGGGTAGATGATTGATGGATGCAAAGACAGATGATAAGTGGGCTGGTGGATGGATGAATGGATAGATAACAAGTGGCTAGTGACGGTGGATGGATGATGAGTGGATGGATAGATAGATGAGGGTTAGTGGGTAGATAATGGTGGATGGATGAATAAATGGATGAGTGGATAAATGATGAGTATGGAGATGGGTGAGATGGATGGATGATGAGAGGATGGGTGGATGGATGGTGTAGATGGAGCCAGTGGGACTTTTCCAGATATGGCTTAGCTGCAGGAACCACTGTCTCAAGAAGCTACCACTTTTATGAAGTTGTTTCTCTCCTTCCAGCTCAGCTAGTATGGAAGAGACAAAAAAGGACTGTGTCTCAAGCTGAGGTTTTTGTTCTGGTGGGGGAGGGGGCATTTGTTTCTGACGTAAAAGCAAATCACATGACGTGGACACTGCCTAAGAGAAAGTGGGTGGGGCCCATGCCCTGACCCCTCTGGACGTGGGGGCGGGGCGGGTAGCTGACCGCTAGGTGGAGTAATCACTGTCTACACTTGCTATTTGGGGTCTTGTCTGACCCAGCATGGACAGGCAGCTTCTCACTGGTCTGCAAGCTTCCCTCACCCACGTGTCCTCACCACCAGGCAAGTCCGTGCACGACCCCTGCTCAGGGCAGTAGAGTAGCTCACATGGACACCCTACCAGCCTGTGCTTGGGCTTCCCTCACATGCTGCTAATTGGCAGTAAAAACCTTGTGTGTGGGAAGGAGGGAAGGAGGGAAGAGAAAGAGAAAGTGCACTGACTTTATAGAAATGAAGCCACAGTTTGTAATGTGACTTGTTAAGTGGGAAGAGGCCTGCGTGTGCCTTTCATGAAGCTTTTGGAATCTTACTCTTGGAGTCTTTCATGCAGGAAGTTAGGCCTTTCC
The DNA here is from genome assembly GCF_047511655.1 of Castor canadensis. NCBI lineage: Eukaryota > Metazoa > Chordata > Mammalia > Rodentia > Castoridae > Castor > Castor canadensis. The sequence goes on along the minus strand of NC_133402.1, from coordinate 749,364 downwards.
TGAGACCCCCCACAGTACAGCTCTGGCCTCCATGGATGGTCACTTTTCACCCTTGGAAGCTGTTCCTATTCAGGGTCATTGCTTTATGACCTCCAGTCCCTGACACTGATGCTGTCCACTTTCTTCCTCTGCAGGGCCTGATCAAGATCCGGGGGGACCGCTGCTGGTGGGACCTTACCTGCATGGACTTCCACTATGAGGTGAGCACAGGTCCAGCCACATTCTACAGCTGGAGCCACTATGCTGTCCCTGGGTACACATGGATGTCCCCTCCTCCCTCCTTTCCCTTAGCTGGGGGTCAGGTCACCAGGGGGGGCTTTCAGAGCATCACCCACCTGATGGCTGGTGGGATGGGCATCTGGTCTGCACCAATTGCAAGTCCAGCTGGATACTCTGGTTTTTCTTATCCTGCCCAAGCTCCTGGGCCAGCTTGTGCCCTGTCCTCCTGGGGGTTGCGGCTCCCCAGGTGCACCACTTGCTCAGAGGTGCAGGGTGGGGGCTGCTCTGTGACTCTGTCACACCCTGGCAGATAGGACTCCTGTGCTCAGGCTCCCAAGTCCCCTGTCCCACCCACAGCCAGGACTTCAAGCACCAGCCCTGGACCCTCATCTCAGATCCTCCAGACAGGCGTGGCCCTGCCAGAGGCTCACATGCTCATCTTGGGGTGGGGACAGGGATAGCATCACCTTGAGAATTAACTCAGGGGTGTGTGACATCTAGGTGAAGTTCATCTGTTCTGTATCACGGTGCCCAGGAGAGCCTTTGTGTACATCACCTGTGTCACCCGTCCTGCTCTCTGTGCATTTGGCTCATTGCCCATTCTTGGGATAGGAAGTGGATCATTACCTGCTCATCTGACCAGAGACCACATGTGCCAGTCTCACTGCCTTCAGTTTACAGTCCTGAGTTTGGGGCTCTTAATGTCCTCTGGACACTGAGGGTATATAGCCCCTTGTGCTATGGGTCTTGTGTGCTCTGCCTTGCGTCACTGTGTCACTCAGCTGGGCAGGATGCACCACTTGCATTGTGGCTGCCTGGGATGTCTTAACTTTGATGTCCGAGACTCCTCTTGTCCAATCGTATATCCCTCAGAAATCCCGACCCTGCCCTACGTGAGACCCCGGAAGCTTCATTGCCTTGGGTTGGGACATTCTCTTTGTGAAGCACCAGAGAGGAAGGGTCTCCAGTTCCTGCTGTGATGGAAAGCAGCCATGTGGGACAGATGCCTGGTGTGTGCAGAGAGGTGTTTGCACACCAGGGCCACAGCTACCCTGAGGATGAGGCCCAGAGCCCTCAGCCTGTTTGGTGAAGCCTGGGCTGTCCCTGCCCCATGGGGACAGGGCATCTCACCAAGGCAGTCCTACACCCAGCACAACTGGTGGCAGGGCCATCGTCGGCACAGATCACTTACAGGTTAGGCATCAGTCAATCTGGGAGCTTTATGGCTTCAGATTTCAGGAGGAGTCAACACATCTACCTCCCTTGCTACCACACAAGGTCTGCTGGACAGATGGACTGTGTCTAGCCAGTGCGCTCTTGTCCCACTGCAAACCTAGGTCTGTGCGAGAACCCTGGGGCATATTTAGATCTATGCCTGCTCCTCAGAGCCTGGCCACCAAGATGCATGGGGGCAGGTGCTCCTGTTAGACTTGGGTTACGTGGCTACCGCCAAGCTGGGACCAGGAAGATCAGAGGAAAGGGGGGGGCCGTGAAGTTTCCCCACCATCAGACTGCTTTGACCTGTGAGGGGCCAGGTGAAAGGGGTCATCCCAGTGCTGCTCTGGGGTCCCACAGTGTCAGCCACCAGCTCTCTGGACCACAGTTGTGGGCCCCATTGCACTGGGGAGATGACAGAAGGATACACCGAGTCCGAACCCTCTCTGGTCAGGATGACTGGCTGGCTGCAAAGGGCACAAGCCGGGAACAGCCCTGGGAGAGAACCTAGATACCGCCTAGGCCTCATCTTGATGGTAGCAGAAGGTACTTGTCCTGCCCCAACATCAGGGAAAGGGCCACTTAGCAGCGCAGGCCAGAGCCAGAGTGGGCTGCCTGGGACAGAGCCAGGCCTGTCTGGCACAGAGGAGAGTAGGGTTCAGCGGGGAGGAGGGACCTCAGAGACGGGCAGTTCCTCCCTGGTTGTGCTGGCTCACAGTGCAGCCTGCCACTAGTCTTGGGCTTCATTTCCTCAGGACTCCATAGTTGGCATTGGCCTACATAAGACTGTCTTTCTGATGGAACTTTTGTCATTTGTGTTTACTGGTAGTGTGTGATTCTGGGCCTTTGTTCTCGGTGACATGTGGCTCATGTGCAGTGGTGCAGGCTATAAAGGGAGGCTGTCAGTCAGGGAAGTGCAACCAGGGCAGGGACTCAAACTGACAGTGAGTACATGGCTGTGCCCAGGGACCAGGCCATGGCCCTTGAGTGCCTGGAGCTGGGTGGTCTGATGACCCCACAGGGACCAGGGCCAGGGCCTGGATGGCTCCATGTCAGACACCTATTGTGAGCAGCCTATCCAAGGCGACCCACAATCTCTGTCCAGTTTGACTAACAGTTGGGGTTCCCACAGCCCCTCCTAGGGTGGGATAATTTGTAGTACAGCTCACAGATCTCAGGCAACATTTTATGATTCCGTTTATTGTGAAGGAGACAATCAGGAACGGCCAGAAGGAGGAGATATGTCACCCCCCATGACCCCTTGTATCACCAGCCCTGAAGCTTGAGCCCTGCTGTATTGGGTTTTGTGGAAGCTTCGTTACATGGGCAGCTGGTGACTCACTGGCTGTTGGTGATTAAGTCCACCTGCAGTGCCCTCCCCAGGGTGAGGTGGGCAGAAAGTCCCCCATTCACAGAGCAGATGTCTAGACCAGCCCACCCTCGGAGAGGCCTCAGTGTGAATGCTGGTGTGGCTTAGTATAGACAACCGCAGATGCCCATTATCCCGTCCCTCAGAACTTCAGAGGGTTTTAGGAGCTATATGCTGGGAGCCTGGGTAAAGATCAAGTGCAGGTACCCTCTGCTTACGATGGACTGGGCCCTGTAGAAAGTGCAATCAGCAATGCTGACCCTCTCTCTCTTTTGAAAGCCCAGCACTCTCTAGGGTGCCACTGGCCCTGGGTGATTGGTGGGCCAGCCAGGCATTGCCCCTCACTGACCAACACTGAGAGGACCATACCACATATCCCTAGTCCAGGGAAAGATCAAAATTCTAAGTATGATTTCTGTTAAAAATGCAAGTCTCTTTTGCACCACTGTAAAGTTGAAAGAATTCTGAACTGGGGGCTGTCTGTGCCTCTCATCAAGTCACTGTATCCCAGAGTCAAGCCAGGGCCACCAGCAGCCATGCTGCCCATAGCACTGTCCACATGGCCTGCTTGTCCTTGGGAGGCTGGAGTGTGTGTCCGTGTGACTTTGTGGTTCCTGTGACCTGGGGAGAGGCTGACAAATTACTGGAATCTGCTTCTCTCATCAGCACTGTCCTCTAGTGTCACACACTCACAGCGCCTTCATGTCTCCTGGTCACTGTGTTTGGGACTCTGGCTTAGCATCGTGATGCTGATCCCTGCTGAGCATCATGCACTGCTGAGCCTCTGTCATGGTGGTCACAGTCAGCTTCTGAAATGCTGCAGCAACCCTGCGTCCACCACACTTGGTTAAGGAGAGAAACAGGAGTGCAGTTCACCTGGTGCAGCTCTGTGCATGTCTGCAAAGTGCATGGCATCCATTCAGAGCAGTGTGGCTCCTAGTGAGCTACATTCCTGAATTCACAGGGTGGGGAGATAGGGAGTCAGCAGGTCTGAGCTGACCAACCTCTGAAGACTTTGATACACAAGTTCTTTCCTGAATTTACCCTCCATCCCAGGCCCTCAGGCTATACTGTAACAGGGATGAGTGTGTTTTGGTTCCCAGAACTGTGGAAAGGTATTCTGTGGCTTAACAAGTACCACAGCCAACCACTGTGGACTTCATCATGTGACTTGTGCCTGAGAATGTAGCATCTTCGTATCGCTCGCTCTCCCTCTCTCCCCCTTGTCTCCCTCTCTTTCTGACTTTTTTGCCTCCCTCCTTCTTTCCCCGACCCTGTCTCCCTCTGTGTGTATGTCTGTCTCTCTCTCTCTCTCTGCTTCCCTCTGTCTGTCTCTGCCCCCGTCTCTTTGTCTCTCTCTTTCTGTCTCTGTCTCTCCTCTCTCCCTGTGTCCCCTCTGTTGCTTTGGGGCTGCATGGCAGTGAACAAGTAACGGAAGTTGATGCTGTTGTTTGCTCCAGAGTCAGGCGGGCCAGGCTGACCTTTAAACCAGGGAAATAAATCACTTTCCACTCCTATTATTTGTAAAGTCTACAGCCTCCACGTGCATAAAGAAGCCTTTGTGTGTTGGTAGTTGTTCTTAAGTTAGGGTTTCAGGCTCACGGTGAGAACAGCTGACATACGGGTCACCTCCACCATGGTCAACACGGAGCTCCTGACAGTACAACACAGTGCCTGGGAACCTCTGACTCCGTATGGCGGTTGGGCACCTCTGTGCACATTTGCATTTGTCTTTGTTGGGGAGCATACTGTATGTACACATGTGTTTATGCGTGTGTGTGTGTGTGTGCGCCTTCCTGCTGAGTACTCTTGCAGGTGTGCAGACAACCTACAACATGGCCATCTGAGCACCGGCCTGAGCCTCGGGCTCCATGCTCACTTCCCTGTCACTCTGCTTCTCTAACCATCAATATAACGTGTGTAAGGACAGCTTTACTTGGTATTTCTAGAAGTTTCTCCCCTTCCTCTGGAGATCGGGAGGCCCCCTCACTTCCTGTGCAGGTCCCCTGTCTCCAAATTCACCAGGGTGGGAGAGACAGACCCCAGATCTTGACAAGGGCAGCACTAACTCGAGAGTGGGCGTGGGCAGACAAGTGACCTCAGATGCTGCCCCACTTGTGCCTGCTGGAAGGGGAGCACAGCACATGGAACGCTTGAGGATGGAAGCAGAGCAAGGGCTCACTACCTCCTACACAGAGGGAACACTTCTGTCCACATCGGAACCCACTTGTCCAGGATGCCTGCTAGACAGTGCTCACTGTTCAGATGTGACCAAGAAGCCCACTGCTCTGCTGCCCTGGGCCCAGATCTGGGAAGGGGAGTCTCCAGAAGGAGAAGCCTGGCCCACATGAACCAGATCTGTGGGATTAGACCAGACATGGTTGTCTCTTCTGATCTGTTTTCTCTCAACTCAGAACAGTCCTTTGAGGGACGTCATTTACATCGTCCCTGTACCTGACTGTGCCTCCACGGAGCCAGCCCAGTCCATGCCAGGCAGATACTCTTGAAAATTTTGGGAAGTTCAAGTACATTCCAAGGACCATGACCTGTCAGGGGACTCCGCTCCCACTGAGTACAGTGGCTTGGTGAAGCCCCAAGTTCTCTCCTTTCATTCTTTCAAACAGTAGCTGCTTCTAGGACTTCAAAAGGCAAAGTGCAGTGTTTTTCTGCTGTGGGGCATTTAAAATGCTTACGATCGAAGCAGCATGTGATTGCCTCAGTCCACAGAAGCTGCTGCAGCCAACACAGGGCACAAGATCTGTAATCAGAAGACACAGGTCCCAGAGCCAGGCCCCTGCTTCCTGGTTAACATGTGGATTTGTAAATGCAGTTTTCCCACCTGCAGGGAAAGTTGTGGGCTCACCTTTGAGCCACAAGTCTGAGCAGATGTTGTACTTAGAAGGCAGGAATGCAGAGATATCAGCCATGAGCTACAGACCACATGCTCCAGCCTGTCTTTGTAGATTCTCTTTCCTAAACCTCTGCTCGACTTTAATCAAGAAGCCCCAGGATCTTCACCTTGGTGACCAAGGTCCCAGATTGAGGCACTGGCTGAGCTCCAGGATGCAGTGACACTGGCCAGAAGAGAACTCTGCTGTGGGGTGGGTCATGGCAAAGACTACCTGCTGCTGTGCAGACAGTTGTCATCCTGTGTTTGCTCACAGCTTCAGCATTTACTGGGCTGGTAGTCCAAACCCTGAGATGACTATGTGAGCAAGCTCTAGCCCTGGCCTTGGGGACTTCAGACACCTAAGTCTGTAAAGAGACATGTGCCCAGGGCAAGGAGTGATGACAGTGTGGGAGATCAAGAGGGACTCAGCAAGGCCATCAGACTCCAGGTAGTTCCAGAAAGACTTAAAATGCCAGCTTATGTTGACCCCTGCCTGCCCTGGGATTGACCCACTCCATATGGCCCAGAGTCACGCCATGGGCTATGGGAGTCACATGTGCTCTTGCCCCCCTGAACTAAAAGCCGACTGACTCACTCTGAAAAGTCCTCTAAGTTCTCATTTACTTCAGCACAGCAAAAGCCAGCCAGAGGCTGCAAAAAGTCCACCTGCAGACATTGGAGGGCTGTGGGAACAAGAGGACAGAGGCAGAGACTCATGAAGGCCCTCCCTGGGGGCTGAGAGTGTAGGTGGGGAGAGCATAGAGACCCTCCTGAGGGGGGAGAACCAGCCACCCATGACATCTCTGGAAGTACCAGAGCCCCGGTGCAGCCACCATCCCAGTGGGCACCTCTGAACCACAGCCTGCCCTCCAGAAGGCCTCTCCAGCAAACTCAACTCTGTGATTGAAAGGGGCTCATTCATCATGAGTGACGAACACTCTCTTCTCCACTTATGGGGAAGGGCAGAGGGTTTATAAGCTCTGAGAGGAAGACCCCTTGCTTTATCTCCTTGTTTCACAATATTACACGTGTGCACGCCTGCCCAAGTGTGGTGGGGACCACTGTGGGCATGAATCACAGACACAGGGCCGAGGGGTCCTGATGTCAACATGGGATCCTTCCTCTCCTGCCTGTCCTCCCCAAGAGGACAGTGTCCAGGCTATAGGCAGATCCTGAGACCGTGTGGAGACCAAGAGGTCGCTCACCTCATTGACCAGGTTACACCCACAGACCTGCAAGGAGCCATCCTCAACAGCATGGTGTGTCCCTTGTACGTGATCCATCCCATCTGTCACTCGATACAAGAGCCTCCCCATCCATACCTGTGCCTAGCATCACCTGGGGCTCCCACATTTGAGGGGCTGAAGGTCAACGGCACAAGTCCACATCAGACTGTCCTGGTGATAGTAATGCTAGCCTTGGCACAGAGCACTGGAGAGATCTTGGCCACTTGGCTTTGCCAGCCCTCCCTGCCATTTCTTGGTGCTGCAGCCAGGGCCCGGAGCAGGTCACAGGTACCTACTGGCCTGGCTGGCTCCCAGGACTCCACAAGCAACTGCAAGGGCTCAGAGCTGCCGGTGGCCCCCAAGGTCAGCGTCCTGCAGCCCAGAATGGCCTTGCTGGCTGAAGCTTCTGGCTTATGCACATTTCACCCCATGTGCCAGGCTTCTTCCCAGTCTGAGGCTACTTGTGTCCCAACAGTACTGTAAGGAGCTGAGAGAAAGCACATTTAAGTGCATAACCCAGTGCAGCCACCTTCAGCATAACACATTTCACCACCTAGAGCAGCCCATCCCCTGAGGCTCGTGCAGGCGCAAATGTGCAGGGCCCACAGCTGGGGCTGTACCCACTGACTCCATCCCATGGAGCTCTTCCTCCTGATTCTTGAGCCTCCCCCACACAGGCCTAAGGTCAGCAGATCCTGCTTCTAATTGCGACCAGGAGATATGCACTACCAGATGTCTCGGGCTATAATTGGATGAGGGTCACTGAGCGCCCTAAGATTTAGGGGTCCACTAATCTGGGAATGACTTGTACCAAGGTTGGCGTTACCCTTGAAAGCCATAAAAGTTAACTTTATAGAAACTGTGACTGAATCAGGGCCAGGGGACTGATTTACTGCTGTGGTTTACTTGCTTGTCCACTGGCAAGTTTATTGATTTTGGAAGAAGGGAATTCTTATGCATGTACTGGAGCCTAGGGTGGGCTGGGCATCGGGGGCACAGCCTGGCTAGAGACCAGCCTCATGATGGTGTTAGAGTCAGGCCCATGCCCTGCATCAGCAAGAAGGATGACCTCCAGACTGGGTCCCAGGAGTGTGGCTGCCTGTGGGGTACATTTCCACCGCCTTTCAGGGCCCCAGGGTCAAGCCACAGGCAGGTGCAGGGTCACAGTGACCACTGCTGTGGCAGAGCCCAGGGACAGAAGCACCCAGGGTGTCCTAATCTGGCTGTGTGATCCTGAGCAAGCTCTGTCTTCCCTACTGAGATTAGAACCCACTCCCCAATGGTGGCTGTGAGAAATCAGTGATAAGCACACCTGGGAATACAGACTGCACCAAGCCAGTTAGAATATGTGGTTGAGTTTCCAAATACATGGTGATTTTCCAGCTATCTTTCTGTGCTTGGCTTCTCACTTAACTCCTTCACTGTCAGAGCATATACTCTTACACACTTAAGTCTTTAATACTTGTTTCTGAATCTTTGTCGGACTTGTTTGTGGTGCAGAATTTGGTCCACTTAGGGGACATTCCATTTGAGCGCAGAGCATCTGGATTCTGTCTTTTGTAGATGTTAATGAGGTCTCGTTGGTTAATCGAGGTTTCCAGCTCCTCTGCACCCTTCCTTACTTCCTGTCTGCTTATTTTATTAATTACCGAGAAAGGGAGATCAAGTTCTTTCACTAACATGTGGATTTGTCTTTTATCGTCTGTGATTTTACGCACTTTTGCCTGATGGATTTGGAGCAGTCATTAGGTGTGTAGATGTCTGCGTGCCAAGCGTCCTTGTGGTTGGTGTGGAACGACCTCTTCGCCCGATGTTGCCCCTCGCTCTGACATCATGTGACATTGGTGTCCGCACAGTGCTCCAGGCTCGTCGTGGACAGTGTCTCGTGGTGGCTGTTCACTACCTCTCAGCCTGTAGTGTTCTAGTTTTTGAAGTAGTTGCTCGCTGGTGGGCAGCACACAGCTGGGTCTTAATTTATGTATCCCATCTGACAAATTCTCCCTTTTGTGTGTTTAGGTCATTTTCACTAAATGCAACCCTTGATATAACCACATTTCAGTCTCTTGTCTATCACTTTTTTCATCCTTTTTTACTTCTTTTGGATTAATTTAATATTTTTATGACTTTTATTTCCTTTCTTGGTTTATTAGCTATAACTCTTTGTTCCATGTAGATTACATATGTAATTATTAAATTATATATTAAAATTTTTATACGTATATACTTATTTCAAAATGCTAAGAGAGGCTGGGTTGTGATGGCTTGTGCCTATAATCCCAGCTACTCAGGAAGTGGAGATTGAGAGGATTGCAGTTTGAGGCCAGCCCCAGGGAAAAAGTTAGGGAGACCTCATCTCAACCAATAAAAGTTGCATGGTGATGTATGCCTATCGTCCCTGCTAAGTAGAAGATATAAACAGGACAATCGAGGCATGGGCCAGGGCAGGTTTAGAGCACTTGCCAGGCAGGACCTGGGGACCTGGGCTCAAACCCCAGTACTGTCAAATTTTAAAAGTTGCTGGGCTGGAAGCATGGCTCAAGTGATAGAGTGCCTGCCTAGCAAACTTGGTGCTATGAGTTCAAAACCCTGTACCAAAAAAAGAAAGAAAGGAAAAAAAAAAAAGATGTTTACAAGATTCTTCCATTCTCTCCTCCTGGAGATTATGGTTGTGCTGTTTAGTTTTACATATGTTATAAACCATATGCTACATTTTATTCTTTTGTTTAAATGGTCATATCACCTTTTAAAGGTGTTAACTTGGAAAGCAGCCTCCTGTGCCTGCTGTGTACTAGCCCTTCCCTATGCTCACTGCCCATGTCCAGTTTTCCTTCTACCTCACACTTCCTCTGTGTTTTCATAGTGCATGCTTGCAGGTGATATATTCTGTCCGCTGGCCACTGTGTGACCATGTCTTTATCTCATCTTAGCTTTTGAAAGCGATTACTGTTGAGAGAACACTGCAGGCTGGCACTAGTGCCTTGAAGACAGTCCACTTCCCACCGCACTGCTTCCTATGTGAAACCTGTGTCTGTTTCTCCGTAGTGTGTCTTCACTCTGTTTACTGTAAGGTGTTTCTCTTCTCACCAGTCCCGAGCAATTTGATTCTGATGGCCTCTGCTGTAGTGTCCTCTCTTTCTTGTTGAGCTGTAGAAGTTGTTGAGTTTCTTGGATTGTGGTTTGTAGGTTTCATCACATTTGGAAAATATTCCACCAGTATCTGTTCAAATGTTTTGTCTGTATCCCCTTTTCCTTAGGGATTCAGTGACAGTGTATGAGAATTCCCAAGGTCCCTCTGGTCACTGGTAGACCAGTGGTGCCATGGGGAGCAGAGGTTACTCTGTTAGGTCTCCTTTTAGGAGTTACCGTGGCTGTGTCTTCAGTTCCACTAACTTCCTTTCCATCTTCTCATCTGCCTTATCAGCATCCTTAATGGTGGAAATGCTTCTTGCCCTGTTCCCTTTTGGAATGCTGTAGCTATTTTCTGTACAATCACTGTGGGATGGTCCTCCTCACAGCAGCATGGCTCCAGGCCCTTTCTCATAGGCCTGGCTTCACAAGGCCAGAGCCAGGAAGCCCCTCTGTTCTCTTGACAAGCTCGGGACCTCTGAGACTGGAGGAGAGGGAACAGTTTGCCTCTTGGACTATCCAGTGGGTGGCTACCTCAGTGCTTGCTGGTAGCCACTGCTTGGAGTGCCCAACACCACAGAGGAGCCCATTGTTTTTTTGTTTTGTTTTGTGGTACTGGGGATGGAACCCAGAGCCTCACACATGCTAGGCAAATGCTGTGCCAGTGAGCTTTACCCCAGCCCAGTCATGTGTTTTGATCATCCCAGTCACCACTGTCTTTATCACTCACGTGTCTTTCTGTCTTCAGTGGAAGTAGAAGCATCCTAGGTGACTGGGCACAGGAGAGCACCGTGGAGGCCATGGTGTGATACCGAGTGGCACACAGCTCTTTGGGCCTCACTAAACCAGCACGAGTGACCCCCCCATCCCGTGGGGAGCTCAGCACCATCTCCACCACTTTCCCATGACATGTACCAACTCCACCAGGTGTGAGGCAGAAATTGGTCACCCCAAAACCCAGATAGAGAACTTGGACTTCAGCATGTGAACCTGCCTTGAACACGTCCTATCTTCCTCCAGGCTCTGGGCAGTGCCTGTGGGGTGACCGTCTGGGCCAGCAGTGGAGCTGCCATAGTGCAGCATCTTCTGTTGAAATCAAGTGAATTTAACAAACTCATTCTCCCTGTGAGAACTATGGCCTAACCTTTCACATTAAACCGCAAGCACCTTATCTGCACTGTCTAGAATGGGGATAGGTAGACCAGACTTTTATGTTTGACAGTGGTGGGATGGCTGGGCCTCCGTGTCTCCCTGGGTTGTGACAGGCATCTTCCCCCTTATGTTTTCCTCCTTAAAATTGTGTCTTTTTAGAACAGATTTGTAAACCGTGACTGAATGTCTGGGCACAACACATCATCACCCGTCTAATGAGCAGGCGTGCTGCAGCTCCAGCAGAGCCGTGGCCTCAGCAGCTCTCAACTCTTGGCTTGCGCTTTATGGGGTGTAGTGTTGCCACTGCCCTCCACAGTTTTACAACCAAGCTTTAGTGCAAGCAAAAGTGGGGCTTCACTCCCTGCAGGAGCAGGGAGACCGCAGCAGGCCACACTCCCCCAGGAGCTCAGCTCTCCCACAGAGGTACAGGGCTGTACTCACAAAACTGAGTGAGCTGACCGTGTCAGGGAGCCCAGTCACCATCTGCCCCCTAACACTGTCACCCACATCATTATTCTCATTTTATGGGGTGTGGTGAAGCCCACGGGGGCCTCCCTCTCTGAGCTTGTTCTGGGCCCACTCTGGGCTGGGGGTTGACTTGTTTCACTTCATCATAGCACTTTGTCCTGTGAGGACATGTAAATCTGTGTACTTGGCAGGAGACTTCCCCACCTTACCCAGCTGGGGTTCTGTCTTCTCCAGTCCCACACCTCTTAACCAGCATGCACATCCCCACGGAGTGGCCATGCCCTCATCCTCTGCTGCTCCTCCCTTGTTGGGGTGCTCTGGGGTCCAGAGGCTATGTCTTCAGTGGGATGCCGGGGTAGGTGACTGGCATCCTGTCCTATCCATCTGTAGGTCCTCTTCCTCCATGATGGTTGTGTCCGACACAGCACTCCTCAGATCTGAGGAGAAAAGTCCCCCTTGCCCGGTGACATGGGGGTAGACACTGCCCAGTGATGGAAAGCAGCAGCCCACATCAGACTCGCCTGGTGCCAGGGATAGCCTGGCTAACCAGAGCACAACTCAGGAACCTACTGGTTTTGTCCTTGGGCCCATCAGGGGTGGTGATCTGGGGGCAGTGGGGGGTGGGGGAGGCCACAGCCCAGAGCAGATGGAGACTATGCAGGCACTGCAGCCCCTAGGTCAGTCCCCAGGCGTGGACTGGGGGGTCACTCTGCTCAGATTGGCCAGCTCTTTCTTGTAGAAAGCACTGAGAAGCTGGATGTGCGCCCTGAGTGCCCCCTGCTCTGCAGAGCTGGGTGGAGGGGGCTGGCATCTCCCCCACAGCACTATTACGTGGAAAGCTTGGCTTCTTTCCCGTCCAGTGAGCACTGTTTATTTTTCTTAGTCTCATATGGATCCGACAAGTAGCAGGGGCTGCCCATGGGGAGGGGCACGTGTGGGAGCCCAGGAGGCAGGGAGGGCCTGTGGTGTCACAAGGTCCATGCAGCCACTCCAGGATCCTGAAGACAAGGCAATGAGCCTAGAGCTCCAAGGCACCTAGTGGCCAAGGTCAAATCCTGAGGGAGTCATACCTGAGAGGACATGAAGTAGGGATACTCACTCCTCCAAAGTTGTTTCTGATCCTTCTCTGTTGCAGATGCCTGCCTTTGTTTCTCCTGTTTATTCAGGGCCAGCTGGCCTAGTCCTAAGTGACCCTCATCTCCCCACCCTAGCCCCTGTGCTCAAGCTCTGACTTCATGGAAAGAGCCTGTGTGGCCTTGTGGGAACCCCCAAGAGGACACAGGGACCCCAGGGCCCAAGCCAGCCCTTGGTGGGCTATGAGTACTGGGCGCCAGCCGGGCTGGTCAGCTCCACACATGCAGGGCTGGGGGAGCAGCTCCAGCACTGCTCCTCAGTCTAGCCAAGATGCTTACAGCCTCTCTTGTCCCCACAGACTCAGCCAGTGCCCAACCCACTGGCCTACTACCTGCATAGGTCACCCTGGTGGTTCCACCGCTTCGAGACACTCAGCAACCACTTCCTGGAGCTGCTCGTGCCCTTCTTCCTGTTCCTTGGACGCCGGATGTGCATAGTGCACGGGGTACTGCAGATCCTGTTCCAGGTAGGCCACCCAACTTCAGGTACCCACATAGCCCCAGAGGCACAGCTACCTCACAGCTTCCACTGACCCTGTCAGGGAGGCCAGTGGGGGCACCACAGACCTCACTAGCTCCACCTTGCTCACCTGCTAGAGTCCTGATGCACCCACCCTGGGGTGGACACCAGGTTTGCCCAGTAAGGTCTGGCTCCTTCCAAGTAGTGTCCCATGGGCAGGGCAGGGAGGGCTGGTGGTATAGTTGCTGGGGTTCTATACAGGTCTGAGTCAGATATATCCCATGTTGTTGAGTCAGATCTTAAAGCTTAAGTTCTAGAAGTTTTCTTTCCCACTTAGATGTCAGTTAGCAAGAATGGATTTCTGAGAGACTGGTCCCATGAGTCCATGTGGATGGTGTCTGTACAGCATTGCAGGGCTGTCCCACCCTGACTTCCCATCTCCTGGTGCAAGGCACCTCCCCAAGGGCCTCAACACATATCCAGCCTTTGCTTTCCCTATAAATGAGGGGACCTGCTTGTCATCTTCCAAGGAAAACACAGTTGGGATTTTTCTGATTTCTTTGTCTTACGTACTGTTCTCAGTATATGTTCTTATTACTGGGGTGTAACTTACCCCATGAGGTGCACACTCTGAGGTGTATGTAGTTGGAGTGTTAGGACCCTTCAGAGCACCCCACTCTTCTGCCGTCCACAGACCCCTCTTGCTAGACTGGCTGTTCCACAGAGCAGCCTTCAAGAGGTCATGTGGGTGTCCGACCGTACGGCCATATGAGTGGGTATTCTCTGTGCACCAAGGCCATCATAGCTGGGTGTACTTCTCTGAACCTGGACTTCTGGGCTGTTTCCAGCCCCTAGCTACAAGCCTGCTGTGAGCAAGGTCAGTGTGTGTCTAACTTTATAGGAGTATTGTAATGTGCCTTCTCCTACCCCTCCTCCAGCAAGGACGAGAGCTCGTTGCTCCCTCCTCAGCCACCTGGGCTGCTGCTGGTCTTTGTTGTGTCAACCGGGCTGGTGATCAGAATAGCACCTCACCATGACTTTGCCTCCCTGATGGTCACTGGTGATTCCCTGAGTCCATTGGGAGAAGTCGGTATGAGCACAGACCATCCTGCTCACAGCCATGGACTTGGCTCCAAAGACCCAGGTGTGCTGTGAACTTCCAGAGGACATGTGACTACTGTATAATCATAATGTATGCATGTCACGTATACCACGTTAGATAGCTGTACAGTCGTATTTCATACATGCTTGGCTGCATCATACATCCGAGGTGCCTTATTTTTGTCATTACTGTAAATGGATCTTTTCCTCCTAGGTTTCTTCCTCTTTGTCATGAGAGTTTGAAATGTGCTGTTGGCCTCGGGTGTTGGTCTTTTCTCAGTACCCTCTCTGCGGCAATTCTGACTGTTGTCTGTGGGTCCCTAGACAGCACTGCCATGCACAACAGTCAGGTCCCTGAGTGACTTGGCAGCCTCTCCTCCACCTCTTCCTTCCTCACTGTGTGGGTCCTGGGCCCTGTGGACTGCAGTGTGAACAGCAGATATAAGGCTTGGTCTCCATGTCCACAGTGACGCCTCTGGTGGACACTGCCTGCTGCAGCCACTACAGGTAGCTTGTTTGGTCTTCTTAGCCACCTGTGTTTAGTTCTCCCTTATTTCTTGTGTTTTGGGTTTTCGTTCACTGATGGGTGCTGAGTGCAGCAATATCTTCTCATAAATTATGAGAACCAATTGGTTTTCCCTCCTCAATGGATTACTGTGGTAAATTAACACTACTGCCACTATACCAGGGCCACTTGACATTCCCAGCATGCACCCTGCTTGGCCATGGAGTGGACATTTAACATGTTGCTGGGCTGATTTACCAGTGTTTTGAGGAAATTTGTGTGGTTTTCAGTGAATGAGACCTGTTTGTGGCTTTTCACCCTAGTATGGGCCTTGCATGGATCAGCTGTCTGGAACACATCACCCCACACACTAGGACAGGCCCCTCTCTCTGAAGGCCTGTGAAGAACCAGACGTCCTGTCCCTGTACACTTGGATGACGCCAGGTGTGACAGGTTTTGTGGGGTCTGGGGCTGCACTGCCGTGGCTATGGGACATGCAGCTTCCATCCTCCATGAGACCCCCTCTGGTCAGCATTTTCCTGGGAAATTGTCCATTTCAGCTGTTTTCAAGTTTATTAGCCAAAAGAAAGGTCATAGCATTCTCTTATCATTATAGAAGCTGGGTCGGTGAGCTCCTCCTTCCTTGCTCCTCATTCTCAGACGCATCCTTTGCCAAGGTGGAGAGCAGGGCTGCTGCAGTTGGGCCTAACAAGGAATAGAAAACTCCAGTTTCCTGGGCATCTTTCTTTCAGTGATGACCTTAACACCCTTCCAATGTTTAGTCATCTCCGTCCCCTGTCAGTTCACCTGCTCTTGTTGCTCCAGTGGTTCAGTTCCGTCTTAATTAATATGCTCTCCTAAAACCATCTTTGGTTCACAAAGAGATTGTGCAGAGACTATGGAGGGTTCTCTTGTGCCCCCCTCCCCCATGAGGAGCCCCTGGCACTGGTGGGTACAAGGTCACCCGTGCACGCCAGACTCCCTCATGGCACTCTGGGTTCTGTGGGTTTAGGACACTGTGAGGATGTCACACAGAGTCCTCCCTGAGCTCCCTGTTCATCTTCTTCCTCTTCCAAACAACAGAGAACTGGAATAGCACAGTGTGAAATCTCACAGCTTGCTCATCTCTCGTTTCTTCTCAACCCTGAGTAACCCCTTCTGGGGGTGCTGCAGCCTGTTTCCCACCCACTTTCTAAGGTCCACAGACAGACCCCCCCACCCCAGCTTTGTGCCCAGACCCATGCATGGCTCTGTCTCAGGAGTCCTAATCTGAGTAGGGCAAGTGCTCTTGGAGTCCAGGCTCTGCTCATGTCCAGGGGGGCTGCGTGGCAGGCTCATCCCAAGGCCCCCCATCATAGGACATCCCCAAAAGAACAAGGGTGCTTGCCCCATGCACCCGGTGTCTCTGAGATGCCTTTGGCCCCTGTGTGCTATGGTCCTGGTGGTAAGAGGAAGTTCAGCTCCCGTCTCCTTAGGCCCATCTCAGGCTCCCTCAGCCAAGGATCCATGGCCAGAGATTCCTACCTCCTCTTGAGGCAGAGGACATGAAGCTGTCCACTCTGGGCTCCAGGTGGATCCAAAGGCACTCAAAAGGATGCCTCTGGACACATAGCCTTGGCAAGAGGCACAGGGCCGCTCAGGTTTCAGGCCAGTGCTTCACTTCAGCGTCTACCCCAGATTTTAAACCTGCCACTAAGGGCCACTGGGTCACTAACCAGTCCTGCCTGCTGCCTCTCTGCAAAGCCAGGACCACTGGACCAGAGATAAGAAGAAGCAGGTTGTCGCATCACTCAAAAAACAAGTGGTGGAAGCCTGAATCCTATGCACTCTGGGAAGATTCAGCACCGAACACAGTACTGGAGAGAGGTTTGCTCTGACCTCTGAACCCCCGGCCTCAAAAACATACTTGTTTGTGCAGAATTCACTTGGCAGGAATCCCATGATGCATCAGGGTGAGGAACTGAGCAACAGACCCATAGCCAAGCTCTTCACAGCCCCACCACATAATGACAGGCTCCCCAGGGAGGAAGGAGGTGGCACCCTCCACCCTCAGCTCGGCATGTTACTCCCGAAGGTCCAGCCCAAGCCTCCTCTCTAGCACCATACCTTGTCCAGGGCCATAGCTCTTCCCCAGGGCCTGGCCTGACGTCCCTTAGATCCAGCTGCAGTATGTCCCACGCTGCATTTACACAGCTGTTCTGGAGGCGGGGGGCCCCAAGGCCACAGATCCACTGTCTATTCAGAGGTCCCCTTGGAAGGCCCAGGAAAGCCTGGTGCTCTGGGTCTGAGGGGGCTGCTGTTGTCAGCCGCTGCTGTGGGCTGGGTCAGGACATCAGTGGCCAGTCCAGTACAGACAAGAGGAGTCAGGGCTGAACATGAGACTCCACGAGGCTGTCGGGAGGGACCAGAAGGAGGTCCTAGACCGACATAGGAGGACATTTTCCACCCTGTGAGGCCACCCGGACCCACCTGCCTTATTTGTGTTCAGACATCAATGGCCGCTGCTCTAGAGAAAAGGGCAAGAGGCAACATCAGCCTCCCATTCAGACCAACCTTGAACCCAGAACTTTGTAACCCGCTTTGGGGAGGGTTGTGGTAAAATGCTCATAACAAAATGTACCTTTTCCTCTAGCTGGCTAGTTATCCAGGCAGGCCTTGATCTTAGGGTCTTCCTGCTTTGGCCTCCAGGCATGCACCACCACTCTCAGCAAAATGCACCATTCTAAATACAATTCACAGTGCGACCTCCACCTCCGTCTAGATCTAGAACTTCTGCTTCTCCCCAAAAGGAGCTCCAGGCCCGTAAGCAGGCACTCACCCTTCCCCAGCTTTCTGTCTCCACAGATTTGCCCAGTCTGGATGGAATCCTTCATGACCTCTTCTCTGAGTCTGTGTCTGAGGTTCAGCCAGATAGCAGTGAATACTGGATTTGATTCTTTTTTAAGGCCGAGTGACATGCTGTTTCATAGCCTCATCTATTTGTCCATCCATTAGACGTGGAGCTCTTGGTCAGTGCATGCCTGGACTTTGAGACTCGTGTTAGATCTCAGATCAGATTCTTTATGTCTGTGTCTTGCCATGTTCTTATGCTCTTTCTAGTCTCTGTGTGACACTAAGTAGAGGCCTAGTTCATGGCCACAGAGCTGCCTCCATGGTCACGTGTGTATTCTCTGTGGAAAATCCCCACGAGTATTCATGTCCTCTGTGGGAAGCATGCCCAGAGCACGTGTGTCTGCGGTGGTGACCGTCAGCCCAGCAGGGACATCCCGAAACCCACCCTCTTCCTGTCGGGGTCGTGTTGTATCAGCCCCAAAACATCTGCTGAAGCCTCTCCCAGGCTGAATCCTGCCACCTCATGTTCACCTCCCTCTGCTATCCCTGTAGCCCCTGGCCACACCCCACCCAGCCTGGTCATCTGCTGTGGGCTCATTTAAGGCTCTGATGTCCAGTGGTAAACACAGATGGGTTGTGCTCATATTCATTTCCCTCCAAGGGGATGGGCTGCATTGACACTAGAAGGAAAACAAGGAAGAGAAGATCCCCTTGGAGCACTTGGGCCGCACACTCAGCACTGAATTCCATTCTTCTTACTGAGAAAACATCCAGATGGAGGGAGGAAGATGAACCAGAGTGGGCCACAAGGCCTGGGCTCTGAGCACAGCCACCATCTGTCCACCTGGGCGGCATGTAGTGGGGATCTTCCACAGAGTTCTATTAGAAACAGGATTTCACCCCCAAATTCTGCTCTTTGGAGTCTAGTTCTCTGGGTCTTTGGAAACAGGTTCCTCCCAAGGCCCCTCCAACAATGAGGCTGGGAGCTGTGGTGGGGCCAGTGTCACCTCCCCAGGTGGTTCTAGCATGTGGCTGGGGCTGAGAGGCCACCAGGAGGCCAGCGCAGGGCTCCAGGCCACCCAGCAGGACAGTTTGACTCGGTCTGCCCAGGTGGGAGCATTGGATAAGAGCTCACTGGAGGAAAGACTTTGACTGCTAAATGCACACAGAGATGCACATGCAGACACACAACCATTTGTTTATTTCAATGGTGAATTTGTGTGAAAACCGTATGAGCCTCACTGTGGACCGGGTCAGAGTCACTGTCCAGCGCCCTCTATCCAGATGTTCCAGCCATGGAGCCCCAGCCTGTTTTACCCCGAGCATGTTAGCCACATTGCTGTGCACTGATGGAGGCATGTATGAGAACACATGCTCCATGGCATGGGTCACCCCAGCCCCTTGTCTGTGATGGGTGGTCATAATATCACAGTAGAGTTGCAGTCCCTGCCTCACCTCTTTCCCTCTGACGAGCTGGTGCCACTCATGCCGACATAGAGCAGCCACTGGTACGAATTCAGAATCGCCATCTGCCAAGTGCCAGTGCAAACAGGGCTGCCAGCAGCACCTCAGGGACGTCGGCTGGTGTGTTCAGCCATGCCCGAGTTCCTGCAGAGTCAGGAGGTTCCACCTGGAAGTTGGCTCGGGGGGCCACTTGGTATTAATTCTACCTCATGAGAAAGTGGAGTCCCTGAGCAACTTGGAGCCACAGCTGCTCAACAGATCCCAGGCTGACTATAGTCTAGAGCTCAGCGCACCTGCCTGAAGCCACAGGCCTGTTCCCCATAAGAGGGAGGCTCTGTGGCCAGCAGGGCAACCTGGGCCAGCTGTTTCTCAGGGATTTGCTGCTTATGACCAACAGGTTCCCAAACCTGAGTCCAAGGGGAAAGAAACCCTGGCATCCCTTCTGCCCACATCAGGGAGCAGCCCCACGAGGCCCCATGTACTACCTTTTCTGTCGTGCTTTTGTTTTAAATGGCAAGTAACCATAATTCAGAAAACAAGAGCGAGTAAAGGCCCATCATCGACACCCTGATTAGGGGTGGGGAATTCCTGGGGCAGAAATATAAGTTGTAAGTGAGCATAATTGACATGTTTCCACCATTCCTATCACTGCCTCCCCAGAGGAAAAAACCAACAGGACACACAGATACAGAAAGATGTGTCATTGCCCATGCCATGACACCATGCAAAGTCCTCAGATCTTCCATCTTTAAACCTGGGACCTAGAAGAGCTGATACTGTAGTTCTAGTCCAAATGTAAAGGCCGAAGAACTGGAAGACCCAGTGGTCTAAATTCCCATCCTAGTTGGAAGGCTCAAGGACCAGGAGCACCCCAGTGCAAGGCAAGTGGATGTTTCAGCTTGGGTGGAGAACAGATGTGTCCTTACTCTGCCTTCTCTTCTGCCCAACATTTTACCCAAGGTGATCATCACTCCATCTACTGATTCCACTAGTTCTCTTCTGGAAATCCCCCTCATAGACACCCAGAGACAACACTTTACCAGCCCTATTGGCATCCTTTAGCCCAGTCAAGCACACACGGGTACATGGTTGCAAAGAGACAGCTATTGAGGAAAAACTCACACATGCTCAGGATGCATGGAGTTCAGTGCTGAACTGCAAATGCTTAATTCATCAAACTTCCACTAAAGGCATGCTGCTTTTCAACAAATCTAAAATTTTCACTTTATCAATTTAAGCATTCAGTTTTACCTTGCTTGTTGGGCACCATTTGCTGTTAGGGAAGCAGTGAAACACTAGGCAGATCACACCATTTCAACACAACTGACAGTAACACCGGACAGACTGAGACCTCTGCATCCATTGAGCTGAGGAATGCACAAAGGGAAAATCTGATTTTTTAAAATTAGTTTTTGGCTGCCCTTGGTCAAAATCATGTACAACAAATCCATGAATAAGGCGAGCTTAGTGTACAATTAACTGTGACTTTATTATATCAAAAGTTAATTGTAAGCCAGACATAATGGCACACACCTGTTAAATCCCAGCATCCAGGAGGCTGAGGCAGGAGGATCATGAGTTCAAGGCTGAGATATATAGTAAGACCCTGTCTCAAAAACAAAAATTCTGTGTTACAGCCTAATCTCATCTCCAGCACTCTGCATTGCTCTGTAGAGACCCAAGTTTACATAGCAGTCATTTTTCTTCTCCTTAGAGTGATTGGTTATGTTTTTAACATTTCTCTTAGTAAGTTCAGACTTGATGGCTTATCTCTGCACCTCAAAGAGGTCCTTCCATTGTCCACTCACATGCATTGCCCACTGCACAGTCTGCTGTCCTCCTTGTCCTGTTCGTCTATGTCATGTGTCTTTCACTAGTTTTTGACAGCTGGACTTGGTGGGAGGGGTGCACCTTGTAGATTTTCTTTGCATCTGGCCTGGCTATGATTTCTTGGACTTCTGTGATCTGTTCATTTATCATTTTCTTGAACCCTTTTTCTTCATATTTTCTCTGCCCCTGTTCCTTCTCTGGGACTTAAAATTCCTGTGGACTGGACACTGCATGTTGTCTCAGGTCCCTGAGGTTCAGCTGGACCCTGGTTCTGCACCCTGCCCTATCATGCTATTTTAAAGTGCCACCATTATCCCCAAGCTTCCCTGGGAACTTCCCAGGTCATACGTACCAACTCTAGAATTGGCCCCTGGTTCTTTATAGTTCTTATTTTCTCTTAACTATCATTGTGCTTTCTTTAAAAAAAAAAAATTGGTAGTATTAGGGTTTAAAATTTGGGCCTTGTGCTTGCTAAGCAGCTGCTCTATCACTTGGAGCATTGCCCTCAGCCCTTTTTGCTTCAGTTATTTTTTTAGGTAGGTTCTCACATTTTTGCCCAGAGTCAGCTTGGACCACAATCCCCCTACCTGTGCTTCCCACACAGCTGGAATTACAGGTGTGTACCACCACACCTGGCCCTAAATTTAATTTACAAGAGCTATTTTAAGTCTCTCCCTTGCTCCTGATTCTGTTCCCCTGACATTTGACCTCAGTCTCTATGTCTGTTACACATTGCTTGGAAACAGCCATGGTGCTGTGGGCTGCTGAGCATCTGTGCATGGACTCCCTCATGTCAGGTTGTCTTCTGACCAGCCTCTCATGTATTTGTGAGGCTCTCATGGCAAGTCTACGGTGGCCTTGACTACCACTAGGTTAGCCTGAGATCAAAACTAGGCCTTTCTGGGGTTCCTCTGTCATGGTTATCAGACTCGAAGGTCTCCAACTGTGTACAGGCTTAGGTCCTTGCTCAGCTTCCTAGTGCTTGGCCTTTCCCTGGCCTCCCCAGGGCTCACTATGGGCCTCTGAAGTCCGTGTTTGCCAGAGACTCAAAGGTGCTTCGGTTTCAGCCTCCTCTATTGCATTTGTCTCCAGTTCCAGTGTCCTCTGCCTTTCCAGGGCCTCCCATCCTGTGCCAGGTCCAGAAGACACTGCTGGAGGGAAGGCAAGTGTGTTGCAGGACTCACCAACAGCCCCAGTTTGAGCTGTCTGGCCCCTCAGTGCCCATGGCCAGTTTCTCAGGATGGGTTTCCTGTGTTCAATCAATGTCAAGCCAGTTGCACTGGCCAGCTGCCAGCTCTGACTCCAAACCTGACCCTACTCTGTAGCATTTCAGAAGTCATGGATGCAGTGTTAATCCTAAATCCTGCTACTCCACAGTGTGAAGTCACTGCCTTCCTGGGGCACCAAGGAGCTGCACTCCTTGAACTTTGCACAATGTCTTGGGCGAAGTGGGGATTTGGCAGTGGCTGTTCCTCTGTATGAAGTCCTGGAAAGACACATTTGTGCTTCCATGAGTTCTGCTGAGAGGACGCTATATCCTGTGGTGATCCAACGAAGCAAGCCAGGAGGGGACATGAGGGGACCAGGGAGGGCTTATGGATGTGCACTGCCCCCTCAGGGTCTCCCTCCTTTGCTTGTCCAGAAATATGGGGGTGGGGGGAGGTGAGGTGGCCTGTGGGATGGACACTGGCCATGTTATACAGGTCAGTATGTGGTGAGATCCCACAGGAGCAGAATCCTCATGACCTTTGAGGTCACTCTGGCCACCAAGAGTTGGACTACATGAAAATTTAAACTTGAGCTCCTCAAAGACACCAGAATAAAGAGGGAAACTGTCAGAAAGCAGGGTACAATCACAGTGTATGCACCCTGACAAAAGACCCTCGCAGATGCCTCACACAGCACGGAGGCAACTGGTTAGTCTTCAGTGGGAAAAGACGAGGCTGTGTGGACACTTCCGAGCCAACCTCATCACGTCAGTCAGCAGGGAGGGTCTGCCCGGCCCCACAAGCCACTGCCCCAGTTTCCAGCCAGTCTACATTGGGACTTTGGTGGCATCACATATTGGTGGCACTTTCCTTACATGGTAAACTGTGTGCTGCTTCATAGCCTGAGCCACCAGCCCTGGCCATAAACAGCCACAGGAATTCTACTTGCCACCGTAAAAAGGTACACTCAGCTATGTCCATCGCGGACAGATAAGGATTGGGGGGCAGGGGGATGCTGTCCCTATAGGGTGACTCTGTGGCCCTTGAGAAAGCCCAGTAGCTCCAGGGAGTGTCCTAGGGACTGGGATGTCCTGGACTATGTGATTCACACAGGCAGGAGCCATTGTCAGAAGCCACTGGGCTGTACATGGTGCCTTCACTGCTTGGGTAGAGGCTTAAAAGGTCCAGCAGAGGAAATCCTCATCCCCCAACAGCCACCACTCCACTCTGCTCGCGGCCAGCTGCTGCTGGCCTCCTTTGTCAGGACTCCAGGGCTTTTCATTGGTCACCTCACTGTCCCGTCAACCTCATGTTCTTCTGTGACCCCATGAGTTCAGGTTCCCGGGGCCTCTCACTCAGGGGCCTTCCCAGGCTGGATGCAGACTCTTAGGCCCTCATAGAGTGAGCCTATACCTTGGGCCTGCCTTATCAAGAGCCCAGGCTGCACTCAGCCCACCATGCAGGTAGGTCAGGACCAGCCCTTGCTGGGCCTGGCAGCTCTGTGCCTGGGGTCTCTGCAGGAACTGCAAATTTAGACATAGGGTCAGGGTGTCAGACTGGGAGGCTGGTGATGACATGTGGCGTCCTTTTCTGGCTCTGCTGAGGTAGCGCCTTGTGCTGGTCTAGTGAGATGCAGGCTCAGAGGAAGGCAGTCCTGAGTCCTGCAGATCTCTGCCCACAGGTAGTCCTCATCATCAGCGGGAACCTGAGCTTTCTGAACTGGCTGACCATCGTGCCCAGCCTTGCCTGCTTTGATGATGCTGCCCTGGGATTCCTGTTTCCCTCAGGACCACAAGGCCTGAAGGACAGAGTCCTGAAGATACAGAGAATGGAAGCCCAAGGGATCTGGCCAGCACCAAGATACGGTAGGTGGGATGCAGCCCTGGTCACTTCGTACCCAGGGTCCCATCAACACACGGGGAAGCTGGCTGTCCACCAGCCCCACAGGGGCCTGCTGTTGTTGGCCCTGCACTACTACAGGACATGGAACAGCTGGTCCTTGGCCACAGCCAGGTTCCACTGTCAGGATACATCACACGTCAGGAAGTTGCCCGTGGCTGGGTCGCGGGGCTATGGAGGGGGCACCCTGCATGGCCAGCTGGTCCTGTCCCCTGGCTTCCTTGAGCCTGGAGTGATGGAACAATGGCCAGGGTCTTGGAACAGTGTGGCTCCTCCCTGGTGACAACCCTTTCTTCCCTGAGCAGGCTGTGTGGTGCGGCGTCTGGTTAACCTCTCACTGGGTGTCCTGGTGGCCTGGCTCAGCGTGCCCGTGGTCCTCAACCTACTGAGCTCCAAGCAGGTCATGAATACCTCCTTCAGCCCACTCAGGATCGTCAACACATATGGGGCCTTTGGAAGGTATGGTCAGGCCAGCCCTGCCCCTCCCCTTCACTGGGCGTCTGCCATCCTGTTCACCCTGGACCCCCAGCACTACAGGGAGCAGCAGAGCCTATCCCCGTGTGTGACATGGATGCACCAGCCCTGCCTTGGTCTCCCCCCAGCATCACCAAGGAGCGGACAGAGGTGATCTTGCAGGGCACAGCCAGCCCCAACGCCAGTGCACCTGATGCCGTGTGGGAGGACTATGAGTTCAAATGCAAGCCTGGTGACCCCTGGAGGCGGCCGTGCCTGATTTCCCCCTATCACTACCGCCTGGACTGGCTCATGTGGTTCGCAGCCTTCCAGGTGAGGACACTGAGACATGGCAGGCCCCAGTCACTCCTGCAGCATCTTAGTGGGAAATGTGTAGCCCCCCTGGCCAGGGAGGAAAGCTGAGGTGAGATCACCTCCCACCTTAGGCAATGATCAGGCCCAGCACTGACCCGGTCCTGCCTAATGAGAGCCCCAGGCCCTTGTGCTGGATGGGCAAATGTTGGGCTATGCAATCCCGGGGTCAGAACCCTCTGTTCCGGTCCTCTACTGCCCCTGCAGGGCAATACCCTCACAGTCCCATCCTGACCAAGAGGAATCTGAGGCTTAAGTGTTTCCAGTGCCTGCCCAGAGGACAGGATCAGCCTTCAGGCAGAGCAGGAAGCAGACAACCCCCAGAGGAGCCTGAGGCCAGCAGAGCCTGAACAATGCATTCCAGCATGGCTGTGAGAGGCCTTCATGGCAGGCAAGGGTCAGGGTAGTGGGAGGGGCCACACTTGGATGGTGTTTTTTGGTTGGCCCCATACTCCAGCCTCATGAGCCCTGTCCCCCCAGACCTACGAGCAGAACGAGTGGATCATCCACCTGGCTGGCAAGCTCCTGGCCAGCAATGCTGAGGCCCTGTCTCTGCTGGCCCTCAACCCCTTTGAGGGCCGGGCTCCACCCAGGTAAGACCCTCCGAAGGGCCCCAACATAGGCACCTGCTCTGGGCCTCCTAACCCATGCTGAGATCCACAGGCCCCACCTGCTTTAGGTTTGGGGCCCCTTCTCCCTCCCACAGGGGCTGCTGAGAGCCCTCAGCCAAAGGGACTGGTCAGTCACCTCATTCTACAGCCAACCTGGAGCTAAATCTGCCACCACTGAGGAACCTGGGGGCAGCTGCTCTAGACACCTCTCTGATGTCCACAGGGCCACACACAGGTGGCCAGAGGCCTGTGCTCTACAGCATATGTTTAGGTAGCACATCTTTGTGGATGGTTCTCCAGGTGCCCATTCTGCATCTGGCCAGGAGGGGCACCGGACATACATGTCCAACAGCCAATGAGCTGGACTTACTGTAGACTGGAAGAGGGTTTGGTGCGCAGCCTCAGCCTGTAGTGCAGGGGTCTGACAATACAAACAGGGTGGTACGGGGGAGGTCACCCTGTGCAGACTGCCAAAGGAGAGACCATGTGGGAACAGGGTGACAGCATTGACTTTCCACACTCCATGCTCAGGTGCTGGGGAACACATGGGAAGATATTAAGGAGCCTCTGGCAACAACAGTCTGAGGGGGCACAGGAGAGATGTGGGGTTTGACTTGCTATAAGAAGAGTGGGATCTGGAGGGTGGCTGGTGTGGGCCCCTGGTGGCCACCTCCTCAGTAGGGCTACAACTGAGTAGCGACTAGGAAGATAGCAGTCCTGAGCTGGCCCTGTCCTTCCCCTGTTTCCTGCTGGCCCTTGATTCTGACAGAAAATGAGTTCCTATTTATCCTCGAGAAACCTCGGGACAGCTGCACCCCTGGAGCCACGCAGCTGTCAAGACCAGCAAGCGGGGGTCTGCCGGGGCAGCCACACAGCTGCACTGAGTCTGGCAGCCCAGGCAGGGGCCCCAGCCAAGTGGCACTTCCAGAGCCCCTCCCAGGTCTGCTGTACCCAGGGGTGGGTACAGGCCTCCAGCTATCCAGGACACAGTCTCCATCCAGAGTCCCCACTGCTCTTTTGGCATGACTCTGGAAGTGGTTGCCTGTCCCCCGCGGCCACCAGCATTTGCTGGTGGACAGACCTGCCTGCCCTATAGCTGCATCCTTTCAAAGCTGAAGCGGTTTTCCCTATGACCATCCCCATCCCAGCTGTCTTTGCTCTTCCTCTAGTGTAGACCTGCATCTTCACCCAGCAAGACCTTACTGGGTACAGCCTTGCCTAGAGGGGGGAAACACCTGAGCTGGGCCAGGAGTCAGGAGAACCTCACATCTGAATGTATTCAGGTGCACCTTGTGAGCATCAAAGCCTGACCTGAGAGTGGATGTTGTGAAAACAGGTGTGAATTGGTAGTAAATCAAATCAACCCTCGGGAAACATTTAAAAGTATCTAAGATGTTTCAGATCACCGCAGAGCATTTCATGCATGGAAGCTGCTGGTGACAGCCCTGTCACAGCCAACTGTGACTTTTTGAAGTGAGTGGTACATGGAACATGAATGGACACGGCCCTGTGTCAGTGAGAGCTCCAGGCACAGCTGTGAACTATGGAGAGGAGAGGAGATCCCGAAATGGAGGCAAGTGCCTAGTTTTCTTTCTGCCTCATTTTCTAGACTTGGAGATAAACAAGCAACAACTCAGAAATGCCATCAGATGTTACCAAAAATGACCCAAAGCCAGAAAGGCCGGCAAGACAGAAGTCATAGGAGGTAACAACTCTTAAGCCAACCTGTGACCCTACCCGCCAGCCAGAAAGACCCAGGAAGGTGCTGGGGCCCACTTTGAATGAGGAGAGCCCCTCCCCCCTCCCCCAGGATGGTGTGAGACAATGGCGCATGGAGGTGGTACCCCACTTCCAGCAGTAACAAGAGGCACTCCTAGGCCAGCTAATGCTACCTTCTTCCCCTTTCAGCCAATGTGAAGAGCAGTCACACAAACAGAAAGTTTATCTTTAGGATCTCCTAACACCCAAAATGATCACCTGTCATACCAAAACCCAGGAAGATATGGAACTGAGTAAGGAGATTGTCAGCAGATGACAACAGCAAGGGGACAGGAGGCCAGAGCTGCCACATAGTGCTCACAGATGTGCCTCAGTGAGCAATATGAACACAACACAGTGAAAACTACATTCCACAAGAGAAGGGAGGTGTGAGGAAGAACCAAGGGAAAGCTGGGAACTGAGAGATCAGTAACCAGAATACACCCCACATCAAGGGGAGAAGAAGAGAATCAGAGGACCAGAGACAGAAGGCAGCACTTCCCAAAGTGGGCAGCAGAGCAAGCTGACTGTAGCAGGTGTAGAAGGTGTCACTATGATCCCCGGAGGGAAAGAGGAACAGCTTGGGACTGAAGAGGCACTTGAAGTAGTAGCTGTGGGCTGGGGCTCAAGTGGTAGAGTGCCTGCTTAGTAACTGCAAGTCCCTGGTTCAAATTCCAATGCTGAAAAAAAGAAATAAGAAAGAAGTAGTAGTAAAGGCTAAAAAATTGCAAATTTGGCAAAAGGCACAAACCTACAGAGTTAATAAATGAGTGAACCCCAAACGGAAAACCCCAAAGAAATTCAAATCCAAACTCATCAAACTTCTAAAAACTATAGACATGAAAGCTGTGAGATCAGCGTGGGAGGTGCTGTCTGGCCACTGAGGGGAACAGCCAGAAGGATGTCATGGAGGCCACCAAAAAGTGCATGGTGTCCACCAGGCTTCCAGCCCAGAACCTCCATCCAGCAAGATGCCCTTCAGGGATGAAGAGAACCTGGAGGCAGTCTCCAGCAAGTCAAAGACTTTGTCACCAGTATAGTTGCCCTGAAAGAATGACAAACACGACTTCTCCCAACAGAAAATAAACAAGGAACTTGTTTCTTTACAGCAACTTCAGAACATCAAGAGGAAGGAGGCAGAAATAAGGTGGCTCAGTTGACCACGCCTCTCAAGTGGCCAGCTGTGTCTGGTGGCTAAGTGAGGATTATTTCCAGAGTAAATGGAAAGGGCAGGAGGATGAAGGGAGGGGCTTCCTGCGATCCACCTGCACCCCTGGAAGGACACTAGCAGACACACTACGTGCAGTGTGAATAATGTGCCACTAAAAAAATACACAGTGACACAAAGAGATAAATACCATTGACAAATCAAAATGTATTTTGAAAAATACTCATATAACTTATAGGAAGGAAGGCAGGAAAAAAATTAGAAACAGGACACAGCCAGGTATGGTGGTACATATCCACAGTCCCAGATACTCGGGAGGCTGGAAAGGGAAGATCACTTGAGCCAGGAGTTCAAGACCAGCCTGGGAAACACAGCAAAACACTCTCTCTTAAAAAATAAAGGTAGAGCCAGGCATCTGGTGGCTCACGCCTATAATCCTAGCTACTCAGGAAGCAGAGATCAGGAGGATCGTGGTCTGGAGCCAGACCCGGGCAAATAGTTCAAGAGTCCCTATCTCGAAAATAACACAAAAAGGGGCTGGCAGAGTGGCTCAGGCAGTAGATCTCCTGCCTAGCAAGCGTGAGGCTTGAGTTCAAACCCCAGTACCACCAACAAAATAAATAAAAACAGAACGGACAAAAAAACAAAATGGCAAACTTAACTCATAGCATATAAATAATTATATTCAATGCAAATGGTCTATATACATACCTAACATCAGGGCCCGTAAGGGTCACACCGAGCTGCATGCTGTGTTGGGCATTTTGGTCAGCACAAAAGCTCAGGACATCAAGAACTGCAGGACTACACTTTCCCAACCAGGAATTGCCAGCAGAACTGCCTGGCCATCCACTGCAAGAGGGGATGCCTGTGCCAGCACAAAGCCCTCTGCCACACACCTGGGTCTCAGCCTGGACTGTCCACTGGGCAGAAGGCACACTTCCTAAGAAGAGCTGCACTGGCTCCAGCCCTCCTGTTCTTCTCAGGGTGGTCCTTCCCCTGGGACTCTGAATCATGACTTAAATACACCAACTAAGAGCTGCAGATAGGCAGAGTGGACTGAAAGTCTTGACCTAACCATATAATATCTACAAGAAACTTGCTTCAGATAGAGCAAGATGGCAGGCTGGAAGTAAAAGGACAGGAAAAGACATGCCATGTGAATACTAATGAAAAGAAAGCAGCTCTGGTCGTATTGCCATCAGACAAAACAGACTTCCATGCAAACAAAGTTGTCGGAGACGAGGAGGGGCTGTGTAATGGTAAAAGGGCCGACCAACAATTGGACACAAATGTGAAATACAGAAAGGGGGCTGGGGTGGGGCTCAGCACAGAGCCCTTCCCCACCCTGTTATAAATAAAAAGTGTCCAGCAGGCTTGGCCACCTCAGGCCTTTGCCCCATCCTGGGAAGAAAAAGAAAGGAAGAGGGCCAAGCCAGGGAAGTTAGAGCCATTCCACCACTGGGACCTCCCAGCCTCGTGGATTGCAAACTCAGGATCCTGGTTTTAGGAAGGGAGACCTCATGGGATCTCTGCAGCCAGCCTTGCCCTCTTTCTCATGTCTAGCTATGGGGTCCAGCATGGCTATGTTCAGCATCTCCTGGCCTCAGTGCCCCTGCTATCCGCCCCCCCTTCTGCATTTGACAGCCCTGGGACTAGGTCCAAAGAAAAAGTCTGTGAGCCTCATAGGTCCAGAACACACCCATACCAGGCAACTTCTGTGCCCCTCAAAGATGTTTCTGTGCCTCCTGGGGACTCTCCCCTTCCCCAGTTCTTACTGGAGGAGAGGGAGGGACAATCGCCCCACCCAGAACCAAGAATGCCTCAGCACATATCCCGGAGGAGCAGAGCACATCTCTCTCTGCCACCACCTCTGCTCCTACCCTCTGCGGTGATGAGCTGGAGCAGGTGTCCAGGGCTCCCTCATTCACAGGGGTACAGGGTGCTGTCCTTGGAGCCCACATGTGCCTGTTTCATCCAAGACTCTAGGCGGGGCCAAGGATGGAAATTGAAAATGGCCTTCCTGGTTGAGTGTGTGCTGTGTCAGCACAGGCCCCAGGCACAGGTTGGAGGGGCCAGTTTCCCCATGAGGAGCACTGGCCCAACCACAACTGGTTGGGTGGGGGGGTGATGCCTGGGCAGCCAGGGGCTCCAGGCTGACGCGCTGTCCCTCACAGGTGGATCCGAGGAGAGCACTACAGGTACCGGTTCAGCCTCCCTGGGGGCAAGCATGCCACTGAGGGCAAGTGGTGGGCACGCAAGCGGATCGGCCCCTATTTCCCTCCGCTCCGCCTCAAGGACCTGAAGGACTACTTCAAGGCACGGAAGTGGCCACTCTTGGAACCTGTCTAGGCACACCATGAAATAAAGGCTGGAGACAGCTCTGCTGCTCTGTGTGGAATCCCCACCATGGCCACGGATCCCCTGATCCGTGCTAGGGCAACCCATCGTGTCTCCCAGCAGGGAACATGGAGGAAAGGGGCCTTGCCCCCGCATTCCCTGCCTGGGGCACCACAGTGGGGTCAGAAGGCACCAGCCCTCCCAGCAGCGGAGTTTCCGTCTGTCCTCAGGGCCACTCTGCCTCTGGCTAGGTCAACAGCAGCTAAGTCATGACAGCCACAGCCTCTCACGTCCTTCCTCAGTCTATACTGTGGGTCCCAGTGGCTCTCAGGGCCCTTGACCTCCTGGGACCAGTTCTCTCTCACACCACAGCCATGCCCTCACCGCTGGGCCCCGTGCCACACAGAAACGTGTGCACTCCCCACCACCCCAGTCTTCCTCAGGTGGTAGAGTGAGGGTAGAAAGAAACCCTCCATTCTCAGCTGTGCCCGTATCCCCCGTCCTCACACTGGTGACCTGCAGAGTGAGGGTAGAAAGAAACCCTCCATTCTCAGCTGTGCCTGTATCCCCCGTCCTCACACTGGTGACCTGCAGAGGCCCCAGGGACACTGGATTGTGTCTGGGAATGTGATGTCTTCACATCCAGGGCTGTCCTCCCTTCTTGGCCTGGTGGGGAAGCCACCACCCCTCCATCCACATTGCCTGGCGCCCACATTGCCTGTGGCTAAGCCATGCCGCAGAGGGTCCCGGTGGGGACAAGAAGGAGGTTCAGCCAAGGAGGCACAAGTGCGGGTCTGTGCAGAGCCCCCCTCAGCTTGCCTGGGGGGATGGCCAGCCCAGGTGCAGACAGAGAGACGGTGTTCCGGCTCCCGGGGAAACAGGGCACCCTGTGTCTGTCAGGGGACAGACGGGCCTCAGAGTGATGTGCCCGGAGCCAGCAAGTCTGCCCGCGGCAGCCACGGGAGCTGACTAGCGGCCTGGGCAGCTCTTCCTGGGGGCTGTCCTGGGCCTCTGCCTCTGCTGCCTGCAGGCTGGGGGGTAGCTATGGGGCGGGGGGTGTCATCAGGGGCGGCAGCTGCTGGAACCGACCAGGGACCCATCATCCTGGCAAGGCAGCACCCAGGGTGCCCCTGCCAGGACCATAATGGGTCTCAGCTCCCCCCTGTACTCAGGGCTTCCCCTGTGAAGCCCCAGGACCCTCAAATGCCTCCTCCATGACCCCACAGGGGCTCCAGGTCGAGAGCCGGAAAGGAGAGCCAGAAAGGTACAGCCCTACAGTCCTGACAGGGAGGAAGGAAAGGTCTAGGGTGACAAGTTTAGAGTCCCCACAGCAGGGCCTGTTCTCCCCAGTGTGGAGGGGTTGCTGAAGCACCAAGCCCAACAGTAGCCAGAGAAAAGTAGATGAGCAAGCAGGGAGGCAGAAGCCAGTCCTCGTGCCCAGACAGACACTGCTCACTGCTTTGCTGCCTGTGTGTGGACAGCTCTCACCAGTGAGGGTGCCCTCGGGGCTACTGCCTCTCACATTTTCAAGGTTTATCCATACCCTGCTATTTTATGAAGACAACCTCTGTTCTCAGTATGGGTCACATGTGTACATATCACCCAACATTCAGTGTTTGAATCTCTGAGTCTGTCTTTGAAGCTATGTGGGAGTGATGGGATGAAGACACATGGAAAGTCACCTTGGGTGAGGGCTGTAGGTCAGCTGGTGAGCAGGACAGAGGCATGGTGACTGAGCAGCTGTGGCCTCCCTCCTTTGGCAAATGCCAAACCCCTGTGCAGGGTAGGTTCCTTGGACCTCAATCAATGGGGCAGTGGGTGGACATGGGGACCTTCTCCAGAAACCACTTGACACTGACCATGGGTGGCCCAGCCTTGTTTGGGAAGCCTCTTACACAGGGGATAGACAGATCTTGATGGTGGGTCTGGATGCCCTGGATATCACAAGGAACCTGAGGTCCAGACTGTGATGGCACTCACAGTCCTCCACCCTGTGACAAATGGAGGCCCCATCAAGCCCCCATCCATTGACAAGTGGTCCAAGGCCCATGCCCCTCCCCAGTACTGTCACCTGCTGGGTCATCGTCAGCCAGAGAATCAGCTGTGTTCTTCCTCCATTGAGAGCCTTCCTAAGCCCCCTCCTCCCTGTCACTGTCTCCATCACCACACTTCTTCAGGGCCTTTGTACTGTGCCCTGGGCTCACACAGCCCTGACTCACACTCCAGGCAAGGGCATTAGCTTTGTCCCCCAGCAGAGATGGACTTGATGAAGGACCATTGCCTCAACATACAGCTCCCTCTATGGAGGAGAGTTACCTCTTACCAACCCCAGGGAGAGACTCGGGAAAGACGGGAGCTTGGAGGGCCTGAGGGGTGCTGACAGCTGCTACCTAACAAACCGAGGCACATTCCTCCTCTCTTGCTGCTTCCCCCACAAATCACCAGCACTAAGGGAGGGACACGAGGCTGTAGCTTAGTGATCTTGACTCTGTCTGATGCCGCAGCATAGAGACCAGGTTAGAATCTGAGCAAGTTCTGCTTGCTGACGACCCCATCAGGGTGTCAGTCACTCCTCTCAACTTCCAGAACCCCAAGCATCAACCTGGAGGATGGCAAGGACTTCTGGGAGGACAGGACAGACTTGCAGGTGGGACCTGCCCCTAGAGGGGCCATCACTTGTGCCACCACCTCCTCCTAAGGACACAGGACCCTGGGTCTCCAGGCCTCATCCACCAGGCTGTGACTGTGCTCAGGGTGACCCACTGGGCCTGGCTGTAGCCCACATGGAACAGCAGCTCAGCATTGGCTCCCTCCTCCCTCTGCTCCTGCTGCTGGGGTCCACGCTATACCAGGAGGCAGGTCTGCGGCTAGCCAGGGCCCTGCTGCTAGATCACGAAACGTAACCAAGGAAGCAGAGGACTCAATGAAAACCTTAAAGTACCACTGAAGACTAGAAATACAGAAAACCCACCTTGTTCACAGATTTATGACGTGGCTTTGACCAAGCATGGACAAAAACAAATTTTTTAATTCCCGCACACACATTCCACAGCTGGGCTGATGGGGAGAAGCAGTCGGTCCTGCGTTATCGTCAGTTGGATCTGCTGAGTGTTCCCCTGTCCGAAATTTTGTGAAAATCTGCCTCCCAAAACACAAATAGTGCCCACAAGTACAGTAAAAGTGAATGTGCTTAATTTAAGTGATGAAGTGAAAATTTGAGATTTGTCGAAAAGCAGTATGCCTTTAGCAGGCCCTGGGGAGGTTGAGTCAAGCGCCTACAGTACAGCGCTGAGCTCTGCATACCAAGCATGTGCAGTTTCCCCCTCAGTGATGGGCTCCTTAGAGCCACAGACCCACGGATACCAGTGTCCGTGTTCATGACGTCACTGTCAGGATGATGGTGCTGTGCTGCCCATGGTGGCTCACAACCAATGCAACCCTCCCGGAATTCCAGAGGCCCTCTTTGTAGAAACAGAATCTCCAGTTCTCAAGCAAAATACCAGAAACAATCTTGGAAAAGAGGAATAAAGTTGGAGGTCTCACACTTCTGGTTTCAAAACTCCCTCCAATCCACTGTGATAAAGACAGAAAAGTGCCACAACAAAGACAATGCTAAGTGATGGAATCCAGTGGGGAGCCCCCAGGCAAACCCCAAACATACAGACAGATGATTTTTGACAAGGACTCAAGATCGGTCAATGGGTAAAAGAAGAGTGGATATCGACATGCCAAAGAATGCACTTAGACCCTTACTTCACACCATATGCAAAAAATTAACTCAAGGGCTGGGTGTGACTCAGTGGCAGAGCACTTGCCTAGCACACACAAGGCTGGATTTCATCCCCAGCACCACACACAAAGCAAAAATACCTCGGATGGGTGGAACCCCTAAAATTATCTAACACTGCAGAACTCACGATAAACACAGAAGTCTTCATGCCATTGGGTTTGGCAGTGGTGTCTTGGATATGACTAAGACAGAGTGACATAAGACAACAAATTGACCTCATCAAGAGTGAAAGACCTCCGGGCACCAGTGGCTCATGCCTGTAATCCTAGCTACTCAGGAGGCGGAGATCAGAAGGATCCTGGTTCAAAGCCAGCCCCGGCAAATAGTTCACGAGACCCTATCTCAAAAACCCCTTCAGAAAAATAGGATGGTTGAGAGGTGAAGGCCCTCAGTTGAAGCCCCAGTACCACAAAAAAAAAAAAAAAAAAAAAGTGAAAGACCATAGAGGGGGAGATAATTCCTTCTGTTCATGTATCTGACAGGGGCCTAGTGTCCAGGATACAGAGTGACCTCAGCCCAACAACCCAACCAAAATAGAAGAAACTCAACACACATAATCATTAGGGACGTGCAGGTCAAAGCCACAACGAGACCCCACTTCACACATGCCAGCCACCATTTTTCTTTCCTTTTTTACATCACTGGTGTGAACTGCAAGGCCTTGTGCCTACAAGACAGGTGCTCTACCACTTGAATCCCACCCCTTTTTGCTGTAGTTATTTTTTGGATAGGGTCTTACATTTTTGTCTGGGACTGGCCTAGGACTGCAATCCACCTTCCTATGCCTTAGGAGTAGCTAGGATTATAGGAGTAAGTCATTGCATCCAGCCCAAACATGTTTTATCTAATATTGTAAAAGTCTGGGCTGTGGAGAGATGGTGCCATGCCACGATGACTTGGGGCCTTGTGTAACTTCCCCAGGACCTTCAGGGCTGAACATGAGTAAACAAAATCAATGAGATCCAGTGTGGTTCTGTGACAGTATCAGCAACACAGACACACCACAGCCGCAGCTATCTGGCAGAGAAACCACCATGTCAAGAGCAGAGACACCATGGACCCCACAGGCACCAAATGGCTAAACAGGCATCACGAGTAACTTTCTTTTAACGAACTCAGCATCTCGGATTAAATGAGAAAAATCTGCGGAAGGCAGGCGCTACAGCCAACAAACCCTGGCCCCACAGCCAGCTCAGGGAACACTCTTGTGATCAGCAGACAGTGAATTTGGATCTCAAGCTTCCCCACAGAGAACACGTCCATCAGAGCTGCCTTCACTGGTGAGTCTGCCCAACACCTGATAAAAAAATGGCACCAGTGCCGACACACAGTGCTCAGAACACAGAGGCTTCCACTCCAAAAAACAGAAAATTCTTGAAGTATTACGTATGCACCACCATGGACCCAGGCAGGCCCTTCCACCCAGGGAAACCAAACTGCTGCCCCCAAAGGGAACACAGCTGTGCAAGATCTATGACAACAGCAGGACAGCCCAAGTGGCCACCACAGGAGCCCAGAGAAGCCACTGTGGGGTTCCACACGGTGAATCCTCCCTCCTAGAGCTACCAGGCCAAACAAAGTATTGACACAGCACTTAAAATATGGTGCCCAGTAGAACAGAACTAGAGAGCACACTACGATCCCATCCATGTGCAGTGACTAGAAGTCAGGTTAGGGCAGCGTTTTCTGGGAAGTGGACAAGGAAAAGCTCTGTCACCATTCAGAAGTGGTGAGCTGCCATGCACACACTGCCCGAAAACCATCACGCTGTACGCATAGCAAGGTTGCATTTTATTTGTATAGTTTGTAGCTGGCACTATAAACGAAGCCCCGATGTGCAAAGGGCGCGAGTTTCTGTACCACAGCTGGCTGCAGGCTCTCGTTAGCCTGTTTACACCCGCATGAGGATAAATACGATGACAACGATGCTGATGGGCGCCGCAGCGCAGCGTCTGCGACAGTGGGAGTTCAGGATGCTCAGCCCGCTGAGGCACAAGCAGGTGGGAATGGTGGTCACTGAGTGTTACCAAAAAAATCCCTCAGAGTAGAGGAGACATTTGAGGTCGTGCTCCCATGATGGGGCCGCAGTCCACAACATGGAAAACGGTGCAGCTCGTCACATCCCGCTGAGTCCACATAGTCAGAGCTGTTCTGAGGAGCCACAGTCCAAGGCCATGTCACATGGAGGGGACAGACTCGGGGACATCAGAGCTCTGGCCATGCTCTATTCCTGACCTATCACTATGCTGAGGTTCACGTTGTAGGAAATGAGTCACACATTTTTGCATACTTTTGGTATATGCGGCAGTTCACAGTATAAATACATTAATCGGGCTGAGGCAGAAAGATTGTGAGTTCAAGGCCAGGCTGGGCTGCAAGACCCCCATCTCAAAAAATTAAAAAAAAGGGTAATGAAAAACTACTTTTTAGCCATTCAGCATACTGAATATCATAAGGGGCTGGATGAAACACAAACAAGGTTTTCTGGGAGCTTTTGTTTTTGTTTCGGCAGTACTAGGGTTTGAACTCCAGGTCTACACTAGCTAGGCAGCTAGACATTTGAGTCACGCCTCTAGCCCTTTTTTGCTTTAGTTATTTCTCAGAGTTGTTTTTGCCTGGGGCATCAGCCGGATGTTGTCTTCCAATGGAGCACATAAGAAAATGTGAGAAAAACCAGGCTTGTTGCCACCAACCAGGACGTGACTCTTGACTCTGTCTCTCCCCTCGCTGACTGCCCATCTCTTCCTCACACTCTCCTTTCTGCCCTTTGGAAATGTTTCCATCCTCTAAGTTTGGTAAGGAGGAGGGGAGGCAGTGACTGTGGAGCACCATGGTCACAGATGCCCACCATGCAGTCCCATCTGGGGTGCCAGAGCCCCTGCCCTCCCATCCCTCTCCCCAGCTCACTTTGCCAATGCAGTGACTGTAGTTTTCTGAAGTTAGCGTTGAGCTAGCTGGACTGAGGCGTCTACCTGCCCAGGCTGAGCCAGGAAAGCAGCAGCCAGAGTCAACAGGCCCAACCAGGGCTCGGGCGAAAGCCCCCTGTCCTCAGGGAAGGTCGCGGAGTCCCTCCTGGCTCTGGTCGGCTGCACCTGGGCTGCCTGGGGCCCTGGTCCCAGCCTTGCAGCTGGGCCTCTGTGCTGGCAACATTTGCATCTCAATGACCATGATTAATATTTAAGGAGCCAGCTGTCCCAGCCACAGGGGGCCGGGAGAAATCACCTCCTCCTCCTCCTCAGTAGTCTGAGCCCCCATCAAGTGCCTTCTTCCCCCTCATGGCTCCTCTCACACAGCTCTGAGATGAAAAAAAACCTGTGAAGCACCATTGGTGGAGATCAGGGCGGCTGTGTCCCCGGCAACGACCTGTCCCACATGGCGTCTGCAGCTGGGCAAGCGAGGCGGTGCTGGTTCCAGCCCTGTCAGTCCACAGGGCCCTTTTGTCACCCTGCCCAGGCAAGGTCCAGGCAGAGAATGAGCTCTAACCACTCTCACCTGGCCCCAGGGAATCACAGCTCGGTCCCCCACCCCTGAGAGGTGTCCTGCCCACCATGCTCATCCAGATGGGTCTCAGATTCTGCCACTTCACTGGGACGCTGGCTCCTATGAGGGTCGGCCTTCTCTCTAGAACAAGGCCACTGTAGTGGGACAAATAGTGTCCCCCAAATTCACCTCCACCTAGGACCTCAGAATGTGACCTTTAAAAAACAGGTTCTTTGCAGATGTTATTAAGGATGGAGAGATAAAACTGTCCAGGATTAAAGTGGCTTAAATCCGATGACAGATGTTCTTACAAGAAAGGGGAAGCCGGGCGTGGCGGCTTATATCTGTAAGCCGAGCTACTCAGAAGGCAGAAGCAGGAGGATGGTCAACCTGGGTAACTTAGGCAGACTCTGTCTCAAAACCTTAAAGGGACTGGAGATGTAGCTTAGTGCGGGGGAAGGGTGCACAGAGGGAAGACAGATGTGGAAAGATGAAGCCAAGACTGGAGTGACATGTCTGCCAGCTCAGGATGCCTGGAGCCCTAGAATCTGGGGGTACAGAAGATGGGGAGCACAGTCCAACACACACCTTGCTTTCCGACCTCCAGACTGTAGGAGAGTAAGCCACCATCAGAGCACCCAACGTGGAGTCCTTTGTCACAGCCCTGGGACACTGATGCACCCAGCCAGAGTGCCCCCCAACCCATCCCAGTTACCCGGCTGGCCAGTGTGGAGAGCAAGCAGCTAGGAAGAAGCTCCCTCAGCCCTGCCTTCCGGGGTCGGGGTCGGGTTCAGGCCATGCCTCTCCCTGCTCCCGCCTGACTGGCATAGGGGAGGTGCTGTGGGGACCCTGCTTTCCACCACAATGTGCAGGCTGGGAGGTGTCAAGAGACAGCACAGGCCCATCCCAGAGAGGGACAGGACTGCGGCCA
The DNA here is from genome assembly GCF_047511655.1 of Castor canadensis. Lineage (NCBI taxonomy): Eukaryota > Metazoa > Chordata > Mammalia > Rodentia > Castoridae > Castor > Castor canadensis. The sequence continues at coordinate 710,364 of NC_133402.1, read as the reverse complement.
GGGGATGTTTCCAGGGAGAAAGGAAGTTGGGGCCACCAGGAGCACCATGGGGCTGATGACAACCCTCAGGCTGGGTGAGTGTGTGCACACCCCTGGACCCACATGTGCACAGCACGCATGTGACACATGGAAGTCTGCCGGTGTACACAGCTCCTGCCAACGTTGCAGTTTTATAAACCAAATGGCATTCTGGAAAGAGGCATGAGGTTCCTAGACCTAAGCCTCTGCCTCGGGGCCTTCTTGACCCCAGGGAAGTGACCGCACCTTAGCCGTGGCCCCTGAGCCCACACTTGTGCAGAGCGACCTCGCCAGGGGCGTTCTCCTACCTCAAACTCCACCGGGTCCAGCCTCCAGGCAAAAAGCCACCAGGCCTATGACATGAGCTGGCAAGGGAGCCATGCAAACTGCACCAGCGTCCAGCAGTGTGAAGGACACCCAGCCCAAGTGAGTCAGGCTACAAGTAGGGAAAGTCTGGGGCTCATTAGGTTGCCTGGGATGGGCCAGACCAACCTCACCTGGCTGGGAGCAGCCCATACACCTCCCTACTCGGTTCGTTTTTGGGTGGGAACCTCCCGGGCCTGCTCTCCTATGGGGTAGTATAGGTTTTAAAGGCACCTGGAAAATAAAATTAAAAAAAGCTCACTCTCTGCTGGTGGACTCCACCTGTGCCCACGGTGCCCTGCTTTCTTCTCTTTTCCCACCCGGCCGATCAGGTGACTCTCCTTTTCTCAATAAAGCTATCCTACCTTAACCCATCCACGTGTTCTGCTTGGATTCTTCCATTTGAAGCACAGAAAACAGGATCGTCTGATCACAGATGGCACCAGCGCCCTTAACACAAGGAGGGCATCTCAGCCAAGGGCTGAGACCCAAGGGCCTCTGACCAGTCCCTCAGCTGTGCTGCCCCGTGACCCTCTTCAAGGATGTGCAGTGTCCACACCCTTCAAACCTATGTGAGGATGCCCAATGTCCACAGCACTCGAACCTCAGCAAGGATGGCCCGTGACCACTGTTTAGTAGCAGCCATAAGTGTTGAGGATATGGAAAGGGAATCTAAAATGGATTCTTCAGGGTGTCCGAGAGAAAAGCATAATTAAACTTTGCAACTCCTAATAGCATCCCTTTGGATCAAAATAGCCCACCAAGGTCATGAGGTGGCACAAGGTGCTTTTGAGTCTCCCACCCACCTGAAGATGAGTCGATACCCATTCCTGAAGCAATAAACCGTAACAAGACCCAGGCCTGTAAACCACACCCAGGTGTCAGATGGACCCAATGGTAGTTTGTACATTGTGAACCTACAGACCTACTCTAGCCTTGTGGGGTGGTCCTAGGGAGAGCGGGATTTAGTGCTCCAAACCCCTAAAAACTTTTATCGTTCTCATTCCCACTCGAGTGACAACCCAACCCGAGTTCAGTCTGTTAAAAGTGTATTATTTTCCTCATAAACTTTATCATTTCCACTACATTCCCACGTCTCGCCTGAATTCTTTTCTAGCTGGATGCACAGACTGAGTTAGACAGCTGAGGTGATCTTTCGGTAACGTCCATTGCCCCTCAGACCTCCACAAAGATGTCCAGTGTCTATAACCCCACACAAGGACACTGTCAGCTACAGGGCCTGGGTCCCTGTCCAGGGCTGTGGCTGAGCCTGCACAAGTCCCCAGCCCTGCTTGGGCTGCACTGACCACAGACACGTGCCTGTGCAGACATTCCTTCTGCCTCATTCCTCAAGCCCCATCACTGGCTGGGCACAGAGCAGGTGCCAGGATGTGCGGTCGTGGGCTTGTGGCTGGCAGGAGGCATTTGGGTGCTCTGTGCCCCTGAGTGCCCTGGGGAGGCAGTGGAGACAGTAACTGATCTGAAGCCTCAAGGCAGGTGAGCAGTGGACCCCCAACACCTGCCACATAGGTGTTATGCCCGCTCCCGTCCCCAGGACAGGGTTATCTCAGAGGAGCTCTGCTCTTCCCAGGTCAGGCTCTGCCCTGGCCGGCCACGGCCTCAGGACCAGAAGGACAGAGTTGCAGAAGGGAGGGTCAGTCATGCAGACGGCATGGCCCTACCTCTGCCTCTACTAAGGGAGGATACTGGGGTCCCTGGACCCTGAACCTGTCTCTCTGGGGCCCCGGGTCTGGCTGGTGCCTGAGGGCAGCTCCCAGGACCTGAGTGAGATTTGTCTCCAAATGCAGGAAGGTGGGGAGGCAGGAAGCTGGTGCACAGCCACACTGCCCCTCTGCAGTATGTGTTGGGGTGTGGGGAGGGGACCAGTCACACAAGTGTCAAACTTACATTGGTGGGATGCCTCTGCTTCTGAGCCTGGTAGGACCACAGCTGTGCTGCAACACAAGCCCGGGACTCTGACCCAGCCTGCTCAGAACAGGGTGCCCATGCTTGTGCCCAGAACTCCAACGTGCGCCTCACTAGCCACAGCCAGAACCAGACCTCCCAGCAGTATGGGCACCAGTATCCACCTGAGCCCTGGGCCTGGACACTGGGATGCTCCCAAGACCCCTCAGGACCCAGGGTGCCCACGTGGGTGAGACAGCACTGAGACCGGTCCCCTGAAGGCAGTCCCCTCATGTGCCAGCAGCACAAGACAGTGGTCCCCACCCGTCACTTCTCTGTCCTGACAGACCCCACTACCAAGCCAAGCAGCAGCCTCTGCTGCCACAGCAATACCCCAGTGGCGGGCAACAGACTGTCACATTCAGCTTGGTCCTCAAGCAGCCCACAAAGCAGGAACTGGGCCCCAAGGGACCTAATAGTGGCGCTGGTCCTTAAACCCATAACCATGGCCCCTGAATAAGAGCCTGCAAGTAGCCCAGGGGCTACAGCCGCCTTGTCCACTGTCACAGGGGGCAACCTGTTTTCTGCTATGGGCCATACACACACCATACCTGGGCAAAGCCAGAGAAGTCTGAGCCACTCACAGAGCAGGACAGCAAAGGAGGTTGGTGACCTCATAGCAGGGGGATGGTGGACCCCAAAACACATGCCTATATCCTAACCCAGAGCCTGTGAGTGCACCCTCATTTGCAGAAAGGGCTTTTGCAGACATGATGAAGTTGAGGATCTTGAGATGAGGACAGACCGTAATCCAACAAGCTGGCTTATGGAAGGCAGAGCGGGAGAGGCTGTGAAACAGAGGCAGAGACCGGAGGAGGCAGCAGCGGCAAGCAAAGGACGCCTGGAGCCCCAGGGGCTGGAAGAAGCAGGAGGGGCCCTTCCCTGGAGCCCGTGAAAGGAGCCGGGCCCTGACACACATTGGTCCAGACTTCTGGTCACCTGAGCAGTGGAGGACAGACTCGTTTGGAGGCACTTGTGGCCCTCTGTTTCAACCACCCAAGGAGACACGGCCACCACTCTGCCCTGGGTAGACATCTGGCCGCTCCATCCGCGGCTTCCTCTGGCTTCTCCCGTCAGTCACTTAAGACTCACCCTTCTGTCTGGGCTGCACTGGCCACACCCACATTGGAAGCCACCATGCCCAACTTACACCTAAAACTAAATTCTCCCAAAACTAATGAACCAATAAAGAAATGGGCAAGTGAACTAAACAGAACTTTCTCAAAAGAAGAAATTCAAATGGCCAGAAAACACATGAAAAAATGCTCACCATCTCTAGCAATAAAGGAAATGCAAATTAAAACCACACTAAGATTCCACCTCACCCCTGTTAGAATAGCCATCATCAGCAACACCACCAACAACAGGTGTTGGCGAGGATGCGGGGAAAAAGGAACCCTCTTACACTGTTGGTGGGAATGTAGACTAGTACAACCACTCTGGAAAAAAATCTGGAGGCTACTTAAAAAGCTAAACATTGATCTACCATTTGATCCAGCAATCCCACTCTTGGGGATATACCCAAAAGACTGTGACACAGGTTACTCCAGAGGCACCTGCACACCCATGTTTATTGCGGCACTATTCACAATAGCCAAGTTATGGAAACAGCCAAGATGCCCCAGCACTGACGAATGGATTAAGAAAATGTGGTATCTATACACAATGGAATTTTATGCAGCCATGAAGAAGAACGAAATGTTATCATTCGCTGGTAAATGGATGGAATTGGAGAACATCATTCTGAGTGAGGTTAGCCTGGCCCAAAAGACCAAAAATCGTATGTTCTCCCTCATATGTGGACATTAGATCAAGGGCAAACACAACAAGGGGATTGGACTTTGATCACATGATAAAAGCGAGAGCACACAAGGGAGGGGTGAGGATAGGTAAGACACCTAAAAAACTAGCTAGCATTTGTTGCCCTCAACGCAGAGAAACTAAAGCAGATACCTTAAAAGCAACTGAGGCCAATAGGAAAAGGGGACCAGGAACTAGAGAAAAGGTTAGATCAAAAAGAATTAACCTGGAAGGTAACACCCACACACAGGAAATCAATGTGAGTCAATGCCCTGTATAGCTATCCTTATCTCAACCAGCAAAACCCCTTGTTCCTTCCTATTATTGCTTATACTCTCTCTACAACAAAATTAGAGATAAGGGCAAAATAGTTTCTGCTGGGTATTGGGGGGGGAGCGGGAGGGGGTGGAGTGGGTGGTAAGGGAGGGGGTGGGGGCAGGGGGGAGAAATGAACCAAGCCTTGTATGCACATATGAATAATAAAAGAAAAATGAAAAAAAAATAAAAATAAAAATAAAAATAAAAATAAAAAACGCAAATAAATCAGGGCTGGGGACCTCGGTGTCCCACCACCTCGCATGCCTCTTCTTCTAGGACCCCGAGGTCATATGAACACAGGGCCAGAGGCTTCCAATCCTGGAGCAGCCCCACTTGTGCATCAGCCTCCTGCAGCTACTGTGACAAGTGACCCCAAATTGGGTAGCCGTGACTTGCCCTTTTACAGTCTGGAGGTCAGAGATCAGAGGCCACAGTCAAGGGTCCCCCCAGCCTCAGCCATCTCCTGAAACCTCTGTCTTCCTCCTCTCCAAGGCCACCCACTGATGGGCTTAGGACCTGTCCTTTGACCCAGGATTCTCGCAGTTGCAGCACCCCCAGCCTGGCCTCACAGAGGCTCCACCTGGAACTTAGCCCATAACACAGCCTGGCAAGCAGAGGCGACACCCCCAGGACAATTCCCAGCTACTGGTGGGATCTGAGGTGTCCTCAAATGCCCCTGTGTCAAAGGGTTAGTCTCAGTTCGGTGCTACTGCCAGGTGGAGAGGTCATGAAGTGGAGCCAGTGGAAGGTCTAGGGTCACTGGGGGTACTGCCCTCACCTCAGCCCCTTCCTCCTCTTCTCCTCCTGTCCTGGCCATGAGGTGAGCAGCTTGTTGCTCCAACCCCTGTTCCTACCCCAGGCCCTAAGGCAAGTCCCACGGCTACGACGGAAAACTCAAAGACAAAACCTGAGCCAAAATGAACCTTTCCTCTTCAGAAGTTGATCATCTCAGGTGTTTGTTGTAGTGACAGAAAGAGAACAAGGCCCAGTACACACATTACACCCCTTCCCCACCACCTCAAGGTCTCACATGGGACAGAAAGGAAGGCACCTCCAGTCCTGGGACCTTCCCTGTTCACCTCCTTCCTTCATTTGCATCCACAAGGTCACGTAATAAGCCCCTGATAAACTTCTGGGGTCTTGGTCTGCATGGAAGCCACCACAGGCTGCGAGCAGCTCCACCTGACCATGGTACAGTTGTCAAGAGGACACAGTGCCTGGGCACACAGCGGTTCCATGGCCAGTAGCCCCTCTTTTCCCAGGAATTTGAAGGGATGGACAATCCGGAAGCAGGCGGCCATCACTGCAGGGAGAGAAGCTACAGGTCCCCACCCCTAAGGGTCACAGGGCCACCTCTCCCAAGGAAGGGTGGGGCCCAAGCCCAGAGCAGCCTTTGTGGGTCTGCCAGGCCATGCTGACCTGTGGTCTGGTCCATTATTCCCTGCGGGTCCTCGGAAGTCTGACGGAGCTGCAGCCTCCCTCCATGAGGTCTCTCCCAGGGCCAGGCCCAGCCCTGAGTGGAGCTGACCCTCCAAGGCCTTCAGCAGCTCTCTGCTCTCAACGAGCATCAAGCATCAGAATGACTCATCAACCCCATCAGTGGTGATAGCCATGTGACAGAGGCTGGCGCTGGGTTCTGTGGCTCCAGTAACATGCTGGTGATGACCAGAAGGGTCTGGATGGACTTTCATCCTTAAGAGCAATTCCTGGACTCAGCCTTGGCCACTGGGCATCCCTGAGAGCTAGGCCCAGTCAGAACCAGGGACTCCACACAGGGATCTGGGCCTTCCAAGATGCTCCATCCCATCACCACACCAGCCTGACCCGGGGGCTGAGGAAATCCTCCCTCCCCCACCCACATCACCTCTCTCCAAGACATGAGTCACCAAGTCACTGCCATCCAAACCAGGTGGTTCCCAAGCCCAAGGCCACAGGTTAAGTCTCACTCAGTGAGAGCCTCGAGGATGTGATTCTGCCCCCAGGACAGATGATCCTGTGATAGTAAAGCCACAAGAAGTTCCAGAGGAAACCATGCACCAAGGACCACCCCCGGACCACGCTCGCTGGGTTTGGATGTGAAGTCACCCTCAAGGGCTCATGTGTTGAAAGCTTGGTCTCCAGCTGTTTGGGGACGTTCTGGGAACTTCAGTGGGCAGGGTCAGCTGGAGGAAGTAGGTCACCGGGGAGGGTCCTTTGGGGTGTGTCTTGTCCCCTGCCCCTCTCTGTTCTCTCTGCTTCCTGTGAGCTGCTGTGCCACACCCTCCCCACCATGATGGACTGAGCTAAGTAAGCCTTTTGTCTTGTTGAGTTGTCTATGTCAGGCATTATGTCATAGCAATGGGAAAGTGACTATTGTACAAAACCCTCTAGGGACAGTGGCCAGAATCAGGGACCATGTGGCCAGAGCAGCCCTGCAGTGGCCCTTCACTCAGATAAGCACAGCTGTGCCTGCAACCGCCTTGATCAAGCACTACCTGGTGTTGTAGGTGGGAGGCGGTGGGGAAACCCTGCTGGAAGTGTGGGCCCAATTGTGGCCCACAGGAGATTCAGGGCAGCATAAGGAAAGAGCTGGACACATCAGCTGACAGGTGACAAGACACCTCCCCCAGGGTCCTCCACAAAAGAGCCAGATCCCACACTCAGTCTCTAAGCCTCCCAGCTCTACACCCCACTGAAGCCCCCAGGTCCCACACCTGCCAGCTCTGTTCCCAGCCCCTCCACCACCCCATGCTTCCCCCCTTCGTCCCAAACTCACTCTACACATCCCAGGCAGGTGCCATGCAGCCCCAGGAGAAGCCATGTGGCCCAGGAGGAGACACACACCCTCCAATTCACGTGATTCCTTCTTATTTTTTTCTCTATTTAAGCAGTTTCATTGAGGTATTTCATAGGTCAGAACCCATAATTTAAAGACAATTCCAGTAGTTCAAGAGCTTGTCACCCTCACCACCATGACCCCAGAACACTTCCATCACCCCAGACAAGACCCCTGCAGCACCTGTCCACCTGCTGGACGTAGATTGCTGGCTTATTCCCTCCTTCAAGCAAACGAAGTGAGATCTGGGGCTTGGGGTGTAGCTCAGTGGTGAGCGCTTGCCCAGCATGCGTGAGGCCTTGTTTCCGTCCCCAGCACTTGAAGAAAAAAGCAGCAACAGTAGCCAGACATGTTGGTTCATGCCTTTAACCCAGTCACCTAGGAGGTGGAGATAGAAGGGTTATAGTTTGAGGCCAGCCTGGGCAAAAGCTGAAGACCCTGCAATACAAACTAAAAGCTAAAAGGGCTGGGGGCATGAGTCAAGCTGTAGGGTGCCTGCCTAACAAGCACCAGGCCCTGAGTGTAACGCCTAGTACTGAAGAAAGGAGGGAAGGAAAAGCTACTCCTGCCATTTCCGAGTCGCTGCCATAGCAGTACTGAGGTCACTGGAGCTTCACAATGAGCTACGCTCACTGGTTTCAGACGTGGAGCCACGTGGAGCCGTGGGAACAGCAGCGGTTAAGTGTTGCCGTGGGTACTTAGAAACACGCCTGTGCGCATTACAGGGACCAGTGAACATACGTAGAATCTGTGCATTCGTTTTGGAGTTTTTGGTTTTGGGCAGTACTGGGGTTTGAACTCAGGGCTCACACTTCTAGGCAGGTGCTCTACCACTTGAACCACTCCACCAGCTTTTTTGCATTAGTGACAGTGACCCTGAAGAATGTTCCCATCGTGATTGGCTGCTCTGGGTTCAACCTTAGCCCTGGAGCACGAGGAGTAACAAGCAGGACCCACCCTGTCCCATGCTGGCCTCTCCACAGTCACAGCACCCACCTAGTGTCCAGCCCTGAACACCCTGTGCCATGTCCAGCTGCCCAGTAACCACTCGTAGGAATGGGAGGTGCACACATCACCGACCAGCCTGCTTTTCCAGCTCAATGACATCCCCAGGTCCTCTGCGCCCTTCACAGCCACCAGACATTTTTCTAACTCTTGGCTTCCCTGGCCCGCCTCCTGGGGGCTCCAGAACCCCCTTCAAATCACCTGGCAATGCTGCCCTGTGAGCTCAGCAGGAACTTTCCCTCGGACCCTCCCTGTTTGGCATGCTGTCTTTTCTGGGAAACGCCTGACCACCTCCGTCGAGACCCTGTGCCACCATCGGTGTATGAATTCTCCAACTCTGATGCCATGAACTTGGGCCCCGGCTTGTTCTCTGATGTTGTCCTCCCTTCCAGAGCTGCTAACACTTTCACAATGAGCCCGTGTCTGCGTCTTACGTTGCAGCGGTCATCAAAACACATGCAGGTGATGTGGCCAGGCTGCAAGTTGTCGATGGACGTAGTATGTACAGAGATCTATATTTGAAACATTTCCAGACAGCTGCCGGACCGGCCCAGACCACAGTACCAGCTCAGTGCCCAGAGGCCACTTCACCCAGGAGGAAGCTATAGAAGAAGCTGAGGAGGGGTCACACCCCATACTGGCACAGCCATCCCCAGTCTAGCCTCCCTCAAGGGACTGACTAGACATCCTGAACTGCCTGGTGTGAAGCAGGCCCCCTCACCCCAGGCCTAAGGGCCTGTCTGCCCCACCCCACATGGAGCATGGCATTCTTGGAAGGATGAAAGGTCTGTAAGAGATGACCTGTGCAAGGAGTGCCTCCCCAGCTCCCCACCCCACAGCCCTCCCTGTCCCCCTCTGGCCACAGTGGACTGTCCCTCTCGGCTGCACAGCCTGGCCCAGGCAGTCACCACTGCTGTGTCTGAGGGCAGGAGCAGTGCTCAGTGTTCTGACTGCCCCCCAGCAGGCCCCATTAGCAAGTGGCCTGCACAAAGTCTGGGCCAGCTGCATGCAGATCCCAGAGCTGTGACAGCGCCAGGCTGGGGACTACTCTGGGGAAGGTGGTAGGAAGTGCCAACTCGGACTGCTGCTGCCAACTTGGAGCCAAGAGCCCAGAGCTGCTCACAAAGGGCAGCTTATGGATTCCCCCGGCACCTGACACTCGCACGATTGGCACCGCCAAGCTCCGTCTCTACTGCCATAAATTTTTTACAAGTCCATAACAGCTGGGTCTGTGCCTCACCAGGGGATGGACTGGAAGACAAGTGTTGGAAGGAACTTTGCTCCTGCTCCATCCTCAGAGTCACCCGGGAACAGCCTCTGCCACAGGACAGACGGGGCAGGTCGGCTGAGGACCCACTGTCCCCAGCCAAGGAGACAGCTGCAGCAGTGTGGACAGAGGATGAGGATGTTTGATGATGACATTGGCTGGGGACAGAGGCCACTGTGACAACCAAGGCCTCCACACACTCTCCAGCCCAGGAGCCTCCTGCCGACCTGTCCCTACCCACAGCCAGCCCAGCGGGTCCCACCAGCTCATGGCCCAAGTGCCCCTTTCAGGGCACACACAATGCCCTACCAAGAAATAAAATAAACTAAAAAATAAACATAATCACAGCGGACCCAGCAATTCCATGCCTAGTATGCACCCAGGAAAAGCGGGACAGCTCAAGCAGACAGGTGCTCACCTGCCCACAGCTGCCTAAAAGGTGGAAACCCAGGTGCTCACCAACCAATGACTGAATACACAGAATGCCCACTCTGCAGTGGGATTTTTTTTTTTGAAACAGGGTTTTACTGTGTACCCCAGGCTAGTCTCAAACACACAATCCTCCTGCCTCAGCCTCCCGTGTGCCGGGATTACAGATGTGTACCACCATGTCTATCTCCCCAGTCTTAATTTACAAATCTGCCACATACCACACAGGCTCAGGGAAGAAATACCCAGCTGACCAGACACTGAATCCAAATGCAGAGGAGGCACCCACAGAACTGCCCTCTCCACTGCCCCCAGGGCCAAAGGCAGTCATGAGTCCATTTCAACTCACTTAATGCTCAACTTTGAGGGTGGAAAGGAAAGCGTGTGAGTGACGGTGTAGCCCCAACCCGCTCCAGTCTGGGAATAAATCTTCATAGAAAATTATGCTTTCAAGCATGTTCCAGAAGTTTCTCAGTTAGGACACAGGGTCATCTAAAGGAGTGGAAGACTGGCCCACGAGTGACTGAGACTCAGAGAAGATGGACACGCATGGAGCTAGAGACATGTCCACAAGGAGACAGGCTCTGGGTGGTTCTCAGCCTCAGCCAGTGGTCAGGGGTCAACACCAAGTGACGTTCCAGCGGACGACCCCTCACCCCAGTATACAAGAACTGAGGGTCACAAGGACAAAGGCAACAGAAGAACAAAGCCATGATGGAGGCCTGGCTGGCACCCATGCCCAGGGAGCTGGTCCCTTCACACCCATATTTCCCCCATGCCATCACCAGGAGCAAAGGCGGGCAACCCATCAGCAAAGGGCCAGTCGCCCAGACGTGACGTTCAGGAGCCCTGCAGTTGCCACCTCTGTGACCTGCTCAACCTGACCACCTTCTGCTGCCGGGGACACTCTCTGCAGCAGGGCAAGGGCAGCCTGAGGTGCACACAGTGAAGGGCAGAGCCTGTGTGGACTCCTGGGGGAGGCGGTGACAGGGAGGCGTCCTCCAGTGGATGGGCTGGAGCCTGTGGGGGGGGCAGGCCAGTAGCCCCAGGCCTCAAGGAAGCAGTAGGCCCCAACCTTCAGCTGGGAACTCAGATGTGACTGGAGCAGAACCTCAGACCAGCCAAGAGGCCACTGGTGCCACTGCCTTCAGATACGTGTTACTTCCCACAGCAGAGGCGTGACAAGGCCCGGCTTAGAAGACATCAGTGAGCCTCAAGGAGAAATGTCAAAAACTCGAAATCAGCAGGGTGTGGACACCACACCTGTGACCCCAGAACTCAGGAGCCTGAGAAAGGAGGATCACGAGTTCAAGGCCAGCCTGGGCTACATAGCAAGACCATATCTCAAGAAGAGAAGAGAAAAAAGGAAAAAAAAAGAAGAAGAAAAGGCCAAAACCTCAGGTCATACTTTCATACTTGACTAATTACCAACAGGGCCAAAAAAAAAAAGCTAGCAGAAAACCATGGAAATTTTTCTAAAACTATCAAATAACACCTGGATGGATAGAATTCTAAAATGGTGGAATTTGCAAAAATAATAATAAAAAGACTGCTTGTCAGAATCTATAAAATGCATTTGAAGCTCTTATTGTAGAAAAAAATTCATTACCCTCAATTTATGAAAATGAAAACAAATTCCTAGCTCAAACAGCTTAGAAAAAGAAAAATGAGCCAACAGAAATCATAAAAGGAAATACTAAAGATAAGAGTGTGAATGGAATGAACAGAAAAATAGATCTAATTAACTAAAATTCTGGTTTTTAAATGAATAAAATAAGTCGACTAATTAAATGAAAAGAGGAGAGAAAGCCAAAGATGCATAATAAGACAAATAATAAAGCAGGAACAACACTGAAACAAAAGAACATTTCAAGATCCTGACACAGCTTTGCCTCCACAAATAGATTTGAAACCCTAGATGAAACAGACAGACGCCTGTCAGAGATGGGAAAACTCAGATCAACTTCCACAGAAGAAAGTTATCAACAAACTACCCCAAGCCAGACGTGCTGGCACACACCCGTCATCCCAGCTACTCAGGAGGCAGAGGGAAGGGGATCGTGATTCGAGGCCAGCCCACGTAGAAAGTTAGAGAGACTCCTGTCTCAATCAATAAGTCACATGTGGTGATGCACATCTGCCATTCCAGCTACCCAGGAAACATAGGTAAGAGGAACCCTGTTCAATGCTGGCCCGGGCAAAAACATGAGTCCCTATGTGAAAAATAAACTAAAGCCAAAAAGGGCTGCTTAAGTACTCCAGGTGTGAGCCACCGGCGCCAGGCTTTTCTTTTTTGGATTTTTGAGACATAGTGTCACTGTGTAGCCCAGGCTAACCTCAAACCCTCAATGCTCCTGGCTCAGCCTCCAGGTACTGGGATTGTAGGTGAGCACCATGCCCAGCTCTCTCTTTAAGATGACACACACACCCTCTCCTAGGCCCATGCATAAGAAACTCTAGCACTCGCTAAGCATCCCTAACCTGGAATGCAAATGAGCAACGCTTTAAGAGTTTCAGATTTTGGAGCATTTCAGATTTTAGCTTTTGGGGTTGGGAACTTCTTAGTTGGCAAACATTCCAAAATCCAAAAATACTTAAGTTCTGAGAGACTTCAGATGCCTACTGCTTGGCTTTTTTTTCTTTTTTCCTTTTTTTTTTTTTTTTTTGGTAGTACTGGGGCTTGAACTCAGGGCCTCTCGCTTGCTAGGCAGGCTCTCTACCACTTGAGCCCCTCCATGAGCCCTAACGCCCAGCGTTTGGGGTCAGGGCTCCATAGCCTGCGTTTTCTCTCCCAGGACCAGGCCCCAACTCAACTCCATTTTGTAAAGGACTCCATCTTGTCTGCTTTAACTTTGTTTTGCAGAAACTGTTTCTCTAAACTCAAGCAGAACTCCACCTGCACGTTGTTGACAACGTGTACCAATTACATAGCGTCATAGAAAAGATTGTGCAAGCAAACAACCATCTTGGCAAAACACTGAAAAACTTACCACCCCAGCCGCTTCCTAAACAGCCTGCTGAACCAAAAAATAAGATGTCGGCAGAATGTTCCTTCTACATCTCAAATGCCTACAACCCCCAGCCCTACCTCCTTCTGAGCTGGTACTTCTCTGTATCCCATCCCTTTCCTCCCTTGGAAAGGGAACAGAACTTACCTTCCGCCTCAGTTCCTATTTCTCTGTGAATTCTTTCACCCTCGGTGCCCTGGCCTCATAGACTGGGACCTGACAAGAGAAACCACACTAAACGGCTCGCCAGAGAGAATTAGCAGGGCAAAACCTGACATGAACAGTGGAATAAAATCAACCTGGACAAACCCACAGCATCCACAACGACAAAGAAAGAGTCAATCAGTGACCAAGATTAGAAAGATGCTACATCCAGGAACAAGCCTAGCCAGACATGTGAGCAAGTCTGAGCAAGCTGCGTGCAGGCCACAAAGTCCTAGGAAGGTGGCCGTTGTGATGGGCAGGCCCTCAAAGGCCCCAGGACCCTCAAAGATCACAGCTCTGTCTCTGAGGGGAATTTGCATATGCAAAGCCAGATGGAGGTCCCTAGTATTGCTTCTGTAACTTCTAAATCTAAGGTGACTTTTAGATAAAAAGTTAAGAATTTAATGACAAGTCCACATCCATGACCCAGCAATGGCCATCCCGGTGCCAGGCACCCTTCTGTGTCCAGTCTGGTGCATCTGACCATCCGCCCATGGCTGGATCACCAGCCGGGTAAATGGAAGCACACCGGTGTCCAGTGGCCCCCAACACTCAAGTCGAGAAAACAGAAGGTGGTGCTCACGGTTGCCCTTTTGTGCTGCTCTCAAAACCCGAGTCTGGGCAATTTATTCCTGCTCAGCTCTGGAGGCCAGGAGGTGCCACACCAAGGCCCTGCAGTTTTGGGATCTGGAGATTCCAGCTCTCTGCTTTCCTGGATGACAGAGCTGGGGACACTGTGTCCTCACCTGGAAGGCATAGGCACATTGCACAGAACCTCTTCTGTCAGGGTCCTAATGTCACCACAAGAAGCAGCACCCACACCTTGTCACCTCTGACTCTATCACATGGGGCACATTCAAAGCACGGCAGTAGTATATGTGGAGCAATCAGGTGTTTGTGTGGAAGAGGATTTTCGCATAGCTACGGGCACATGTACACACACACACACACACATGTGCACACGGGTGCACACACGTGCACACAGGAGTGGGGGGAGCATCTCCAGGACACCCAAGAAAGCCAGACCAACTCGGAGTGAGGGCTTGGGACCCCTCATTTTTCAAATTTTGACATGATAGAGCTCATATTTTGTGTCCCAAAAGACAGGTTGGGGTCCTGTGCTGCTGTGCCCTCAGAGCGTGACCTTATTTGGAAATAGGGTCATTGCAGACGTAAATAGTTAGCAGGTGGCCCTCACTCAACGTGACTGCCATCCTGAGAGACACAGACAGTCCACGGAGATGCCATGTGAGGCCTGAGGCAGTGAGTAATGTGGTCACAGGCCAAGGAGCTCCAGGGCTGGAGGAGGCCAGGCCCCCAGAGCAGGAGAGAGTCTGGTTCTGTCATTTGTGTGAGAAAAATGCTCACCTGTCCGTACTCAAAGAATGGTCTCAGAGACACGTGAAGTACAGCAGAAGCCAGACTTTAATGGCGGACTTACAAAATGGGGTGTGTAGTAAGCCAGGCACGCTCAGAGTGGCTGAAGTAGCATTTTATTGTTAGCACAGATCCCTCCTTCAGTTCCTCATCAGCTGAGTAATATGGAATTCACATACACACCCCCCTTGTCACCTAATTCCTATTGGGTTATTTTAAAATATGCCTCTCTTGGATTGGTCAAATTTTAGAAGTGGTGTCAGCTTCTCCTTGTGGATCTTCACAGCCTGGTCTTCCTATGATATACGCTTTCTGTTACATACAGTTTTTACCCCTTTCCTCATTTTATCATGCGTTACCCCTCCCAGTTTAAGTTCCCACCCACCCCACCCTCCAATATCCACAAGCTGATGGCAGTTAGGGTTAAATGCCTTGCTTTGAAAATGGACCACCAATGACTTTATTTTTAACATTTCAAAGCCCCCAGAGTGTGGTTCTAGGGCAGTGGTAGAAAAGTAATTCAGACTGTAAAAAAAAGTTCAGTCACCAGGCACTGGTGGCTCACACCTGTAATCCCAGCTACTCAGTAAGCAGAGATCAGGAGGATCAAGGTTCAAGGCCAGTGCAGGCAAACAGTTCTTTTGACGCCTTCTATCTCCAAAATGAGGTGTGACTTATGGTAGACTACTTGCTTTTGCCAGCCTGAAGCACTCGGTTCAAAAAGCTGAGTGCTGGTGGCTCACACCTGTAAGCCCAGCTACTCAGGAGGATCATGAGTCAAAGCCAGCCCAGGCAAATAGTTCATGAGACCCTGTCTCAAAATAACCCATCACAAAAAAAGGGCTGGTGGCGTGGCTCAAGGTGCAGGCCAGCCCTGAGTTCAAGCCCCAGTACCGAAAATAAAAGATATAAATATAAATCTATATATGCACAGTGTCCTAGTCTGAGGTGGCCAACACGAGCAGAACAGGCCGTGTGTGAGGAAGCAGCCTGGGCTGCGGGACTTCTCCACCCACCCCTCAGGAGGTGGGTGTGGGATGGACCCCCGCTGCCCAGGCTGGAAACCACCTCTGCTTGTCACACGCAAATGTGTCTCTTTCAAATGCTACTCGGGATGCTCGAGGCCTAGGGGAAGAAGACAGGATAACAGGACCGCAGAGAGCATGCGAGGGAGCGGGAAGCTGAGACAGACGTGGAATTCGGGAAACCAGACCTTGGGGGAAGGACCGAGGGCCCTGTCACCACGCACAGCTGCGGGAAACACAAGGTAAGGGTGTGCTGAGGCCCAGGGCATGGGGTCCCCAACCAGAGGCAGTGCCACCACGATGACAGAGGCTGCAGTGATCAACAGTGCCCTGGGCAGGTTCCAGACTCAGTCGACATCTTGGGGGGACCTTGTTGTCCTGCTCCAGGACCACAGCATGACTGGGCAGAACCCCCAACATGCAGGGTGATGGCACCAGTGTCCCCCTAAGGGTCTCAGCAGGGGCAGCCAGAAGCTCTTGGTCCTGCGCTCTGGTGTGGAAAAATGCAAGCAGAACACGTGGGTATAATGGAATTTATTACAGTTAGAGCAGGAAATTAGAAAAGGGTATGGTGGGGCCAGGTAGAAGCCGGAAGTAGAGACAGTCTTTTTCCAGGTGCTTCTCAAACTTACACTAACCTATGGGAAGAGAAGAACCTTGGTGATTCCTAACTGCCAACAACCGATGAGTGGAGAGGGACATGGGTGGTCCCTGGGCTGAGGTGGGGGCGTTTTGAGTTGTCCCCTGCGCCCAGGGTGTGAATAACCTACACACATTGCAATTGAAAAGAAGGCTGAGGGAGAGAATGGTGTGCCAAGGTCACAGTCTATTGCAATTGAAAAGAAGGCTGAGGGAGAGAATGGTGTGCCAAGGTCACAGTCTACATCGGGGCTGCAGCTGTCATTGAGGAGAACAGCCCCCCCCTCCCTTCCCAGGCACACACCTATGCAGGTCAGGCCCCAAACCATCTGGGCAGCCCTCATGGCTCACACCTAACCTCTGGATCCATTGCTCACACCTGGGGTGTAGTGGACCTCTGAATAGACAAAGCCCCCCGTGTGACTCACTGAGACTTGGGACAGCCACACAGGCCCCGGCCGCCTGTGCAGGTCGTCTGGCTCCCTGGCAGCCCGACACTCGTCCTCTGAGGTCCCAGTGCCCTCCAAGCTCTTTCTTCCAGACCTCTGTGCTCAGCATGATCCCAGCTGAATTCCTCTCTTCTTTGTGTGTGTTTTCTCTGGAGTCTGACCTGTGGCTTTTCTGCATCCTCTTTGATAAAAATCAAAACTGAATCTTAAAGGCCATCTCCAAAAACCACAGAGTGGCTGGAACTAAATAAAAATAAAGCTTGTGGCTTCCCCGGGGAACTTCCTGCCTGGGTAGAAAGGAGCTGAGTCAACAGCTCGTCCTGGCCGGGCGGAGGTTCCTGGGGTCCTGGGGAAGAAGGCATGGAAGCCCAGTAGGAGGGGGACAGTGGCCAGAGCTGAAGGCTCGCTGCCCGTATTCACGCGTGCACGGTCTCCTGTTCAAAGGGGAACGAGTTGAGGCCTCGATATAGTCAGTGAGTAGGTGAAGGGCGTCCCCCAGAATGTGGGGCACCCCAAGCTCAGAATGTGATCTTTCTTGGACACGGGGCTCTTGCCGATGTGATGAGGTTAAGACGAGGCATTCTGAACTGGGATGGGGCCCAAATTCAAAGAAAGGTGTTTGGGGCTGGGGTTTGGCTCAAGCTGTAGAGCACCTGCCTAGCAAGTGTGAAGACCTGAATTTAAACCCTAATTCTTCAGGGATCGGGGGAGGAGACACAGAGCAAAGACAGGTGTCCCTATAGGAGAGACGCAGACAGGGGACAGGGAGGAGAAGCCCTTGTTATGACAGAATCAGAGACTGGAGTGATGCAGCCACAAAATGAGGTCTTGGTGCCCAAGACCACCACCAGCTGAGGAGGGACCCTACCAGAGCCCTGCCCACACCCCAGTTCTGGGCCCCGGCCTCCAGACCGAGTGCATAAATCTCTGTCACCCAAGCAGCTTCATGGCAGCCATGAAAAAGAAAGTCATGGACTGGAGGTGTGGCTCAAGCAGTAGAGTGCTTGCTTTGCGAACATGAAGCCCTGAGTTCAAACCCCAGTTCCACCAAAAAAAAAAAAAAAAAAAAAGGTTACTCAAGTTCTCGACTTTGGCATCAAACTGAACCTGGAGTTTTAGACCCCAGGCCAAACTCCTGGGGCACCATATGGCGGGTCTGGCCTTGTGTCCCTCTACACCAAGGGGACATGGTGGAGAGCAGAGAAAGGTTTATTACACAGCCCAGGACATACCGTGCGGAGAGGCAAAGTAAAGCCCATCTTCAGGGTATAGACATGAGCTTTCGGTTAAAATAGAGGAAGAACCGGGGTGAGGGGAGAGAGACGCACAATTCAACAGTCCTGGTCCGAGTATGGCCTGGGTGATCTTTATGGAGGCGTCCCAGGGAAGTTGTTATTGCTGTTATCACTTGAGGGGAGCCATTTTAGTCAGGATGAACAAGTCACTGTTGCCTGGCAGGTGGGCTGTCCTGTGGAGACTTTTCTATTCCTTCCCTTGGAGGCAGTTTTCTCCATCCCTTCTTGTAAAAATGTTGTAAGTTCTGCTCTTCCTGGACTCCAAGTCACTATAAGGTAAATGGCTTAGACAAAGTCAGATACAAAATGGAGGCAGGGATGCCAAGCTTTTCTCCTGCTTTTAATTAATTCTTGGTACATCAGTGCTTTTCAGGAGAAGCAGTTTAGCACCTGTTACAAAATGGCCCAAATAGGTGCCCTCGTGCTCTCTCACCTGCTATGTGTTCCCAAGGTAAATTCCCTCTTGGTAAGTATCCTCCCTGCTGTCCTTTGAAGTTCTGATAAGAACTGTCCCTTGCCACCATTCTGCAGCCTGAGCCGCAGCTGGTCTCATCCCTTGCAGAACAAAGCCCACTGTCCCTTTTCTCCTGCCACCTCCCTTTGCCCGTCCCCTAGCCCTTGCTTTCTCCCAAATGCTACTTAAGGCTAGACCCGCCGAGAGAAGCTGCTGCGCCATTTTTTCTTCTCGGCCAGCCAGCCTGCTTATTCAACTCTGGATGTGCGAAGTCTCTCGTGAGCCTCCTTTGTGTGCGGTGTGTGGCGATCTCCTAACGGAGGGGAACTGGCCTGGGGAGTTCAGTGTACGCTGGATGCCTGGTGTCCACAAGCCTGTTGGGATTTGGCCTGCAGGGCAACACTGTCCAGCTGGCCTGACCAACGTGGTTGCACCACCGAGCCCAGTGTCAATAAGAGACCTTCCCTGAAGTTGTGCAGGTTGGTGATTTGCATGTCTGAGAAGATACCTGGGAGCTGGGAGAGCAAAAGGAAGCCCTGTCCCCACTCAGAAGGGCAGCTGGTCCCACCATGGCCCAGAGGGAACATGCTGACAGCCCCATTACAAGGTGTGAGTTACTCTAGGGGCAGCCTCCCCTTTCCAGCTCACGTCCAGGCTCCCATCCACTCATCAGAGCAGAAAACAGCTGACACCATCTCCTGCAACAAGCCCCACACTGGGGTTTTGAAAGCAGTGGTTCCTGGATGGGTTTTCAATCCAGGGACAGTAATGAAACCTTCAGGGACTGCACAGGTGTGTGATTGGGCCTGTGGTCCCTGCCCTGGAGCCATCTCAGTGGTGGCTTCCTGATGTCTTTCACAGAGAGGGTGTATCACAACAGGAGGACCTGTATCTGCAGACCCAAGCTCCATTCAGGTGCCTCCGTGTGTCCAGGGAGCCTCAACCGTGAGAAGCTGGCAGATGACCCAGGCTCACAGGAGGGGCCCCAAAGGGAGACAGCTGGAAAATGCTAAAATCCACACAAATATAGAATTGTCACATGCCAGCAATTGCACTGCTAGGTACACAGGTACACACAAACACCTGTACTTGAATATTCACAGAAATACTATTTACAACAGCCAACAAGTAGAAGCAATCCAGGTGCCTATTAGCTGGTGAACGCAAACAAAAACACATCTGCACAATGAAGTACTACACAGCCATGACAAAGAGCGGAGCTGCCTCCTGCTACAACCTAGGAAAGCATGGTAGTCAGTGAGAGCAAGATGTAAAGGCCATGTGCTCCGTGCTCCACTTACATGAAGTGCCCAGAATAGGCAAACCTAGAGATGGATGCAGATTTAGTGGTTGTGAAGGACTGGGGAGAAGGAAAGAGGAGCAAGTGCTAATGGGGAGAGGGTTTTCCTTTGGGGTGATGACAACTTTCTGGAACTACACAGGGCTGATGACCACACAACACTGTGGACGTACCAAACGCCATGCACTGTTCACTTTAAAACGGTTAATATTTCATGAATTTCACCTCAATAAAGTAGCTGCAGCAAGCCATGAAGAAGAACGAAATGTTATCATTCGCTGGTAAATGGATGGAATTGGAGAACATCATTCTGAGTGAGGTTAGCCTGGCCCAAAAGACCAAAAATCGTATGTTCTCCCTCATATGTGGACATTAGATCAAGGGCAAACACAACAAGGGGATTGGACTATGAGCACATGATAAAAGCGAGAGCACACAAGGGAGGGGTGAGGATAGGTGAGACACCTAAAAAACTAGCTAGCATTTGTTGCCCTTAACGCAGAGAAACTAAAGCAGATACCTTAAAGCAACTGAGGCCAATAGGAAAAGGGGACCAGGAACTAGAGAAAAGGTTAGATCAAAAAGAATTAACCTGGAAGGTAACACCCACGCACAGGAAATCAATGTGAGTCAATGCCCTGTATAGCTATCCTTATCTCAACCAGCAAAACCCCTTGTTCCTTCCTATTATTGCTTATACTCTCTCTACAACAAAATTAGAGATAAGGGCAAAATAGTTTCTGCTGGGTATTGGGGGGGGAGCGGGAGGGGGCGGAGTGGGTGGTAAGGGAGGGGGTGGGGGCAGGGGGGAGAAATGAACCAAGCCTTGTATGCACATATGAATAATAAAAGAAAAAGGAAAAAAAAAAAAAAAAAAGTAGCTGCAGCAAGTGGCCGTCTGCAGAGCCAGGCAGGAAGTCTCCCGGGCCTGTTCTGAGAACCATCCCTGCAGAGATCAAAGGCCTGAGGACAGAAGGCCCTGTTGACGTGTGGCATCCTCCAACCTGCTGCCTCTCTGGGCTTCGTTTCATCTGACACCATGCAGCCCTCACATCCTCTCTCCTACCAAACTGTGCTGTACGCAACCTTTGATTTCTCCTGTGTTCTGGGGCTGCTTCACCACCCCCTTGGGTGACAGTCCCATGGGACAGACACCACCTGACACAGAATGCTGCTGGACTCATGTCACACGTTCCCCTTTCATCCTGATGCACCCAGTGGCCTGGTCCACATCCACGTGTCTGCCCCAGCCTTGCCGGTCAGGAGCCTCCCATTTCACCCCCTGCCAGCTACTGAGTCCATAAACGCAGAGGGACAGCAAGTCCTCCACTGGCCTCGGTCTTCCACCTGCAGGATCCTCAGAAGGTCCCACAGAGGCCGAAACAGTAGCTGCTGCAGCTGGGGTCAGGAAGCAGGAATAAAGAACAGGGGGAGGCCAGGTCCTGCCCAGTGACGCAGAGGCCGAAAATCAGCCCCTCCCCAGGCCACTTCTGGGAAATGGGGAACACAGGGGGAATCCAGAGACAGTGGGCCCTCAGCTCGGCCCACAGGCCGGGACCCCATTCACGATGAGGAGAGACGGAGCTCCACAAGGACGTCCACAGGAAACCTGAGGGTCAGCCAGCGGGGAATCAGCCTTACTAAACACCTGGCACGAGACTCACCTACGGACAGACAGGACCCAGGCCAGGGTTCCAACAGCCACTTCACACACACGCACACACGTGAACACAAATTACACACAACTGTACAGAGACATAGCACAGATGCACGCAGAGACATAGACATGCACACGTGCACAGAGGCACATGTGTTCACATGTGCAGACACACAGCCCTGCACACACACATATCTATACACACTCACGTGCACATATACACCCAACACATATGCTCATTCACACACATGCAGAAACACGTGGAGATGCACAACGCAAAGGCATGGAAACAGTCGTGCACACATGCACAGATGCACACACGTGCAGAAGATGCACAGCTGTGCACACTCACGGGCACACACACCCAAACACACGCTCGCACACACGTACACACATTCATACAGACGCATGTCTGCACACAAACACACCTGCTCAATCACTCACAAACACATGAGCACACGCACAAACTCACATAGACCTGCGTGACCCTCAGAGCGCCTCCCTCCCTGGCCTGCTATAGTTTAGAACGGACACAATACTTTTTAATGTAAAAGTCAGGCATTTCCCGTGCCCTCTTATCCTGAAACCAGGCAGCAACAGACCCGAAAGTGACTCAGCTGTGGACAGTCATGCAGCCCAGGAGCACACACGGAGCTCCCACTCTGCGGCATGCTAGCTGTGTGCGCCTGTGTACAGGTGCCTGCCTCTGTGTGTGCCTCCTCTGTATGTGCTGTGTGTTCCAAGAAAGTGACTCTGCACCGCTGTGACCAGAGGCTGTGTGAGCTGCACAGGTGACTTTACATTTTAGGGGCCACATTCAGAAAGTAAAAGAACAGGTGCAGGTGTTGTTTCTCACCTTAACCTGATATGCCCGAAGCATCATCACTGTTTCGATCAAGCAAGCCGTTCATTCACTATTTTCAACAGAGTGGCCATGTGAGCAGATGCTGGCTCTGACCTTGGTCTCCGCTGGAGCACAAATCTGGTCTTCCCCAGCTGGGGTTCCTTAGCCACCTCTGTCCACAGGGGCTCCAACAATGGCCCTTCAATCCATGGCCCCAGAAATCCAAAGGATTTGGGCAACGACATTTCGAAAAGTCATCAAGGAACTAGCAAAATCATCCAGGCGCTTTCCATAAGCTGCCATAACACATCCCTTGAGATGACATTAAAATTCCGGAGTAAGGGAGGAGCACATTTTCTGCAGTTGTGAGACCAGAACCACAGAAAGGAAACTGGAGACAAGGTTTCCATCTCTTACATTGGGCGCTTTCCCCATGCTGTGCAAGAGGTGCTGCTGTCTGCTGCCTGACCAAGGTGCAGAAACCCCATTGCTGCAAACTGGCTCCCTTTGCCTCTGAGCCCCATCTTCTAACTAAAGATACTGAAGGTGGAGGCGAGGCTGCTTGGAAACCTGCTCAGGGTCCCTGCTAAATAAACGTACATGGAATCTAATGTACAGAATCAAAACTCCCTGAAAGTGCCAACATCCTGGCTTCTGCACCCTGCCAGGCCACCCTTCCCTATGACCCACCAGCTCCTGGGATGCACTGACCTGGCGTTTTTAAATCCCTACCCAGGCTCTCTTAAGGGCTCCCTGGTGGCAGAGAGGGACCAGGTCAGCCACACCAGGCAGAGAGAAAGGACAGGCAGATGGGGAAATCTGATTACTTTCTCATACGCATCAAAAGATTCCACGGCTTACAGCTGTAGAATTCAAACACACTTTGCTGAACGCACATCCCCCTCAAGGGCGTAGCCGAGAGCCTCCCAGACTTAAGGTTGGAACAAGAGTGAAATCACGCAGAGGCGGAGAGCTGGAACAGCACATGAAGATCGTGGGGTACCCAGGGAGCACAGAGGTCTGAGGGGAGAGCAGTGGGGTGGGGTGGGGACTGAAAGAGACGTCTGACTTTATCTGGCTTCTTTCCAACCATAAAATCTAATCCATCATCTCTGGGTGAAAGCTGCTAATGAAAATTTAGAGAGTGTGACTGAGAGTTAGAATTCCCCAGGGTCTCTGCCAGGAAGACGTCAAGCAGCCGCACAAAACTCACTCCAGCCCCACCTGCCCAGGAGAGCAGTGGCACGGAAGGCGGCAGGTTTTAATCTGGCTCTCAGACCCCCTCGCCCTGTCAGGAAACTGTCTCCAAAAGTAAGGCCCAAGACAGTGGCCAGGTGACATCCTGAGACAACGCAGGGACATGGCTGGCCTTGGGTGGGAAGAGGCCTTGGGGCTCCTGGGCAACTTGAGTGCAGGGATCATCCTGGCTCTGGGGTCAGCCGCCTCCTAATCTCTGCAGGCATCTGGCCTGAGCAGAGACCAGAGCCCCTGGTACAACCAGGTGGACACCAGAGCTCCTCCCTGCTGCGGCTTTCTTTTCTGTAGGAGGAGACTGAGGTGATACCCACAACCCCCGAATTTCACCTTTTTGGCTAATCCTCTGTGTTGGGGGACAGGATCCGGTCCTGTCTGGGGATGGGACAACAAGGAGCCCAGGGTGACTCGCAGAGAGAAAGGACCCTCTGGTCCCAGAGGACACGAGGGATTTCACCCTTCTGTCCGGTCCTAGCTCCTCATACCTCAGCACATCCACACTATTCCTTCTGTCCTTGTCACTTGTCATTAAAGAACACACACAGTACGAAACTGCCCACTTCAAAGTCAGCAAGTCATGACATTCACCACATACACAGTGTTCTCAGCCTCTACCTCCTCTACCTTGTTCCAGAATATTCCCACCAAAATGAGCCCCCCTCCATCCCCACCCTGTCCCCAAGTGCTGGCTCCCATCTCCCTCCCCAGCCCCACAGCTACTCGCTCGCCTTCATCTCTGGATTTGCCATTCACATAGCTCAGGCTGCCATAACAAAAACTGCTTAACCACACAGCATGGCCTGAAGAACAAATGCAGCTCTCACGGCACACAGACTAGACATCTGTGACCAAGGCCAACAATGGCCCCTGGCAAGACTGTCACCATGACACGGTCTTGCTCCACTCTCTTCTCTTCTAAAGCGCTAATCCCAGCACGGGCTCCATGCTGGACCTCATCTGATCCCAGTTAAAGAAAATAAGGCTCCCACCTGCTGAAGTCCAAAGCACAGGTCACACCAATGAACTTCGGTGATCAGAGGACCCAATTCACCAGCCAGTCACGCAGGTTTGCACCTCAGGATTCCTCCCCCAGCCAGTGAAGTGCCTTCAGAGACAACCGTGGATATTCCCCCAAATCTCCCCACGCTCCCCTAAGCATCCAGGCAGCTGGACTCCCTGTGCCTCAGTTGCAGTTCTCCATTTCCCTTGACCTTGGTGCAAGAGTTTTAGCCCTTGTCTGCCACAAGCCCCAGTACGTCTCACCAGACCAGGTCTCCCACATACGCACGGAGGGACACAAACGTTCATTCTCACAGCAGTGGGGTCACACACATGGCCTTTTGTGTAGGCTTATTTCATCTTACATAGCACCTTCAAGGTTCTTCCATGTGGGTGAGGTGTCAAGGCCAAGTAACCACTCATTCAGCTGAGTTTTACAGTCCTGTCACTCATAAGGGGTGCTAAGGCACAAAAGGATATGGGGATCCCCAATCCTTGGTTCCTGGCCAAGTTAGGGAACCTGTGTGGTACAGGACGCTGAATGGCGGGGGAAACTTTTTCTCTACCCTCTCATGTTCAGTGACTGAGACTTGCAAGTTAAATTGACAAAAGATAAGTTAACAAAATAAAAAGTTTAATCACATGTTTATTTAAAAGAAGTTGGGTCTGGATGGGGAACGGTTAAGACTGGAGACTTATATAGGTAAGTGAGTAAGGGAAAGTGGGGGAGGGCTTCTTATGGTAGGAACAAAGGAAACATAAGTGGATTTGGGGAGAACAACAGAAAGAAGAGAAAGGCCGAAGACACAAATGGTCTGTGATGGTCTCTCTGTCCCTGCAGGGAGAAACTCCCCTAGAAGAAGTTGGGCAGACTTCATTCAAATGCTCCCTTCCAGAACAGACCCACCCTGAAGAAAGAATTGACAAAAGTCCCATTTCCCAGAGTTGCTGCTTGGGTCAGACAGGGAGTCTCTGAGCAGGTTCCCTCCAGGCATCTGTGAATTTGTAGTCCCTTTAATACAAAGTTAGCTTCACGCCCAAGTGCCAGGTCCTGAGGTGGCACATTACTGTCCCCAAGGCCTGTAGCTATGACACTCTGACTTGCCCCCCACTGCTGAGTTGAGTCCTCCGGAGCCAATGAGAGATGCTCAGAGACCAGGATTGCTTCTCCTGTGAGATGCTCCCTGACAAACGTTTAAGATACCCAGCGAGAGGCTGGGTGCCTGTGGCTCGCACCTATAATCCTAGCTACTCAGGAAGCAAAGATCACGAGGATTGCGGTTCAAAGCCAGCCTGGGCCAATAGTTCACAAGACCCTATCTCGAAAAAACTTTACACAAAAAGGGCTGGTGGAGTGGCTCAAGGTGAAGGCCCTGAGTTCAAACCCCCATAGTGCAAAATAAAAAAAAAAAGATACCCAGCGAGGATGACCTGATGAGAGAGCAAGATGGGGCCCAGCATGGAGGAACCACAAGGGCCTCCAAGGAAGGGGAGGCTTCACAAGCTGGGTATCCCTAGGGCAGAACAGGCCTGCGTCTGTCACAAGAGCATCCTCTAGACAGAAACTACCTGATTGTCTCCTGAGTGCCGAAGCCTCACCAACAAGCTCTGCCACTCAGACAAGTATTGTGTTGTGTTCGCTGCCCCTCCTCCACCTCCAGCATCCAGAGCATCTCACAAATGATGTGAATAATAATAGGTCAAAGTTTCTTCCACTTGGAATCAAAGGAAGAAACTAGCTCCCCACTGTGCAGAATGCAGGCACAGGGTCCTCATCTCCCTTTCAGACATGACCTTGGACATTAATGGGGCTTTTTGGTGCCCAGGACACCAAAAAGGACCAAGCAGCCCTGCTGTAACTCAACAGTCATCCTCTATGGTTTATCTTGTTTGAATTTACACAGTACTTGTTTGTTTTTAAGTAGGATATTCCTTACATGTCTATTGTCTTTTCTTTTTTTTTTTGCTGTGCTGAGGCTTGAACTCAGGGCCTACACCTTAAGCCACTCCTACCAGCCCTTTTTTTCAAGCTAGGGTCTCCCAGAACTATTTGCCCAGGCTAGCTTCGAACTGTGATCCTCCTGACCTCTGCCTCCTGAGTAGCTAGGATTACAGGTGTGAGTCCCCAGTGCCCAGCACACATCTATTTTCTAATGCAGGGAAAATGACTCCAAGGAGGTGAAAGTGACTATTATGTTACAGTCCCATGTGTACTTCACACTAAAATCAGGTGGCTGGAGAGATGGGGGGTCTATGCCCTGACAGTTAGAAATAACCCCTGGACCTGGAGCAGCCAAAATGGTGAGGCCAATCACCATGACCACCATCATCTTCATCATCACCCTCAGCTCCACAACCATCATGGCCACCATTGTTACCATCAACACTACCACCATCTTCACCATCATCACCATCAACATCTTCACCTCCACCACCATCTTTGTCACTGCCACCATCCCTACCACCACCATCCCATCACTACCATCATTGTCACCATCACCACCATCACTCTTACTATCTTCACCATTATCAACACCACTACCACCATCATCATCACTGTTGTCACCGTTGTCACCATCGTCATCATCTTCACCATCATTGTGGCCATCATCTTCTGTGGTCAACACATGGCACTGACCATTAGTCCTTTTCATGAGTTGCTTTATCTAATCTGCACACCCTATAAGGTAGGAGCCACTTTTCCCCATTCACAAGTGACGAATTCGGGGCAGAGTTAAGCCACACAGACAAGAGGTAACAGCACCATAGTGTAATCCTGTCTTACCTTCCCTGAACTCTGGCAGGGAGCCCCAACCCAGGGACACCAGGTTCACAATATACAGTCAGTCAGAAGGGACCCCTTGCTTTCCTTTCCTAACCAGAACTCAGTGCTTTGGGGCAATGAGGTGATGGCCAGCATCATGCACTGCTGGGAGGGGAATAAGGGCCATGGGTGTCCACACAGGAAGGACTGGCTGTTCATCCACAGCTGACAGAATCCAGACAGGCTGGCTCAGCATTGGTTTGCCTTTTGAAAGATGAGCCACAAAATTTCAATCCTGGGGAACAGAATTCCTTCTTTCCTGCTGTAAATGCTGGAGGAAACCTCAGCTGGGAGTCTGCAGGTCAGGGGCACAGACAATCTTGGGTCTGCAGGAAGCAGGGGGCCTGCAAAAGAGAAAGGCTGAGATGCCTCCACTAGAGGCTGCAAGAGACACAAGGCCACATCTTGCCCAGGGCCACACAACGCCCACATAAAACTGTCCATCAGCCTATATTTGAGGGACCATGGAGACAGAGGAGCGTTCAGGATGTCTATTAAAAGCCAGCTGCTCCGTCAACATTAAAGCTGTGTCAGCCGAGAATGAAACAAAAAGCAAATCTTCTGGAGGAGACACCGGGTTGCACCAGCTTTTGTCTCCCAGAGCAGCTCGGGTAGGGGAGGCTTAGACAGTGGCAGGTCATCAGCACCTATCTCTTGTCTCTTGGTCTGACCCCAACCCCCTGCCATGCACCCCTGTGTGGCCACACATATGTCTGTCTCTCCACCCTCAATGGGAACCACTATCTGCCATCTCCATGCTCTGCTCCTGTCCTACTCTATTTTCTGGGGCTTTGAGCTTTAGCAGCAGAGTCAGGAGCCTCAGAGCCTCACCTGGAGTCCCTCAGAGGCAAACCAGATAAAAGCAGCCCCTGAGGCTGGGAGGAGGTCCCCAGGAACCCAGTCAATGGACCCCAGTCAAGACCTTCAGAAAGGTCTTGGAGGGAGCTGGGATGTAGCTCAATGGTAGAGCGCTTGCCTAGCATGCACGAGGTCCTGGGTTCAATCCCAGCACCAAAAAAAAAAAAAAAAAAAAGGCCTTGGGGAATTGGGGTGGGAGGGGAAGAGAGGGTGAATAGGAGGATCAGGGTTAAAAGCCAGCCCAGAAAAAGTTAGCAAGATTCTATCCAGAAAAGAGCAAAAGGGCTGGGGGTGTGGCTCAAGTGGCAGAGTATCTGCTTCTTAAGCAGAAGGTCCTGAGTTCAAACCCCAGTACTGTAAAGGAGGATTCTGGAGAAGGCAGCTGAACGCATGTCCCATAGGTGACCTCAACCATATCCCTGTAGGGGCAGGCGGGCTGGCCAGGCAGGGTGCGCCCAGATTTTAGGGATGAACAGGAACTGAGGCCTAGGCAAAGAAGCCAGGAGGACACTGAATCCTGCCCAGAGTCTAGCCACAGAGACCAGGAAGAGTTCCTGGTGCAGCAGGGACTACAGGAGCTCCTGGTTGCCTGCTCACCCCATATTCAATGTCCTGATGTCCTGACTCCTGACTCCAACACCAGCTGGAGACTGGTGGTCACAGTGTCATCTGCCTCCTTTATCCCCCTCCAATATCCAGAGATGATGGACCTTCAGTGGCCTGAGTAGACAGCTTCTGTTGGGCGCACAGAGCACTCTCCATGCTGACATCTCAGCCCCAAAAGCCATGAGTGGAAGAAGAAAGTGGCAAGGACCATTTTCTCTGATCACAACCCAGATGGTTGTGCCATATTCAGCGTTTGGGATATCTGTATGGTCCAGCCAATTTTTCTGTAAAGCAACTACTGGTCTTTTTTAAAAGTCTATTAATTTTGGGATTGAACCCAGGGCCTTGGCACACGATAAGCACACGCTCTACCACTGAGCTACAGTTTCAGAGATTAATTTTTTCTTTTTCTTTTTCTTTTTTTTGGGGGGGGCAGTACTGGGGTTTGAACTCAGAGCCTCATGCTTGCAAGGTAGGCACTCTACTACCTGAGCCACTACACCAGCCCTAATTTTTTCTTAAAGTAGCAAGATTTCTCCATCATTATACCAACTCCAATCTTCCCAGACTCTGGAAGGCTTAGCGACACCTGCAGAAAGCCGTGGTGAGTCCTGTGGAGCTGGGCATGTGGCTCCCACCTCGGCCACACAGAGTCTGCTGTTGCCTCTGGGGGTTCTGGACATGATGTCGCCTGGATCCCAGGACCTGGGAAAAGGGTGGGTGTCCTTGTTCTCGGAGCAACAAGGTATGTCTGACCCTCCCTGTGTTCAAACAAGACGATCAAGAAGCAGCAAACCACGTCCATCGCCAGGACCCCAGGAAGGAAGTCTGGCTTCCAAGCCCGGACCGCAGATCTCAGGGTCCAGGGCTACCCTGCTATCCCAGAGGCCTTCTCTTCTGGGCTTCCAAGACTCTGTTTCCCCCGAGTATCAGTGGACGGTCCAGAGGCTGCACAGCTGCAGAGGA